>NC_134543.1:28633309-29311913 GCF_050624435.1 Tenrec ecaudatus | reverse complement strand
GATGGCAGTGACTTTGGTTTGGTTGGTATTCATCTCTCTCCTAACTAGCGTGTCTATTTTGTGACAGTGGGAATTTTTGTCTATTTAGTTTCATGCTTTATCTTCAGAACCTAATAGAGTTACTGGCACTTGGTGAACGCAGGACTGCTTCCTCCTACCAGAATACCCAATTGCAAATCCCTTCCTTTATTCCTTAGCTGGTTTCAAACAAATATATTTTATTGAAGTGTAGGCACAATTTCCTTTCCTTGGAAAATGGTCTTGTTTCCACATAAGGACACAGGGAGAAAACAATAGTTCTACTTGGCCCTGGTGTTGAAGTAGTTACTAGCTGAGGAGTGAGGAACCAAAAGATTGGTGATGAGAACAGACCAACCCCCCTGCAAGAGAAAGATGGGGCAATCCATTTCTGTAAAGATTTACAGCCTTGGAAACCCTGTGAAGCAGTTCTGCTTTGTCCTCCGGGTGCTAGGACTGGGAATTGACTTGAAAGCAGAGTTTCTAGCGAGTGGTAGAGGAACTGCCCGCAGGAAACTGAAACTCTGCTTCGCCATTAAAAAAGGTACATTTTACATCTGGGAGAAAGGCTTTCATTCAAGTTGGAGAACTATAAAAAGTGTCCCACTTCTAGAACAGATGCTTCTTCCTGGCCCAGCAGTTCCCTGCCACCCTGTCATCCGGAAACTTCCCTCAGGCAGACCCACCTCAGATTCCTGATCCACCAGAGCCTCTGGAGGCGAAGAGACGTCACTCGGACACACCCTCTACCCAGGCCATCCCCAAACCACAGGTTTCTCAACTTGTAGTCTGTATTGGAAGGAACATGTTTCAAACACACCTCACCCCAGACAGTGAATCAGAAGCTCTTACTTAAAACCTGCACTTGAAGCTTGTTGCTAGGTGGACCCATGACTGGGCGTCCTGGGAAGTACAGGGGGCCTCTCCCCACACTCCTTTCACCAGGTGCGTCCTCCAGTGAGGCTTGAGGCTGCCCTCACCCCAGTGCAAAAGCAGCCGCGCTGCTTAACCACCTGTCCCTCCCAGCCTGTGTGCAGTCCCACTCCCAGTGTGTGCTTAAAACACTGTTACAGGATAGTTCTATGAAGACAACAAAGACCTTTGGGGAGCGACTTGCAGTGTTTGTTTTATGTCATACCCTTTGCCCCAGGGAGTGAGTCTCATTTGTGTTTTTGTTTTTTGCTTTTCTTCTGAGTCTTGGGTTTCGCCCCCACCCCTAGGACCTGGTTCCCCAAGTCCCTGCTGTTTCTAAGCGATTTCATCCAGTCCTAGGCCAATAAGCTCCCCAAATGCCTCTAGCCCTGACCTCAGTTCCAGAGTCTATATTGAGCTCCCTACTGGACATCACCCCTTGGATGACTAATCGGCAGCTCATCCTTAACTCCCCAATCCGCGGCTTCCCCATCTCAGTAAAAGGCACCACCTTTTACCCAGTCACTGAGGCAATTCTTGGTTCCTCTTTTCCTCCTTTCCTTCCCTCACAGTTCATCAGCAAATCAGATCAGCTCTGGGTCCCAAATATATGTTAATTCTCAACTCACTGCGCTGAAGTCAATGCTGTCTCACCGTGACCCCCTGTGGGTTTCTAAGACTGTACTTACTTAGGGGAGTAGAAAGCCCAGTCTTCTACTTCTTTTCAGGTTGAGAAACCTTCATGCTGCAGTGGCTAAATTCTCATCTGAAAGGTCGGCAGTTTGACCCCACCAGCCAGCTGCTCAGATGGGGCTGTCTGCTTCTGTAAAGATCTGCAGCCTGGGAACCCCTACTGGCCAGTGTTACTCTGTCACCTGGGGTCACTTTGAGTCAGAACCAACTCAAAGGCAGCAGGTTAACATGGTGATGCAAAGATGAAACCCTTGGCTGCTAACTAAGAGTCAGCGGTTCAAACCCACCAGTCACTGCGTGGAGAAAAGAACTAACCATCATCTTGCTCCTGTAAAGTTTGCTTCTTGTTGTTGTTAGGTGCCGTCCTGTCAGTTCTCACTCATAATGGTCCTATATACAACATAACAAAATGGTGCATGGCTCTACGCTGCCCTCAAGGTCACAGCTATGTGAGAGCCCTCCTTGACAGCCATGGTGTCTACCTTTCTCGTTGAGAGACTTCCTCTCTTTCACTCTCTACCTAACATGATGTCCTTCTGCAGGGATCAGTCCTTCCTGGTAACATGTGCAAAGTGCTTGATATAAAGTCTTGCCACCCAGGCTACTCAGGAGCATTTTGGCTGAATGTTGCCCACAATGTACTTGTTTGTTCTGGCAACAGGCAAACAACAAACCCAAACCCACTTCCCCTAGGTCAATTCTGACTCAGAATGACTCTATAGGACAAAGAAGAGCAGAGTAGGATGGAATGGGGTCTTTAAGTCTGTAAATCTTTACAGAAGCAGACAACCCCTCTTCCTCCTGAGGAAGGGCAGATAGGTTTGCATTGATGACCTTCTGGTCTGCAGTCAAGTGCTTAACCACGGTGCCACTAGGGATCCTGTTCTTTTGACAGTCCATGGTATATTCCGTATTCTTTACTCTTACTGAAATGCATCCATTATTCTTTGGTCTTCCTTATTCGTTGTTCAGGTATTACACGTATATGAGGTGATTGAAGATACCATGACTTGGGTCAAGTGCCCTTTAATCTTGAAAACGACGTTTGCTCTTTTACAGCTAAAGGAGTCTTGTATGCCAGATTGGGCCGATTTCCTAACTGCTGTTTCCGTGAGCGCTAACTGTAGATCCAAGTACAAGGAAGCCTCCCACCTGAGAGCAGCCAACACCAGAGAGATGTTTACCTATGTGTTATTGTGTGCACCAGAACAAGTTACGGATAACATGGCAAAGTATGGGAATTCCAGAACATTTCATCGTGCTCATGTGGAACCTGTACACAGAATCCAAGCAGTTATTCCTACAGAACAAGGGGATACTGCATGGTTTACAATCAGGACGAGTGTGCACCGGGATTATATCCTTTCATCATGCTAATTCAATCTGTATTCTGAGCAAACAATCTGAGAAGCTGAACTCTATGAAGACCACAACGTCAGCAGCGGAGGAACGTTAGTAACAACCTTCAGCATGCAGTAACCTTGCTGGCTGAAAGTGAACAGGACTTGAAGCGCTTGCTGATGAAGACCAAAGACAACCGCTTTCAATATGGTTTACACCTCAACTAGAAGAAAACAAAAGTCCTCACAATTGGACCATCATGGTTCCAGCAGTTCTCCTCTCTCATGTAGGATTGCTATGAGTTTAAATCGTCTCAACAGTACAAACAACAACAAAGTACTTCCCAGCTCAGCTGGTCAAATCTGATTTATAAGATTTTTATATGGCCCAAGAACTTAGACTTCTTTTTACAGCTTTAAAAGTGTTGTTGATATATATATATGTATATATGTATATGTATATATATATATATATATATATATATATATATACCACATTGAATGAAGGGGGAAGTACAGAGTGGAGACCCAAGGCCCAAGTGTCGGCCAATGGAGAGCCCCTCATAGAGGGGTTTAGGAGAGGAGATGGGTTAATTAGGGTGTGAGGTAGTACCGACGAAGAGCACAGCTTTCCCCCAGATCCTGGATGCTTCCTCCCCCCAACTACCATGATCTGAATTCTACCTTGCAGGGCTGGATAGGGCAGAGGTTGTACACTGGTACATATGAGGGCTGGAGGCACAGGGAATCCAGGGTGGATGATACCTTCAGGACCAAGGGTGTGAGGGACGATGCTGGGAGAGTGTAGGGTGAGTGGGTTGGAAAGGGGGAACTGATTACAGGGATCCACATGTGACCTCCCCCCTGGGAGAGGGACGGCAGAGAAGGGGGGGAAGGGAGACTCCGGATAGAGCAAGATATGACAAAATAACGATGTATAAATTACAAAGGACACATGAGGGAGTGGGGTGCGGGGAGGGAGGGGGAAAAAAAAGAGGACCTGATGCAAAGGGCTTAAGTGGAGAGCAAATGCTTTGAGAATGATTGGGGCAGGGAATGTATGGATGTGCTTTATACAATTGATGTATGTATATGTATGGATTGTGATAAGAGTTGTATGAGTCCCTAATAAAATGTAATAAAAGAAAAGGGAAAAGAAAGAAAAGAAAATGATTAGGGCAAAGAATGTACAGATGTGCTTTATACAATTGATGTATGTATATGTATGGACTGTGATAAGAGTTGTATGAGCCCCTAATAAAACGTTTAAAACAAAAACAAAAAAAAGTGTTGTTGAACAAAATTAAAGAGAAAGAGAGAGAAAAAACAATAGAAGATGTGAGACAGAGATTTTTTTATTAAATAGTTTTATTGGGGGCTCTTACATCTCTTATCACAATCCATACATTCATCCAGTGTGTCAAGCACATTTGCACACATGCCGACATCATCATTTTCAAAGCATTCTCTGCCCACTTGAGCCCCTGATACCAGCTCTCCTTTTCTTTCCTCTCCCCCCCAACTTCCCTCCCTCATGAACCCTTGATAAGTTATAAATTATTGTTTTCATAATTTACCCCTCACCCACTTGTTTGTCACCCTGGGAGGGGGTTATAGGTTGATCCTTGTGATTGATTCCCCTTCCCCCCAACACCTCCCCTAATCCTCCTGGTATCACTACTCTCCTTGTTGGCCCTGGGGGGTGGGGGTTATCGATCCTGGATTCCCTGCGTTTCAGGGTATTGTCTATAGCAGTGTGCATGTTCGGTCTAATTCGATTTGTAAGGTATTATTGAGGTCATGATAGTGGGGTGAAGGAAGCTCCAAAGAACTAGAGAAAAGTTGCGTGTTTCATTGGTGCTATACTGCACCCTGACCGGCTCATCTCTTCCCTGTGACCCCACTGTAGGGGGATGTCTACAGATGGGCATTGGGTCTCCACTCTATGCCCCACCCCCTATTTACCTTGGGTATGATTTTGTTCTCGGTCTTAGATGCCTGATACCTGATCCCATTGACACCTCATGACCTCACAGGTTGGTGTGCTTCTTCCATGCAAGCTTTGTTGTTTCTCAGCTAGATGGCTGCTTGTTTATCAAGACAGAGATCTTAAGGGACATGCAGAGCTTAAAAGATTTATTATCTGACCTTTCACAGAAAAAGCTTGCTTCTTTCACCCGGCTCATTTCTGCTTCCAATCTTTTGTCTTCTTACTATGATTTTGAAGACAAAATGTAAGTCAGGTCATATCATTCTGCTGGTTCTTGTTACACTTGAAATGAAACCCAGAGACCTTACCAAGAGACCACTTGTGCCGTGGCTCCTCCCTACCTCTCTATCTCACTTTACTTAATGGTCACTCTTTGGAGCTCCCGCCCCTCGCCCAGTCACTCTCCCACACAGTCTGAGCTCCTACCTGCACCAGAACCTCTGCACTCCCTGTCTGTCTGGAGCTCTTCTCCAGATATCTGGTCACCTGGACTCTGCAGGCTCATTTTCATTATTTGGGTCCCAGCTCCAATGTCACCTTCTGGAGAGCCCACCTTACCCAAGGTAATCCTGCCCACAGGGCACAGTATTTGTTCGCTTATCCACATAGCATGTTGCACTATTTGAGAATCTCCCTTAGATATTTGTTTTCTCATGATCCCTCTGTCCACTGGTATTTAAGCTTCTAGAGAGCAAAAGCTCTGTTTTGTACCCGATTTACTCTTGAGACCGGCACATCAGTCTGTATATGGTGGGTGCTCAACAAGTATTTATTGAATGAATGAAATAATAGATATAAACCAACTAGTATATGAACACAGAGCAGTTGCTCAAAAAAACCTATTCCTCTATTTAGAAAGTATCTTCATTGCCATTTTTTTTCATTTGGAGAAGATAAAATACAAAGATGTTAAGTGACTTGCTCAAGCCACTTGATGAGTGGGTGTTGGTGTTGAGAATAGAAACGAGAGTGCTTAACCACAAATCAGCATTCAGAGATAATTGTCACAACTTTTGATAAAGCTTGGGTTTTATGATTTACTTCTGTGACTCTAAGATGTTTAAAATTCCTGGATAGCCTTTCCTACTGACACTCTTATTTGTAATACAATCTTTGTGATTCATAAGTGAATTTAAGCCTTCCCATAGGAATATCACTTTAATTCGATTTGCTTGGAAAAACATAGCATCTTTTCTAGATTGCCATGGTACTAAATTGTCTTCATTAAGTAGAAAGCGTTAACACGTCAGCAGCTCTTTGGAACAATTGATGCATTCCATCCATGTCTGTAGAACACTGTGGAGCTGAAGAATCAGGACCCTTCCTTGTATGCAAAGGTCTGTAACTCTCAGTTACTAGGATCAAAATTCTTCCACAGATATCTGTGGACTGAGGTCTTGAAGAAGTCAGGACTTAACACATATTTTAGAAATAATGGTAGAGATAAAGCAGGAAAAGATATAAAATGCGTCCCCAAAGAACATGTTTCATTCAATGTAAGGACCATCACACGAACCATCATATGACCCATCATCACAACCCACTGCTCTCAGAACAAACCAACGTTGAAAAGGACTGGCTACTAAAAAGAGAGGTATTCTGCCCCACAGCACTGAACGCTACAGTGACCACTGGACCAAATGAAATCTTGGAGCCAGGGAGACAAGCATGCCCAGGCTGAAATGAGATGACAAGAGAAGGCAAATCCTTTGGACCAGCTGGACCCTGGAGGACCCAAGGAAGAAAAAGAAAGACATCTTGGCCGTGTGTTTGGTTTTGAGAAGAGAAGGAGGTGGAGTAGAAGGTGAGATGTACAACAAGGCTACTTATGACATACAACTGGACAGGGTTCATTCTGTCTAGAGTAGGGCTGTTATGGATCAGAACTGACTTGATAGCGTCCGACAGTAACCCGCCACTTTGTCACACCAGTTGTCTGCCAGTTTGTCACACCGTGCATTGTACTTGAATATTTTAAAGCACTTACATCTGTTGGGTGTGGCTGTGGTGCTGGAAGCTACGTTACTGGTATTTCAAATGGCAGCAGGGTCCCCCAGAGGGAGCAGACTTCAGCAGAGCTTCCTGACTAAGAACAGACTATGCAGAAGGAATAGGCTGTCCACTTCACAGGAAGTAGCCCCTGATAACTTTATGCATAGAATGGAAACAATGTCAGCTAAGGAAAGCCTTGTAAACGGAAACAGAACTTTGCCAGAGATGGTGCCTGAGGACAAGCCCATGGGGTCGGAAGGCACTAGGAATGTGGCTGAGAAGGAGGAGCCTTCTCAAAGTAGAGCCCACCATGGTGATGTGAATGGAGGAAAGCCTATGAGAGAACAGCCTCCGGGGTCCGCATTTGCTGATAGGACACAACTCAACATGAGAAGAAACCACTGCAAAATCTACTCGAAATCAGAATGTGGAATGTACTAAGTAGGAATTTAGTAAAATTAGAGATCATCAAAAATGCAATGGAACACATCAAGATGGAAATCCTAGACATTAGTGAGCTGAAATGGATTAGTAGTGGACATTTTGAATCAGAAAACCCTATGGCGTATGGATTGTGATAAGGGTTGGATGGCCCCCCAATAAAATGATTTAAAAAAAGAAGAAAGAAAACCATGTGGCTTACTATGTTGGGAATGACACAGTCAAGAGGAAGGACATGGTGTTCATTGGCAAAAAGGACATTTCAAGATCTATCTTGAAGTACAACGTTGTCTATGATAGGATTATATCTATTCACATACAAGGAAATCCAATTAATACACCTATTATTCAAGTTTATGTGACAACCAAACAAGCTAGTACTGAGGAAATTGAAGCATTCTAATGTCTTCAGTCTGAAATTGATCAAACATGATATCAAGATGCATTGGTAATGATTGGTGATTGGAATGCAAAAGTTGGAAGCAAAGAGGAAAAGAACTGTAGTTGGAAAATACTGTCTTGGTGATAGAAACGAAACTGAGATCACATGATAGAATTTTACAGGACCAATGACTTGTTCATAGCAAATACCTTTTTTCAACAACACAGTGACTCTACACATGGACTTCTCCAGATGGAATACAAAGAAATCAAATTGATTACACCTGTGTGAAGAGTCACTGGCGAAGCTCCATATCAACAGCTAAAACCAACTGTGGAATAGAGCACCAATTGTTCATCTGTAAGTTCAGGTTAGAGCAAGATAATTAAAACAAATCCACGAGAGCCAAAATACAACCTTGAGTCTATCCCACCTGAACATCTCGAACATAGATTTATTTGATGCATTGAACACTAATGACAGAAGACCTGATGAGCTATGGGAGGACATCAAGAAGAACATCATACACCGAGAGAGCAAAAGGTCATTAAAAAGTCAAGAAAGAAAGAAAAGGTTAAAGTGCATGGAAAAATTCTATGGGCGAAATATTGAATGATGCAGGATGCATAAAAAGAAGATGGAAAGAACACACAGTCACTGTACCAAAACACAACCAAACAACTAGTCAACATTGCACCATTTTAGGAGGTACCAGATGAGTGAGAACCACTGGCACTGAGGAAGAAATTCAAGCTGCACTGAAAGCATTCACCAAAAACACTGCTCCGGGAATTGGTGAAATACCAATTGAAATGTTTCAAAAAGTTGATGAAGCACTAGAATCATTCACTCATCGGTGCCAGAAAATTTGGAAGACAGCTACTTGGCCAATTGACTGGAAGAGATCCATATTTGTACCCAATCCAAAGAGAGGTGACCCAACAGAACGCTCAAACAGTAAAACAATACTACTGATACCATTGACAAGGAGCTGCCAGAGATTTAGACCAGACAGTAAAACAATATTACTAATACCATATGCAAGTAAAATTTTGCTGAAGATCATACCATAGCATTGTGGATGTCAGATGGATCTCTACCTGAAAGCAGAGAATACCAGAAAGATAGTCTTTTATTGGCTATTCCAAGGCATTGCTGAACTTGTTCATGGATCAAGAGACAGTTGTGCAAACAGAACAAGGGAATACTGCAAGGTCTGATGAGCTGTATCCTTTCACCATACTTAATCTGTGTACTGAGAAAATGATCATATGTAGCCTGGTTTATATGAAAAATAATGTGGCATCAAGATTGGAGGAAGGCTTATTAACAGCCCATAATACGCAGGTGATACAAACTGCTTGCTGAAAGTGTGGAGGACTTGAGGCACATTTTTGTTTTGTTTTGTTTTTAGCGCTTTAACTTTTATTATTTTAAACTTAATTTATTCCTGAGCCATGAGTTTTTGCTTCTTCAGTTTCTTCTGGGAAATCTTTTTCTTCTGTGCAGCCTCCTCTTCTGGTTTGGGAACAATCTGTTCCTTCTCAGTCAGAATCCTATCAGTGAGGCAGGGGAGCTCATGGATGGGTTGATCTGACCATGAGCTCCGTAAGTCCAGCGGCACATCATGGGGGCTTTGTTCACCTGGATGTGCTCAATGACCAGAATCCACATCTAAACCCTTAAGTTCAGCATTACTTTCTGCATTTTTAAGCATGTGAAGCAAAAATTCAGCACTCTTTTTGGGCCACCGACCCTGGGTCCAACCCCATTGTTTGGCCTGGGCACACCTGCCAACACCACCATTGTACCGTCGGAAAGGCACACATTGCTTCTGCAGAGTGACGTCTTTCAAGTATTTGGTGGCTTTCCGGATGTGCATGCCTTTGATGGCCTGGGCAGTTTCACAGGTGTTCTTGAAGTGGACCCGGAGGTTCGACCCTCTTGATTTGCAGGATTTTGTAGGGTTTTCTGGGTCGCGTGAGTAGCGAACCATCTTAGCAGGTCACCTCAGGCCGCTACAGTTAGAGCGAGGCACTTGTTGATGAAGACTAGGAATTGCAGCCTTCAGTTCAGTGTGGTTTACAACTCAATGTGAAAAAGGCCAAAATCCTCATAAAGGGACCAATAGGTGACATCATGAGAAATGGATAAAAGATTGAAGTTGTCAAGGATTCCATCTTGCTTAGATCCACAAGCAATGCTCATGGAAGCAGCCATCAAGAGATCAGAGGGTGCTTTGCCTTGGATACATCTACTGCTCAAGACCTCTTTAGAGTGTTGTTTTGTTACTTTGAGGACTAAGGTGCTCCTGATCCAAGCCATGATATTTTTCTACCACCTCATATGCATGTGAAAGTTGGACATTGAATAAGGAAGACTGAAGAATTAATACGTTTGAATTATGGTCCTGGGAAGAATATTGAAAGTACCACGGACTGCCAAAAGAACCAACAAATACGTCTTGGAAGGCATACGGTCAGATGCTCTGAGAGGCAAGGATGGGGATCCTTTGCCTCCTGTACTTTGTACATGTTGTCAGGGGAGAGAAGTCCCTGGAGACTATGAGGCTTGGTAAAGTAGCAGGGCACCAAACACGAGGAAGGTCCTAAACAAGCTGGATGGGCACAGTGGCTGCAACAACGGGCTCAGTCATAGGAATGATCGGAAGGGTGGTGCAGGGCTGGGCAGTGTTCTCTGTTGAGCAAAGAGTCGCTATGGGTTGGAACTGACTCGGTAACAACAGCGATGTGGTTCAAAGAAGAAAAAACCACGTTGAGCAAAAGAAAAAGAAAGAGGAAACTGCTGAGGTCTTTGCAAAATAGCCCAGAGTTCAGCTCTGCCAAAAGAGAGCTCATGAAGAGTGAAATGGTAGGCACACGGATCGCTGGCTACGCTCTGCACCTGGGTAGAGCCATTGCTGAAGCCTGATCACGCGCAAATTCTCAGAGGACTTAGACTTACTTCAAAATGCTGCACAGAGGTGAGGCCTGAGATTCTGCATTTCTCACAAGTAATGCTGGTGCTGCTTTCCCCCGGGTCACTGCGGAGCAAGAGACCAGAAAGTGCAATAGCACACCGAGTCCATGGCTGAAGGCTGCCCATGAGAATTACTGCAGGGCTTTAAAGCAACCCCCTCTGCCTGGAGACCTTTAAAAGATCCTGGCTCCCATCCCCAGATTTTCTCTTTTACCTCCTGTGAGGTGCCGTCTAAGCATGGGGATTGAAGAACACACTCCCTAGGGGATTCAGTGTGCACCCAGTGTTGAAAACCAGTGCTCCAACCTCACCCCCTCTCATTCCTATTTCAGCACCTAACCTAGCCATTCAAGTAGCAAGCTCTCAAACCATATTTGTTCATATGCTTTACATCCCTATTTCTCCAGGGGAAGCTCTGATCTGCTCTGCGTTCTCCCTCCAGACAAGGAATCTGTCCTCTGGTAGGTGGAGTGCCTGGAACTCCAGATTGAAGACAAGGACTAGTCCCATGCTGGCCGCGTTCTGCTAGCTCAGGGGTTCACAAAGAAGTAGGAGTGGGGAGGCTTCGGATGAGAAGGAAGCTCCCTCCACTGCCTTTTTCTTCTCGCTTGCAGAAAGTCACCCAGGCACGTGGACAAAGGAAATATTAATAACCTTTCTAAAGCTACACTTCTCCAAGATTTGGTGTTTCACAGACCACAGCCAGTACCGTCCGTTCTACAGATGGCCAACTTCTGCATTTCAGATGGCGGCTTCCGAAGACAGCTCAACCTGCAAAGCAGAAGACTCAGCTATGGGGAAGAGGACTGAGTGAGTCTTCAAGCCAGAGGTCAAAAGTCACTAGCCACATGGCAAGCTGAGATAAGAAGGCTGCCAAGCAAAGATGTTTGAGAGAATTGGCTCTTTGGGAATAGAATCAAAGTAACATTATATGAACCAGGGTTTCAGATCCATGGGCACCCATATTATCTCACTGACCTGAAATGCAAGAACAGCACATACATAGAGACCAAAGCTTACTCATGGTGTGAGTGAGAGGGAGGAGAAGTGGAGCCATTACTTGGGAAGCAGTGCATTTTTGTTTATGATGACGGGAAATTTGCTGTCACTTAAGGGGAATGGTTGTACCACACGGTTACTGGAAGTAATATCACCGAAAAGAGGGTGAATTGACAAATTTTGTGCTATATTTAGACGATGATAAAAATAAATAACATTTTTTAAAAACGTGCATCAGGAGATTTGTTCTCTAGACAGGGGTCCTGGCTCTACCAACTACCAACTCAGTAGCTGACCTTGGACTAGTATTTACCCTTGAGAGTTCTTGACATCCCTGTTTGAAAATAAGAAGCGTGAACTCGAGCTTTAAACGCCAAAGCATCTGAGACTGGACTTCTTAGAAGCCTCCCTCCAGAGAGGAGTGGCAAGGTCACCAAGGCTGTGACACTACATCACTAACCGCTGACCTGCATCCTCCTCCCCGGCCTGTGTCCTGGCTGGGAATTCCGCAAGCACAGCTCAAGCACAGCTGAGCCACAGCTGACAAAGACCCTCCTGGGGCCGGTGGTGTGAACTAGGCGGAAAACCCTAGCATTGGTCTCCTAGAGCCATTGAAACAAATGATCACAAATTAGATGGCTGAACAGGGGTCCTCAAACTTGTTAAACAGGGGGCCAGTTCACTGTCCCTCGGACCCATTGGAGGGCCGGACTGTAGTTTAAAAAAAAAAAAACTATGAGCAAATTCCTATGCACACTGCACATAGCTTATTTTGAAGTAAAAACAAAATGGGGTAAAAACACCTGGTAGGCCAGATAGATGTCCTCGGCGGGCCGCATGTGGCCCGCGGGCCGTAGTTTGAGGACCCCTGGCTTAAAATATCACAAAGAGAAGTACAACATCATGGTGTTGACAGAGCTACCCTCCTGCAGAAGCTCTAGAGGAGAGTTCTTCCTTTTTGCCTCTTGAATCTTCTTGTGGCTCTAGGCATCGCTCGACTGTGGTTCCACAACTCTGTGTGTCACTTCCGCTGTCTCTTACAAGGACACTTGGATACCGGGATCCAGAGCCTACCTGACGACCTAAGCTGATCTCACCTCAAGATCCCGAACTTGTTACATCTGCAACGACCCTTTTTCCAAAGACGGTCGTATCCGTAGGTCTTAGGTCTTCAAGCATGGCATCTCCTTGGGGACCACCATCCAACCTACTCTGTAGCTTCCAAATGGAGCAGAGTAGAGAGATGTTCAAACGCCTCGAAAGCCAGGGCCCGACGCTACCTTGCTGCTGCTCATCGCCCCGCTTAGATCTCCTCCCTCGGGAGCCTGGCCATTCTGAAGGTACCCCCTTGCACATGGTGGTGAGCACTCCCTGCCAGCCATCAACTTATTCCTGTGCTGTTCCTGACTTAGAATCCTCTTTCAGACCACCTGCATTTCAACTTAAGGAGCTGCTTAAATGTACAAAGACCTGCCTCTACTGCCTCCTTCCCTCTCTCCCTCCCTCCACCATTGCCACCACTGCACCAGGCTTTCTAGGGATAGGGTCCAGAAGTAAGCATTTTAAGTCATCTCCTTGGGAAGCTCTGGAGCGTGCTGAAGCCTGAGACACACCACCATGGCATGCTATGAACTCCATGCGTCAGTGTTCTCTCCTGGATCCCTAGATGCCTGACATTTATTTATTTAAGCTGATAAGAAACAAGATTCCAGGGTGTGGAATTCCTAGTCCTAAGACCAAGTGCCGGAGTCCAGATCCCAGCTCGGCTGCTCACTGACTGTGTGTGACTTTAGACCAGCGGTTCTCAACCTGTGGGTCACGACCTCTTTGGGGGTCAAATGATCCTTTCACAAGGGTGGTCCAGTTCATAACAGTAGCAAAATGACAGTTATGAAATATCAATGAAAATAATTTTATGGTTGGGAGGTGGCTGCCACAACTTGAACTGTATTAAAGGGCCTCAGCATTAGGAAGGTTGAGAACCACTGCTTTAGACCAAGACCAAAGCTTTCTGTGTCTCTGATCTCCGTGTAAGTGAGGAAACTTATATTGCCTGTCTCTAAGGTTGTGGTGAAGAATAAGAAAAATCAAACATGGAAAACACTTAGGACCATGCCTGGCACACAGTAAACACTCAGCAAATTTAAGCTAACATGCAGCAGACCTGGTTGGCAGTGGTTTGCTTTTTCCACGATAGTCATAGATTGCTCTCGTCTCAGAAACAGACCCGATCTTCCCTACCTCCGATTCCCACTCCCACTCACGGAATCTCTCTTTCTCTTCTGTGCACTGTGCTAAACTCTGTACATGCTTTATTTGCTTCCCACGCACAGCAGTGCTATAAAAACCTGTTCTGGTCTAGGAGTGGGGCACTTGCCATGAATTCTCTAATCAGAATCAAACCTTACTCCCAAATACACATGTCAAAATGTCTGTTTCCTAGGGGTAGTTACCCTACCCTTTCCCAAACCCACTGCCTTCAAGTTGTTTCAAGGTAGAACTCTCCCTGTGGGATTCCCAGCTTTGTGGAAGCGGACCGCCTGCTACCTCTTTGTCCTGATGGGTGGCTGGTGGGGTTTGCACCTCTGTGCCACCGAGGCTCTGTGGAAGAGGGAGCCCCAAAGGTTCATGGCCAAAATAGAATAAAAGGATCATGATGTTTTTCCAGGACCATTTGGAACCTCTTTGTACAGAGCTGGAAGGAAGACGGTACTACAACCTGCCCCTTTTCTGCAGACCTAGTACCAGACAAATAATGGACCAAAGTCCTGCAACCAGATAGATGGGCGAAGCAGGCATGTGAGGTATCAGTGGGGACCTCTGCCCCACTGATACCCTGCATTTCTGTTCCCTCCCAGCCCGGCCATCACACCCACCTTCCTAAACCTCCCACCACTCAGCTTCACCACGGCAAGCTCCATCTCCGATCCCTTCAAACGGAGCTTTCCCATTATCCCCTAACCGCCCAGACCGTCAAGACACCGCACTCTTCTCTGAGATGTGGAACCAAAACCAGTATCTTCTTCACCTTTTGGGAGCTTCTTCAAATCCCACAGCTCCCTCGAAGGCAGTGGTTCTCATCTCGTGGGTCGCGACCCATTTGGGGGTCAAATGACCCTTTCACAGGGGTTGCCTAAGACCATTGGAAAACACATATTTCCGATGATCTTAGGAACCAAGATACCGCTCCTCTGTCCGTCTCCAGGTGTGTCTGCCCACTGTCTGCCCACACGCCGAAACGCCCACATGCGAGTACCCAGTGTGAAGACTGTTACCTGTGCTTCGAGACAAATTTCATTTGTTTGTAATTAGAAGTAAATATTTCACAACATACAATTATATATTGTTTTGCGATGAATCATGATGCTTTCGTTAAGTTTGATTTATAACAATGAAAATACATCCTGCCTATCAGATAGTTACATGACGATTCATAACTAGCAAAATGACAGGGAGGAAGTAGCAATGCAAATAATGTTATGGTTGGGGGTCACCACACGAACTGTATGAAAGGGTCGCAGCATTAGGACGATTGAGAACCACTGCTCTAAGGGGTCCCAAACCCAAAGCTCCCTACTGCCCCCCCCCTCGGTGTTCTTCCTTCATACACTAGGTCACTCCTGTTATCCTTCTCTCACAACCCCGAGGGGACTTGCGTCGGTTGACAGGGCCCCTTTCACTTACCTATCTGTAACTCCTTCAGATGTGAACAATGTGTAGGTGTGGATGCCGGGGCCACCAAACCAGTCCCCCCTTGGGATGCCCAGCTCGAGGCACCCCTCCTCTTTCCCTGCGCCCTTGGCAGGGCAAGCAAGGGCTTTCACCCACTCCCGCTTTTGACCATTGGCCTTGGCCTTGGCGGAGGGCTCCCCATCAGGCACATAGGTCTTATCACTGTACAAACACTTCCTCTTGTTCCAGTGCTGGTTCTCACACAATGGGCAATCAGGGCAAACTTCCCCTGGCAATTTACTGAGCAAATGTTGACGGAGCGACTGCCCTATGTAAGATTCTGTGCCAAGGGCTGTGGGGAACCCAAACCTGTCTCCACCTTGAGAAGCCTGTCAGAAAGGAAGCACACACATGAATATCGCATGTCAGAAGGACGGAAGGCAGTGCTCAGCCTTGTGGTTCGGCACACCTGAGTTCTCTCCTAGTCCTGCTCTGCACTGGCTGGTTTGCCTTGGCTCGAAGCAAAAAAAAAAAAAAAAGCCAAGTCACTTTAGCTTATCTGATCTTGAGTTTACCTTTGTGTGAAGGAAATGGTGCTACTTTAGGTTTATTGTGAGGATGAACTATAATGAGATCCTGCCAGAGCAGCTGAGACCAGGCTGTTGCTTCCGGGAGTCAGGAGTTTGGCAGGACAGGGCGGCTGGGGGGTGGCTTCTTCCGGTTGTCGGGGAATGTGGCTTGGAGAAGTGACTTCCTCCAGGAGTTGAGTCCTGCCTCCAAAGCCAAACACTGCAGAGCCGGCTCCTGCTCCAGTTTCTGCACTTCACCAGGTCAGGGATGGGTTTCGCGTCGTCACTGAGGTCTCCTTCAAGTGGTACTCACACACTTCAGGGTCAGTTAGTCAAAGCACATTACAAAGCAATGTATTGGGCCATGTAGGGAACAGATCGTGTAGAAAGCATAACGGGACCTGGGAGTGCTTCACCATCACCTGTCCTTACGCAAAATAAGAGGACATTCAAGAGAGGTTTTTGAAGAAGATGCCGATGCTGCGGGCACAGCCTGTAAAGAGAGATCCCCGCGGGCCTGGAGTAGTCTGGGCACTTTGTCTGGTGGAAGCAACCGGATGTGAAAGTCACAGCAACCCAGTCGAAACAATCATTAGCGTATCGAGCCCGAGGAAAAACAGCTCCCTCCCCTGACCTCTCTCCCTCTGTCAAAACAAGCAACCTAACCCAGGCGGCCTTTAGGCCTCTTTTCACGGTTGACTCTCTTAATATTTTGGGTGACTTTGTGCTCCAACGTGCATCTGCAGGAAATGTAGGGAAGGAAGAGGACAGTGGTCCTAGAAAGGGCTCTGGTTAGGGGTGGGTAGGTCACTAGAGGGCTGGGAAAACCTATCTTTCCCTTACAGGGGGTGGGACTGCCCATCTTTGTCCCTCGGGGCAGTCTGATGGCGGTCTCGAACCATTGGGCTGTGGCTAGCACCCCAGGTCTTAACTCCTGTGCCATCAGGGATCCTGATTTGTGAAAAGGCATCAGTAGGCTCATGGAAAAATACCTTCTCGTTGAAAATGTCCACACACTTTCTGGAGCCCCTTGTAGAGATAGAGACAAGAGCAGAGGTACCTGCTTGATTTGGGGTTCACCCACCTAGCACACATGGGTAAGAGCTACTGGCTAGATGCCAGAGGGATGTGGCCCTAATGGGAGTCAGCAGGTTGATGCCTTTGAGGGCTAAGGTACGCCTGATCCAAGCGCTGGTATTTTTCAGTCTCCTCCTAAACATGTGAAAGTGGGACGATGAATAAGGAAAACTGCAGAAGAATCGACACATTTGGATTATGGCATTGGCAAAGAATATTGAAAGTACCGAGGACTGCAAACAAACAAACAAACAACTATATCTTGGAAGATGTACAACCAGAATGCTCCGTCGCAGCAAAGCTGGAAAGACTTCATCCCATGTACTTTGGACTTGTTATCAGCAGGGAGAGACCCCTGAAGGGGCATTCTGGGTGGTCGGTAAAAAAGAGGAAGGCGAATTGAAACCGTGGCTCCAACGGGGCTCAAACATAACAACAGTGTGAGGCTGACACAAGACCGGGCAGTGCTGGGTCTGTTGTCCCTGGGGTCGCCATGGGTACCTAACAACAAGAGCAACCCAGTTGGTTAATTGGGGGCCTTTATCTTAAACTTCCACCGCTAAGCTCCACTCAAAGGAAGGGCATCTACGCTTCAGAATATTCTTTCTTTCTTACATAAAACATTTTATTGTGGTAAAGCATATAAGTCAAACATTTACACACATAACCGTGTTTAGGTGTGCGATTTGTGACCTTCGTTATCTTCGCCGTGCTGGGCAGCCACCACACTATCCATTTACACAGGATTTTCATCTCCCTAAGAGATGGGCTGTGACCTGCGTGATCGGCTGTTGGAAACCACCAGCAGCTCCGGGAGAGCGACTGGGCTTTCTGCTCCTGTGATCAACTACAGCCTTGGAACCCCACAGCGGGCTCACTGTGAGTCAGCATTGCCTCCATGGCAGTGAGAGGATTGCTAGATCTTTTGCTAATTAGGTGTTTATCTTTTCTGAGGACCCACCCAACAGATTTCCACAATGGCTGCATCTCTTAACGTGGCCACCAGCAATGGGTGCTGCAATTTTGCTACCTCCTCCATACTTACTATTTTCCATTTTCCCAATACCACTATCCAGGTGGGTATAAAGTAGAATCTTGCTGTGGTTTGGATTTGCATTTTTCTAATGACAGTGGTTTTGAGCATCTTTTCCTGTCCTGTGGATCATCCCCATATCTTTTTTTTTTTTTTTTTGCAGAATGTCCATTAAATTCTTTGCCTATTTTTTAAATTAGATTACTTGACTTTTATTGCGGTTGAGTTTTGAATAAAGAAAATATTCCCAGAATCTGGTTTAGTCTCTGGCAATCATTTCTATTCTGAGACATAGAATGCCTTCTTTTGTATGTATGTTGTTTTGAATGTGGTGAATATTTTTAAACCTGGTAAAAATCTATTAAATGAATAAAACAAAACCCCAAACAAACATCTATGGTGGGACCTTGGGGGCTTACAAAAGAGAGACATTCCTTGTACATAAGATGTAAACAGTTTAAGAACTACCTTGCAGTGGATTGTTATGCAGGAGCTTAAAGCTTAGTTAGGCAAGAGCCATTAGCTATAACCTGTGACATGGGGTGGGAACTTTGTATGTTTCACTCTTTGTCGTTAACAGGGAACCTTACCAGTTAGACCCCTTGATTTCAGGAGGCAGGAACCAATCTGGGTTAATTGAAAAAAGAAGAGGTCATTTATTGAAAGGATATTGAGGCGTTTACATAATTAAAGGAAAAACTGACTAAGGGAGAGGGGAACTCCAAGAGATTCATTCATGATTCAACTTCAACCACTTCTCACCATTAACCCAGGCTCAAAATTCAAATTCCCAGCAAAGTGTCTGGTTGACTTACATGGTGCTCTGTGGCTCTCTCCGAGGATCTGGGACTGACTGTCCTCCGGATCACAGCAGAACAGGGGACAGGGAATCACGGTTCGCTGGGGAAGACATGGTGCCATGTGCACTCCAGTAGCCATAGAAACGACGTGACCAGCTGAACCAGATCGTAGTGTTGCTAGGTTTCATCCAGTTGGTCCTGGCTCACAGCAGCCCTGAGTACAACAGAGCAAAACAGTGTCCGGTCCGCTCCATCTTCACAATCGCCCTTACGTGGGAGCCCTCTGTCGTCGCCACGGCACTCATGCATCTCATTGAGGGTCTTCCCTTTGAGGCTGACCTTCTACTTGACCAAGCACACTGATCTTGTCCACGGACTTGCCTCTTCTGATAACATGTCCACAGTCCGTGAAAGGAAGTCTCTCCATCCTTGCTTCTAAGGAGCCTTCTGGCTGTACTTCCGCCAAGATATATTTGTTTGTTTGTTGTTCTGACAGTCCATGGTACTGTCAATGTTCTTTGCCAAGGCCATAATTCAAATGCATCAGTCTTTCTGTGGTCTTCTTATTCATTGTCTACCCTTCACATATCTACGAGGCAAGGAAAAGTACCACGGATTGAGTCAGGTGGACCTTACACCTCAAAGTGACATCCTTGCCTCTCAACACTTCACAGGGGTCTTCTGCAGCTTCGCTCCATGCCTACGTCCTTTGATGTTTTGACTGCTGCTTCCATGAGCATTGATCGTGGATCCAAGCAAGATGAAATCATTGATAACTTTAATCTTTTTCGCTGTTTATCGTGATATTGTCTATTGGTCCTGTTATGAGGATTTGGGTTTTCTTTACCTTGAGTTGTAATCGATCCTGAAGGCTGCGATACTGGATCTTCATCAGCAAGTGTTTCAGATCCTCCTCACTGTCAGCAAGTAAAGCTGTGCCATCTGCAGATTGCCATGTTCTTGTTCCTTGAGCCCAGCTGCTCTGATCTTTGTGCTCAGCATTCATAATGAATAGGCACGGTGAGAGGATACAGCCCTGGCATAAACCTTTCCTGATTTAAAATCCTGCATGTCCCCTGCTCTGTTTTAATGACCACTTCTTGGTCCCTGTGCAGGTTCTACAGGAGCACAGTGAGGTGCTCTGGAATTCTCATTCTTGGAAAGATTAACTGTGTCCGTGCAGGGAGACTAGAGAAACAAATCCAGGGAGACTCATGTGAGTCTAAGAAAGAGCTTTATATAAAAGAGCAACTGTATATTAAGAAAACATCCCAGCCCAAATCAAGTCCATAAAGCCGATATTAGCCCATATGTCTTATACCAATCTATAAATTCCTCTTCAGACTCATGCAACGCATGCAATGATACTGAATGTAGGCAGATCGCGGGCCAGTGGGAGGAAAGTCTTGTGGATGCAGTGGTGGTGGAAGCATCTCAGCGCTGGCGTGGGTCTCCATGGGGTTCCTCCAGCTCCAGGGCTCTGGTTCCATCAGGGGTCTCCATGTGGCTTGTCAGCAGGAAGACAAGCAGAGTGTCTTTCTGTATCTGGCCTCCAGTGAGCTATTTATCTCCTTAGTGTCTCCAAATGAGGTCATCAAGCGGTGACCTGATTGACCGGCTAGACTTCTCCCCTTCACAAGTTGACACCAGATTATGTAACGACCACATTAGCTATAGTTTGCTGTGATCCACACAGTCGAATGCCTTTGAATAATTAATGAAACACAAGTAAACATCTCTCTGTTGTACTCTGTTTTCACTAAGCTTCATCATACCAGTGGTGACATCCCTGGTGAATTCAGCTCGAATTTCTAGCTCTCTGCTTGATGGACTGCTCCAACCAGTTCTGAATTATCGTCAGTAAAAATGTACTTGCCTGTGATCGTCATGATCTTGTCCTGTCATTTCCACACTTTGTTGGGTCATCTTTCTTTGAAAGGGGCACAAATATGTGCCTCTCCCAGTCGGTTGGCCAGATAGCTGTTTTCCAAATATCTTGGCATGAACTATGAGGAAGCTGAAGTCAGTAGAGGTTAAGTGACTTTCCCGGAGAAAAACTCAAAAAAAATTTTTTGTGTGTGGACATGATATCCTGTTTCTCTTAAGTAGAATATATGGTTTTCCTGTCCTTTAGAGTCCTAAAGAGAGAGGCAGGAGATGAGTAAGGAAGTTGTTAGAATCAACCAGCATGGGAGAAATGAAGAGGCTGAGCCATGGGGGATGAAGTGAAGTAACTGGATGTGAAACGCAAATGCCGAGAAAGTACTTTGCAAAGAGAGGAAACATTAGAACCAGCTGGGTAGCTTAGTAAGAATCCCAATCCTGGGATCCATCTCTGACCTGAACCAGCATCTTCTCTGCATGCTGCCTGCGAATCTATAACTGGAAAACAGCGCCCCCACCCCACCCTCCTATATATAGGTGATTATTCTACAGCCACCAGGATACAGGTCTGTAAACAGGCATTTGACCTAGATGACCCGTTTTGTTCTGTTGTTCCAAATAGCCGGCAGTCCGGTTTCTTATCTCTTTTGTTGCTGCGGTCAGCAGGATCAGGGTAGGGCTTTTGAGTCCTTGCAATCTGTCCTCATTGCATTTAGAGTCCTCTACCTCCAGTAACCCTTCTGTGGACCCGGAGATGAACGCAAGGATGGAAAGGGCTCCCAGCTTCCTTGGTTTTGTCAGTGGTTCTGGGGCTCCCGGCTCTTGACAGGGACTCTTGGAAAATGGCTTTTAGCAGCTTTCCCTGGGAGGAGAATAATCCTGAGTTTTACCCTCCCTTTCACTATAGTTAAGGCTCCATGACAAACACACCCAAGTCTGGAATTTCTCAAGTTAATGGCTCTGAGCTGAATACATTCTGTTCCCAGTGCCAGGCTCATCTTGCAGTTTTGCCTTCCCACCCCACCCTTCAGGTCTGCCTGGTCAGGTGAGAGATGACCTGTGGTTCTGGTGTTCTCTCTAGAACAACGTAGACTCGTCATTAATAGCTGGAGGTAAAAAGAATGGAGGGGGTGGGGGTGGGGTAGGGCTTATGGTTCCAAGTGGATCTTCCCTGTTCCTTGAAGGGATCCCTAAGAATGGGTAACTGGGAAAGGGTTTTCAAAAGTGGGTCTTGTGAATGCCATTCCCATGCTTTCTTCTACATCTGTGTGCCTTGATTTACGGAGCATTCTTCATCAAAGTGGGTACCCTGTTTTGCTGGCGTGCTCACTCCCCAAGGTGGCTTTGCTGTGAACAGTAATATTCTTTTATTTTAAACATTTTATTAGGGACTCATACAACTCTTATCACAATCCATACATATACATACATCAATTGTGTAAAGCACATCTGTACATTCTTTGCCTTAATCATTTTCAAAGCATTTGCTCTCCACTTAAGCCCTTTGCATCAAGTCCTCTTTTTCCCTTCCCTCCCTCCTCTCCCCTCCCTCATGAGCCCTTGATAATTTATAGATTATTATTTTGTCATATCTTGCCCTATCCGGCATCTCCCTTCATCCCCTTTTCTGTTGTCCTTCCCCCAGGGAGGAGGTCACATGTAGATCCTTGTAAAACATTAATGTTCTTGAAATCACGTATCTGATAATGTTGCCTATCATTTCTCTAGCACACATTAAAATAAATAAACACCTATTAAAACTGTGTGAATGTTCACGCACAAAGTCTTACCATGTACCACAGATGCACACAAGAGACCTCTTAAACCTTAAAGATAAGAGATGTTCTATTTCTAACAACAACAAGATATACTTGGGAAACACTAGAAGCCTAGGGGTTTACACCTGGGCTGCTAATTTCCATTTCAGGTGTTCAAACCACCAACCACTTCTCAAGAGGAAGGTGGCGCTTTCTAAAACTGACAGGGGCAGTTGTACCCTGTCCTATAGGGTCACTATGTATTGGCATCAAATCAATGGCAGTGAGAGTTTCTGTCTGGAAACACGATCTTAGAAATCCCCATGTGCTCAGAGGCAGGTGATCCCAGACCCTTCAATCCATCCGTTTGGATACCAACTGCAAGAAAGTTTTCGTTCATTCACTTAGAAACTATCCTTTCATATCCTCTTGCTGCGGAAGTCAAGATTTAGAGCAGGAAACAGAAGCTGCCCAAGATATTTTAAGAAAGAAGGAAATTAATAATTTCATAATTATCAGCAGGATTGAGGGACTGACACCCTCTTGGAAGGACTCCCAGAGTACAAAAGAACTGGTCCAGGGCACCCCCTGCAATTCGACCATAATCAGAAGGCTGCTACCAGGCTGATTGGCTTTAAGAATTCACTACCAGGACTGAACTCCAGGGCCCAGGACCCACCTCCACTTTCTCTGCCCCACATTTCCCCTTGACACTCATTGATCTGGAAATTGAACATTGGACTTTTAGCTCTACTTGGCATGACTTGCCAGCAGAACACGGGCAAAGCGGGAGAAAGGTGCGCCTGATCCCCGTCGGCCTGAATATCTCTCTAATTTACATCATCCGACACCCTAACTGCAAAGCAGGCTGAGAAACAAAGGGAGGGCAGCATCGGGTCAGTGAAAAATGGAGATACTGGGAGCCAACACACTGTCCTGTGAACTGCCCTAACAAAAGCATTCCTGAGTCCAAGGGAAAAGATGGTGCCTAAGCCAGTTCCAGTATTACCTGAGAGTTGTTTTTTCATGAAGTGGAGATGTGTTTGTGTGTGCAAATCAACAACAGTGCAATCTGAAGGCACACACTTGTTTGCAAACATACAGGCTCATGGGATAAAAGTGGTCTTGGCAGCACAATTTCGCAGGGAATGCCCCAAATGTCCATGGTTCCTCACGGCCTGTGAAAGTGAAGTAATAGCTTGATGTTCTGTGCTGTTTACAGCTATCTCTCATGTACTTTGGACCTGTATCAGGAGAGACCAGTCCCTAGAAAAGGACATGCTTGCCAGAGAGAAAAGTCATTCCGTATTTACCCATGGAATTCTTCAATGAGGCCAATGGAGGCTTCGCTTTGCTCTTCCATCACTTCAGCCTGAGACGTGCTGAGCACCGCATGTCCTTTGTTTGGGTTCTCCGTTCCGGGTCTTTGCACATTTTATTATAATACTTTCTTGTTGAGCCACCCTTTGAAATCTTCTGTTCCCCTCTTCTGCCTCATCATTTCTTCCATGTGCTTGAGCTTCTCTATGATGAAGAGCAAATTCCAGAGTCTTTTCTGGCATCTGCTTTGATCGCTTCTTCCTTTCCTGCCTTGTTAATATGGCCTCAATGGCAGAGAGAGAGAGAGAGAGAGAGAGAGAGAGAGAGAGAGAGAGAGAGAGAGAGAGAGAGAGAGAGAGAGATTCCTGTCTTCACGTAGGATGTTCTTGATGTCATCCCACAGCTCATCAAGACTTCTATCATTAAGTATTCAATGTAGCAAATCTGTTCCTGAGATATTTTTGAAATTCAGGTGGGATATATTCAAGGCCGTATTATGTTGTCATGGGCTTGTTTTAATTGTCTTCAGCTTCAGCCTGAACTTACATAGGAGCAACTGATGGTCTGTTCCACAGTCAGTCTCTGGTCTGGCTGCAGCTGTGATATTGAGCTTCTCCATCGTCTCTTCCCACCAAACTCACTGTCATCAAGATCCCCTGTGGGTTTCTGGGACTGCTTGTGGGAGTAAAGGCTCAGTCTTTCACCCTCAGGGAGCTGCTGGCGGTTTCAAACTGCAGATCGCAGCCTGACGGTAATCACTACCCCACCAGGGCGCCTTTCTCTTCCCACAGTTGTAGTCCATTTGATCGCTGCGTATTCCTTCTGGAGAAGTCCAATCCACGTTTACAGAGCCGTTTGTGTTGTTAAACAAAGATGTGCAATTAAGAAGTCACTGGTCTTGCAAAATTTGATCAGGGGAGCGCTAGCTTGTTTTTGCCACAAAGGCCAAAGATTCAGTCTCTTCTGACACGTTGTTCCTTTCTTTCTTCCTTGTCCTTTTTGATTTTTTAATTAAAAAGCAAAACCATTGTATTGAGGGCTCTTACAGCTCTTGTAACAATCCATCCATCAATTGTATCCAGCACATCTGTACATATGTTGCCACCATTATCTTCTAGACATTTACTTTCTATTGAGCCCTTGGTGTCAGCTCCTTTATCCCCCCCTCCGGCCCCCCTTCCTTGTCTTCTTAAATGCCCCTTTGCTTTCTTCTTGCAGGATGTTCTTGATACCATCCTGGAATCCTTCTCGTTTTCCATTTCCAGTGTCTGACATATCACATCTATTTCTGCGATGGTCTCCGAATTTTGCATGGAACACACTTGAAGTCATATTTTGGCTTCTGTGGAATTATTTTCATTGTCTTCAACTTCAGCCTGAACTTGCATACGAGCTATGGAGAGTCTATTCCACAGTTGGCCCCTGGCCTTGTTTCGGCTGGTAATATTGAGCTTTTTCAACATCTCTTCCAACAGATGCAGTCAATTCCCACAGGTATAGTCAATTAACCTGGAGTAGCTTCCCAGTTACTACTTGCAACCATAATCATCTGGTGACCCTTTGCATCTGTGGACTCGATTTCAGTAGGTTAGGGCCGAGAGTCTGCGTTTCTAGCAAGCTCCCTGGTTGATGCTGAGGCTGCCGGCCCATGGACCACGCTTCTGGAATGGAAAAGAAGAAGGCATGGCCTTCCATTGTGGCAAAAAAAAATTGTACCTAAGGAAAGCTAGATTGGATGTGGGCCCCAGATAAAATTTCCTCTGTCATTGCTAAGCCAGCTGAGTCCTTGATAGTGATGAAGGCAATAACCTTGGCCTTCCTTATTAGTAACTGAGTGAACTGCCACATCCCAATAAATAACAACATTTGGCTAATTTGCATTTTAAAATCATTTCCTTCCCTTGCTCACAGTCTAGTGGAGTTGCTAAACGAACCATGAAATGTCTGGAACGTTGGCAGCCAGGAGGGAAAGAGGCAGGATTGATGTGCACTTAAAGAGTAGCAATGCTCAGAAAATAGGAGCTACTAACTGCGATGTGGCATCTTGGCTCAGATCCTGGAATGAAGGTGGGGGTGGCAGGGGAAGGTTGTGGTGGTGAATAAAGGCAGTAGTGGAAAGGTGGTAAAATCCTACTGCATTCATCAAGTTGAATTCCGAATAATGCATCGATGCTGGTTTCTTCGTTTTGACAAACGTGCCGTGGGCCTGTCACATTAGTAGAAACTGGATGAGGGAAGGGAGGCACTATACCGGAACTTTCTGGAAGACCTTTGCCACTTTTCTGTAAATCTAAGATGACAAAATATAAATGTATTTTTAAAAATCCAGAGACAGACGGTGCAAGTCTACTGTACAGGAGTGTCTTGTGCTTTGGTTGACTACCGCTGAGTTTATTTTGTCTCAGAGAAACCCCACGTGGGTCAGAGTTGAACCGCCCGTGGTGTTTTCCGGCCTAGAATCTTCGCCGATGGCCCGGTGTTTCTTGCACACGGCCACTGGCTGGGCTCAAAACACCGTTCTGTCAGCTAGCGGCTGAGTGCCACCATAGTGCCCGACAGAATTACAAGTGTCTGTAAATAAAAAGAAAATTGTCGTTGACTCAACAATAGAAAATTGGAGGTGTGTGTTTCTATTTCTTTCCTAGAGCTGCTGCAACCGCGGCTTACCAGATCAGAAATTTATTCTTACAGTTCTGGAAGCCAGGGGTTCAAAATCATGGTGCAGGCCGAATCCCCCTCACTCTAAGATTCTAGAAGAAACCCTTCCCTGGACTCTGTGGGTTCTGATGGCTCCCGGCATCCTGTGCCCCGTGGCGACATAAACCCAGTCTCTGTCTCTGGCATCATTGCTTTCTCCCAGTGTGCCCAATTCCCCTCTCTTTCTCTTATAATCCAGCGCTTGGATTTTGGGTTCATCCTAAATTGAGAGTGATGTCACTTCAAGAGCCTTAACTTAATTAACATCTACCCAGACTCTAGTTCTAGATAAGGTCAGATTCATAGACATCAGGGGTTAAGCCTTGAACTCGCCTTTGGGGGACACAATTCAACTCACGACAGTTTCCAGTCAAAGTCGGTAGAAACCAAGGAAGCCGTTAGAGAGCAGCTAGCTCTGACAGCAAGCCTGGCGTGGCAGTAGAGCAGCGGGACGCGGATTGCCTGTTGAGGAGGCTTTAAAATTTCATGGGAAAATCTCATTTCTTTTCATTCCATTTTTCTCTACTAACCTTTCAAAACCTCCTCATACGTATGAATTCTAAGATATTCTGCTTGCCATTGGCTCCCTCCTCCCATCAGCGTGTCAAGAATTTCTTCCACTCTTGGGGATCCTTTGACTCCATCCTTAGGGCTCAAGGTATCTGTTTGTTTGTTTGTATAACAACATTATCTCAGAAGCTTAGTCATGCTACCGCATTTTGCTCCAGCGTGTTTTCTTATGTTCCAGAGACTCTAGGTCGAGTGAGGTCATGGACTTCAACTTACTCTAGATTGCATATCTAGCACCTGACCCCAAGCTGGTCATCTCGTTGTTGTCGTTCGTTGCTATCAAGCTGGCACTGACTCACGCTGACCTTTACATGCAACCAAATGCAATGCTGTCCAGTCCTGCCCCTGACTGCTGATGGAGGGCCTTTGTGATTGTTGGACGAGGGCCTTCCAGCTCCCGGAGGGGCCCATCTTCCATCTTCTATGACATAATGCTCTTTTACGATCCATAAGGTTTTCTTTTCTTTTTAAAAAAATTATACATGCAGATAGCATTTATTTTTTTATTTAAAAATCATTTTATTGGGGGCTCGTACAACGCTTATCACAATCCATGCACCTATTCATTGTGTCGAGCACATTTGTTGCCATCCTCATTCTGAAAACATTTGCTTTCTTCTTGAGCCCTTGGTGGATCCATAAGGTTTTCATTGATATGTTTTTGAGGGTAGATTAGTCAGGCCTTTCTTCCTAGTCTATCTTAGTCTGAAACCTGGCCACCATGGGGCCTCGGCTCCTTGTTTCCAGCACTTCAGCAACACCCAGGCTACCCCAGTATGACAAACTGGAGCTGGGGGCTTATCTATCACAGGTGTGCTCAATACTTATTTATAGGATGAACGACTGCATGAGCTGCTTTAGCAGGTCAGGTAAGTTCCTGCCTAAGGAACATGAATTTTCCGTTGATATGTCGTTATGTAGATAGGACCCTTTCTCTGTTTTCTTTATTGCAAGAAACTCATCCACAGGCCTATTCCAGCCTTGGTGAGTTCAGAGTGTTGTGAAGATCCTGTTAACAACGACAGAAATCGTGACACTCACTAAAACAGCCTCGCAGTGGATAGGCCCTGGTTTGGGGAGGCTGCCCACCCGCAGGACCTGCCCTAAGGCCCAGGGTCCAAGTGTTGGGCTGGCCGCAGGGGGATATCAGAGGCCATATGGACAAAGGAGAAAGTGGGCGAGGCTCATTTGGTGGCAGGTCAGGAGCCCTGCTTTGTCGGCAGCACCTTTTCCTAAACAAAGTATCTCCTCTCCTGCCCAGAGTGGCAGAAAAAGAGCTCAAAGGTCCTCTGCCTCCCTGAGACTCCTCTGACCCCTGCCAGGCTGATCTGGAGGCTTCTTGGTGGCTTGTAATGTTTACAATTGAAAGGCTGTGTGTGTGGTGTGTGTGTATGCGTGCGCCACCTCCCCTGATATGTGGAGAGTCTACAGGAAAGAGGGGCTGAAGCTAAGACTCTGAAATGGAGAGAGAAAGAGAGACTGATAACTGTGCTTCAGGACTGGGCTCCAACTGTCCTGAAGGCCAATTGTACCTGCTGGTCTTCCCATTTACGAGACCCAACGCATGCTGTTTTCCTCTTGGACTGAGCTCTGTAGCCATGGAGAGCTCTGTAGCTCTGTAATCCTGGAGAGACGTGTGTAATTTCCTTCCCACACCCAAGGAGGACAAGTATGGGCTCAGCCAGGGAACCGCTGTGTGGCTCTTTGTTTGTGCTGGGTGCTGTGGCAGAGATCGCCAGCGATGCCACTCTGGCTCTTCCTCTCATTGCATGACTTGCCTTGAGGGGAATGGCAACTCACCCGGAAACTACATTTCCCATCCCTCTTTGCACTTAGGTGCGGCATGCCACTGGAATATGAGTAAAAGTGATAGGAATCACTCTGGGCACGGGAGGCAGTTCAGAAGCCTGGGTGTCTGCTGTGTCCTTTCTGTTGGATAGAGAGGATCCAGAATCCCTCAGAGTAGACAGAGTGACAAAGTGCAATTAGCCTAGATCTTGCCTCCTAGCCAGGAAAACCCACATTTGACTATTATGAGAACGAGAAGTTAGTTTGTACTGTCTTAAGCCATTGAGATGTTGGACGTGTGTTTGTTACAGCAGCTAGCGTTGCTGACTGATAGGCGACTATGGCTGGCACTGAATTGGGTTGCAGACTTTTTAAGTAGAAAGCCTGAAGCAAAGCTCAAGCGGCATCTTGAAAAGACCAAGAATTGAGACAAAAGCTGAGATCTACGGTCAGGTCCAAGGGAGGCTTTCAAGGATGGAAGGAGGAGAAAAAGCAAGACGTTCAGCAGCCACTTGAGCCCTGGGAGAGTAGACATACAAACAGGAACAGAAACGACATGAGGGCAATCTGAGTGGGGTGCCTGCGGCTTGCTTTTTGTGGCTGTAGGTGGAATGGAACATGGGTGGGTCTTCCTGGTTTAGAGTGGCACAGGCAGGGTGGGCAGGAAGTACAGGCAACCTGGGGGAATCGTGCCAGGTGTGGAGCTACAGAGATGAGTCTGATCCACAAACAGGAAATCAGTCATGATATCAGAACCCCCAGGACTTGGGAACATGTTAGGTTGTAGAGCAGGAAGCAGGTCAAGGCAAGTGGTTCAGAACTAATTTCCAAGGTATTTTGGAAGTCTAATTTTCTGTGGATCTTGGGAATGGGTCTGGGAGGTACAGTAACGAAGGGAGCAGGCCAGGTGGATGGAAGGAAGGAAAGCGCACAGGCCCCACCCCGCGGGAGCAGCCACCGTCCAGCTCCTGTGGATTTTGTCACCTGGGCATGAGACCCCAATGTCTTCAGCTCCCTCCCCACCTTTTCTTTTTCACCTCCAGAAAAGCAGGAAATCCGGATTTTTATTTTAAAATTTCCTAATTGGTAAATACTGGCAACCAATTTTAAAATGTTCAAAAACACCCTGTAAGCCAAACCAAACATTTTCTTTCACGGCTGTCACAGCCCGCAGGCTGCCAGCTTTGGGCCCCGGCTTTGAAAGGAAATGGGCAGATTCAGAAGCATGTTTTTAAAGAAAAAAAAACAAAACCAGCAAAGAAAACAAAACAAAACATGGAAACCATTTATTGTGTCCCCCGATTTCCAGGCACCACAGTATGCTTCTCAAAAAAAGGCCTCTGTGTTGAAACATAATACATGGGCCCCAGGCAAGCCATGGAACGTTGCCAGAGACATAGCTTTGTAAGCCGAATTGCTTGCAATTTCCTCAATATTGGATCTCCGGCTTTGATGGAGCGAGTGAATTTTCTCTCAGGTGTGTCTGTTTTGAGACTCCCTCTCTCTTTTCCAAAAGGCCATCAACTCTCTCTCTTAACAGTCAACTTTCCAGTCAAAGCAATCACTTGGGTGAAAGCAATTTAGAGAAACAGCGCTGGAGCCAAATAGGAGTTTCACGAACTATGTTTTATGATAGGAAATGCTTCCAGGCCAGAAACCTCAAAAAGTGATCAAAGGTTTCCAAACTGGATCCAACTTGTTCCGTCTATTAGCCTTGGCCTGCGTCTGCACCAGGGTCATGCCCAGAGGATGTGGCCAAAGCAGAATTGGAGTTTTTTAAAATGTGGTCTCTCAGAGGGTGGGTACCAATGCCACTGGCTGCTGAACGGTTCATCTTTGGTGCCCCAGCTGCGAACCTGATGGGGCTGTGCTGGCCCTATGGGCTAGGCTTGGAGGTCCCAGGGCGTGGAGCTCTCGATGAGTTGGCATTGACCCAATGGCAGGGGAATTAATTTAGTACCTGGCTTCTTGTCCTTGTGGGTGCTGTCAAGTGAATTTTCGATTCGCAGTAACCCATGGGATAGAGGTGGTCTGCCACAGAGGGTTCTCTGGACTGAAGTCTCTGGTGGTGATCCACTGGTTAGGTGCTGGGTAGCTGATCAAGGGTTGGCAGTTTGAACCCATTAGGGAGAAAGATGGGACAATTTGGTCCCATGAAGGTCTATCTCAGCCTTGGAAATGCTCTGGGGGCTGTTCTACGTTGTCGGATTGGGTCACTATGAGTCAGAATCAATGTGACAACTGGTCATGGCTTTTTTTTTTTTTAATGGGAGTAGATCACCTATCACCTGGTCTTTCTCTGAGGGAGCAGCTGGGTGGGTTCAAACTGCCAGACTTTAGGTTGGCACCTAGGCATTTAACCTTCATGCCACCCAGTCTCCTGTCCGGCTCAAGGCTCAAGATCCCTAGTACTGTGATCAGCCATCCTGGGTCCTTGAGGACTGAGGTGACTCCTGGCTGTGGTAGTCTCAGTGCCAAACCCCCAAACTAAACTGGTTGTCATCAAGTCCATTCCAACTCGTAATGACCCTAAGTGCTGAGTGAACCAATATGGGGGCTGCCCTCTAGCTCAGTGTCCTTCCTCAGAGCTCCATGCTTTGAAGCGGTGACACCTTTTGGACTGCCCCTGGAGACACGACAAACAAATACCTGCCTGGCCTCAATTGCAATCATCCTGAGCTTTCTTGGACTTTGGGTTCGAGCTGTTTTTACCCACCCCCCTTGCTGCTTTTACTCTGCCTCCAATCCCTCCCTCAACTCTAAATTGCACTGCAGGGGCGAGTCCTTGGGCTTCTCTTGTATTTTCTGCCCATCTCGATGGACGCACCTGTGTGTGGAAGACTTCTGCATTTAGAGCTTAGGCGCATCGTCTCACCTGAGGCCAACCCCACAGCTCCAACTGCTCCAGGACGTTTCCACTGGGATGTCCGATCGTCTCATCCCCAGTCATCGTGGGGATGAGCCGCTCACACACTGGGGTCCTCTCCCATCATCTCAAGGCCTCCGGATTAGGGTCCCAGATGGAGGGGACCCTGACTAAAGCACAGACTAATCCCTAAACAGTCCGTGGATGTATCCACAGCTGCTCCACACAGCTGGGCACGTTGGAAAGACTCAGTCAATGCTGGTTGAGTCCAATCAGATGGTGGGATCAGAGCAGACGGTGACTGGGTAACAGGATTCAACCAGAGGCTCAAGAATGTCCAAACAGAAAACAGCATAGATGAATCTGGAGAAGATCATGCTACGTGAAATAAGTCAATCCCCAAAGGACAAATACTGCACAGTATCACTTTTATTAAAAGGCAAAGAGAGGTTTATACACAGAGAGCAACATTTATTGATGGTTACCAGGGATGAGAGGGAGGGGGATTTGCTTGTTAGATAGTCGACATGTGTCCATTCTGGCGAAGGGACAACCAAAATGCAACACGCAGCCTTTGAGTCGATTCCGACAGGCCTTGAGTGATGTGGAGGTCACCAGCACGATGTGACCGAGGTGCATGAAAGCACTGAGAGGCTCCCCGCCCTGCCCAGACTGCAGGGCATCTTCGGTCACTGCTACAGCGGCCACACTTCTGCAACAACAGACGGACCAGCCATAGACTGTGAGCAGTTTCCCAGGTAGCTACATACGTACGCCCTCTAGGTGCGGGAGGGCATATGGTAGCACAGCCGCGTGCTTACACAGATGTAGCTGCGGGCATTTGGATGAAGCTCAGCAAGGATACCATGCTTGGAAAAGAAGCGGGGCAGACCTTCGACAAGCTGCATCGGTAACTGTGGCCGCTTCCGTGGGCCCCAACATGGAACAATTGTGAGGATGGCCCGGACTCAGAAGGTTGTTTGTTCTGTTGTCCACAGGGTCGCGGTGAGTCAGCGCAGACTTGACCCCACCCAACCATGATGACGACAAGAAGTTAAAAAAAAATGGTATTACTACTGGGGTTCCAGTTCATGCGTGCATACGCTTATGTCAAACGAAAGGCATTTACACGCATCTTCTTGATCTGCGGAAGGCTGCAGGCAGGCTCTCTCTCAACGTCCTGGTCTTGGTCTCATGAGGATGTCGTCATAATCAAAAAAGGTCCGATCCAAACAATGGCTTGCTTCCACGGGGATCTTCAGGGCCAGTTCACTTCAAGGCAGAGTGGCTGGTCAGCTCAGAAGGTGGTGGAGACCGTCTTCTTGGGGGACCCCTAAGGGGTAGTGCTGTCAGATTTTTTCAAAAGACACAGGGTGCTCCTGGGGCTTATTAGGAAGAACTTTTAGGAAAAGGGAAAGCGGCCTTGACAAGAAAAGGTCCAGAGTGTTTTCCATCACAACATCGACCTGCTCCCTCTGGGAGGGTGGCAAGGGCTGTCCCAGGAGAATTTCACTGGGAAACCTCACCCCAGCCGCCCTCCAGCCCTCCATGCTTCCTTTGTTCCCCAAACTGAAAGCACGCTTCCAAGGAACCCGATTGGAATCCCTGGAAGATGCCCAAACTGCCCCTTTGCTGCGGTGTAAACTGGAGTGCGAACTTCCTTGGAGAAGGCTTAAGGAGATGGAAATGTGTAGCCCTAGCCGGAGGATACGTGAAGACAGAAGAACCTCTCAGTTTGATTTTGGGGGAGGGTTGTTATTTAATTGATGGTTTTATGAGGGGGTAACCTTGCAAAACCGGAATTGTGCTGGACGGAGCAGAGCTTTCCTAGTAAGTATTTTTCCCGCTAGGTGAGCACTGAGCAACTCGCTCGGAGTTAATGAACATCCTTGGGAAGGTTCTCTCTGGCCACAGTGAATTTTTTCATAAAAGCGGTTTCGCTTGAACCTTGTTTTCCTGTGATGGTTTAAGAGAACAACGTGAGGCTGTGAAATTTTATTTCTTGCTCAGGAAAAATGCCGCAGAAACTTGTGGTGTTGAACATGGCTCTCAAGGACAGCACGATGGAAAAACTCAAGTGTATGAGTGCTTTTCTCGATTCAGAAAGGTGAAATGTCGATTGATGACAAACCTTGCTCTGGACTGGACGTCTGTCAACTTCCCAAATGGATGAAAATGTGGACTCCTAGTGCATTTGGGGTTCATTCCACCAGCTCAAACTGTTAATCGAGCTTTCGATTTGGAGGGTCTGAAGATTACGTAACAGTGTGTGACAAAAAAGGCCTGATTTGTGGCAGATGGGGGACTGGTTTTGCTACCACGACAATGTTCCTGCTCATGCAGCCATCTCAGTGTGCCAGTTTTCGGCAAAAAACAGCATGCCTCTCTTGCCCTTACTCACCTGACCTGATGCCATCCGACTTCTTTTGTTTCTGTGAATGAAGAGGGACATGAAGGACAGCAATTTGACTATGTAGAAAGGTGAAGGAAAAAATGACGACAGTGCTGTCAGCCATGAGCTTGAAAATGTTTCCAAGAAAGGAATCACAGATTTGACGAATGTATTAAGTATAATGGAGAGTACTTGGAAAGCGATATGTTTTGTTGTTGTTTTAATAAGATTGTTTTGTAAAAAAATTTTAAATACATAGCTTTGAAAACAATTCTGTTTTGGTTTTTTTTGGGTGGGGAGGTTACCCCTTGTATAACCATGCTATTTTAAAATTAGCTAGCATGTTATTAATTTTCTACTCACAATATGTTACGTTGGTGTACTTTTTGGCATAAAGAGTTTCAGACAAGGACAAACACCAACATGACAAACCTGGATTTCCTGCTTTTTCTCTAGTTGCTAGATTCCCCAAGTGGAGAGACTGTCTTTAATCACCACGTGTTCAGAATCTGAGTGAAGCTCGTGACCAGAAAGTTCATTTTCCTTTCTTTCCCCTACCCTTTATTTATTTATTGCACTTTAAAACAACAACAACCAAAAAGGTATTTTTCAAAGACAATCACTTACTTTATTAAAGAAAATATTAATACACAGTAAGACCAGTCAAGCATTGGAAAGAATTGGTGTATGAAAAGGAAATGGGTCCACCATTCTTAGAAGACTTGAAGTAAAGCTTCCGGCTTTCTATTGCATCTGGGACCCCAGACCCACCACCCAGTTAGCGCCGACTCCTGGTGACTTGAGATGGCAGAGTGGACGTGCCCTGGGGCACTTTAGAAACACATTTGAAATAGAGCTCTACCATGTTTGTGCTGGGCGTCACAGAGAGACTTGAGGACTATGTTCTTATTTAGAAAAATCCTCCTTTGATTGGACCTTCCTTTGGCGAGATCCAACCCTGAGACCTGTAAGTGTGTGTGCTTTGTAGGATGTGTAGCAGCATCCCAGACCTCTCCAGTAGCCCACTTGCCCCAGAAGTTACAACAAGTCCAAGTACACCAGACATGGTCAGCTTTCTCCTGTGGGGAAAATCGCCCTGGCTGACAAGGACCACACTTGACTCTTACTCAGAAGTGAGAACCAGACCTGCTCACCTGCATTCACGAAAGGCCTCTGCAGCTCAGCGTCAGCCATAGACAGACCTCCCTGAGATGAGAGAAGAGGACCGTTTCCACTGGAGACCAAAGTTCATCCAGCCCCGTCGATCAAACAAAAGAAACAAAACCAAAGCAACCAACCCACTACCATAGAGTAGATTCCTCCTCAGAGTGGAGAACTGGTCTCTGGGGTTTCAGAGACTGTAAATCTTTACAGAAGCAAGCAACCTCATCTTGCTCCCTTGGAGTGGTTGGTGGGTTTGAACTGCTGACCATGAGGAGTTCAATACTTAACCCATTGTGCCACCAGGGCTCTTTTCATCCATTAAGGAGCCCTAATTGGACCCATTAGCTTCTCTGTGCCAACTCTCCTGGGAAGGCCGCCCTGGGATCTTTTGCATTTTCTTAGGGGGATGGGGTTGGAGAGGGATGGTCAGCTAGATCTTAAGGCGCCATCAGAGTGGATGACCTGAGTCAGCAGAGCTGCTCAGGGCTTGGGGATTTCCATGGGGAACTGTGTGGACAGAATTCCCCCTGGATGATGGTCTAGACAGGCTCTCCGTTCCCTCTGCTCACCAGGGGCTTCTGCTTCCCCTTTGGAAGAGGAAATACCCCCGGCTGCTTACTCTGGGGCAGAGGCTCTGTGGTGCAGATGCCCCAGCATCAGAAGCAGGGCTGCTTCAGGAACCAGGGGGCTCTGGAAGCAGCTGGCGCGCCCCACTTGCACAGGGCAGGCCTGCCATCGCTCCATTAGGAAAATGAAGAAAAGCACCTGAGAGGGAGTCCAGCAAATAAGAAAGTGTGATTTAAAGACGGAATTTTCCTTAACGTTCCTCATCCAAGAAGACATCCTGCTTGTTGAAATATATCCGTTCGTGTAAAGTGCCTTTGGAGAGAGGGATATGCAAACAAAGGGAAAGGGATAATCTGTAGCCACAGACACACAAAGCGTCAAATCTGGTGCCAGATGTTGATCTAACTCACAGGGACCCTCTGTGGGTAGAGTGGATTTGTTTGCTCCTTTTCAAAACAGCGTTGTTGGCACTTCATCCACATATCATACGATTCAATGGTTCGATCATATCAAGAAGAGTGGAACAGCTTTCCGGCGCTGATGACTGCTCGGCGATCATGCCTCTCGCAAAGGATCTCCTTCACCCCTCCCTCTCCCGAAGAGGAGAAAACACCAGAAGAAGCGCCTGGTGCAGAACCCCAATTCCTACTTCATGGATGTCAAATGCCCAGGCTGCTATAAAATCCCCACGGTCTTCAGCCATGCACAAACACTAGTTCTGTGTGTTGGCTGCTCTACTGTCCTCTGTCAGCCTCCAGGAGGACAAGCAAGGCGCACAGAAGGATGCTCCTTCAGACAGACGCAGCACTAAAAGGCCCCGAGTCAAGATGAGTAAGAAGCCATTCTAATAAACCCATTTTGGATTTTAAAAAAAGTGGTTCAATCTTTACCACAAGCAATTTTAGAACATTTTCTTCTTTTTACTCATTGCTATTTATGTAATTATTTTTTTAATTGTGGCAAAATATACACAACAAACATTCCCCAGTTCAACAATTTCTACATGTAAAATTCAGTGCCACCGATTATACGCTTTGTATTGTACAGCTGGAATTGATATCCTTTTCCAAATTATTTCACCAGCATTAACATAAACTCAATGCCTCCTAAGCAGAAGCTCGTCCTCATTCACCCATGGTAACCATTGGTCAAGTTTGGTTTCTTTTTTCAGTGGTTTTCTTGATAGAATATTCACACATCATACACTTCCACAGTTAAATCACTTTTTATACATTATCACAGTCCGTTCTAATGCTCCCTCCACCCTCCTGAATTCATTTTATGAACCCCAGTTTCCCTCACTCTCCTCACCCCCCATTCCCAACAAGCCACTGCATCCATTATGGTCTCTGTGCACCCACCACTCACTCGTCCTGTGCCTAGTAAACTGGGAAACCTAACAGAGACAATGAAAGACAAACAGAATGAAGAAAATAATGATAATTTAAAGGTAAAAATACAGAGTAACAAAGAAAAGACCACCACCGATATTTGAAAAGCCAAAGAAGAAATTTCTAGTGTGGAATGAGTAAGAAATAGATGAGCCTAGAGAAAATTCAGGTTGAGTGAAGAGGGAAGTCAACAGACCAAGTATCATATTATACCATGGTTCGATCCACCGTGATCAAGTTGGCAATAATCTCTGTCTGAGAGTAAAGCTGTTCTAGTCTCTGCATATAGAGGGGATCTGCCAGTGGCTTAATCTGACTAGGTACTCTGCAGATGGGCTTGGGGTTCCAACTGCTCACAATGGAATCTCTAATACTTTTCCCTTCATCATATTTGGATTTTGTTATTGTCATCTTTGGATCACAGGCTGGTGTGCTTCGTTCATGTGGGCTTGGTTCATGCTTCACTCAAATACAAATGCTTCACTCAAATGCTTCTTTAAATAAAAGCCTTTCAGACTCTAGACCGGGGTTCTCAACCTTCCTAATGCCGTGGCCCTTTAAAACAGCTCCTCTGGTTGTGGTGACCCCCAACCATAAAATTATTTTCGTTGCTACTTCATAACTGTAAATTTGCTACTGTTCTGAATCATCATATAAATATCTGATGTGCAGGATATATTTTCATTGTTACAAATTGAACATAATTAAAGCATAGTTATTAATTACAAAAACAATATGTAACTATATATTGTGAAATATTTATTTCTAATTACAAATACATGAAATTTTGTCTTGAAGCATGGTGTAGCATGGGTAACAGGCTTCACAGTCTTCATGCTGGGTACTCATAGGTGGGCGTATCTGCATGTGGGCGAATGGAGATGGATTGAGGAGCGGTGCCTCTGTTCCTAAGACCATCGGAAAGACGTGCTTTCTGATGGTCTTAGGTGACCCCTGTGAAAGGGTCATTCGACCCCACAAAGGAGTTGTGACCCACGGGTTTATAACCGCTTCCCTACACGTTATTCCAATTGATAGCTGGACACCATCTGCTTTCTTCACCACCCTTTGCTGTAGCTCCTCTATCTTCAGTGATCTCTCCCAAGCAGGCTCATGTTATATCAGCTGTTCTTGGATTGGGCTAGAGTTGTGTGGGAACCCAGAATCCATCCGCTAGTCCATGGGTTATGAACAACTCTGGTTTACTTTGGCGGTCGTCCTCTTATGACAAAAAATAACCCCACCCAAACCAATAACAACAAAACAAACAAACAAAAGACAAAAGAAAAAGATGTATTGCACTTGGCGAATCTGCTGCACAAGACCTCTTTAGAGTATTGAAGAGGAAGGATGTTTCTTTGAGGACTAAGGTGCTCCTGACCCAGGCCCTGGTATTCTCCATTGCCTCATCCGCATGTGAAAGGTAGACATTGAAACAGGAAGAATCAGCGCAGTTGAGAAGAATCTCAAAGTACCATGGACTGCTAAAAGGACAAACTGACCTCTAGTAGAAGAAATAAGGCCAGAGTGCTCCTTAGAGGCAAGGATGGCAAGACTTATTGTACATACGTTGGACTTGTTGTCCGCAGAGACCAGTCCCTCAAGAAGGACATCATATCTGGTAAAGGGGAGGGGCTGTTGAAAAAGAAGGCCCTTGCTGAGCTGGATGGACAGTGGCTGCCTCCATGGGCTCAGGCATGGGAACAGTTGTGAGGCTGGAGCGAGACCGGGCAGTGTTTGGTTTTGTGGTGCAGAGGGTCGCAGGGGACTGGAGCTGACTCGATGGCACCCAGCAGCAGCAGCAGCACAGGTGCCCGGAGAGCTCCTTCATCTGCTCTTCTTACCCAGACACTTTGAGGTTCCTTTAACTAATATATTGTCTTTGTTGGGAAAAATAACACCCACATGGAAACTATGGAAAATACAGAAACTCACAGAGATAAAATGACATATAATTTTACCCAGGAAAATCCCCCTGGCCCCTAGGTGTCTATCATTCTAAGCAGGTGTGCACTTAGGTATATGTCTGTCCGTAGTTTGAACTACGGCAGCTCTACGGGAGAAGAGACCTGGCCATCTGCTCCCGGAAAGATTCCCGCCTTGGAAACCCTATGGGGCAGGCAGTTGGACAATGTCCTGTAGGGTCGCGATGAGTTGACTCAATGGCATAGAACAACAACATATACAGGGAACAACGTATGGAAGGAAAAAAAAAAGGAAGATCAGACCTGCGCTATGTGTGTGGGTGGTGGTTGAGGAATTCCTGGATGCCCTGCCCCTCCTCACAGATTCTGGTTATAGGTCAAGAAACATTTCCAGTAAAGACAAGTCGAGGCAAGTTTCCTGAGCCTTTTGTGCTCACTGAGTCATTGGCGGGGAGGCCCTGCACTGAGCAGCAGGTCTCTGGGGGTCCTGCCTCCCTGGACCCCTGTGGGATGGAGGAGCAATACCCACCATCTTCCTCTCTTTCAGCTCTCCACTCTTACCCCCCTCTGGGGAAGGCAGGGGTCCCCTGGAGTTCTGGGTCTTACACATCCAAGAAAACTTTGTCCTGGGGGGATGCTTTCTTACTGCTGGAGCCCTGCTGGGAGCAACTGGAGTACAAGGATTACCCAACTGGTGGGCAGGTGAGTCACTTCTCCCAGGGGGTTTGGACACTCCCAGAGGATGCTGGGATGGGGACTAATCACGAGTGGAGTCAATGCCTCCTCATGGTGACCCTATGTATGTGGGAGAAAATCCTGTGCTGCTGAGGATTTTCAAAGGCTGCCTTTTCCAGAAGATCTCCTGGCCTTTCTTCGGAGACACCTCTAGGTGAACTTGAACTTCATGTGTACCCCCCAGGGGCTGCTAGGTGTAGGGTGGTGGGTAAGAGGTCATGCTCGCCAAGCATTGGCTGGCCAGCTACCCCTGGCCTTTACACAGTTCCTCATTTAATCCAAGAAATAAACCTCTGAGAAGGCATTGTCTCATGCCCATTTTACAGATGAAGAAACTGAGGCGGCTGCCCTGAGACTATGACTGATTCTACAGTGTCCACCAGCTGGTGATTCCTGAGACCGCCTCCCGATTTTCCCCACATGGTGCCTCCCTCACTCCAGGTGACTGAGCGGTCTCTTCCCAGAGGCCATCGGTGACTCTTTCCTTCTCTTGCCTCTGGTGTTCAATCCATCAGCAGGGCTCCCACCCCCACCCCAAACCCAGAAACAGAGGGCTGTCAAGTGGATCCCCACCCGTGGCGACCCCGAGCACATTGCAGCAGAGTGGAGCTCTGTAGGTTTTTCGATGGCTGAGTCTTCAGAAATAGGATCTCCAGCCTTTCTTCCATTCCCGTCACTCTGGGTAAACTCCAACTTCCGATCTTTTAGTTAGCAGGTTAGTGATTTAACTGCTCCACCCAGGGACTCCACCCTAGTCTAAACTTAAAGAAAAAACATACCCAAACTCCCTGCCCTGGAGTTGTTTCTGACTCACAATGACCCTGTAAGAAAGAGTCAAGCCACCCCTGTGGGCTTCCAAGACTAAATCTTCACGGGTGTTTGCTCATGGAGCAATTTCGAACTGATGACCTGGTGGTTAGTAGTCTACCAGGTCACCCACTATGCCTAGCCCTCTCTCCTGAACTGTCACGACTGCTCTTAACTGGTCTGCTCGCTGTCTCGTGGTTTATTTTCCACACCCCAGCCCAGGGAACCTATCCGAAAGATTCTAGCACTCCTCTGCCTGAGAACCTCTGAAGGAGTCCCGACCAACCTTCGACATAACCCATACAACTAACTCGCACTTAGAAAGCCCTGTAGGATGTGGCCCCCGCCTCAGACCTCAGCTTCTGCCGCTTCCCCTCGCCACCCTACCCCACTTCTTCCTTTTCCCCAAACAGCCAAAGCTGGCTCCTGCCTGGGGGACACAGCTAATGCTACTCAGCTCCCTTCCATGTGCAATGCGTCCCAGCCACTCAGCACTCAGCTGGAAGAGCTCCTCGCCCTCACCACCTGTTCCCAAGCAGCCACTCAGTCACCTGCTGTCACCACAGGGTGCCCCTTCTTACCTTTCTCCAGTCATGCCCTGTGCCCTCCCACCACGACCGATCCCTCATGTCTAGAACGGCACCCAGCAGAGTGGTGAGTGCTTCCTACATGTGGATGGTTCGTGAATCAATGAAAGATCGTTTCCTCTGATTAATTCAATTAACAAGATCATCTGTTGTGGCCAGATACTGTGCCAAGAGCTCAGTCAAGATGAACAAGACGCCCCACGCCTCAGGAAGTGTTTAAGCGTTTGACTTATGGCGTCTGGGCTTTGACGGGGTCTCCAGGGGCCCTCCTCCACTGGATGGCGGTGAGTGGAGGGGAGTTGGAATTTGACTGAAACTAATCTAGGAGAAAAGGAGAAGGGGGGCAGCAGGACTGGCTCAAGTTGAAGCCGCGCCCACGCACGTGTGTGTGTGTGTGTGTGTGTGTGAGTGTGAAAGAGCTTCATGTCAAAGAGCAATTGTGTATTAAGAAAACATCCCAGCGCAGCCAAATCAAGTCTACAAGTCCCATATTAGCCCATATGTCTGATACCAGTTGAGATAGTTAAGGTTTATTATGCCAACCTGGCCGATAAACACACGTGGGATTAATTGAAGGGCAGAGAGATAAGTGGCTCAGTGAGCCTCACCTTTCTGGTTCTTGGGTTCTTGCTTTCTCATGGTCAGACCAGGGTGCAGCTGCCTTAGTCCGTTCCCTGCTTCAACAGGCAAGGCTCACTTCCTGCAAGACACCCCTGAGGAGGAGCCACATGGACCTACCCCAGTACAGCCCTGGGTGCTGGAGCAGCCGTGTGGAGACCCCTGCCAGCGCTGAGATGCTTACATGCTCACTGATTTGGCTTTCTTCCTGCAGTTGGCATCATTGCGTGTGTTTTGTGAGATGGAGGAGGACTTTGTAGATCGATGATGGGAGATCTGGGCTAATGTCGGACCTAGGGACTTAGACAGCACGGGGTTGGGATGCTTTCTTGTGTGCACTTACCCTTTATATAAAACTCATCTATCTATCTATCTATCCATGTATCTATCTATATGAGTTTCTGTGGATTTGTTTCTCTAGTCTACCCAGACTAACACACCAGTCTACAAATTCCTCTTCAGACTCACACAACACAGGCAATGATGCCAAGTGCAGGAAGATCTGTTGGCTAGTGGGTGAAAAGTCTTGTGGATCCATTGGTGCTGGAAGCATCTCATTACTGGTGTGGGTCTCCATGTGGCTCCAGAGCTCTGGTTCCATCAGTGGGTCTCCATGTGGCTCCAGGGCTCTGGTTCCATCAGTGTGTCACCATGTGGCTCCAGGGCTCTGGTTCCATCAGTGGGTCTCCATGTGGCTCCAGGGCTCTGGTTCCATCAATTTGTCTCCATGTGGCTCCAGGGCTCTGGTTCCATCAGTGTGTCTCCATGTGGCTCCAGGGCTCTGGTTCCATCAGTGTGTCACCATGTGGCTCCAGGGCTCTGGTTCCATCAGTGGGTCTCCATGTGGCTCCAGGGCTCTGGTTCCATCAGTGGGTCTCCATGTGGCTCCAGGGCTCTGGTTCCATCAGTGTGTCTCCATGTGGCTCCAGGGCTCTGGTTCCATCAATTTGTCTCCATGTGGCTCCAGGGCTCTGGTTCCATCAGTGTGTCTCCATGTGGCTCCAGGGCTCTGGTTCCATCAGTGGGTCTCCATGTGGCTCCAGGGCTCTGGTTCCATCAATTTGTCTCCATGTGGCTCCAGGGCTCTGGTTCCAGCAGTGTGTCTCCATGTGGCTCCAGGGCTCTGGTTCCATCAGTGGGTCTCCATGTGTCTCCAGGGCTCTGGTTCCAGCAGTGTGTCTCCATGTGGCTCCAGGGCTCTGGTTCCATCAGTGGGTCTCCATGTGGCTCCAGGGCTCTGGTTCCATCAGTGTGTCTCCATGTGGCTCCAGGGCTCTGGTTCCATCAGTGGGTCTCCATGTGGCTCCAGGGCTCTGGTTCCATCAGTGGGTCTCCATGTGGCTTGCCAGCAGGAATGTGTTGCAGAAAAGTAGAAGCAGCTTGATGAGAGAACAGAAGGATGTGTATGTGTGTTAGAATTCAAGGGGGCTTCAAAATGTTCCTAGGAGAATTCCTCTTCTTTTTCTTTCTTACCTGCTTTTCTTTCTTCGTGAATATTTGTTCGTCACCTACTTTGTCCCAGGCACTGTGCTAGGTGCGGGGATCCCAACAGTGAACAAGACACACCTGGTCCCTCTGTACATGGAATGAATGTCTTACATTGTAGTAGGCTGGGGAGGGGGGCTGTTACAAAGCTGTAAAACTAATTCATCAAGAAATCATTGCAGGAAAAAAAAAAAAAGAAATCATTGCAGGTTGAAACATGATGAAGGAAATAAAAGAGTCTGATCCTGGAGGGGCCTACCTGAGACAGGATTTCCATGGAAGATGTCAGTAATAAAAAGCATTGTATGAATGTGTGGGTATTTCAGTAGCTTACGATCAAGATGGGGAGAATGTACACCAGTCACTGTGCACAGTGGTGCCGAGTGTGCTGAGTGAGGGTCTTGGTAGCAGACAAACATCTATTGCAGGGATGGGGAGCCTCCGACCCTTGGGGCCAAATCATCCCTCCCAGGTAGCATCACATGCCTCACCTAGGAGGAGCTGTCCCAGCCATCATACTGGGGCGAGTTCATGAACGACTTGACCAAAACGGCCTGCACACGGTCTTATGACTGTCCAACGGCCCTTGGCAGAAAAAAAGGTTCCTCACTCTCCCTGGTGAGTCTCTATCGGAGGGCCCTGGTGGCACAAATGACCACTGGTCTGAAAGGAGGCCTGGTAGTGCAGCAGGTGAGCGCTCAGCTAGTCACTGCAAAGGCTGCAGTTTGAACCATGCAGCAGCTCCAGAGAGAAGGGCGTGGCAGTCTGCTTTCATAAACAGTACAGTCGGGAAAGCCTCTTGGCCACCTCGACTCTGCCCTATGGGGTTCCTATGAATCAGAATTCACTGGACGGAAATGCGGTTTGGGGTTTTGTATTAACCTGAAAGTTAGCCATTTGACCCCGCCCAGCTGCAAGGTGGGGGAGAGACCACGTAATCTGCTTCCACAAAGATGGCAGCCAAGAAAACCCCGTGTGGTGAATTCCTGCCCTGGACCACGTGGGTCACCCTGTGTTACGAGTCGAGTGGACAGCAAAGGTTTTGATGTTGGGTGGTCTTTTTCCAGAGCACCTGTCTAGTGTGTGTCAGGTGCTGTGCTCGACATTGGGAATACAGGACAGATGGTACACACATGGGCACACCATGCAGCCAAGCCTGAAGGCACAGGGAAGACTAGCTACAGAAAAGAGCCAGCCTGGGGTGCTTCGGGGGCATAACTTGTCCTAGGGGGGTAGGGGCGTGAGAGGTGAAAGACAGCAGGGCCTGCCTCCCAGGCTAGCAAGAATGTAGCTTCTGGGGCGACACAGAGGCCGGCACTTCCCAGGAACCCAGGCAAGGCCAGTGCTGAGGGCTGTCCACCAAGAGCAGTGGAGAGAGGCCAGGCCGAGCCAGAGGGCAGGGATGGGATCCCACAGAGAAATGAAGTCAGGGGCGGGGGGCAGTGGTGGTCCCGTGGCAGAATCCCCACCTGGTATTCTACCAATGTCCGTTCCCAGCCAGTGTACCGCGTAGCTAGCTACCGTTTGCCACTGGAGCTTGCTTGCTGCCACAAAACCGAGGAGGCTTCCGTAGAGCCTGCAGACGAAGAGTAGAAAGGAAGGTCTGGTGGTGTGCTTCTAAAGGCCACCTATAGAAGCCCTGAGGTCACAGGGTCTAATCCTCTTGTTGGGGTCAACCCACTGGCAGCTGGACCGGAAGAGGAGGTAAAGACTTAAACCCAGGATCGCTAAACCTACAGGGACGGCAAGTAGAATAAGGGTTTCTGGGGTGGGGGTGGGGTCAGTGGGGGTGGGGGTGAAAGGGAGAAGATGTCCAGGAATCCAGGAAGAAAAAGAATGTCTGGAAACGGATGGCTGGTAGAAATTGTACAATCCTGCTGGAAGGGATTGAACTGTGGAATGATATGATCTATGTATTGACTCCCAATTAACAAGAACTAAAGTCCCCACCCCCAGCCAGTCCTAGGGCTTTGGGGCTCAGCTCAAGGGGAGTCCCTCTGGGACATGGGGGCACAGTGAATGGTGTGACCCTTTGCCTGGGCATGCCTACACAGTAGGGGATGCTGGGCCCCTCTAGGGTTTCCCATATGGGCTCCAATAAATGTCTTCCCTTTTACTTAAAAAAAAATCAAAACAATAACTAAAAAAAAGAAAGAAAATACTTGTGAAAATACCTTCCACTACAAACAGGAAACTGCGGAAAAGAAACTTGGAGGAGATGCCCGTGAGCCAGGCCTGGGAGGCTGGGGAGAGTCGCGGCAGACCCAAACACACCAAACAAGCCCACTGCCATCGAGTGGATGCCAGCTCACAGTCACCCTATAGGTGTCACAGGGTAGAACTGCTCCGGTGGGTTTCCATTCCTGTAACTGTTATGGGAGTGGAAAGCCTGGTCTTTCTCCTGCAAGAGACAAGCATGGCCCCAAAAGGCAGCCGTGGTGAAGGTGAGAGAGTACACGGACCCGGAAGGAGGGAGAAACAGACCCGCCAGGCCTGGGAGGAGCCCGGAGTATGTGCAATAAGCTCAGATAGGCAGGTTGGAGGCAAGTGCCAGGCGCAAAGCAAAGCGCTAAGGAGTTTAGACTTTATCTCACAGACAATGGGGAGCCAACCGGAAGATCTTCTGATCCCTGGAGATAGGATTTGAGCTGACTCTGAGAAAGGATGGATGATGGTGGGGAGACGGGGTGGGAGAGCGTCATGTTGGGAAGGGGCAAAGTGGGTCTGACCTTCAGCTTCGCAGCTGTAGGAGCCCCAGCGATGTGGTCCTGGGAGCAGGGGCTGCAAAGAACAACATGGAGATGCCCCCACCCTGTCCCAGATGCCCCCACCCTGCCCCCACCCTGTCCCCCACCCTGTCCCCACCCTGCCCCACCCTGCGAGCTAGGTGATGAGATGACAATGAGAGGAGGTGCGATGTGAAAGGGCACGGCAGACTATCATGCAAAGGGCCCCTTCGCTGGACCTGCCGTTGGGCTAGTGTTCCGGAAAGACTTTCCACCAATGGTGTGATGCCTCCCGGGCCTTTCTGAGGGATGGGGTACCAGGGAGAGAGTGGGAACACAGCCTTCCAGGCAGCACGTGTAGAGAAGCCAGAGGGGTGGGTGCACACGGCTCAGGGCCTGGGGCTGGGCTGGCCAAGCCGGCACTGAATCCACATGGAAGGCCAGAGAAATAAGCAGGACCTGAGCCAGGGGGAGCTTGGCCCTTGATCATTTCTTATTGTCAAGGCAGTGGACCTTCCTCTAAGCTTCGGAATGAACAGCCCCAACTTCTTCCCTTCGCTCCCCCAGCCCGGGAGGTGGGTGGCAGCTCCTGCCAGCAGATGATGCCTGCTGGTCTCTCCACGTCTTCCCTGTCTCGTCAGTCTTGTTAGCAACATCAGACCCAGCAAGCCCGGCTCTAACTGGAAATGTCTCGGTTAAAACAGCAGGTGTGATTTCCGTTTCCTGCAGGACCCAGCCTGGCAGAGGACTGAAGGAGGAAGAGGCACAGTCAGGGGTATGTTCTAGAAAGATCTCCCTTCGAGACCTGGCGGGGAATGAAGGCTAGAAGCCACAGCTGCAGGCTCAGTGGCAGCGTTGCCGCAGGGAGCTAGGAAGGCAGGAGGTGGAACAGAGATGGGAAAGAAGGACTCTCGCTCGCTGCCGTGGCGTCAGTTGTGCCTCATAGCACCCGGCAGGAAGAGTGGAACTCTCCTGTGGGTCTCCACGGGTGGCAGTCTCCGTGGGAGTAGACAGCCTCATCTTTCCCCCGGGAGCCGCTGGTGGTTCTCAACGGCCAACTTTAAAGTCAGCAGCTGAAATCATAACCCACTACGCCAGGAAGACTCAAAGTCAGGGGAGACAACCAAGAATGGAGAAGACAGAGGAGCCCTGGCGACCGGGTGTTATACATTCGGCTGCTCTGAGTGGCATCGGCTTGATGGCGATGAGGTTAGTGGTCAGTCTGGAGCCGAGGAGGAAGTTTGCACAGTTTCTGGGTTGGCATGATGTGCTGTTTACCGGGACACAAAAGATGGAAGAGTTAGGTGGGTGTTATGGGGAGACACACAGCTTCATTTCATGCCCATGGGATGTGCGGTGGGGTACCCTACCACCCCTCCACCCTGCCACCACCACTGGATAGAGATGTTCTGGAGGCAGCCGTGTATGCAGGCCTGTGATCAAAAGGGAAGTCTGAGCGGGGCAGACGAATTTGCAGAACCAGACTCGACTGTGGTTGAGGTCCCAGATGAGCTCACTCAGGAAGCATGTGGAAGTTGCCCAGTGAAGAGGACGGAGGGAAAACCCCCTAGAACTTCTACACTCAAGAGATGGCCTCAGGGAGGAGGACCCTGTTGCCACAGAGTCGATTCCGAGGACGGGGCAGCGCTGTCCCACAGCATCTCTAAGACTATGACCTTTACAGACACTGACTGCCACATCTTGCTCCCAGAGGGCAGCAGGGGCTTCCAATCACCCACTTCTGGGTTTGCACCACTGCACTACCAGGAGCCGCCAGGGGCCCACACAAGTGACTGGAAGGAGGACAAGGCAATGCCCTCAGAGGGCAGCAGACTTGCCATGGAGGTGGGCACAGGCATCCAAAAAGGCATCTCTACCCCTAGGTCTGGAATATGAAGCAGAAAACCCTTCACATTAGCCAAGTGGCACTAGGCAATCAGGCCCAACCCTCCAACATTGTCCAAGTATGTCAGGAGGAGCCACCTGGCAGGAAGGAGCCAGGTGGAGCCAAGAGCAAGGGACTTGGCCATCAACTGCCGATAAGGCCAGATGTGTGGCAACATCAAATAACCGAGAACTGGCGTCATCGCGAGGCAACGTGGTTGAGTGGGGAGACAAGGCAAGGGTGGAGGAGTGTTCCAGACACCTGGGAGGGGCGAAGGGCGGGAGCTCAGTTTTATGGAGTGGGCTGAGTCCTGTATTAGGCTCTTGACATCACTGTCTCAATGAATCCTCTCGAAAGCCCTGCCCCTTTCAAAAGCCCTGCCCCTTTCAAAGATAAGGAAGTTGAGGTTCAGAGAGAGTGGGTGAATAATGTCCCCAAGGTCACCTAGTGTTGTATGAGTTGGCCAGGACACCAACACCTATGCTATCTCATAGAGCTGTGGGGGGAATGGGTTAAACAGTGGGCTGCTAACTGTAAGGTCAGAGGTTCAAACCCACTGGTTGTTCTGAGGGAGAGAGATAAGGCTGTCTGCTCCCATAAAGATTTCCAAACCCCAAAACTGGAACTCACTGCCCCATTGAGTCAATTCCAATGCATAGTGCCCCAATAAGACAGGGTAGAACTGGCCCTGTGATGTCTGCAACTATACATAAATCTACGTGAGTCCAAAGCCTCATCTCCCTTGGAGCGACTAGTGGTTTTGAACTGCTGACCTTGAGGCTAGCAGCCTACCATGTAAACCCACAATGCCACCAGAACTCCTCATAAGGATTTAGAATCTCAGAAACCCTAAGGAGCTGCTCTAGGCTATCCTATAGGGTCACTATGAATCAAAATCAACTGATGTCAGTGGGTTTGATTTGTTTTTTTAATTAAAAACATTTTTTTTCAATGCTAACTCAAGTGAGCCCTGATTCTCCAGCTGAATCGTGTTCGCTGGTGACCAGGACGTCCACATGGTTGAATTTTGGGGCACTGACACAATCCTTCCCGTTGAAGCTTGACCTGAGGGATGGCTCAGCCCCCAACCAGTGGCCCAAGTTAGGTGTCAGCCTGGAGTGGTTTATTGCTGGCACTGCCTCTCAAACTAGACTTCCTGTTTCATCATTTACACCTATTGTCTTACTCCTAGGTCTCTTGCCAAACGCCTTCCTTGCCACTCCCAGGATGGGGGTGCGGTGGCTGGGAGCAGCCTGTCCCAAGGACCCTGTCCGCCTGACTTGCCTTCCAGAGATCTGGATGAACTACCAGTGACTCTGGCAGCAGGCCAATTTCCACCCGCGTTTAGAGACCCTGACAGACCCTCTCTGAGCCTGGTCACATCATGGTAGGGCACTTGGGTGGTTCTCTGGGTGTCAAACCCCAAACCAAGTGCTCTGCTTGCCTGGTCTTATACAACCCATATGACGGCTGCATGAGGTGGGGATAATTAGCATGTAAGTTCGCATGCAAGGGAACAGGTTTGAGAGGAGAAAGGTGTCTGCCCCCAGGAAGCCCCAGGAATGTGTGAATCAAAGTCACCCCTGATGGCCTCTTCTGTCCTTGAATGCCCCCTCCCCCACAGGGCCTGGGCTTAGCTGCTCGGATATGTGAAAAAGTCCTTCCTTTATCTAAAGCCAAATGAAAGTGTGGTTACAGTTGACAAATGGTGGTCAAGGAGCTGTGTGCCTTGGGTGGAGCCGACCAGAGAGAAACGAAGGCTCCCTCCCCAGCGCTAGATTGGTCTATTATCCTGGGAGGCCATAAAGAAGGTGTGTGCCCGTGGGTAGGAAGGTGAGTGGGAGGCATGAGGCAAAGCCACCCCATAGACCTGTCTTCGCTTTCAAGGGTCACCTGTGGCTACTGTGATTTTTTTTTTTTACCGTGACCATTTTTGTCTGTACCAAAGGTCAGGACACAGGACTTGCCCTTGAGGAAGCACCAACCTCCTTAGGCACAGACCAAACCCCAAGCCAAACCCACTGCCATCGAATTGAATCGACTCAACGACCCTGTAGTGTGGTTTTCCAGGCTTCTGTGAATCTTTATGGGAAGCAGAAACCCCCATCATGTTCCTGCGGTGCAGCTGGCTGGTTTGACCTGGCGACCTCATGGTTAACAACCCCATGCTGAAATCTTTATGGGAATCACCAGCCTGACAGTAAACAAGGCCAGCGCTAAACCTACTATGCCCCTGGGGCTCCTTGGAGGCCCAGAGGCCTTTGGCCAACAATTCAACGAAGATGCTCTGAGGGATGTCCCAGAGGCCTCTGGGAGAACAATATTTTGCTAAGCATTGAAGCCTGAATATGTAAACATAGACTTGACAGCTGCCCACAGTGCATTAAGGACTAGTATTAGTATATGTAATTTTAAAAGATGTTGTCATAGAGGATCTGATACTCTCAGAACATTCCGGAGAAACTTTGTAGCCCGAAGCGAGAGGCTATATCTAAACCAATATCTTGTTTTAGGAGCTATTAGGGAAGGCATTACATTAATAGTCGTGTCTGTTTATACAGACACACCGAGTTATAGGGGATTGAGCCAGTGTGCAAATGCATGAGGTTAAAAGATTACCTCGACTCCAAATAGCCAGCCCGTGAAGATGGACGTGTGTTTTGCGTTTGCACAACACCAATTCGACAAACTTGTTTTACTTTCTGCCCACTAGCTTCCAGAGACTCTCCGCCAGGCCCAAAGAAGGTGGAGACTTGGTATCTGAACACAGAGATGGCAGAGATAACTGGAGTGAGAGACATGCCAGGGGGTGACTAGGACAGAGTGTGAGGGGGGCTATCAGACTGGCAAGTACAACACACTGTGGAGGCCAGGGATGATCGGTTTTTAGGACAGGGATGGTGTCTGCTTTCAATTGCCCCAAACCAAATGACCACACAGAGCAGTGGTGTGAAATACAACACACATGTATTATCCCCTGGTCCCCTGGGTGTTGGTTCACTGGGCCCTCTGCTCAGGATCCCGCAGACGTCAAGACGCTGACAGGGTGTCCCCAATCCTCAAACACCTTTCCGAGGCCTCTTCTAAGCTGACTTCCCTGTTGGCAGCATCCTGCTGTTTCTGGGATTAGGTTCCTATTGTCTTGCTTTCAGCGAGGGATCACTCTTAGCAACTGCAGGTTGCCCTCAAGTTCTTCCCATGGGGCTGCATCCACAGCTCTGTCACAGCTTGACCACTTCCTCGGGGCTGGAGGACAGACCGACCTCAGAGTGTCCTGAGCCCTCTCCTGAAGGGAACCACCTAATTTGATCAGACAGTCGGGAGACAAGAAGCCAAATACTGTATCACCTTCAGCGAACCTATGGCGCAAGTTCCCTTTCAAGTGTTGAAGAGCCAAGAGGTCACTTTGAGAATTAACGTGTGCCCGACCGAAGCCATGATTAGTTCCAGTCGCCTCCTGTTCCTGTGAAAATGGGACGGCGAATAAGGAAGACCGCGGAAGGACTGACGCCTTTGAGTTCTGGTGTTGCTGAAGAACATTGAAAGTGCCATGGGCTGGCAGCAGAACAAACAAGTCCGTCTTGAAACAAGGACTGCCGGAATGCTCCTCAGAAGCAAGGAGTGAGACTCTGTCTCTCTTTTGGACAGGTTGTCAGGAAAGACGAAGTCCCGAGACAAGGACATCATGCTTGGTCAGTGAAGAAGACAGACCTTTAATGAGTTGGAGTGACACTGTGGCTGCAACAATGAGCTCCGACATCACTGTGAGGGTGGGGTAGGACGCGGCAGTGTTTCATTCTGTCACACGTAGGGTCTGCGTGAGCTGGAACCAGCTTGACGTCACCTAGCAACGATTGCGTTGAAGATCCGTGGACTGGAGACCTTCACCACAGCTGCGAAACCAAGGGCGCTACAGTCCATCATCTCCAGGTTCAGCGTATACTCCTGGGGAGGGGCTGACACAGGCAGACCAGATATAGTAGAGCTTAACGAGCTTTGTCTGCCAAAGGGAGAGAGGGGGGGGGGGAAGAAGAAGAAGAAGAAGAAGAAGAAGAAGAAGAAGGAGGAGGAGGAGGAGGAGGAGGAGGAGGAGGAGGAGAAGAAGAAGAAGAAGAAGAAGAAGAAGAAGAAGAAGAAGAAGAAGAAGAAGAAAGTGCCTTTGACTAAGTCGTGAAGAATGAATTTAAGTTCTCTGGACAGCCAAGAAGAAGCCCTGTTGGTGGCATGGTGGGTTAAGTGTTGGGCTTCCGACTGCAAGGTCAGTGGTTCAAACCCACCAGCTGCTCCTCAGGGGAAAGACGAGGCGGTCTGCTCTGATACAGATGTACAGCCTGGGAAACCCTGTGGAGCAGTTTGACGCTGACCTGTATGGTTGCTGCAAGTTGGAATTGTCTCGATGGCAGGAGGTTTGGTTTTGCTTTGGGGACGGTCAAGGGAGGGAAGCAGGCGAATAGGGGAGAGGGAAGGGGCGAAAGGACACATTCTGGAAAGAGGGAGGCCATGCAAAAAGGTAAAGGGACATGCAGGAACCTACTCGATGGCAGTGGAGTTGTCCAGGGGGGTACTGGGGGTGGGCAGAAAAGGTAGAATAATAAGTCTTCAGTTACATGTCCTTTCATTTCAAGTGATCAGCAGGGTAGACCAGAGGCAAAAACTGTTCAACAAAAAAAATTTCGCCATAAAGTTCCCCTTTCACACCCTTCTTCGTCTCCTTTAGAACACGGTTGTCTCACCAGTGCTCCCTGACCCCACCCAGCATCACAGCTCTGTGGGTGTAACAAGATGAGTATCCACACGCCCTTGAACTCTTACACCTGGGCTCTTAAGGGGGACAGATGCTTGCTTGCTGAGTCAGCTTCTAGATGCTTCCATTTGTGTGTAAAGAAGCCAAACAGTGGGGAAATCGGAGAGAAGCACATGTGGAGATCTACTTACCAAAACACCAGCCAAACTCTGTGGACCCCCTTGTCCACGTGGATGCACACGAAGGTGCTGTGAGTTGGAGCCAACTTGAAGGCAAGCATGCCCGTCCGTGTACACAAAGAGAGAGGTGGGGACAGCGAGAGCCATGTTCAGACAGACTGGCAAATTCACGGGGCTCAGCGAGAGTCGCAAGGGGGGCCGTGCTTACTGATCTGCCCTACCTGTGGCTTTGAGAACAATGGTGAGGGCAGCGCAGGACCCGGTGATGCTTGTCGCTGCTGCACATCCAGTCGTTAGAACTTAGAACTGACTCAGTGGCACCATCAACAACAAAGATAATGGAAATAAATTTTTAAAATTTGTTTAGATTTTTTTCTCTTGTGCGTTGTTTTGTTTGTTTGCTTGTTTTTGGTTGCTTGTTTGTTTGTTGCATGTCCTGGACCACGGGGATCTCCAGGCTTTATCCAGGTTATTTTTGAAGGAAAACAAACTCACTGTGATCAAGTCGATGCTGACTCATAGTGACCATACAGGACAGGGTAGAACTGCCCCTGTGAGTTTCCAAAACGGTAACTCTTTCCAGTGAGCGAGAAAACCCATCTTTCTGCTGAGGAGCCACTGGTAGTTTTGAACTGCCGACCTTGCAGTTAGCAACCCAATGCATAATCACTACGCCCCCCAAGGCTTCTCTTCGAAGGCAAAGAATTTGATAAATCACTAATAAGTCTGTGTGAAAATAGCTTTGTAGGTTACTGCCTTTTGAGACGTTTGCTTGGAAGAGAACTCCCAGGAATCAAAAACCCCACGGTGCCTGTTTAACAAAATTTCAGAGGCCACGGGTTAGAGCGGTCCAATCCTAGTCTGTCTTGTCTGTAGTACTGGGGCAATTTCCTTGGTCTCTGGTTCTGGGGTCAGCCATGCTTCCACTCCTGGCTTTGTATCTGGTACCCAGTGATCTAGACGACACGTTGTCAACCACATATTAGAACTTAATAAATGCCGTGCCTCTCGCTCTTCTTTTAAGCAAAAAAACGAATTGCCAGCTGCCTCAGCGGAACAGTGTCTCTGCCCATCAAATCCGAGAGTGTCCTTCATGGTTTCTTGACCGCGTCCAGGCCCGAGGCCCCCCAAGTGGATGGTCAGTCAAACGCACCAGCCTTGACCCGCCTCCACTTCCTGGCACAGCCTTTGTAGCTCCGGATTGTGTGGATCAGTGTGTCTGAGATAAACTTGGGGGAAATACAGCGGGGCCTTTTTGGTTTTCTTTTTTTGCGATTGCTTCTTTGTCTGTTTGAGTGTCAATATGGGGATTTAGAGGGGGCCTCAGAGCTAACCTGGACCCCACGCAGGCTCAGAGACAGGTGCTGTGGAGGACAGAGAAGGGGAACTGTCAGGTCAAATGGGGGCTAGTGTGGGGACTGAGTCCCCCTTGAGAAGCCTGGGAACATCTTTCTCATAGCCTCCCCCCACAGCCCCTTCCTTGGTCCTGGCTCCTCGGCCATTGCCTTGCAATGCTCCCCGAGAGTGGAGCTGCATTTGGCTTGCGAGTGCATGCGCCACACAGCTCTGTCTGGTGACAGATTGGGTCTGAAAACCCTGGCAGGCGGCACGGCCAATGGCAGAGTGCGGAGCCTGTTCTCACTGTCTCCCAGGAGTCCCTCTGCAGACGCAGGTGCGCGTCAGCTCCTGCGCTAATTTTATCCCTGCTTGATGGAGGAGACGAGCTGAGCAGCGGGGAAGCTGCTATTTTGGGTCTCTTGGCGGCTCTGGGTTATATAAAGCCTACTGCCGTGACCTGCATTGCTTTGTGGCTGTGCCTCACTCGCTTGCGTGTTCTGTCACAATATGTCATCAGTTCAGACATCACACACATACACACATACACACACACACGCAGATATTGGGGGAATGAGAAAGGAGGTGTGTGCTGGCAGAGAGCGAGTGTGTGTGTGTATGTGTGTGTGTGTGTGTGCGTGAGAGGGAGAGAATGTGTGTGTGTGTGTTCGGGAGCATGTGCCAGCTTACAGAGGGGAGGCCAGCATGTACTACTGAGGGAGTGTGGATTGTATGTGAGGGAGGTTTGTTTGGGGAAGAAATGGAAAGATCTCACTGGTGGAGGAACATGAGCGTAGGGGCTTCAGGCTTTAGGACGGAGTGTGTTTGTGAGATGATGTTGTAGTTCTGCTGTTGGCATGGCGATAAGAATAGCTTCTATTTTAGTAACCCTTTTCATTCGGATGGAACCCAAGAGTTTCGTAAATCATACACAAATGGCCCTGCCTCTGAATGGCAGGTGTGTGTGTGTGTGTGTGTGTGTGTGTGTGTGTGTGTGTGTGTCTGGAATTAGGGACAGCAGCTAGAGTGACAACGATGAATGTAGAAATAGATTGATGGCAGAAGATGGCACTTCTTACGTCACTGGTGACAAATCTTGCCTGGAAACTTCCCTTTATGTAGCAAAGGACCTTAAGCTGATGGTAGAAAACCCCAAAGCAGGCCCACTGCCACTGAGTTGATCAGACTCATAGCAACCCCATAAGACAAAATTGAACTGCCCCTGGGGGGTTCTGAAGCTGTAACTCTTTACAGGAGTAGAAAGCCTCATCTTTCTCCCTCAGAGCGGCTGGTGGATTCAAACTGCCGACCTTGAGGTTAGCAGCCCAACATGTAACCACTGTGTCACCAGGACTCCTTGCTGCTGGTGTAAACCCCAAAACAAACAAACAAACAAAAACACACTGCCATCAGGTCCATGCCGATTCATAGCGACCCTATAGGACAGGGTTGAACTGACCTGTGGGTTTCTGAGACTGTAACTCTTTATAGGAGTAGAAAGCCCAGTCTTTCTCCCGAGGAGCAGCTGGTGGTTTGGAACTGCTAGCCTTGTGAATCGCAGTCCCACTCATGACGATTACATTGTAAAGATACCTGCTTATAGGAGTAACTCTGTATGATAGCAAATGGATCCTTGCACCTCTCAATGTTGGAGTCTCAGTAACTCGGGCTATTATTCCACGTACTTGAAACTGCCCGATTTCCTAAAATACACATTATTCACACAAAATAGGCCTGACATCACTCCATGAGCTTATCATACAGGTATTTTGTCCCATCCCATCAGACCAGCCAGGAAAGGCAACGCCCCGTCCTTGGTGAGCTACGTGTTTTCCAGAGATAGCCTTCCTGGGGATACTCTGGCTGACATGATGGAGGCCTTAAGGTATTCCCTGGGGGAAGGAGGGCTTGGCAGGGCCGGTTCTTGGCTCTCGGAGCCTGACAGGATGTGAGGCCCAGGGTTGGTGCTCCTGTTGCTGGCTGATTCGGTTTCCCATCACCCGTGGCTAACACAGCCCGCCCCCCCCCCCCCGGCTCCCATCAGTAGTAACTATGGCGAAGGGCTAGGTCAGAGCTACTCTCTGAAAGGCCTTCAGGGCCCTGCTCCTCCACTGGCCAAAGAAGTATCTGAGAGAAACGTGGCAGCTTCCCACGGAGAAGGCCAAGAGGCTCTGGTGGCACTGGGCTGAGAGCGCAGCACCTTGAAGACTCCCAGGGAAGAGGACGGGCGACAGGCGGGCATCACTGACCGGGCTCTCGGGGTCTGCAAGAGAAGAGCAGCGAGGAAGGGGGAAGATGTAGATGGACCACGGGGCGCACTTGATTAATCGAGAAGTTCATCATGCACGTGCCCCCACCCAGCCGCTGCCCCCACTGCTGGCTGCGGGCAGGCGCTCACCACAGCCGCTTCTCCTCAGGGGTCTCCTGGCTGCCCTCCAAACCCCTCTCCACCCTGCTGGGAGAGGCACTTTCTAAACGCAGATGGTGTGGGCCTCTTCCAGGCTCTAAATCTCCCTGCTGGAGAAACCCCTGGCAATTGGCAAAGGGGTGCCCGTCTTACTAAGCTCACCGAGCTGCCCTCGGCACCCCTCGGCACCCTCCCTGCTGCCGTTCCTTGCCTCCACTCCCTGTGGGTGCCACGAGCCCCTTATCCTCCATGTGGTCCGTGGATGGAGCACGGACAGTCCCATCGCTCTGGAATGCCCTTGTTATTGTTTTTGTTTTCATTGTTTTCTCCCTCAAAAAGGTCTACTTTATCTTGGCCCTCACCTCAAGCCTCATCTCCTCCAGGAAGCTGTGTTAACCCCTCCACACCTGGGCGAGGCCGTTTGTCCCCTGGCCTTCTGCTCCCTTCTGCCATAAGCAAACCCCAAACTCATTGTCATCAAGTCCCTTCCACCTCCCAGCGACTCTCTGGAACAGCGAGGTTCCTGAGGGTGCCAGTCTTGATGGGAGCAGAAACCCTCGTCCTGCTCTCTCTGAGCAGCTGATGGGATGGAACTGCTGACCCCGAGGTGAGCAGCCCAACCCAGAACCCACTTCGCCTCTGCATAGGGACTGCTTCCATGCTTGAGTCTGCCCGGCCTGCATGCCAGGCTGCCTGGGGGAGGACAAGGACTTGGAGTTCCTCGCCTGGCCCGCTGCTCAGTCTGCCCCACACGTCCGTTGAATAAACAAAGGCATTTGGACAAGAGTCATAATTCGGAACGAACAGTTCCTCACGTCTCGTGAGGAATGGGGTTTGCAGGACATGCTGAGGAGCTGAGGTAGCAAAGGCAGGTCCTGGGAAAGAAGATCGTGAGTCTGACATTGTCTATCTTCAAATCCTAAATCAGAGGGGCATGGAGAAGGCTTGCCTCCCCCCACCCATGCAGGATGGCTATTGAGCAGGGTGGGACAGTGGGTGTGCCACCTATTCGGCTTCGGTGATCAGTCATCATGGATCAATGTCTTTCCTGCAGTCTGTACCTCTGTATTCCACAAGCCACCTGTGTGCACGGGGCACTGGCTACCTACCGACTGTAATGTCCTTCCCAGGGAGTCCTTGCACGGTGCCAATGGTGGTGAATGTGCTTGGCCATGAACCCAAAGGCTGGAAGTTCAAGTCCACTGAGCTTGGAAGAAAGGCGCGAGGGTCTGCTTTCTGAAAATCAGCCATTGAAAACCTTACGGACCACCGCTCTACTTTGAAGCACATGAGGTTGCCATGTGTGGGGGCTGCCCAGGGTCCTTCCCAGAGGGACAGCCCTCCCCTCTGAAGAGGAACTGCCAAGTGAGCCGTGCCCCTGCCACCATGATGACAACCCCAGGGCGCCACCCAGAAAACCCTCAGGGCCAGACAGTCCCTCTGCCCAAGACACATCCTGATGATGCCCGCAGAGAAGCTGGCCTTGGGGACACAGACCCGGGGGTGAGCCCAGCACGCTGAGCGTCTGACACGTGGCCAAATTAGATTTTGTCTCTTGGGGCTGGGGAACGTAGCTTGGCTAATCTTGTGACGGCTGACACTTGGCGTTTTTGAGGCAACAGGGGCAAGATTAGAGGAGATGCCAGACTGCAAATTAGGTCTTGAATACACCGAGAGGCTGGCTAATTAAATCCTTGATACAGCTTTGCTGTACAAGATCATTAAAAAAATAAAACAAAACAAAAATCTACAATGGCTGCTGCTGTTGTTGGCAGTTCCCACCCACGGTCCCCCGTGTGCTACAGAGCAGACCCTGCTCCAGAGGGGTCTCTGGGCTGTAGTCTCTAGGGAAGCAGACTGCCAGGGTTTTCTCTGTGGTGCCACAGCATGGGCTCGAACTGCCAACCTTTCGGTTAGTAGTCAAGCACAAACTCTTGGTGTCTCCCGGAGACCAGCAGCCGTCGTGATGATTATGGTCTCTTTGTGGGGCTGCCTCGCAGTTGTCCTACCTGAAGAGTGGAAGAGAGCTGCAGGACCTCAGGTTCCTTACAAAATGGCCAATCATCCCTCAATTCACCTGTGGTCATAGCCACCTCTTTCTATTATGAGGATTGATTAAAGTCGGTTGTCCTTGTTGCTATCTGCCATCCAGTTGGCTCATGTCCACCATAAGACGCCAGGACAAAATCATGCCTGACCCAGCGCCATCTTCTTCATTGTTGGGAGGCTTGAGCCCACGGTGTAGTGTCTTCTAACTTAGGGGGTCATCTTCCAGGACTCTATCAGACAGCATTCTGTTCTGATCCAAAACGTTTTCGATGAATGATGGTGCTTGGACCCACAGTCAGTGCTCACGGAAGCGGTGGTCACGAAATGAAGCAACCAATTGCATTGGGAAAATATGCTGCCCCAGATCTCGCGACCGTGTTGAAGAGCAAGGATGCTACTATTAGGGAAAGGAGAGGATCAATAAAAAAGAAGAAGACTTAATGAGACGGACAGACACAGTGACTGCGACAATGGGCTCACACATGACAGCAGGGAGGATGGCCCAGGACCAGAGAGAGCTGCAGTCCACTGTACAAGGGGTCTTTATGAGTCAGACCGACTTCCGGCACCAAACAATAGCATCCGTTTTTGGAAGGCAATTGCCTGACTCTTCTCCCTGATCACTCTTTATCTGAGTTTTCCATTGGAATCTGTCCACCACGAGTGACCCTGCTGTGTGTGTGTGTGTGTGTGTGTGTGTGTGTGTTATCTCAAGTCCTTTGCTTCTGTTTTCAGGGTTGCCCCGTGATAACATAGCAATGATATTAACCCAGAATAAACTGGCTATGGGGGAGGTGTGTGAGGAGCCCTGGGAGCGGAGTGGTTATGTGTGGGGCTGCTAACCCCAAGGTCAGCGGTTCAAAACCACCATCTGCTCCATGGGACACAGACAGGCTTTCTACTCCCCTAAAGAGTTCCACTCTCTGAAATCCAGGGCATGGCTAGTTCTACCATGGACTACAAGGTCACTATGCATCAGAGTCGACTCGATGGCAGTATGTTTGGTTTTTTAGTTTTGAGGGGAGGACGTGTGTGTATTTGTGTGTGTGTGTGTGTGTGTGTGTATACCCAAGTTCTTTGTCCTCTATTCTCAGAGTTGTCCCATGATTACACCGTAACAATGGTATTAATCCAGAATAAACCGGTTCTGGGGAAGGTGGGAACATGGCTGGCATTTTCTGGGAAACTTTCGGAGTTTCAAGCATTGCTTATTTTAGGCTTCAGAATCCTGACACTCACCCCACTGCGACAGAGAAGGCGCGAGCCTGCGTGCATGGGAATGAGGGGGGGGGGGAGAGGAGAGGAAAGGCGGACGGCTGTGTGGTGGAAACAGCTGCAGTGGTTAGAGCAGCTCCCCCCTTGAATGAGATGACGCTGGGGCTCTGTGGGGAGACGGGAGACGGAGAGAAGCCTTCACAGCCTCTGACAGGGAAAGAGGCTCCGTCCACAGTCTACGCAGTGGGTGGGTATGAAAGGGATTATGTGTATTAGGCCATATTACCATCACCCAGAAAGGCATTCGCTTTAACTGCCAAGAAACTAATCATGAATTGGAACACCCTCCAAGGATGAGGACAAGCTAAGACAATAAATTCTGTGCTCAACATGTACGTGATTTCAAAATCAGTAGCACATTTGGCTTCCTGGGGCCTGATGAGGGAGAGCTTGTGAAGGCTCTCGGGGTGTCATTTATTGGGGTCTCTTTTCAAAAGTCACATATCGGAGCTCTCCATGGAAGGTTATTAGCTAGCACTTACTGACTAGGAACCGAGTGCTGCTTGCTCTTCTGATTGGCCCACAGCCATGATCTTAGCTAGTCCTCTTCGCTCTGTGAAGTAGGTGATCACAATCCCCCCCCATTGTACAGGTAGGAAAGTGAAGCCACAGAGAGGCTAAGTAACATGTCTAAGACCACACAGCCAATACGTGGCACAGTCAGGATTTGACCTGGATCGCTAGCCCCAAAGAAGCTCTGGTGGTACACTGGTTCAAGCCTTAGGCTGCTGTGTTAGACAGGATTCTCTAGAGAAACAAAACTAGGACACTTATGATTTTAGATAGATAGCTATAGCTATATAGAACACAATGAAATAAACAGCTAATTAGTCCACAGAGCAGTACAGAGGGTTCAGTCCAACTCACTTATGTGACAGTTAATATACTGACAGTCCTTCAACTCACGAGGGCTGCTGGAGGCAAGTCAAGGAAGCAGACAGCTGAGTCTTCTGTAGAGCAATATAGGCAGTCTGGCCACAGGCAGCGAACAGCAGAGCAGGCACCAACAGTCAGATGACAGGGTCCAACAGTCCCCAGCTCAAGTGATGGACACACCAGCAGTGTGGTGAAGCAGGTCTCGAAGGAACCTCAAACTATAGCAGCATGGTCCACTGGTTGGGTGTCCCACAGGTAGTGTAGCTTGCAAGTTGAGGCAGAGCACTAGCTAAGGCAGCCGCATACTGGTCCAATCAACAGAGAGCAAGAGACGGACAGGCGAGGCTTGCCGAGCCATTTATCTCTATGCCCTTCAATTAAACCACAACCTTATTAATCCCACGTGTCTATTGGCCAGGTTGGCACAACTCTGGTGGTTGGAACGCATCGGCGGTTAAGCAGGAGAAAGATGAAGCGGCCCACTGCCATAGACGCTCACCATCTCAGAAGCCCTCTGGAGCACATCTGCTCTGTCCTGTTGAGCTGCTGAGTTCTAATCAAGTCCCGGTGGGGGGAAAAAAAAAAAAGGATGCCAAATTTGTAGCCATGATTGTGTACCCGCTTTGTGGCAGGTCACCTGCCCTTTAAAGCTCTCTTGAGGGTGTACAAGGAGCGCGTGTTCATCTCCACGAAGAAGGATGTGGGGAACTATGTGGAAATCCTGTGTAGGGAATCAGCAGGGTATCATAGTTAATGAGCACCGATGAACCCAGGTCAGTCTTATTCGCCCTCAGGGCTTAGCAACAACACAGCCATTTGAGTAAGTCCAGCATGTAATCTCTTTATGCAACAACTCAGTAAATGCAAACGGAATCATTACTGTGTCTCAGGCACGCCAGGCACCCTGGCCTAGGCCCTGAAAATCAAACTGGGGACAGCACAGTCCCTGCCCTCAAGGAGCATGCCAATGGTAGGTACCGAGCCACCAGTGACGCAGGGGCGAGAGCCTCGAAATAGCTTTGAGGCCGGGGTCCCCTGAAGCCTACTGCTTACCTGCTTCAGGTGCATGGGTTATTACTATTTACTGGAGGCCCCGGGGGCGGCTCTCCCACCAGCCCGAGGGGCCACCAATCCTAAAAGACACGTAGGTCCAGAAATGTTTCCAGACAGTCCTTATCAGAGAAAGGACATGGAGTGGTGTCAGAGATGACCGCCAGGCAAGCGAAGGCAAGCTGTGACCCCTGAGGTGTAAACAGATCCAGGCGAGGACACCCGCAGGCAGTGCCACGAGGGCTCGGGTTCATCAGGGGCGGGCTTGTTCCAAATAAAACGTGTTTTGACATGTCTCTGAGACCAGCGGATGGCGGCAGACAAGTTCTCTCAGGAATACACTTGTCTGGGTCTCCTTCGGATGCCTTCCAAAGAAAGCCCCATGGAAACATTGGCTTTCAAGCGGATCTGCCGGGCCAGTTAAAGCCAAGGCAGGAGGTCGGCTCAGCAGGTGAAGGAGACTGGGTTTTGGGGATGGATTTCCACAGAGGTTATCTGGATAGGTTCTTTTTGTTTTTCTGAAGGGCACAAGGTGATGGAGAGGGCTTATTAGGAAGAAGTTTTAAGAAAATGGAAAACTGCCTGTGTGAGAGAAAAGACAGGAAAGTTACATTACGGGTTTTTCCCTCCCACTGTACCTACGCACCTGCTCATACTTCAAAGGTAGCTAGGACGTTTCTATGAAAAAAAAGATTTTTTTCATATGTTTGAAATGAATTTGTTTGTGGCTAAAGACTTTAAGACTACTTCAGTTTGACTTTTTCTTCCTTTAGTGTTGTCGCTGAGACCGATATTACCTCCGATGGGTTCAGAACCGAGGGGTTCTGTTTTGTCTCTAAAGAAGCAGTCTATGACACTCTTGTTGGGGAAATCTCCTCCCATCCACTTGGTGTTGTCGTTGTTAGCTGCCATCAGGTCAGTTCTGACCCATAGTGACCTTGGCCTCAACAGAAGGAAACGCTGCCCAGTCCCGTGCCACCTTCACAACTGTTTCTAGACCCGAGCCTGCCGCTACAGCCACAGTGCCAAAAAAGGTGAGCACCATCCATCCACAACCCCGGCTTTGTCCCTCCAGACTTCTCTTTGTTCCCCCAAATCAAAGAACTTTTTTTTTTAATTAAAGAACTTTTCAAAGGAACACGATTTGAGTTCCCCAGGGATGACAAAATTGACGTTTCCACGTGGTGTCAGAAGAACACAGAATTCTTTTGGGGGGGCGGGGGGGGGCGTTTGAGGGACAGAAACACGACCTTCAGAAGCATAGAGTCCTGTATGGACTACATGGAGAGCAGACAGTTTCACAGTTGGACGTGTTTGTTGAGCAGAGTGTCTGTGATTTGGTAGCAATACCATTGGCCCTCCTCTGGTATCTCATCAAACATTTAAGGAAGGCAGAGTCAAAAGAGCGCCAGGGGCAGAGCGGGTGACACACCAGGCTGCTAACCTCAAGGTCAGCGGTCAACTGGCCAAGGGCTCCAGGGAGAAAGATCAGACCATCTGCTGCAGTCAAGAGCAAACGCCTCGGAAACCTGCAGGGCAGTTCTACTCCGCCCCACAGGGTCCCTACGAGTCAGATTGTTGTAGCAACGTTTTAGGGACTGTAACTGGGCTTTCGCTCACACTGTGCCCTCTGAAATCCGGATAAGGCTCGTCAGATGTGGCGAGGACTCAACAAGGTGGCACACGTCAAGTGCCGAGGGGAGAATCTGGCACACAGGGCGCCCCGAGATGAAAGCGGTGTTTTCTCTCCACGCCGTGGATCATCAGGTTACCTCTGGAGGGTGGTTTGGAGGGTGCAGGATCGAGGGACTTTAGTTTTTTATTTGACTTGTTTACTTTTTGGTTATTGGCCTTTGAAAAGAAAAAAAAAAGAACTAGGCTAGACTTTTGTGATTTAAGAAAAAATCGAGTCCAGATCTCTTGGCTTTCTAGCGACACCTGTACATGAGAAGGACGTACCTTCCGTCTTTCTGTCTTCTCCCACTCCTTGTGTCTGTTTGCTAGGAAAATGTTGATATCAGGTAGGAGACCTAGAAAGGCTCAGGCTAGTGACTAGGGGTGGTGGTGGGGGCGCTGGTGGAACGGGAAAGTCCAGGAGTCTGCTTCAGGCAATGCTTGGGGGGGGGGGGGCTCTAGGACCCAGTCTCTCAGCTCCCAGCTGTGCCCTTCTCTGTGCGGGCTCAGGTGATGTGTGAGCACCCTGCTCCAGGTCTATAAGCTCAGCAATCCCAGCCAAGGTCCCTCATTGTGTCCCAGGCTCTGACCATCTTTGGACCGACCCCTTGAGCACAGGAATGGAACAGTACTCTGTTTAGACAGGATTGGATGGCAGCCCATGAGCTCTCTCAGGGATGCGCTTGTCTTCGTCGCATTCAGATGCCTTCAAATAAAGGCCTAGTGAAAACACTGGACGGCCGACCTCAGCACCCACCGAGGGAGTGAGAGCTAGAGTCAGGTCCATTCCGAGCACGGGGAGTTCCAGGAGGAAAATGGGGGTCCCAGTTGCCAAAAGAAGGAGTGCTGGGTGACAACATAAGCCTACCACACACAGCAAGGAAAACGAGCAATTCAGAGAATGCTCAGAGGGGGCTGCGTCACACCTCGACTTACCCTGGGGTGAGCAAAGAATGGCAGGCTTTCCTTCGCTTAGGCGGGGGTGGGTTATGGTAACTGACTCTAATTGGGGTAGGGGTGACAGGTTTAGCATCTGGCTCATGCGGGGAGTGGTGGGTCAAGGTGAAGTTGGACTATAGGAGGGGACATTTATGGAATGGGAACATAATGGAGTTGTGCCCTGAGCTTTAAGGAGCACCCCAGGACAGCAGAGGGCCAGACTTGAAGTGACAGAAGTCTATGCCTGGCCCCTTGGAAGGCAGCCAGGAACCCCAAAGGCCTGCAGGGCACACGGGGACAGCAGGCTGGTGCACTTGGTCCACCTAAGGGGATCGCTGTTCTTTCATGGGGCCGGCTCAGACTCATGGCGATGGCGACCTATGTACAGCAGAACAAAACCCCACCCCATCCTGCACCATCCTCACACATTCTTAGGTTTGAGCCATTGTTGCTGTCACTGTGTTGATCCACCTCATCGGCGGCCTTCCTTTTTCTCGCTACCCCTCTGCTTTACCAAACAGGGTGCCCTTCTCTAGGGACTGGTCTCAACATGTCCAAAGTCGGTGAGACCAAGCGTCACCATCCTTACCTGTAAGCCGCAGTCTGGGTGTACCTCCTCCACGACCGGTCAGTTTGTTCTTTTAGCAGTCCACGGTACTTTCAACATGCCTCCCCCCACCACAGTTCAAATGCATTGATTTTTCTTTAGCCTTCCTTACCGACGTCCAGTTTTTACACGAAGATTTTAAAAAAACAAAAGCCAAAAAACTCACTGCCATCGAGTCATATGCATATCAAGTGATTGAAAAGACCGTGGCTTGGGTCAGGCGTACCATCGTCCTCAAAGACACGTCGTTGCTTTCCCGTGGTTTAAAGAGGTCAAAAGGGATTGCTACCTACGTGGTGACCCACTGCCACCATTTCCATCCTCAAGAGTAAATCCAGACTGGATGAGAGAGGGCGCTTGCACGGGTGTGATATCGCTCTGTGTTGACATGTCGTGGGCTGGAACAACACAGAGACATGTCTGTGGGTCCGAACCTTCCAGCAGCCCGGTGGCCCCTCCATTTGTGACATCTGATAGCGCCATAGTGAATCGGGGCCCAGAAGGCCCCTTCTCCGTGTGTGCCGTATTCAATCTGCATGTTCAATCTACGCCCAAATCAACAAGCACCCACGGACAACCTGCGGGGGCCCAGAGTTCAACCCTTTCACCCCCACTATCTCCTTACCATCTGCAAAACACCGTGGGGGCCTCGGAAGGAGAGGGGGCATTACTGTGAGAACTGTACTTTCGTTTCCTGGCGGAGGTGTGGTTACACACATCGCTTTGATGTGACTGGAACCGTCGGAAGGTTTTACATTTGATTTCCTGTTTCCTTTTCTTAATAAAGAAAGGAAAAGTGGGCCCCCCTGGCAGCCGGGTACTCTGAGTTCCATGGGAAGACACCACGGGGGTTCCGACTTGGCCACAAGCAAAAACAAAGTGTGAACAAACCCCCAAGCTGGGCCCCAGTGCTGCTCAGGAGGCGGGGAGCCAGATGGTTGCTCGGGGCTGTGTGGATGATCTCAGGCAGCAAGTTTCCACCTCGTGTTCAGTAGACTAGTGGCTGGTCTTCCGTGCATTCCTTTCTAGAACTCTTTCCTACAAAGCTCTCAGACGTTAATGATGGCGAAGATGGCGCTTGTAGCCGCTCCTATGTGCCACCGACGGGGAGAGGTGACTCCTGTGTCTCTCATTGCCACAGAAATCTTCCAGCAATTATTCCATTTTACAGACGAGGAGAGGTAATTTAGCCGAGTCCCTTGTAAGCGATAGAGCTGGGGTTCTCGTCTTCCTTTCACCCATTAAATCATGATCGTCACCTAGGATGGGGCCCTCGTGGCATCGTGGTTATGCGTCAGGCGGCCAACCAAGGTCTTGGCAGTTTAAAACCATCAGCTGCTCCTCGAGAGGAAGATGGGCTTCCTCCTGCCTCATAAAGAATTACAGTCTGGGAGACCCACGGGGGCAGCTCTAGCCTGCCCTGTAGGCACTTTATGAGTCAGAATCAACGCGATGCAGTGGGTTTGGTTTTTCACTGGGTCAACGAGCCCTGGTGGTACTGTTGTGTAAGAGCTGGACTGCTACCACAAGCCTGATGGTTCAAACCTGAGACCTGCTTCATAGGAGAAGCCGAGGCTCTCTGTTCCTATAAATATATACTGCTCCGGAAACCCTTTATGTGACCACTGGGACTTGCAACCAACCCTACGGCGATGGGCTTGGATTTGGGTAGCCGGGCACCACCAAAGGATTTACAGTTGGAGACAGCTGAGCTCAAAATCAACCCCGTTGTGCTGAGAGTGACCTTTTGTGTGGAGACCACCTGTAGGACGCTGAGCATCCCTTGTGTGGACAGTTCTAGACTGATGGCTGTGGGGGTGAAGAAAGAGAGGGACAAGCTTCCTGCTCATGACTTTGGGCATCATTTAGTGCAGCGGTTCTCAACCTGTGGGTCGGGACCCCTTAGGGGGTCGACCGACCCTTTCACAGGGGTCACCTGATGCATCACAGTAGCAAAATGACAGTTGTGAAGTAGCAACGGAAATAATTTTATGGCGGGGGGGGGGTGTCACCACAACATGAGGACCTGTATGAAAGGGTTGCAGCATGAGGAAGGTTTGGAAACTGATTTAGTGGGAGGAGATAGAGACTACGCAGCGCCGCAGCTGGATAGTAATACAAGAGCATGCAGAAGCCAGCGCCAATGGCCCTGGACTGACTGGAGCGTAAGAATGGGGGAGGGAGGGCTTTAGGGATAGCTGGTGTGGACATGACATCCTAGGTTGTGTGTGGGACAGAAGGGACAAAGCACAACATAAACCCAGGTGTGGATAGAGAAAAGACTACAGTAGTGCGATGTGTTGTTGGGTGCCACCGAGTTGGCTGCAGCCCGTAGTCACAGCAGTCCTGTGCCGCCCTTGCCATGATTTCTGTGCCTGAGCCCACTGGGGCAGCCACTGTGCCAAGCCATCTCATCGAGGGCCTTCCTGTTTGGGGGCTGCCCTTCCACTTTACCAAGCAGAATGTCCTCCTCCCTCCAAGGACTGGTCTCCCCCGACAATATGTCCAAAGTTGTGATGCAACTTGAATGTGGTGCAAAAGCCTGCGGTTGGGGTTTACCAGGTATGTGACCCTGGGTGTGAATCCCAGTTCTGCTCCCTCCCACCCATGTGATGCCGGACACATTTTTATTTGTACTCAGCCTCAGTTTTCCCAGCCTGTAAGATGGGCACAATCAGTGGAATGGTACAGCTAAAGCTGTGCCTGGCATGTGGCAAAGGAGCCCTGGTGACACAGAGGTTGAGCACTTGGCTGCTAATGGAAAGGTCACCAGTTTGAACCCACAAGCAGCTCCTGGGGCAGAACGATGTGGTAGTCCGTTTCGGTCAAGGTGACAGACTTGGTGATCCAAGGCATTTCTGAAAATCTCTGTCCCCTAGGGTCGTTTTCAGTCCCAGGGACTCCATGGCAATGGCGTGTGGTCCTGGGTGGTACATGGCAAGCGCTCGGTGCTGAACCAAACCCAACGCACGGCAACCACCCTGTGTTACGGAGGAGAATTGTCCCGTCGGTTTTCTGGACGATGACCTTTATGGAAACAGATGGGCAGTCCTTTCCTCTGAGGAGCCGGGGGATGGGTTGGCACTGCCAAGTGGTCGAGTGCAAGCTGTGTGTGTCACCTGGGGCCTTTGATGACTGCTGCTCCTATGGTCTGTTTGTGGGCTGCCTCGCGGCTGGCGCACCTGAAGAGTGGAGAGAGACATGTGGCCACTCTGACACCTGACACCGAAACTTAAGAGCCGGAGGAGGACTGGAAACTGAAAGCACCATGCGCCGGGCAACACAGCCAAACCGCAAAGGTGCTGCTGGAGCCTTTAAAGGTCTATGGCCGGGCAGGACCCTCCCTAATTGACTCTGTGTCACCAGACTTCACAGGAAATCAACTCCTCTGTTCAGATTTGAGATAAGGCTCCCCGTTCACTTGACTCTCCTTTGAGGCGTTCACTCACCCATGGAGCCGCTCGCTTGCTATCCTGGGCCCCTCTCATCAGCAGCTTATATTTAGTAGGCACATAGACTTACGCTGCCCTTATGTTAGAAGCCGAATAAAAGCGAATAAAAATACAAACCATCCTAAGACTTGGTTCCTAGTCAGACTGAGATGACAATCTAAGAAAAGGAGGTGAGCGCAACCAAGCTGGGGGTGGGCTGGGGTGAGCTCCGTAAAGGTTGCTTATTTTGCAGACAGTAATCCCCTGCAATGCTCTTGCTCCATAATTATTTTAGGCTTCATGACTTTCAGCCTAACCTCTGTGTCCAATAGAGAGAATCTGCCCCTGGGGTGTTGATAACGACTCTTCTGCAGCTGCTACAAATCAACTTTGGCTGTCTCCCAAGTTGACCCATTAAAATTCTGGAGACAATCAGCTCTAAGGAACTTTCCTAAGACCGCTGGTCTAATCCCTTGCCCCATTCTCTTTAGACAGGATTATGTGAAGATCTGAGGTGGGAGGACCGGGGAGGGATGGTTTGTAAACCTCAACCCAGTAGGTTATAGTTAGGGCCACTACTCAACAAATTCATCTCCGTGTCCAGACGACGAGGGACGCAAAGAACTCAGGAGCCTCTACAGTAATACCTAGCATTTGTCAGGTAGCCACCAATACGTGGACAATGTCATCGCAACAATACTACATGGAAGGGACAGTTGCTTTCCCCACTTTACAGATCAGGAAACTGAGGCACCAAAGGAGGACATGTTTGGGGAGACAGATCATTGGTAGATGTTGAAGGTTTTTTGTTTGTTTGTTTTACTTAGACCCACAATCAATGCCAATGAGATTAGTAGTCAAGACATCAAACAACCATGTGCATGGGGAAAATGTGCTGCCCAAGACCTCTTCCAAGTGCCAAAGAAGCTCGGAAGAAGCACTTTGGAAACTCAGGTGCCCCTGGCCCAAGCCAGGACACTGTCAATGCCGCATCACCTGGGAAAGGTGGACGAGGGGTGAAGAAGGCTGAAGGAGAATTGATGCATTTGAATTATGGTGTGGGCGAGGAATAGTCAAGGCATCGGGGATGGCCAGAGCAATGCACAAATCTGTCTTGGAGGAAATACAGTTAGCATGCTCCTCAGAATCCAAGACGGTGAGACTTGGTCTCACATACTTTGGATATGTACCTCGAGAGACCAGTCCTTGAAGGATGACATCATGCTTGGTAAAGTCGAGTGAAAAAGAGGAAGACCCTCGGCAAGATGAGTTAACACAGTGGCTTTGGCCATGAGCTCAAAGTCTTTTGTACATGGGATCAGGATGAGTCAGAGTCTACTCAACTGTGCCTGACTGTGACCACCACGACGACCATGACCACCATCAAGGACCACCACCACCACCACCACCACCACCACCACCACCACCACCACCATCACAACGACGACGACCACCGATATGTGGCAGAGTTAGGAAATGAGTTCAGAGTCTGGCTTCAGTGGTGCTGTTGTTAATACTACCAAGGCGTGAGTGTGTGTTAATGGGGGAGGGGGGGAGAGGACATGCAGCAAAGGAGCCAGACATGAAAGAGAGACTTTGCTTTGGTCCAGCAGGATGCTCCCCCAGACACAGAACAGAATCCAAGCCTAGGTAGATGACACATAGCCAGACCAACACTGAAAGAGGGCAGTTATTCTAGACCATTAGTTTTTGTGCTGAAGTTCTGCCTGCTTCGTTTTCTGACTTCATAGGGCCAGCCATGTTCCAGCCTAGTTTTAGACATTTAGCATAGATTTAGTGAGGCTTACGCTCCGGGGATGGCACAGAAATGTGGTGCTCAACTCGGAGCCTAAAGGCTGGTCATGTGAAACCACCTAGCACCACCGAGGGAGCCCTGGTCCAGTAGTGGTTACATGTTGGGCTGTTAACCACCGGGTCAGCAGTTCAAAACCACCAGCTGCTCCTGGGAGAAAGACGAAGCTTTCTACACCCCTCATCGCCGTGGAAGAAAGGTCCGGTGCTGTTCCTCCTCAAGATGACAGCCAAGAGACCCCTAAGGAGCAAGTCTACTCGCTAGCACATGGGGGCACCACGAGTCAGAATGGATGGCAGCAACAGGAATTGGCACTCTCCCTGTCTGGCAGAGCTCTAGAGTGGCCACAGTCAGACGGTTCAAATATTCCCTGGAGAACTGAACTTTGAGAACCTTGAAGCCCTAGTGCGAAGCCCTCCTGGTCCCACGGCCCCACTGACCCAGGGAGAGGCCCGCACTTTGCTCTAGGCATTTAGGAGTATAGGCTCAGGATTCGCCAGCTCTTGGTTTGAAGTAAGAGCCCTGATGCTTATGTGTTAGGCTCCTAATTGCAAAGTTGCCCATTCAAACCCTCCAGCTTCTCCATTGGAGAAAGAGGAGGTTCCCTGCTCCTATAAAGACATATAGTCCCAGAAACCCTAAGGACCCAACAGGTCATAGAGTTGGAATCGACTGGATGGCAGTGGGTTTGCTTATGTTGGTTTCCTTGAGTTTAAAGGTCACGTTTTGGCTGTGCAGACTTGGGCAAGTTAGCCCCTCTGTGCCTGTGTTAGACTGGGTGGACTAGAGAAATACATCCATAGACACTCATACGTGTATAAGAAAGAGCTTTATATACAAGAGCAATTGTATACAGAGAAAACATCCCAGTCCAGATCAAGTCCATAAGTCAGATATTAGCCCATATGTTCAATACCAGTCTATAAATTCCTCTTCAGAATCACAAAACACATGCAATAACACTGAGTGCAGGAAGATCACAGGCTAGTGGGTGGAAAGTCTTGTGGATCCAGTGGTGGTGGGAGATCAACACTGGCAGGGGTCTCTACATGGCTCCTCCAGCTCCATCACAGTAGCATTATGTGTCTTGTCAGCAGGAATGTCTCCCAGGGAGTGAGAATGGGTCCGGTCTGCAGAGACCTATTTATCTCCTTAGCACCTCCAAATGAGGTCATCAAGCTGTGCCTTGACAGGATAAACTACATGCCTTCACTCTTAATAGTCTCAAGTTGGCAATAGATTATGTAACACCACGGTGCTTCTTTTTCTTCGTCTGTCCGATGGGGATAATAACAAAGCCTACCTTATAAACTTATTTATTTATTTATTTATTTTTTATTTTAACAATTTATTGGGGCTGATACAATTCTTTTCACAGTTCATACATATACATACATCAATTGTATAAAGCACATCTGTACAGTCTTTGCCCTAATCATTTTTTTCTCTTTTCTTCTTTTACATTTTATTAGGGACTCAAACAACTCTTACCACAATCCATACATATACATACATCAATTGTATAAAGCACATCCATACATTCCCTGCCCCAATCATTCTCAAGGCATTTGCTCTCCACTTAAGCCCCTTGCATCAGGTCCTCTTTCCCCCCCCCTCCCCATTCCCCCCTCCCTCATATGCCCTTGGTAATTTATACATCGTTATTTTGTCATATCTTGCCCTATCCGGAGTCTCCCTTCCCCCCTTCTCTGCTGTCCCTCTCCCAGGGAAGAGGTCACATGTGGATCCTTGTAATCAGTTCCCCCTTTCCAACCCACTCACCCTACACTCTCCCAGCATCGTCCCTCACACCCTTGGTCCTGAAGGTATCATCCACCCTGGATTCCCTGTACCTCCAACCCTCATATGTACCAGTGTACAGCCTCTGTCCTATCCAGCCCTGCAAGGTAGAATTCGGATCATGGTAGTTGGGGGGAGGAAGCATCCAGGATCTGGGGGAAAGCTGTGTTCTTCATCGATACTACCTCACACCCTAATTAACCCATCTCCTCTCCTAAACCCCTCTATGAGGGGATCTCCATTGGCCGACACTTGGGCCTTGGGTCTCCACTCTGCACTTCCCCCTTTATTTAATATGATATATATATACATATATATACATATATACACATACATATACACATATATACACATACATACACACACTTATATCTTTTTTTTTGCATGATGCCTTATATCTGGTCCCTTGGGCACCTCATGATCGCACTGGCCGGTGTGCTTCTTCCATGTGGGCTTATTTGCTTCTGAGCTAGATGGCCGCTTGTTCACCTTCAAGCCTTTAAGACCCCAGACACTATCTCTTTTGATAGCCGGGCACCATCAGCTTTCTTCACCACATTTGCTTATGCACCCATTTGTCTTCAGTGATCCTATCATGGAGGTGTGCAGTCAATGATATGATTTTTTGTTCTTTGATGCCTGGTAACTGATCCCTTTGGGACCACTCGATCACACAGGCTGGTGTGTTCTTCCATGTGGACTTTGTTGCTTCTGAGCTAGATGGCCGCTTGTTTATCTTCAAGCCTTTAAGACCCCAGTCACTATCTCTTTTGATAGCCGGGCACCATCAGCTTTCTTCACCACATTTACTTGTTCACCCACTTTGGCTCCAGCCGTTGTGTCGGGAGAGTGAGCATCGTAGAGTTCCAATTTAATAAAAGAAGGTATTCATGCATTGAGGGAGTGTTTGAGTAGAGGCCCAAGGTCCTTCCGCCACCTTAATACTTGACCTATAAATATAGACACATAGATCTATTTCCCCATCCTCCTATATATATTTGCATGTACATGTCTTTGTCTAGACCTCCATGAATGCCCTTTGACTCCTAGCTCTTTCCTCCATCTCCCTTGACCTTCCTCCTGCCCTACTACCATGCTTCATCGCCACCTGGGCTAGAGTATACCTCTTCTCTAAGCAACCTTACCCTTGATCATTTCCCACCAGGCCTGCCACTCCCCCTTCTCTACCATTTGGGGTCCCATGTTTTTCCCTTGTCCCTGGGTTTGTTAACACCACTTCCTTACCCCCACTACCCCCCCACCCCAAATAAACTTTTTAAGAATTAAATAAGTGAGCCCACATCCAAAAAAACAAGCATACTCCTAACTAAGGTGACCAGACATCCCACTTTTGGTGGGACAGTCACGATTTTAAACAATTTTTCCCGTGTCCCGCGGTGTTTTTTAAAAGTCCCGATTTTTTTAAAGAATGCATGACAAGCTAGGGTATATGGTTTTCGGCTGCCACGTGGCTATTTCCCCAGGATATGAGTTTTAGCAATGGTGTCCTGTTTTACCAATGTTAACATCTGGTCACCTTATCCTAACCCTAAATTAAACCTGATTCCAACTCCTCGTATGTGAAAGCAGACTGTACTCTGTTGCTTGGACTTCTGGGCTTCTGAGCGATGGAGTACACCTTAAGACAATCTGGTCCCACCGAAGAGCCTCAACAAGATGGATCGACACCTTGACTTCAACAATGGGCTCGAGGACACCAACAACTGTAAGCACGGCCCAAGGACATGGGACCCAACAACAACTATTTTACCAAGCAGGATGCCTTTTCATCCTCAAAATGAAATTTCTCGCTAAGAAATTTGGAAGACAGGTACCTGACCATCAGACTGGATATTTGTGCCCGTTCAAAAACAGTCACCAGACAGAATGCAGAAATTCTCCAGCATGATCATTAATATCCCTGGTGGTTCAATAGGAGCAGGACAAGCACTGGACGGCTAGGTCGGGCTCAGTCTCCAGCTGCTCTCTGGGACACACATGAGCCTATCTATGCCCATGAAGATTTAGAGCCTCAGAAACCCTATTAGGGTCAAACTGACTGGATGGTAGTGGGTTTATCATTAATAGCCCCTTGCCTGCCCCCTAACTATCATGATCCGAATTCTACCTTGCAAGCCTGGATAGAGCAAAGGATGTACACTGGTGCAGATAGGAGCTGGAGGCACAGGGAATCCAGGGCGGATGATCCCTTCAGGACCAGGGGTGTGAGGGGCGATACTGGGAAGGTAGAGGGAGAATGGGTTGGAAAGAGGGAACCGGGAGAGGGGGGTGAGGGGAGACACCGAACAGGGAAAGATATGACAAAATAATAATTTATAAATTATCAAGGGCTAATGGGGGAGAGGGGAGCGGGGAGGGAGGGGCAAAAAGAGGACTTGATGCAAAGGGATTAAGTGGAGAGCAAATCCTTTGAAAATGATGAGGGCAAAGAATGTACACATGTGCTTTATACAATTGATGTATGTATATGCATGGATTGTGGTGAGAGTTGTATTAGCCCCTAATAAAATGTTAAAAATAAATAAATAAACTTCCACAACAACAACAAAAAAGAGGGAACCGATTACAGGGATCTACATGTGACCTCCTCCCTGGGGGATGGACACCAGAAAAGGAGGTGAAGGGAGACATCGGACAGGGCAAGATATGACAAAATAATCATTTATAAATTATCAAGGGCTCATGAGGGAGGGGGAGCAGGGAGGGAGGGGAAAAATAAGAGGACCTGATGCAAAGGGCTTAAGCAGAGAGCAAATGCTTTGAAAATGATGAGTGCAAAGAATGTACACATGTGCTTTACACAATTGATGTATGTATGGATTGTGATAAGAGTTGTATGAGCCCCTAATAAAATGTTTTTAAAAAATAGCCCTTTGCTAAAGATAATTTAAAATGGTTGCAGCAGTCCATTGACAGGGAACTGACAGGAATTCAAGCTGGATCCAGAAAAGAATGTAGAAGGAGGGCTATCAGTATGGACATCAGATGAACTTTAGCTGAAAGTAGAAAATACCAGGAAGGTATCTACCAGTGTTTTCTTACGTGCACAAAAGCATTCAGCTGTGTGGATCATAACAAGTGATAGCTAATTTTGCAAAAGATGGACATTCCAGAAGATTTCACTGTGCTCACGCAGGACCTGTACATAGACCAAGAGGCAGTTGTTCAAACGGAACCACAGGATAGTACACAGTTCAGATCAGGAAAGGTGTGCAGCAGGGTTGTATCCAAACAAACCTACTGCCTTCGAGTCCATGCTGCCTTATAATGACCTTACAGAACAGAGTGGAACTAGCCTTTGGGTATTGGGCTGTCAATCGTTATGGGAACAGAAAACTTCATCCCCTGTGGTTAGCAGCCAACTTGTAAATGAACTTGCATACCACCAGGGCTCCTGGCAACGCATTAGGCTAAGTCTATTGGGTTTGGAAGCCTGTTCTCTCCTGAATACAAACTTTTAAAAAAGGAAATGAATTTCTATTTTGTAAGCTTTCAGGTGGTCCAGAGGAGCCCTGGAGACTTAGTGGATGGTGCGTCAGGCTGCTAAGACAGGGCTTTCTGCTCCTGTCAAGAGTTTGGATCTCGGAAACCCACAGGGGCAGTTCTGCTCTGTCCTATCAGGTTGCCATGAGTTGGAATGGACCCTGTGGCCAGGGAAAGTGACCAAGGGTAGAGCCGATTTCAAACTTTAGGGGCAATGCGCCCCCAAAGTAGAGCACACTGGGCCGACCTTGGATTTTGAGTTTCAAAATGGGAATCACAGTGCCCCTGGGGAGCCCAAGTGGTCTTGACCCATTGTCCCTTGGTCCTTGTTTCTAGGGTTGTAGGAATCGGGTCAGCCTACTCTTTAACCTGACTCTGGGTGACATTAGTAATAGAGGAATAGGTGAAATGCCAGCCACACCTGGCTGGCCCATGGAAAGGAAGCGTTTTCCACGCCTTGCCTTTGCACACCAAGGGCCCCCAGGTAAAGGCATCCCCAGTTCAGCGGCCAGCTTTCAGGCCTGGGTGTGGCTCCGGGAACCACCCGGTACAAACCGGAGTGAACCTGCTGCCCTTTCCTTTCTCCCCTGCCAAGTTCAACAGAACACGGGGCGCACAAATAGAATCATCACAATAAACCAGTTGTCGGAGCCAGACACTGAAGAACCCACTCCCTGGCACTGCCACCCCCCTGGCGGGCCCAGACATGACGAGGTGCTCTGAGGGCTGAGGAAGGTGTGGCCCGTGGGCATTCCTGCCTAGCAAGAAACCCTCCACTGTGTCGGTACTCATTACCACCCACGTGGACCTCTCCAGGCGCTGCGTGCCAACCAGGGGAAGGAGGGTCTATGGCTAAGCCCTGGGATCACCGGGAAACGCACTTCACCCCCACTCAACTTGACTAATGGTGCCTGTCACAGAGGCAACTCTTCAGACACGTTAAAATCTGAAAGGCATCAGAGGTCTGGAGGAATTCAGGCTGGACGTGCAGGGCAGGGTCCGGCTCGCAGGGAGGAAGGAGGCGAAGAAGGCGGGGCCAGGCCTAAGTGATGGCTTGAGATAAACCAAGGGAGCTTTCCAGGTCACTGGTGAACGCAGGGGTATCCTCCCTAGCCTGGGGCAGGTCAGAGTCTCCCAGAACTCGCCCTAACTTTTCTGCTGCGTGTGCTTTGGGGCATGTCTCTCTTTGCCTCCTTGGATCTTGGGCCAATGAGGAAATATAGGTTACTCCAGGAGACCCAGATGGAGCCAGGTTCCATGTCTAGGCTCTGTGGTGTCAGCACCTTTGGGGGCAGCTGTAACAAATCTCATAAAAGATCTTCAATCTCCCTTCCACTTCTCTTTTTAGTCAGTTTGGTGGGGGGGGGGGGGAAGGGACTAGAGTCTCCCTTTGGGAAGGAACATTGTAAAGTACTTCCCACAGCACACAGACAGAACTGACGCTACGGAAGTGGGCAGCTGGGCTCAAAGCCTGGCAGTGCGCCACCCCTGAAGCAAGTTACTTCACTGTTTGCATCTTGGTTTCTTTGGTTGGCCAGGTGGGCATTAGAATATATAGTTCCCAAGAGGATAACATGAGATAAATGTTCAGCTGCTACCCAAAAAGGTTGATGGTTCGAACCCACCCTGGGAGAAAGCTCTAGATCTGGCCACGTGACAGCCCCGAAAACCGTGTGGAGCGGTCACATGGGGCCCCCAGGGGTTGGCTACGACTCAACAACAGTCGAATGAGATGATGAAAGGGTGAGCTTTCTGTGGTCCTGGCACATTAAAAGAAGTAGATAGTGGCACGAAGCAAAAATGGGGGTACAGGGTTGAACGGGAAACCAGTTTGTTCTGTAAACGTTCACCCAAGTCACAATAAGATGTTCAAAAGAAGAAGGGGGGGGCGGGGAGTAGCAGATAGATCTTGGCTTCATTTTTCCTTTCCCATACTCCTTGCCAGTGGGTTGCTGGGTCCTTGATTGGCTTGAAGAACTGGAAAGGAGATCTAGAGAGAGAGGATCTGACAGGTTAAAAAAAAAAAGCCTGTCTTACTCTAACTCAGAGCTTAAAGCAGGGAAGATAAGAAGACCTGCTACCTTTCTAGATGGGGAGATAGGTGATGTCTGTGCCTACGGGCAAATCCTATCAAAGCTTTCCTTTGCCATCTGGAATCAGGCACAGCCACCTCATCCCCGCCAAAAACTGATGAAATCTAATCTACCCACAAGTCAGGCTGCCTCATTAACCTGAACTTGAGGGTTCTCACTTTCCCATCTGCCATGTGCTTTAGGAGGAATATAAAAAAGTCGAAATTATCCTTGTTTCCTCAACAGTACCTTCATGAGTAGACTGTTGCTTTGTCCATAGTTCTGTAATTAACAGACTCGCATTCTGCTTTGCGCATGTGACATGGATCTCACCTGTGATTTAGAGATGATTTTTTTTTAAGTCTCAGTGGCTTTGCGTGTGCCCTTCCTCCCGTTTGGCCTGCAGTCCCTGAAGCCTGCTGCCCTGTAACAAGTGAGGACCAGGCACCAGAAGAAGCCTGCTGCCCTGTAACAAGTGAGGACCAGGCACCAGAAGAAGCCTGCTGCCCTGTAACAATTGAGGACCAGGCACCAGAAGCATTGCGGTGAGGATGAGTGACTGGAGCAGAGGCCTGGGGCGTGCTGGCCAGCAGGGTAGCAACCTGGGGGCGGCAATGAAGTGGGAAGGGTGTTTAAGGGAGAACTGTTTAGAGAAGGGTGTCGTCGGGGAAATGAGTAATAGGTAGGTCAGAGGATGGAGCCAAGGAATGTCAAAAGGAAACGGATATGCTCTGTGGGCAGGTGGTTAAACATCCGAATGGAGTAACAGGGAAGGAACCCCGAAAGTCAGCTTTGTCACAGATGAGAAAATGGGATTGGATTCGTGCTGGTGGCGGGATGGAGGGATGCTGCACCACCCCTGGGTGTCAGTCATGTTAGTGAAGACCCGCTTTCTGCTCCCACCATCGAAAAACAGACCCCAGAGGCTTAGTTTAACTTCCAGTAAATACTACCACCTCAGATTGTTCTCAAAATGGAAGGGCTCTGTTTAAGCCCATCCAGCCTCGGGGATTACAGGGTTTGGGTGAAAGTTCCAAGTCCTGGGCCCTTCTGCGCTGCCTCTATCATTCCAACCTTACCTTCCATTCAGGTGGTATCTCCCACGTGGTCATCTCAACCTTTCACTCAAACTTCACCTTTCACTGCTTCTCGATCTCGTTGTTTACAACATGTGGCTGCAACTTTACAGAATCGTGTCAAGAAAATGAGATTGGCCCACGGCGACATTTCTCACACACCACTGGCTCCTACAGCCAAGATTCAAGTAAGCCATGTAGAGACCATCGACCAAGAGGCAGGGGTTCGACAGGACAAGGAGCCACTGCCCGGCTTACAATCAGGAAAGGCGGTTTGGGTCCTTTCACCGTACTCATGCACTCTATATACTGAGCAAATCATCCAAGAAAACAGACTACACCGAAAAGAATGCTGCGTCCGGATTCGAGGAAGAATCGTGAACAGCTTGTGATGCACAGGTGGTACGACCTTGCTTTCTGAAAGTGAAGAGGACTTGAGCCCTTGATGATGACTGTATGGATTACAGCCCAACACCAAGAACACAGCCGGACCACTAGGCCACAGATGATACGTGGAGAAAAGACTGCCGCTTTCAAGGATTTCCTTACACATGGAGCCCCAGTCAACGCCCATGGAAGCACCAGGCAAGAAATCAGAGAACACCTTGCGTTGGGCAAATCTGCAGCAGAAGACCTCTTTAAGCATTTAAGAAAAAGCAAAGATGGTGAAGACCAAAGTGCACCTGAGCCAAGCCGTGGTATTCTTAATTACCTCCTATGCATGGGCAACCTGGACAGTTTCATGAAGAAGATCACAGAAGTGATGCATTCAGTGGGTGTTGTTGGAGAACATTGAGTGTGCTGGCTGCCAGAGGGACAGACAAATCTGTCTTGCAAAAGGTACAGCCAGAATGCTCCTTAGAAACAAGGATGGTGAGAGGCTCTGCCCCACTTGCTTAGGACACGTTTTCAGGAGACCTCAGCTTCTTGAGCATCAAAAAATAAGATCTGGAAGGAGCCCTGTTGGCATAGTGGATTGTGAGTTGAGCTGCTGACCCCAAGGTCAGCAGTTTGAGACCCCCAGCTTTCTCTGGGAGAAAGACCAGGCCTTCTATTCCAATAACGAATTCTTTCCAAAAAAAAAAAAAAAAAGCCCCTCTGAGAGATGGAGTGAGACAGTGGCTGCAACCACGGGCCCCAACGTGGCAAGGGTTGTAGGATGGGGTCTGGGCCCCTTTTCTCTGCCGTACACGATGACTATGCCCTGGACGCCACCTAACGAGAAGACAAGACGCTGTTGACTTAGGTTCTTCGAGCCTTCCCGACCTTGTTGAGTACAACCATCCTCAAATATTGTTATCTACCTGCCAGAACCCTAAATAAGGTCACTATGAGTCAGGATCCACTCGATGACAGTGGGTTGGGGTACTCTCTTCCCTTCACCTGCCCCCTCCTAACAGACCGGAGTCTATAAAGAATTACCGTGGTGTCAACCTCAGCTCTTTTAACGCACAAAAGACAACTCCAAACGTCTCCCGGCTCTTCTTGATTTTAACCTTGGGAAGGTCTTCTAACCCTGGCACAGAGGCGAGGCCCGGTCTGGTAGGGGCCCTGTTTGGTCTGGACTCGCCGGCCAGGCAGCAGGCTCTCGGCCCAGGGCCCGGGGCTGGCGTGCCAGGACAGCTGGGTGGGTGTCCCGGCTTTCCAGGGGCTGGGGAACCCTCTCCAGCCCGGCCCGGCTGCACCGCCGCCTCAGCACTTTCCAATTCCAGCGCCAAACAACAACAACCGCAGCTGCCGCCATGGCAACAGGCCCCGCCCCCGCCTCTCCCCCGGCGCGTCGCGAGCACGGCGACGCCTGCGTCGCTCCCTCCGCCCCTGGCGCGGAGGGCGGGGGCCGGGGGAGGGCGATGACGTTTCGTCTAACGTCTCCATGGAGATACTGCACGGACGTCAACGTCGCCCAGTGTTTACTGTGTAACGTTGCTCCGTCTCCATGGGAACGTCAGGCGGCCAAACACTCGGCCCCAGCAACAGGCTTCTGATTGGCCAGGGGCTTCCCAAGGCGGAGCTCCGTCTCCCGCGCCCGCGCCACCGTGTTGCTGTTTTGGTTGTTTGTCTCTGGCGCCCGCTCCACTGCGTTACTGTTTGGGTTGTTTATCTCCTGCTGGTTTATTTCTCTAGCAGATCCTGGAGGCCGGTGTCTGGATCCGTCGCCAAGGGTGGGATCTAGGAAAATCCAGGAAAAAACAGGGTCAGCGAGCTACTTGCTCCAGCCGATTACAGCCCAAATAGATGATACAGCCCCATTGTGACCAAGTCCTGGTGGGAATTACAAGAGTCCCCGTCCCGGGCCTTAGTCATAATCCACACCGTCCACCCGCCCCCATCCCTGCCCCCCACCCCCCTGCATCACATCTCAGAGATGCTATTATTATTACCTTCTTACCTACATCCCAGAATTAGTGTTGCAGTGACAGGTAAGGGGCCTTTCATACCTGAAGTCAGGACACTGGAGTATTTATTTTTCCGTCCGTGGGTCTCAGTTCTGTTGTATTACATCATTCATCCTAGATGTTCAGACCTTTCTAACCTGAGCAGATACCACAAGAATCCCAAAGGGTGGGAACGGCTACTTCCTATTCATGGGTTCACGGACTCTCACCCTTTTCACCCACCTATTGCACCTATGTATGGAGCCCTGGTGGTCTAGAGGTTACACATTAGGCTGCTAACCTCAAGGTCAGCAGTTTGGGACCAGCTGCCCTGGGGGTGGGGAGAAAGATGAGCATTTCTACTCCGGTAACTAGAGTTACAGTCTTAGGAACCCACAGGGGAAGTTCTAGCCTGTCCTACAGGGTCACTATGAATCAGAATCAATAGCTGGGCATTTGGTTTATTACAACTGTAGATGAAAGGGCCATTTAATTATTTAATTTCTCCGAAAGAAACAGAAATCATTTGAGATCGGAGATAGTAAATGGAGAGGAGAATTATGCTTTTACAGTTTCAGATTTCCTGATAAGTAATTCGAATAGATTGATGGCAGTAAACTGTCTGAGGTACACACAATGTCTCTAGAGAGAAACAGAGAGAGTTTTAACTGTACCCTGGGCTCCCATCAGTGAAACCAAGTTAACATCTGGCAAGAGATAGCAATCTAGCCTCAGGGGTTTCAATCAAGTCTTGCTTAAAAGAATGCCTTAAAATCTTTAGTTATGGTGTCAAATATAATAAATCTTCACCGGTTCGTGCACATACAAGCCTGAAATGTTTCATAAAAGGTTTAGATGACCCGATAGCATGTTTTCAAAACCCAGGGAGACATTGATGCAAACCTCAAGTTAAAAACAAGAAAGATTGCGCTCAAAGATTAGGGTTGATAACAAGGTAGCTGTTCTCTCTCTCTGAGTTGTAGCCCGGGCCCTAGTTTTCCCTGTCTGCTCTGGTGACTATCTTGGCTAACTGCTCCCCTCACCCTGGACCAACTTCATAGCCTACAATTTTCTTAGGAGCTGTGAGTGACACTTAATGAAATTGGGAGCCTGCTGAATGCAAATAGGACCAAAGGGCACAAGTCTTTATCTTAATGAACTTCATTCTTATTAAGTCACAGGGATTGCAAGTGCTTACTGTTTACCCAGTAAATATATTAAATTGTCAGGCAAGTCCCTCCTGTTCCAACACTCCGGGGAATATTTGAAAGTCTGATAGAACATTACTTTCTAGGCCATCAACACTTCCAGGAATACAGAGTATCTTAGTCTCTGAGAACCAAGATCTCTGAGGGACACCCCACGATGAATCCAACACCAACCCTCATGTGGAACTCATTCCAGCTCATATCGACTCTCGGGGACAGAGTAGAATTGCTCCCAAAACCACAAACTGGGTTCTATGACCTTGCTCAAGGTCATCTGTTGTAACCTCCAAGTTTCCATATCTTTCTCCACCTCTGAGTCTCAGTTCTTCTCTTTTTGTTGGATCCAAGGATGCTTGTGTTTTTCTTGCAGGGAAGTGTTTAATGTAGGGAATACAGGGAGTTATTACTGTGAGAAATACCAGATGGAGAATCGTCCAGGTGTTAGCTCCAGAAGCAGGTGGCTTCCTACTTACGTGCTGTGTGCACATAGACGTGCTTATTATAACCTTCCCAAACTATTTTTCTGGCCGGTCTGCTCTGTCTAGTTGACCAAATTCAAACCAAGGACCGTAATGTCCTGTTGTGCTGCTGACTTCCTGAAACCACAAAGCAATAATCTCCTCAATCTATTTCCTCATCTATAAAATGGGGTCTAGAGAACTCATGATTTATAATAAATTATGGTGCCTTTGACCTAAGTGGATTGCAATGATATTGGTTACTAGTTGGCACTGTGTAGATACCAAGTATTGTGTAAATTGTGGGTTATTATTAATGAGTAAAGTCCCCTCTGCCCCCCCCCAGCTCACCCATTTTAGCAGCCTGAGTGGAGTCTCCACCCACCAAGTTTCCTCAGCAAAGAGGCTTTATTCCCAGGACAAAAGGTAATGTGTCAGTAATGACCTTCCAAGACCCAAGGGCACATTGTACTTGTTCCACATCCCAGCCAGTATGACATTTAGTTCAATCTCCTCAAGTTTAACATTTTTCTATGGTAAAAATGGAGACATAGTTACCTACCCCAATTAACCTCTCGGGACTTTATGACGGTCACACTAGATTCTGTTTGAGAAAGAACTCCGAAGATCATAAAGCATATGACATCTGAAAGTTTAAAAATTATTTACAGGGTGAGGTAACCGATAAATGAAGCAACGTCGAGGGGTGTAACCCAGGGAAAACCGGTTGAACGGCCATCTGTGTAGCCGATACACCCTACATCAAGGAATCAGGCGCCGCCGCTGGGTTGCTAACCACAAGGTCACCAGTTCAAATCCACCAGCTGCATGGTTAGAGACCTATGAGAACTGCTCTTGTCAAGATGCACAGCCTCAGAAACCCCGGGGAACAGTTCTGCTCTGCCGATGGGGGCGGAATCAACTCTAAGGCCCTGGGGTTGGGAGTTATAGCAAAGAACGGTGTCCCTGAGTTAGAATCCTTGGCTGCTAACATAAAGGCTGAGGGCTTGGGTCTGCCCAGAAGCACTTGGTAATCTATTTCTGAAACATCAGCCGCTAGAAACCCTATGGATACAGTTCTACTCGGACACCCATGGGAGGGCCATGTTGGGATGACACTACAGGAACTGGTCTTTGGTTTTCATCAAGGAGTGCTCTTCCACTGCTTAAGAAAACCCCAAAACAACACTGCCAGCAAGCTATTCTTTTGCGTTCAGCATTTTCCACTCCCTCCAGGTCTTCACTGTAAAAGTTAATTTTCCCCCCGTCCAGAGTTCAGTTCCTCAACGCAAATCCAAGCCCACTGCTGTTGAGTCCATTCTGACTCATAGTGACCCTCCCGGGCAGAAGCAAACTGCTCCCGAGGGTTCAAGGCTGTAAATCTTTTACAGAGAGGACTGCTTCATCGTTCTCCCTTGGAGCAGCGAGTGAGCTCAAACTGCTGACCTTGCAGCTCAGTGCTGCACCCACCGTACCGCCAGGCCTACATTCATTCCTAGCATTTAGTCTCAATTAGACACGGACGTTCCTTTCTCACACAGGAGACTGCAGCCCAAAGAACGCTGGACTGGGGAGGTCTGAGATGCTGGACGTCTATAGAAGCTCATGCCTTCTCTCAAAGTCAGCCTTCACAATGGTGCTGGTGGCCGCGGAGGCCACTGAGACAGACCGCGACTGAGCGGTCTCTGGACACGTGGGTAGGGGCCACTCTTCTCTCCCTGTCCTCACTTCACAGCCTGGAGGCCATCTCTGCCAAACAACACATTCCTTCCCTTTCCACTGGCTCTTAGGAACTGCGACCTGTTTTGTCTTTACGTTGAAGAACTGACATAGGTCACCACTGACTTTTAATTTTGCCAAACAACATCCGTAACAACCACTATTTCTGATGATTGCTTTTTCATACATAAGAGGACATTTTGATGATATATATATATATATATATGCTAATCTACGTCTAAAGGGCAGCCCTTTAAATGAAGTATTTGTCACTTTTTGAAAACTCCCTATTTCGCCTTTATTTTTTGTGTCTTCCTTTGATGGCTGTGTGTGTGTGTGTGTGTGTGTGTGTGTGTCCAGTATGCAGCCACTAGCCCCATGAACATTCGCCAGCTCCGTTCTTGGGTCTCCTTAGATGGGGTGGGGTGGGGCTCCTGACAGTGGCAAAAAGCCGAGGTGAAAATCTAACCCCAGAGTGGTTGGGTTTCCCTGGTCAAACCATTCAGTGTTTGCACTTTGTTCCTTTGGGTCTCAGGTTTCTGCAGGACGGAGAAATAATGAAATTGCGCCAGATGGGTATGCGGCGGCAGGACTATCTCATACTTTGAGTAATTCCCCTGGAATTCACGTCCCTAGTAATTCCCCTGGAATTCACATCCACTCTCTGGGACAGATTTGTTTGTTTTAAGTCAGTCTAGTCCTTGCTTGGCCTGGGCCCCACCTGCCCAAACACTCTACCCCACCCCCTAGTTTTACCTGGGAAGGAGGTATTACTGACTGCCCCACGCCTGGTTCAACCAGATTAGGTGGGGCTGACCTTGCGGTGGGAGCTGGCTCAGTTCCCAGAGGAGGGATCAAGTCTGCCTTCCCATTGGTGTCCCAGGCATGAGACTGGCAACATCAGTTTAGCCAGGCCAGCCTTTGGTTTCCAGCATGTCTGGTCCCCCCCGACTCCCCCACTGGCACTAATGTGGGTTCCACTGGATGTCCTCCCAGCGAAGCAGTGGCCTCCCTGGTGGAGGGATCCACGTCCCGCAGAAGGAAAGTGCCAGCTGCCGCAGGAGGAGCGCAGATCATATGGCCTTGGCCAGCACTGGGGCACGTGGCGCTGCTATGAAGGAAAGTCACCTGGGCTCTACGCTGGCCCTGTTCTAGTATTGGTAATGAGTCTTTTATCCATCGCATCTCTGTTTATGTTGCACGTTTGGGGCAAGCACACTTGTTCGTAGGTTCGGCTACATCCATCTTTCTTTTATCTGAGCAAAGAGGAAACAACCCGATACATTGTGGACCCAAAGCATAACGACTTGTTGTTGGTTGTTCATGAGCAAGAAATTTTCTGTCGGCTCACTGTTTTACAGGAAACTTAATGGGAATTAACTCTTGAGGAATCAAAAAAAATTTTTTTCTTTAGTTAATAAACTTCTTCATTCTCTTATACCAAGAAGAAAAACCAAACTGAGCGTAGCCAGCATCCTGGTTAAGCGTTGACCTCGACTCTTTCCTTTCTCTCTTGCTTCTAGTTTCCTCTGGCGGAGTAGAAGCCCCCTACCTGCCCTGCATTTGCATACGAACCCACTGCAGACACCAGCACTGTGTCCACATCCCTCTCTCCAGATTACAGTGGGGAAACCTGCTGCCAAGGTGCCACTCTCAGGACTCAGGTGTGCTTGACCTGACCCCAGGTATTTCCGTTCCTCTCATGAGCACGTGAGAGCTGAACAGAGCATAAGGAAGACTAAAGGAGAATTAATGCCTTGGAATTTATGATCTTGGCAAAGACTACTGACCGTACCATGGAACAAATCAATCTGTCTTGGAAGAAGTACAGCCAGAATGCTCCTTAGAAGCCAGGATGGTGAGAGGTCATCTCACGTACTCGGAAATATTGTCTGTGAGGATAGACCAGTCCCTGAAGTAGGACATCATGCTTGGTCAAGTAGAGGGTCCGTGAAGAAGAGGAAGACTCTCAATGAGATGGATTAAAGCAGCGGCTGCAGCCATGGACTCAAATGGACACAGGATGAGGCAATATGTCGTTCTGTTCACACACTGGCTCACTAGGAACGGGTACCAACTTGTTGGTACCTAACAGCAGCAGCAGCAACAACAACAGATCTATATTTATACCTCTACCTATATGTATCTATCTTTCCCCAAAGTCCAATGTAGCTAGAAGTCGAGGCTATACTTTAACCCGAAGCAGCACCAGTACGATGAGGTCTAGGAGACGGTTTCTCTCTCCTCAGTCACTCCCTCGTGTTGAACAAGGTGCCTCGGGAAATAAATGCATCGAGTTAGGCCACCAGACCACCACTTACTACAGCAGGGAGAATACCTGGTCCATTCATGTACTGTGGATTCAAGAACGAGAAGATTGTCATTTTAAAAATGTATTGAACTTACTCAAACAAGGCAGTATAAGAGTATACTCAGGTCGTAGAACTGTACTGGATATTAAATAATATATATATAATAATAATATACCTGAAAAGCACTGAATACAAGGCCCTGAGCAAGCACTCAATCAATGCTAGTTATTGCAATCGATATCCATTTGAGGGGAAAAAAATTTTTTTTAAATGCGTATACTCCGAAGAGCCCTGGTGGTGCTGTGGTTAAGCGCTCAGCTGTCAACCAGAAGGCCAGTGGTTCAAACCCGCCTGCCGCTTCATGGAAGGACGAGGTGGCAGTCAGCTGCTGTCAAAATGACAGCCTCGAGGCTGTTTGGGGGCGTCGTCCTCTGCCCCGTAGGGTTGCCAGGAGTTGACAATGACGCGCTTAGTTGGGTGGTGTTATCGTTCAGACATTTAAGCGAGAGCCAGAGCCGGTCCTGAGTAGACAAGGGTATCTGGGTCCCATGGGGGTCATCCACACCTGGCAAATCAAACACCTGGTCTCCTGCATAGCAGGCCTTCCCTAGGTCTTTGGAATGTAAATCAGGGAACAAGGCAAAGGTTGCTGTCCTCATGGAAATTACAAAGCTAAATTGCTCTAGAAGTCTAACAATGAAAAACAGTGGTCAGGGTGGTGCCAGAGAAGCACCATAAGCTGAGCACCATGCCGCCAGCGCTCCCAGTGGTGCCTTCTCCCCGAGACACCTTGCGCCTCTTCAGCTCAAAGACCCCAGACGCTGTATCTTTTGGTGGCTGGGTACCATCTGCTTTCTTCACCACATTTGCTTGTGCACCCATTTTGGCTTCAGCGATTATGTGGGGTGGGGGTGGGGTGGGCATCACAGAATGCCGGTTTGGTGGAATACTTGTGTTGAGGGAGGGTATGAGCTGAGGCCCAAGGTCCATCCACAACGTCAGTGTACTGCCTTATAAATAAATATACATAGGCCAATAAAATAAAATAAAAATAGTGGTCAGTGCTACAGATGGAGAAACCCAGGGTGGAATGAGGCGGTCTAAAGGAGCTCTGGCTATGTAGTGGATTGTGTGTTGGGCTGCTAACCACAAGGTCAGTGGTTTGAACCCTCCAGCTGCTCTGTGGGAGAAAGATGAGGTTTCCTACTCCTGTAAGGATTTATCATCTTGGACACCCACAGGAACAATTCTGCTCTGTTCTGTAAGGTTGCTATGAGTTGGAATCAACTCAATGGCAGTGCGTTTGGTTTGGGGAAAGGGTTCCTAAGGGTCTCTCTGTGGCACAAATGGTTATATTTTGTGGTTCAAACTTGCCCCATAGGTGCCTCTGAAGAATGGCCTGGTGGTCTTCTTCCAAAGGCTCTTGGCCTTGAAAAGCAAAGAGATCAGTTCTACTCAGCACATGTGAGGCCACCATGATGTAGAACTGACTCGAAGGCAGCAAGGAACAACAGAAATCAACCAAGAGAATTGGGCCTGATGAGCTCAGCCTTTGAGAAAGGGACAGTGTATGTTTCCGATCAGGAGAGAGTCGATTCAGTGGAGACGGGTGGGAGACGGGGCCCGAGAACCGATGTGCCGTGCTAGTAACTCCTTTCATTCACGCTTTCCTCGCTCCAATACCCTTGCGTGCAGTTTCTAGTTTGGGATTACCCAAAACGGGAGATGGTCTCCGCGTCAGAGGTTACAATCTGATGGGACTCTGGCTCTGGCTCCCAAACGCATGGCAGCAGCTGCCAGGACTCTGCTTCTTCCCAGGAAGCCCTGACAGCTGACAGAAACAGGCTCAGCTTTCCTAGCATCCTCATTGCCCGGAACAACGAGTACAAACAGCCATGGGCCTGACTTCCCAGGGCCTGGGCCTGACCGCTTTCACTTGCGGGGATGAAAGTCACCCGAGGCCCCGCGGAAGGGGTCAGCGTACGTTGGCTCCTGGATTTAACGACTCAGGAGTAGGTTGGATATCATTGGAGCCATGGTGTGTAGTGGTGATGCGCTGGGCTGTGAGCCACATGGTTGGCAGTTTGACACCTCCAGCAGTTCGGTGGGAGAGAGACTGGGCTTTCTACTCTCATGGACACTTACGGTCTCAGAAACCCACGGGGGGTCGCCATGAGTCAGCATTGACGTGATGGTAGAGAGTATGGTTCTGGTTTTAAGGTTGAGTATCGATCTCCGAGGGCTGCAGCCCTTTCTCTCACCAACGGAACTCCTTTAGCCTCCTTTCCCCTTTGCTGTTGAATGTTCACTCATTTAAGTGTGGACGCTTTCCTCATATCATTCCCCTGAGCGCCTCTTCGCGGTCTTGTTCTCAGCCCAGCCATGTAATCGTTCACATAGTTCTCTGTTGACGTAATGTTGACGGGAACTGAAGATGGGTGGGTTCTGACAGTGCAGGGGCATCACTAGTGGGGTGCGCTGGGGGTGTGGGCCACACCAGTCGACACTGCCCGAGGACATGTAACACCAAAATGACGCTCTGAAAGATATTTGTGCAATGTTCCAGCAGAAATGTTCATTATTTTTAATGGAAAATACTCCTGTAGCTAGTGAACCCGGCAGAAATGTTTTCGGAAGGCTCGGTTTACAGGCATCAACAAACCCACCAAGCTGAAATGCTCCGCCCACTTACGTTTGGAACTTTCTAATGCACTCTGGTCTGAGCTCTGATTTTCCCCAAGTACCCGGATGCTTGGAATCTCATGGTTCTGTCTGCCTGTGCTGGGCTCAATAGTTGCTGAATGCTGTCACCTTCTCTGGTGCTTTAGCTCCAATATTGTAGTAAGTACTGTTGGTGAACCGATGAAAAGAACTTTTTTTTATAAGAGGATTTTATAAAACAATTTTGTTGCTTAACTCACCCCCCAAACAAACAAAAAATCCCCAAACTCACTGCCATCTTTTGACTCACGGCGACCGCATGGAACAGAGTAGAAGAGCCCTTGTGGGTTTCAGAGTCTGTAAATCGTTACAGGAGTAAGCTAGCCTCATCTTCCTCCCTCGGGGGGGTTGCTGGTTTCAAACCGATGACCTAGGAGTTAGGTATCCTACTACGCCACCAGGGGCTCTGTAAATTTGTCAGTCTTCATGCAAGGTATGAGCTAATATAGTTACGAAGTTTACAGTTACATTTGTCACTTATAATTTTAAAACTGGGATTTCCAATAACTATTACTAAGGATTCTGTGTGGCCTGGTACAGGCAGAGATTGGGGCTGGTGATTCCCTGAGCAGCCCACCACTGTGACAGGGACTTGTGGAAGTATCTCGGAGACAGTCACAGTCACAAAGACTTCAAGGAATTCACGCTGTCAGGGTGTGTGTGGTTGTCTGACACCTTGGAGTTGGCTCTGACCATTGTGCTTGCTTCATCGCCACTGTATGAAGTCTCGGGAGAATCCTGGGAGGGGCTGCCCTGCGGGAGAAGTCTCAGCTTGTTCAGCATTGTACTGTTTTACAGCGCAAATTCTGAGCAGAACTGGATTCATGGTCAACAGTTCCCTAATAATGGCAAAATGGAAAGAACTTGTTTTTAAAGTTCTGTTAAAATGGCCTTGGGAGATCACCAGGTCTGGTCTATCTACTTTTCCTTTATTCTTTTTAATCATTTTATTAGGGGCTCATACAACTCTTATCACAGTCCACACATACATCAATCGTGTAGAGCCCCTTGGTACATTCATTGCCCTCATCATGACTCTACTTCTGTTAAGATGAAGGTGTTCTACTTGGCACACACGGGGTTGCCTTGACTCAGAATCCACTAATGGCAATGACCACCCCCGGCCGTGGATTTCTGGGTGCAGCTATCCAGAGGACATAGGGCATTTGAAGGGCTGCGAATGAGCGGGAAGGCGATAGAACCTCCCACAAACAGGGAGGGAGCGCACCTAGCTGGGAGTAACACCATAGCTGATGTGTATGGTCTGGGGCTTTGTTGATAACTCACACCAGGGCTTGGGGTACTCCTTGCAGGGACAGCGGGGCTGCTGGGGTCAGAGATGGTGGTGTGTGTGTGTGGGGAGGGGGAACCAACACTTCGGTTTCTCCATCCTGAACCCCGGGCCCCGGGGAGTATTTCCTTGTCCCAGTTTGCTCTGCCCTATTCTTCCACGGTTGATTCCTTCTTATCATTCATTTCTCAGGGAAGATGCCACCTCCTTGCACCCATTCCAAAGCAATAACTCGATCGCTGTGATTGTTAAGGTGCCAGCAAGCCAGCTCTGTCTCCTAGCACCCCTATCTCCAATGGAATGAAACACTGCCCGGTCCTGCACCATCCTCATCCTCATTGGGAGGTCTGAGCCCAATGTTTCAGCCACTGCCTCAATCCCGCTCGTGGAGGGCTTTCTTCTTTGTCATGGCCCTTGACTTTACCAATCGTAATGTCCTTTTTGCAGGGACCGGTGCCTCCTGATAATATGTCCAGAGGACGTGAGACGGAGTCTCGCTATCCTGGCTTCTAAGGAGCATTCTGGCAGGACACCTTCCAAGACCAACTTGTGTGTTCTGGTGGCCCGTGGCATTATCACCAGCCACCTGTGCGTCTGTCATACCGCCTCCCATGTTGTGGTGATGCTGGAAACAGTGCCAGCCGAGCCGCCCCAGGTGGCAGATTCCAAGGGAGCTGCTGTACTAAGAACAGGCTGGGAAGAGGAATCAACTGCTGGCTTCTGAGGGATCAGCCACTGAGAACCTGGTGAATCGCAGCACCCCATTTTCTCTCACCACATTGCGCCCTTCTCACAAACTGCCCAGACTTCATACCTGATACTCTTGCTTCTTTGGTTTGCTGGTTGACCACTTTCTACACTGAACAGCTCACCATGGGAGGAAGCTTGTCTGTCTCATTGATTAGGAATGCCAGTGCCTCGCACATAGTAGGTGCTTCACAAAATGCGTTGACTGAACAACAGGAGAGCCGAGGCAGTACTGTTCAAAAAAGGACTAACTCTCATGGCTTTCCACCAATGCCTCTAGACCAGCGGTTCTCAACCTGTGGGTCGGAACCCCTTTGGGAGTTGAACGACCCTTTCACAGGGGTCGCCCGATTCATCACCGTAGCAAAATCACAGTGATGAAGTAGCAATGGAAATAATTTTATGGTTGGAGGGTCACCACCACATGTATTAAAGGGTCGCAGCATCAGGAAGGTTGAGAACCACTGCTCTAGATCCGTCTCCTGGCTCATATGCAAAGCAATCCTATTTTGAGGTATGGGAAACTCCTTTCTTCCCTGGAGCAAATTCTGGAACCAATGGGGACATAGACAGCAGAATAGTGAGAGGTGATACGGATACAAAGAAGTGAATCTCAAAACTAGAGGTGGGATCCAGCCTCCCTCGGGACTGCTCTCATCTCTGCACACCATCTCTACTCACTCGCTTTGAAACTATTCCGCTTACTACACGATGATGAAGGTTTGACTTTGAATGCACTTCCGTGGTCATGTCACATTAACCTCGCCCAGTGGGCCTGCGAACTTGGCAGGTGCGTGAGTTAGCTAAAGCTCTTCCAGCAGAGATACCACTCACGGGCGGCTTTAACAAAGAGGAATTACTTCTCTCACAGTGTGGGAGGGTCGAGGTCTGCACTCAGGTTCTGGGTTCAGGGTAAGGTTTTCTCTATCTGTCTGTCCTGGAGAATGGTCCTTGTGTCTCGGCATCCCTCTTCCACCATCTCAGCTGGTTTCTCTAGGCCTAAGCCGCTTGGTTTATTATCTCTAAGGGAATTCCTGCTTTTAAGCCACGGACAGCCTCTGGGCAGGCTAACCCACGAATTAGTGCACGTCGTCTGATTGATCTGGAGCAAAGAACAGAATGATTCTGCCAAACGATTCGAATGGACTCTGGGCGCAGAGCTCAGTCCTGGGTTGGTAAGACCTAGATCCGTGGTTCTCAACCTGTGGGTCGTGACCCTTGTGGGGGGTGGAACAATCCTTTCACAGGGGTCGCCTAAGACCATCGGAAAACACTTATTTCCGATGGTCTTAGGAACCGAGACACCACTCCTCTATCGACTCCAGGCGGGTCCACCCACATGCAGATACACCCACCTACGAGTACCAAGTATGAAGACTGTTACCCATGCTACACCATGCTTCAAGACAAAATTTCATTGATTTGTCATTAGAAATAAATATTCCACAATACGTAATTACATATTGTTTTTGTGACGAATCACTATGCTTTAATTATGTTCAATTTGTAACAATGAAGCTACATCCTGCAGATCAGATATTTACATGGCGATTCATAACAGTAGCAAAATGACAGTGATGAAGTAGCAACGAAAATCATTTTATGATTGGAGGTCATCACAACATGAGGAACTCTAGTAAAGGGTCGAAGGTTGAGAACCACTGACCTAGATGCTCATCAGCCTGAAGCCAGCGGAGGTCAGCGACAGGCGAGAGAGGTCTGAGGTAGATGCTAGGCATCTTGACCTCAGGTGACCCTGTGGTATGCGACAGTCCTCCAGGCCTTTCCCCTGTGCAATTCAGACAATCAACAAATACTCACCTGACCCCAGTCACTTGCCCAGTCATGGCTGGCTTGCCAAAGAAGCCAAGTACGGAAGTCCTTGGTGGGAGAGTGAGTTGGACAGAGAAATAGGATCCCGCCTCCATCATTCTACGGATCCACACTGCTGAGCCAGAAATGGTGTCTGGCACGAGGCAAATAGCAATACCTCCCACCTTCCCTCATGTGGCCTATTTGCTGCCATGATTTCAGCATGTGTGTGAGCTTTATATATATATATATAAATACATACATATATTTTAAAATTTTAAATAAAAAAATAATTTAAGACTTTTGTTTTGAATTACTGGAGGGAGAGGCATCCCACTCATTTTGGTCTTTGGGCGGTATAGGTTATTTTTTACCAGCCCCATGCTAAATTTTTCAAAAGAACAACAAAAAGCCAGGCTTCACCAATATGCCCCAATATCTCCTAAACAGTTACTGGTAGTGCTGGGCTGCATTTGTGGAAAAGCAAGGATCTGATGTATCCCCGCCCCAGGTGGAATTTCCCACTGTGCTAATCACAGTCTCTGGTGGTAGTGGGCTTCACATGAAAGCGACCTGTACCCTCTTGTGTGACAAGTAGCGAGCGAGAGCACTGAAAAATCAGGTCTGATGAGTCTGCACGGGTCAGAGAAAGGATGCACGGCTTGGGTTTATTGGCATCGCGATGATTGTGCCAGCCAAGGAAGGTCAGGGTCAGGAGTAGATCCTCCTCACAGAGGAGGTGAGGCGTCCCAGTTCAAAGCCCTTGTCCATGTTCACAATGGGGTTCCAAGCTGCCTTCTCAACTGTGAGGGGGAAGAGCTGATGGGCCTTCTGATTAATGCCCACTCATGCTCCACAGAGTAGCATTTACTAAATAAGCCAACAACCCTCCCCCCCCATGGGGCTTATAGAGGAAGGCAGACAATGAACCAAGTACCTAAGTGAACACACAGGTTGACACAGTGGTAAGTGCTAGAGAGAACATGAAGGCAGGTTAATGTGACAGAACATGAGGGCATTGGGGGTTCTGTAAAATTTTCGGCTCCCAGGTTCAACTCATGGTCAATGTACCTCCTGTGTCACTATCTAGTGTCACTCACTGCCATGGAGTGGACGCCAACTCCTAGTGATCCTACAGGACAGGGTAGAACCATCCCTGTGAGTTTTTGAGACTGTCATTCTTCATGGGAGTAGAAAGCCCTTCTGCCAAGTCTCGTGGTTTCGAACTGCTGACCTTGAGATTAGCAGCCGAACTCATAACCACCAGCCATCTATTAGTGGAGGCCTATATGTTGGCATTAGGAGCCCTGGTGGCATGATAGAGTCCACATTTAAGTCAGCAGCTCAAAATCACCGGTTACCCCTGGAGAGAAAGAGGCAGCTTTTCACTCGTGTTAAGATTTATTGTGTAAGAAACCCATCGCGGCAATTCTACCCTGTCTTATGGGGCCGCTGTGAATCAGTCTCGACTTCATGGCAGAGAGCTATGAGTATGTGTTGGCTATGATGCTGACCAGTTTTTGATAGAGCTCGCAGTTTAAGAGGGACTAGGAAGACAGGCCTGGAGATCTCTTTCCCACAATCAGTCGATGAACGACGTGTGGATGAGGATGGGCACATCCCGCAACTGACTGTGCAGATGACCCAGGATCGTCGTGTCAGGTAGAACCGTTTCCATAGCAACCCACACCAGTGTGATAGACAGTGATGGGAGGGGTAAGGAGGACGTCACTGGGCAGAGTTAGCACAGGCGTCTTAAAAGTGACATTAGACTAGACAGGAATCAGGAGAAGGAAGCCAGGTGTCAAGATACAGAGGCAGGTGGAAGAGTGAGGACAAAGGCCCAACGGCAGGGCCAGCTGGCAGCTTTGAGAAACAGAGAGAAGGTCAACGTGGCCAGAGTGCAGTGGAGGAAGGCGAGGCGAGTGGTCTGAGGCAGATGGGAAGGCACGATAGGCCCCAGGTGACACAGACTTGGTAGGTCACACCGAGGAGTGTGGGTTTGCTTCTAAATGTGCTTCTGTAAATTGACGCCTTCCACGGGTAGGTGTGTAGGGATAATGGGTTTGCTGAGCATTGATTTCATCCAGAGTCCAGGAAGTGGAGGAGGAGACACGGACAAACTGAACGTAGTCTGTGTCTCTCAGAGGTCCCTCAGTGGCACCGAGAGTTAAGCACTTGACTATGGACCTACTAAGGGGTGGCGGATCAAGCTCACTGAGTGATAGCACAAAGAAGGGCTTGGCAAATGGCTTCCACCGAGATTACAGCCAAGAATCCCCTGGGCAGCAGTTCTGCTCAGGAAGGAGATGAATCGCCATGAGTCAGTATCTCCTCACGGGCCACAAGCCTGCCTCCTGTCCTACTTGATTCCCTCCCAGGCTCTGGTGGGCCAAGATCTGAAGGAGGACTCCCCGAGAGGAGCCTTGGGAGGCTGCCCACAGGGGAGACCTCTCTCCTGTACATTCCAGGAGAAAACCGGTCCTCGGCTGGGCGTGGCCGCTGGAAGTGTTCAAGCAGATACAATCCAACGCTTAGCAAACACAAAAGGTTGTTACATTTTCGGAACTAAGCTCTCTTTCCCGAATGGATCAGGAAGCGATGTAACTGGATTTTACATCTTGCTGGGGATTTTCCTGCTTCAGAATGAAACCCCCTGTCCAAACGCAATGCCCTTGAGTGGATTCAGACTCATGGTGACCCTTCAGGACGGGGCAGAACGGTCTCTGTGAGTTTTCGAGACTGTAACTCTTCATGGGAGTAGAAAGCCTCGTCTTTTTTTTTCCCAAGGAGCTTCTGGTAGTTTTGAACTCCTGACCTTGTCCTTAGTAGCCCAATTTGTACCCACTATGCCACCAGGACCAGGTTTTTGAAAGGAAGTGGTAGAGGAATGGGGCATTTCCATTGTTAATGTCTCTTTAAAAAGTCCACTTTTGGGGTCGGGTGGTGGGTCAAATCCTGTAAACTCCACCTATCATGTCTTAACCCCTTGGGGGAGACAGGCACCCATCGGCTCTCGTCCCTCTGGGCCTGGCCCTGCCCAGGTGAGGGCTTCACGTTGGATGCAAGCCGGACTGCTGAGGTTTCTCAGCCAGGGCGTACTATTATGTTATAGGTCTAGTGATGGGAGACAAAGTTCCTTCAGAATTCCAGCAGCTAAATCCACCGGAGCCCAAGAAGGTCAGCTAAGGACATCTGAGGCACTGACAGCCCGAGGCACCGAAACCTCTCTGTCTGCCGGTGGGGAGCTCCTGGCTCTGTGGCCAGGCTCCACTTGACTGACAGGGGAGCGCCCCGGGCTACCAGGAGCAGGACATAAAGATGCCTTGAGCTTGGGCTGCAGTGTGTTCCTCTTAGGCAGTGGCGTCACTGGGCTGCTGTCACCCGGTGTGGTAACTCCCAGTGTCACGCACCTCCCCCACAGTGAACCTCCTCCTGCACCAGACTCTGTGGAATCCTTCCTAGTGCTTATAATCACTATTAGCCAGAGGTCCCGGAGTGAGAGAGTAACTGTAAGTTGCTAATGTACTTACACTAAATGAATACGAACAGCAAGATCAGAGCCCAGGTCAGTGGCTGTGCATTGGGCTCCAAGCCACAGGGTCAGCAGTTTGAAGCCAAGAGCAGCTCCGAGGGAGCAAGAGGGGGCTTTCTACTCCTGTCAAGAGTATTACAGCCGTGGAAACTCGGAGGGGCAGTTTTCCCCTGAGCTACATGCTCGCTGTCCATTGGCATCGGCCTGACGGTAGTGAAAACCGCAAACTCGGTCTGTAAAATGTCTCTACACTGAGCTACATTCTTAGTTAAAAACAAGTTTTAAAAGGCTGGGTTCAAAGGCGGTTTTGCGATGAGCTGCTAACCACAAGGTCAGAACTGAAACCACCAGCCCCGCCCAGGGAGGACGCAGGAGCTCCCTACCCCCATAAGGAATGAGTGACCAGCTGAGTGACCGGCTCTGAAACCCGAAACCCGCAGGAGCAGTTCTGCCCTGTCCTAGAGGGTCGCTGTGAGCAGCGGCATGCAGAAAGTTTGCCTTTGAAGTTTTTCTTTCCTCCAATATCTACTTCATTAAAAAGTTATGGGTAGAGGCTCACAAATACTACCCAGCACAATACTGTAACTACAAACCCCAGAACATTTGATAAAATCGGAGACTATAAAAAGCACAGCAGCGAGAAACCGAGCCACGGGGGCTGACAAAACCACTGAGATCTGAAGCGTCATCGTTATTGAGCAATAAAGACGCGCTGACAGACGTGCGTTACCAGGTTCAGTCGGTGAGTGAGCAGAGAGTTCTAACTCTGTAGGTACATCGATGCCAGTCAACTGGACTCGAGACAAACGTATGTCTAGCTGTAACTTCAAGGTAAAAAACAGTGTCTGGGGTCTGAGTGAACACCTAAAGCCGAGCTGTAGACAATTGGACCTCCCCTCACGGAAGGGCCACAAGGAAGGGATGAGCCAGCCAGGGTGCAGCATAGCACAGACGAAACACACAACATTCCTCTGGTTCTTTCATGTTTCCTTCCACCCTCCCCCACTATCAAGACCCCAGTTCTACCTTACAAACCTGGCTAGACAGGAGTATGTACACTGGTACAGATAAGAGATCTCGACACATAGAATCCAGGACAGGTAAACCCCTCAGGACCAGTAGCCATACCATGAGGGTAAAGGGGAGGTGGGAGGAGAAAAAGGAAATGGATTGCAATGATTGATGTACAGACCCCCTGCCGGGGGTGGGGGGGCGAACAAAAGTAACCTGGGTGAAGGGAGACAGCAGATGGTGTAAGATATGAAAATAATAATAGTTTATAATTCATCAAGGGTTCACAAGGGTGGGAGGGTGGGGGTCGTAGAGGGAGGCAAAAAGAGAGGAGCCGACACCAAGGGCTCCAGTAGAAAGAAAATGTTCTGAAAATGATGATGGCAACATATGTACAAATGTGCTTGACAACTGATGTGTGGATTGTGATAAGAAGCCCCAACAAAATGACTTATAAAGTAAAAATAGTGTCTGCTGAAAAGCTGTACAGTTTTCTAGACAAGTCATCTTAGTATCTGCCACAGCGTCCCCTGGTGCAACCTGTGCCCCCCTCCCCTAGTGACAGCCCTGATCTCAGGCAACCCAGTTGCAGGCGGTTTGCTCAGCTCCAGATGGAGTGCATCCGGGGACCACACAGAGCTTTGTTTAAACGCTCACATGAGCAGAAGGACGGGGATCCCATTGAATCATCAGGCCCTGTCAAAAAGCCAAGAGTTGCTCAGAATGAAAACAGTTTTTCCCAAAGAGGCGAAATCCCTCGCACTAATTAGTGATGGTGGTGGCGGTGGTGTGTGTGCGTGCCCGAGTGTTTGTGGGGGTGGGACAGGGAGTGACTCCATCTGTGTTAAAATAGGGACCACGTTTTTTTTTTTTCTAGCAGTCTGAGCCAGGGAGTGAGCCACCTCGACCCCTTGAACTCCCTGCCCTGCCCTCATGTGTGTGAATCCCGTCCCGCAGGGCTTGGGGAGTCCAGATACGCAGAGAGATCAAGGTGGAGGGTGGAGGTAACCCAGTCAGTCCTTGTCCGTCACAGACAGTGTGGTCCTTATGGTATCATGGGCCCTGGGTGTTTTCCTCAGGAGGCTCAAGTTGGCTCATTAGCTGGATCCACGGGGGTGCTCTTGATCCACAGAGGCTGCACTGGCTGAAAATAGCCCAAACCATTCTGCAATTTACTCTTTCCCAATTTGTGCCTATTCATACCCAAGAATCAAAAAAGCCTCCGCTCAGCCTTTCCAAAGGCGGTTGAATTCCAAGTTCCCAGGGAAGGACGACCCTCTGTGCTCACCCTGTCCTCTCCAGGGGTCGTTCCTTCATTTGCTCACTCAGTAAGACGCTTTGAACACCTACTGGGTGCCAGCCACTGTGCTGGGTGCTGAGTGAACATGTGCAACTTGACAAAGGCCTGAAGTCCACCACAGAGGCCAAAACAAACCCAAGAGGGACTCTTCCTCCTAGCCCCTCCCCCTGAAGGAGTTGATTTTCGTATAGGCAGCTTCCTGACTTCTGGTCCCGTGCTCTGACCACAACCCTACACCACAGGACCACACTTCCCCAAACAAATAACTGCTTCTGCACGCCTGGGACGGCCGTTTGCGGCAGCATTTACGTAGGTGGTACAGACAGCAGGCTTTCACTTAATGTTGCAACAACACTGGGCTACACAACGTGAATCTTCCATCTCCCAACAGGACCAAACGCTTTCTGTGGCTCAGGTCTCTTAGCTTCCGGGGCCACGGCAGAAGCGCAGACTAGGACGTCTGTATGTGATGAGGAAGACCTTTTGACCTGGGGTTAGACTCCGATGTCGGACTCTCCCCACCTTTTCAGGTCTTGGATCCTCAAATAGGAGGCAGGGATCACACAAGCTGCTTAAGGTTGGGTTTTATAGGCTTAGACTTGCCTTGCTCCCAAGGGGGTGGGGGTGGGGAGTTGTGGTGCAACACACCAGCAGTTTCAAAGTCACCTTGACCTTGCCAAAGGGCAAAGATAACATCATGAGTGCTTCTGAGCTGCCTTGGTGTTGAGGCTACCCTGCCTGGGTGCCATGTTTGTTCGGGCTTGCGCTGTAGCAGACCTGACAGGATAGCGGGGGCAGATTGGGCTGGGAGAGCAAGTGCAGCCTCTGATCATACTGGGGCAGGGGAAAGGGAGGCTGAGATCTCCTGTGACAGCTGCTTCTGGGGGGGATGCTGGCTTCCCTAGATGACCCTCGGGCTAAGAGGGCAGTCCTCCTGTCATTGCCTAGGGGATACCTCCGTATTGGAGCTGCTTCCCAAGCCTTCTGTGTTCGGGGCCACCCTGCTCTTAACATATGTCAAACCTCTGCCCTGCAAGTCTCTACTGACTTGGGGGTCTTCTCTCAAAGGCTGGACTACCTAGGAGGGAAGGGACAGACCCACTCTGCTTAGGACAGTAGGTGCCAGCTCTCAGCCATGAATGAATGAATGAAAGGCATTGTCCTTCTCAGAGGTCGGGATTAAGCCCCAAATTCTCTGGCAATAATGGTGCCCAAAAGAAAGGCATTCAGCTATGGGAAGGAAGAAGATATAGTCATCCAAAGATCCTGTCCCTTTTTTTATTATCAAAGGCAGGATAAATTATCTGTGAGATAAATCCTGGATATAAAAGCTTGACAATTTTAGGTGTGGGCCCGAGCGGCTTCAAACTCTGCAGGGTAAGTAAATGCACTCATTCAAGTTTTCTTTCTCTTAAGTGGCCCTGACATCCAGTTATGAATGCAAGGCCAGGCCAGACCCAGAAATTCAAAGCTTGACCTACTTTGTTAGAAGCTAATAATAATAAGAGAGATGGATTTGCCTTCCTAATACTTTTTTTTTAATAGCCAAGGACAGGGAAGTAGTTTAATAGAGGCTGGAACTACTGAGAATGAAGGCCTCGGGCTTGCTTTAGGATTCTGAGCAGTCTGAGAAGGCTGTGTTGATGTATGGTGTGTGTTTTCCCTTTTCTCCCGCTCCTCTGCGTTAATGAGATGGGAAACACAAACACCTACATTCTCACCGACATAAACCAGTGACATACAATGATGAAATTCTGCTTTCACCTCTGCCTGTGACTGAGAAGGCAAAAATAGCAAGTGACCCAGTTCCACGGATCCCCGCCTCCCTGCCCTCCCAGCTCGCGTCGCGCTGGGCTCTCTAAGAATGCAGGTTCGTGCACAGCCCCGCGCGAGCGCACTCGGCCCCCGGCCCAGCGGTGATGTCAGGCGGCGGGAGCGGCCGCAGCCCGGCCTGGGAGGCCACCGCCTCTGGGGAGCTGGAGGGCGGGCGGGACGGCGCGCCCGGCCTCGCCGCGTCGCCTGGAGACGGCCCTGGCGGCGCTGTGTTGCTGTAAACAGCCGCTTCCCTGTTACTATCTATAGCAGGATCGCTTGGCTCCGGGGTGCGGCGGCGCGCGGCCGGCCGGTCGGCTGCCAGACTCCCGGAGCTCCCTGAACGCTCGGCCCGCTCCTTAACTCCACCCCGTCCTTCTCGAGGTGCCCCAGCGGGCTGTGCATACCCCGCCCTACCCCGCCCCCGGGCCCTTGGCGAGGTGGCCAGCAAGCTGGGGCGGAGCCCGGGCCGAGTGACCCGGGCTATTCTCTGCAGGAGCCTAGGGGCGTCAGGGGGCGCGGTGCGTTCCAGAGCCCCAGGCTTTCCCAGGCCGCAGAGCTGCGCGGGGGGGCGGGGTAGGGGCGGGGTGCCGGTGGCCGCGGTGCGAGGTCTGGGCGGGTTGGGCCCCGTCCGACCATCGGGCGGGTTGGGCCCCGTCCGACCATCGCCTCCATCCTCCCCCCACCCTCCAAATCCGAGCTGGAAAATCACCGCTGCAGGCTTCCTGGCGGGACTGAACCAGCTCCCCACCCCCACCGCCCTAACTCTTGGACCAGCGCTCCCCAAGTGGCGCATCACACCCCGTTACCCAGAGCGGCCGCCCCATCCCCGATCAAGCCCCCCTGGCCGCCCCGAACCAGGCTAAGGACTCTGTCCGACTTCCTTACTGTAAGGTTTATTGGGGCGCGAAACAAGACCCTGCACTTACCAAGGGGGGATTGACCTATATTTACTGGCTGGCGTCTTAGAGAGTTGACAGTAAGATCCCAATCTAGAGAAAGAGAGAAAATAAACAACCCACATACACTGTCTTCCTCAAGAACAAAATACGTGAGAATACCCAAGCATCATCATATTCGCTTATTTTGGGTACACACACACACACACACACACACACACACACACACACACACACACACACACACAGTCTGCTTCTAAGCACAGCCCTAGTCCCAGGATTCTAGCTGGACCCGGGGCAGAGGCGAGGAGGTGAGGGTCTGCTTCCACGTTTGAACAGAATTGGGTCTAGAACTGGGGATACGGATGGCGGTGGGGGGGCTCATTCTTCTGGGCCCAGGGGTCGGGTACCTGTTTCCCTCATACCTGAGCCTCAGAACAGGCTCGGGGTTCTGGACAGTCCGCAAAGAGGCGTCCCCACCCCCACCCGCGGAACAAGGCTCCGCATTGACCAAGGTGCGAATGTTCGCTCGCATTCTCTGCTTTCCCGTCCCCCTCCCCCGGCGCGGCCCCCGCCTCCCCCAGCGCTGCACCCTCGGAGTTGGCTTCAGCCTGATAGCAGTTCCCGTCAGTCCCTCCCCCCTTTACACAGGATGTCCATATTAGGACATCTGCGTCAGCAGGTTTCCACGGCCGTTCCCTGCAGTCGTGGGGGGAGACGTCCCTGAAGCCTCCCATTTGGGGGCGACAGGACCCCTAAGACTCCCATTTCTAACCGCTCACAGGATCCACAACTGCTACAAGGCAGAGGCCAGGGCGCTGCGAGCCCCGCAGGGGCGGCGAGGCAGCCTCCGTAGCGCCCCGGCCCCAGCGCCCCCCCTCCGCGGCCGCGATGGTTTCGCCCGTGACGTAGGGACTCATTCATAAAATGCTCTCATAAAAGAGGCAGCTGCGGCGCCTCGTACTCCAACCGCAACTGCAGCGAGCAGAGCAGCAGCTAGCCCGAGCCGAGCGGGTAGCGGCGCCGCGAGCCTACAGTCCCCGCGCCCCCGGCAGCTCCGCGCCAGCCCCCGGCCTCCGCCGTCCGCCCCCGGCCGCCGTCAGCCCGCGACCATGATGTTCTCGGGCTTCAACGCCGACTACGAGGCGGCCTCCTCCCGCTGCAGCAGCGCGTCCCCGGCTGGGGACAGCCTCTCCTACTACCACTCGCCCGCCGACTCCTTCTCCAGCATGGGCTCCCCCGTCAACGCGCAGGTGAGGCGGGCTGCCGCGCCGGGGGCTCGGGGACACCCGTGGACGTCTGTCCGTCTCTGGGGAGGGAGGTTGTTCCAGCTGGAGCGGCCCGAGCCCGGGAGCTCGGGACTTGTTCGGAGCGCACGCCCGCTTGTCATAGTAAAGACTTGGTTGCCCCTTCTCGCGGCAGGCTTGCCCTGGCCTTTCGATCTGTAGTCGGGTGCCTGACATGTGTCTGGAAAACATGTTCAAGTCAACTAGCTAGAGCCTGGCTTCCTCGGGGGAGGTGACAGAAAGCAGCCCCCCGGCCCTCGCGTACCTGCCCCGCAGTCTGGAGCGGGGAGGAGGGGCGGGAGCAGAGGGTGCAGCAGGCGGGTGTGTAAGTCAGTTTCATTGATAAAAAGCGAGTTCATTCAGGAGACTCCGGAGCGGCGCCTGCGTCAGCGCAGACGTCAGGGATATTTATAACAACCCCCCTTTCAAGCGAGTGATGCTGAAGGGATAGCGCGGACGCAGCAGCAGGATGGAGTCCAAGGGCTCCGCGCTGCGGAATTCTTGGGAGGAAGGGGAAGACCTTTCATCCAGGGTGAAGGGCAGCGAAGAGGAGGGCAGGCAGCCTTCTGCCTTGTGGCCGTCCCCTTTCTGCTGCATGCGGCATTGAGAACTCCCTGACCCACCTGTTTTCAGGAACCTGCTTGCTCACGTGCGCCTTCGCCTTCTGTTTGTTCTAGGATTTCTGCACGGATCTGGGAGCCTCCAGTGCCAACTTCATCCCCACCGTTACTGCTATCTCCACCAGCCCCGACCTGCAGTGGCTGGTGCAGCCCACCCTGGTCTCCTCCGTGGCCCCATCACAGACCAGAGCCCCCCACCCCTACGGAGTGCCCACTGCCTCAGCTGGGCCGTACTCCAGAGCTGGCGTTGTGAAGACCACAACAGGAGGCAGAGCCCAGAGCATTGGCCGGAGGGGCAAAGTAGAGCAGGTGAGGAACTCATCAGCACCCCCTTTTGGGGGGGGGGAATGATAGGGGAGGGAGAAGTGGAATGCTGGGGCAGAGAGTGAAGACAGAGATGGAACTGACTGCCCATGGGGAACCCAGAACCTGAACTCTGAGCCCTATCCATCTCAAGCCAGACCCTGGACGGTCCCATCCCCAAGAAGTACCCTTCATTCCCTAATAGTTTTCCATCTCCTGCTTTTAGACGGGGCTTTTCTTTGTTCTCTTGCTGAGAACCTTATTTGAAATGCAAGTCACACCCAGCCTGCAAACTGCAGGTTAGAAATGGCCTTGTAGGAGAGGTGGCCAGGAGGTGCAGGAAGGAGTCCGTCTCTCTGGGAAGGGAAGGGAAGGGAAGGGTGAATGGAGCCGATGGCAGGCACCGTGACTGACTGTGGGTCATCTTCTGCTATTCTAGCTGTCTCCAGAAGAAGAAGAGAAACGGAGAATCCGGAGGGAGAGGAATAAGATGGCTGCAGCCAAGTGCAGGAACCGGAGGAGGGAGCTGACGGACACGCTCCAAGCGGTAGGTGGCCCACACAGGTCACTCCGACCCCACCCCAGTTTCAAACTTGAGGGGAAAGTTGGAGGTCGGGGCCCTTGAGGAGGACTGGGTCTTATGTCCTCTTTATTCCTCCGCCTGCAGGAGACTGATCAGCTCGAAGATGAGAAGTCTGCTCTGCAGACCGAGATTGCTAACCTGCTGAAGGAAAAAGAAAAGCTTGAGTTCATCTTGGCTGCTCACCGGCCTGCCTGCAAGATCCCAGAGCACCTGGGCTTCCCAGAAGAGATGTCCGTGGCTTCCCTCGATCTCAATGGGGGCCTGCCGGAACCTTCCACCCCAGACGCGGAGGAGGCGTTCACCCTGCCCCTCCTCAATGACCCTGAGCCCAAGCCCTCAGTGGAGCCTGGAAAGACCATGGGCAGCATTGAGATGAAGGCCGAGCCCTTTGATGACTTCCTGTTCCCAGCGTCCTCCAGGCCCTGTGGCTCGGAGACCGCCCGCTCTGTGCCAGACATGGACCTGTCTGGCTCCTTCTATACAGCAGACTGGGAGCCCCTGCACAGCGGCTCCTTGGGGATGGGGCCTCTGGCCACGGAGCTGGAGCCACTGTGCACCCCGGTGGTCACCTGCACGCCCAGCTGCACTACCTACACGTCTTCCTTCGTCTTCACCTACCCTGAGGCTGACTCCTTCCCCAGCTGCGCAGCCGCCCATCGCAAGGGCAGCAGCAGCAACGAGCCCTCCTCTGACTCACTCAGCTCACCCACACTGCTGGCCCTGTGAGCAGCAGGGCAGGGGAGGCAGGAGGCACCCACACAGGCCGCTGCCAGAGCTGGTGCATTTCAGAGAGGAGAAGCACGTCTTCCCTCGAAGGGCCCCGTAGACCTAGGGGAGACCCGATCTGTGCGTGAATCACACCAGGCTGTGGGCCTCAAGGACTTGCAAGCATCCCGCAGTGTGGACTGGAGTCCTCACCTCTTCCAGAGATGTAGCCAACGCATGGAGTGTGTATTGTTCCCAGTGACACCTCAGAGAGCTGGTAGTTAGTAGCATGTTGAGCCAGGCCTGGGCCTGTGTCTCTTCCCTCTTTCTCCTTAGTCTTCTCATAGCATTAATTAATCTATTGGGTTCATTATCGGAATTAACCTGGTGCTGGATATTTTCAAATTGTATCTAGTGCAGCTGATTTTAACAATAACTACTGTGTTCCTGGCAATAGTGTGTTCTGATTAGAAATGACCGATATTAAACTAAGGAAAGATAGGACTTTATTTTCCAGTAGATAGAAATAAATAGCTATATCCATGTACTGTAGTTTTTCTTCAACATCAATTGTAATGTTCATTGTAATGTTACTGATCATGCATTGTTGAGGCAGTTTGAATGTTCTGACATTAACAGTTTTCCATGAAAACGTTTTATTGTGTTTTTAATTTATTTATTAAGATGATCTCAAATATTTATATTTTTATTTTATTTTTTTTCTACCTTGAGGTCTTTTGACATGTGGAAAGTGAATCTGAATGAAAAATTTAAGCATTGTTTGCTTATTGTTCAAAGACATTGTCAATAAAAGCATTTAAGTCGAATGCGACAGACCTCCCTGCTCTTTTTTTATTCTGGAAGTTTTGTAAGAGTCTGAAAGGCAAGACCAGTCTTTCAAGAAGGTTGGCTCCTGGAGGGGGACACACCCTTCTTTCTGATCCCTTATCAAGGAGGAGGGGGCACTTCTGGGACACCGTTCGAAATGCTTCACAAATACACGTCCACATGTCAGGATGTTAACGATTCTGTTTACTGATTCCGGTGGTCAGAGCCTAGTTATATTTTGACACCGAAAACCCAATCCAATCCAACAGACTGCTGTCCAGTCAGTTTTGACTTGCAGCAGCGCTTACAGGACAGTGGAACTGCCCTCACAGGACTTCTCAGTCTGTCCATCTTTACAGACATCTACGACTGTGTTTTTCATGGTTCACTTTTTGCTTATTAGCGGAGTGCTTTTTCCACTATACCACCATATTCAAGAGAGACGTCACTTGAAATCCAGTTGTGCTGCTAACAAATTCAGACGTCTTGATCTTAGAGAAACTCTTCAAACCAAGCCTGTACAAACCACTTTAACTTTTTACGCTCCCCTCTCCCCCAATACTCCCATCTTACACCAAAGCCATTACCATCTAGCAGTGACACTCTTTTACTGATTCTGAGGGTGGGAACATATTTTTTATCATCTAAGCTCAACCCAATCGGATCACCCCGTTGCTGTCTAAATGAAACGCACTGCTATCCAGTCGACGCCACTCAGAGTGACTCTCCTGTGGGTGTCCGAGGCTGTGACTGTTTATAGGATAGAAAGCCTCGTCTTTCTCCCAAGGAGCAGCTGGTGATTTCGAACTGCCAACCATGCGGATGACAGCCCGTGTGACCACATCACTGCCAGGGCTCCTCTCACTGCTGTCTAGTGGATTTCAAATCACAGCAACCGATAGGACAGTAGAACTGCCCCCATGGGGTTTCCAAGTGCATTGAACTACTAGCTGTGAGGCTGGCAGTTCAAAACCACCAGGGAGAGACAAGGCTTTCTATTCCCATAAAGAGCTACAGTCTTAGAAAGCCACAGGGGCAGTTCTCCTCTGTGAGTTGGAATGGACTCGATGACAGGTTTTCTGAGTCTCATCGTTTCAGAAGCGAATTGCCTGCACGTCTTTCTCCCACAGAGCAGTCTGTGGCTTCTAACCACCGCCTTTCTGTTGCAGGGCAGTGCTTTAACCACTGAATCCCAGTGGTTAAAATGACTTTTATCCCTACCTTAAAGGAAGGCAAATTAAAGAGTAGCATCGGGTTTAGAAACTAAACGTCCTCAACTCTTCCATCAGACTTCTGCTGGTTTTTAATATTTGGTTTACAAAACCCTAACTCGTTTCCAACATGTTTCCTGACCTGGAATGCACATGTTCTCTTGGACCCTCCTTATTCTCAGAAGGGAAGGAGGGCTGAAGGTCTAGCCCTCAGTCATCCATGCATGGTAATTTCTGGAATTGCTGGAACATCACCTGCTGACATATTGGGCTGGCACGGGGCAGGGGTGGGGAGTGGGGGGTTGTTGAGGAAAACGCCTGGAGAATTGGAAAGAGATCCCAAACAGTACTAATTATGGCAGGTAGCGCAGTAAAGACACAGTTACATAATATTTCAACAAGGAGAGGTCAACATGACTCGGAACCAGCTTTAACTGAGAAACTTTATCGTCTTGGAAGCACACGACCTTTGTCTGGGACGCCTCTGGTAATGGGGCACGTTTACGCACATGGACCGACCATAAAGAGAGGCGCTGGCGCCCTTCCTGGCCTGCGAGCGGCACGCAGACAGCAGGCTTTAAAGGGACGCTCCACACACGCTGCGTCCCACAGGAGCTGCAGTGCCCATCTGGCATCATTTTGAGTGATAATATACACCAGACAGCGGTCCTGAGGTATGCTGGGCAGTCCCCTTAAGTCTGAATTTTAAAGGGCAGTTCCCTGGAAGTTGATGTGCTCACCTCAGGTCCCCTGGCTCCTCACAGAGTAAGCCGCAGTGAAAGGCAATTGGACTTCAGAGGCTGAGGAAGACTTGTAAATATGTCACATGCGATTTCCAGTGATGTTTTGCTGATCTTTCAGTAACGAAAATGGCCCGAGGCTCACTGTTTGCCCGGCAGGGCTGTAGCCTTTAACGGGGAGCTGAACGAGGTATAGGATTCATCTAGCCAAGCCCCATATCAAAAATCACAAGGCAACACCTATGCCCCATTGGGAAACCAGCTGGCTCTCTGAAGTATTTGCTAATAACAACCTGTGAAAGGCGAGCTCCCAGGCAGAGAGGGCAGCTGCTCTCCAGCCGTGGACGTGGACGCTGACCCGCTCCTGGGGACCAGTGGCCTTGGCAGCCCCACCTTGACCATATAAGAGAAAGTACTGCTTTCCCTGCGGCTGAATCTTCGCAGTCTTCCCAGCCCAGCTGAATCAAGGCTGTGTGTGGGTGTGGCCCAGGACTCCTTTCCCAGGCTCCGCAGAGGTCGTGGGGTCCCCTCTAGACTGTCCCTAGTGTGAACAGGAAGTAGGAAAAGAACACTGGAAAGGGTGACTGGGATTTGGGGAAAAATAAGTCACTCAACTCCAGCGTTATTTGCGTAAAAGTAGGGTACTCTGTGTGGGATCCCACGAAAGGAATTCCTTCTCTCTTCAGCCAAAGGGCTCCCTTCCTACAGGCCTTTCCCCCCCCAGATTCCCTTGGGCTTCTCCCATGGGTGATTGACTCTGGGAATGTCACCCTCCCTTTGGGGAAGACTGGAGCCCTTGCCTACACACTGGCCTGAGGGTAGTGCCGCTGAGGCAACAGGCACTGGTACCAGAAGGGGCAGAGCGTAGGGGGTGGAGGGTCAGTGCGTTAGGAGACTGAGGGATTTAGCTCACCAGAGGGTCAGACCTAGCTCAATGACCGGCCCATACAGTGTCAGATCACCTGGTAAGCAAGGTAAGCAGGGCTTACGTGTGCTGCTTACTTACTCATCTGTAGGGAACAGTGTCCCATTTCCCACCATATCAACACTTCTGCTTCTCGTTTGGCTGGCACCAATCTTGCTCCCAAGCCCAGAGCTCCAGAACCCAAGCCTCTTTCCAAATGCACAGTCCTGGGCAGGGACTTGGACATGGGTAAGCATGGGTTTGCTTGTGCTTGCATACAAATCTGTAGACTCTGGAGTTTTACCCATGTGACATTGCTCCCTCCAGATTAGAATGTAAACGCAAGTAAAGCCTGTCTACCTGGCTTATTGGTTAATCCACCCCTGGGCACATGGTTCAAAGTGAATGAGTATTTATTTGCTCACTGAATGGATGAATACATTATGCATGATTTCAACACAGTAATAACCAAAAAAGCAAACTTGTCGCCATGAAGTCAGCTCCAATTCAGCATCGCCCCAGGTGACGGAGTAAAACTTCCTGCGCTCCAGAGGATTTTTCCATGGCCCATGTGATGGGGCAGAAGCACGTGTCTGGGCGTTTCTTTTGGGGGAGTCTCTACGTGGATTCGAACCACTAACCTTTCAGTGAGTAGTTGAGCATACCCAATAATGCAGATCACACGTTTCTCTAACTTCGGTTCCATACTCCACTGGCATATTAATCCACTTCCACTGAGTGGATTCAGACTCTTAGTGACTCTATCTATCTAATCTAGGGTTTCAGATTATCAATCTTGATGGGAACTGACAGCCTCATCTTTCTCCAGAGGTGGGTTTGAACCATGGGCTTGCCATGAGCAGGCTGGCACCTCGCCCACAAGGTCACCCTGGCTCTGCACTGGGAAGAAGCAGTGGGCATTTCATCTCTTATAATCTGACTACAAACACATACCTCACTTCCATCTTTGTCTCCTGGAACCCCTCTACTACCCCCCCTCCCCTAGGTTACAGACCCCAGCAGCTTCTGTGTACAAGGATTCTTGTCACGTGCATTGATGGATAGAAAAAGAGAGACGACAAGGGGACCTGCATCTGTGTCCTTAGATTGTAGGCTCGGGGGTTGGCTCGGGCACATTGCTGTATCTTGTATAACTGCCAGAACGAAAGGGTAGTATTTAACAGTTTCTGCTCCTAACAGCCATGTTGTATCATTCATGGAGACCTGGTGGCAGAGTGGGTATGCGTTGGACTGCTAGCCACACGGTCAGCAGTTCGAAACGAGTGGCCACTCCGAGGGAGAAAGATGGAGCTTTCTGCTCCGGTAAAGCGTTACAATCTCGGGAACCCACAGGGGCCGTTCTCCCCTGTTCGGAACCGACTGGATCGATGGCAGTGAGCAGGTTCCTGGAGACAGAAGAGACAGAGTGAATGAAGTGTTCAGGCAATGACACTAGGGGATCAGCCAAGGCTTCAACTTTTTCAAATTAGGGAGAGAGAAAAAAAAATCTATCACAAAAATCACATCTTTAAACTACTGCTGTATGAGATTTCCTCCAAACCAGGGATAATCAAACGCTTCCACAAGAAAGGAGATCTGAGCATGATTTGTCAACGGAGTCCCGGAGCCATTCAAATTGTACTGTGTGGCTCTTAACACCTCAGAGCTGACTCTTGTCCCCTCCCCTCCATCTCTGTCCATGTCCCCTCAAGGGCCGTGCTGGTGGACCTTCCTGCTCACCCTGCTCCTTCCTGCCCTTCTGCCTGGCTGGTCCTTCCCTGGACCCTGGATCTAGAATCACTTCTGCACACAGCCCGTCCCCCACTCTCCATCCCCTATTCTCCTTGCTTTGTTCACAGCTTGTCTCACAGTTGGTTTGTGCACTCTGCTACTCACTGTAAGGTAGGTGGTTCGAGTCCACGCAGGACACCCCAGGAGAAAGCTCTGGCAATCTGTTCCCGTAAAGATCTATGTGAAGAAAGGTCTATGCAACTGGACATCCCCTTACAGAAGGGTCTCAGGGAGGAGACAAGCCAGTCAGAGTGCAGTATAGCACCGATGAAACATACAACTTTCCTCTAGTTCTTTAATACTTCCTCCCTCCCACTATCATGACCCCATTTCTACCGTACAAATCTGGCTAGACCAGAACATGTACACGGTACAGATAAGAGGTGGAAACAGGGAATCCAAGACAGATAACCCCCTCAGGACCAATAATGAGAATATCCACACCAGGTGGGTAAGGGGAAGGTAGGGTAGAAAGGGGGAAAGGACCACAATGATCTACCCATAAGCCCCTCCCAGGGGGACAGGCAACAGAAAAGTAGGTGAAGGGAGACATCAGTCAGTGTAAGAAATGAAAAAATAACAATAATTTATAAATGATGAAGGGTTCATGAGGGAGGGACGAAGGGGGAGGGAAAAATGAGAAGCCGATACCAAGGGCTCAAGCAGAAAGCAAATGTTTTGAGGATGATGATGGCAACCAAGGTACACATGTGCCCGACCCCATGGATGGATGGATAAATAAATAGAAAGGAAAGACCGACCTGCGGCAGCACTCGGCGTCTCCACGGGTCAGGATGAGCTCGATGGTAATGGGTTTGTGTTTCTGACATCACTTACGCAGTCTTCAAAAAAAAAAATGTCCACTGGACTGTGGGTTCCACACAAGCAGGGTCACCCTCAGAGGTGCCCGTAGGCACTCAAAATGCTTGGGGGCTGAATGAATGGATGTAGCAAAAAAAAAAATTACCAAGATTTCTACCCTTGGAAGACCAGGACTTAAACGTGAGGGTGAACTGTGTACTTCACAGGGTTGTGTGTTTTTTGGTCCTAGGATAGAAAAATCCCTCTCAAGGGTTCCGCCGTATGCAAATGAGGCACTTGCTAGCTTGGGAAGGAACCAGACCCAGACCCAACCCACTGCTGCCCAGTGGGTCTGACTCACAGTGACACTATGGGGTAGCGTAGCACTGCCCAGAGGGTTTCCAAGGCCGTGCATCTTTATGGGGCCTGACAGGCACCTCTCTCTCCCAGGCAGCGGGTGGTGGGAGGGAGGGAAAAAATGAGAAGCTGATACCAAGGGCTCAAATAGAAAGCAAATGACAGTCTTCCCGTCATTGATCTTTTGGGGGTGTTTTAACCACCGGGCCCCGGGTACCCTAGGAAGAAATTTCAAGGAGCACAAAATGTACAAGTGAACAGCTCATCAGTGACACTTGGCGACTGCGCTTCCAGCTCGAGACATTAATTTCCACATCCAATGCAGAATGCATGCGTGTTCAAGTTATCTTCAAGGAAACCAGCACAATTCAATCTGTCCATGCTTCTTGACCTACAATTTTCAGAGTATCACCGAAATCCTTTCATGGTCATTGGCTCCTAGCGATCGGTGTGGTACATTTTCCAGCCTATAGCTCAGTCTGTATTAGAATGGGGGACTAAGGAGTTAGTTATTATCATTACCATTATCGACACCCATCTCATCCCGATCCCCATATACCAAGCATGTGCTTCGGCCTGTGTGCAGAATAGCAGGTGGGACCGAGATGCCTCCTTGAATATGCCTCTCAATGAGTCCAAAGTGCCTGAAGGAGGCCAGGGGGGATTTCGCTCTCTTGGCACACCAGAGCAAGCAATAGAAGACAAACTGGTTTCGTTGTCACACCATTCATCCCAGTGATTGCACCCACCCACCCATCAGCTAAGTGGCGTATTGTTCAACTGTCCGTGAGGACGCAGAACAGACAGGGAGCTGGCCGCTGTCCCTAGAAGGCTGCCTGGCCCTGATGGCCACGCGCTTATAATTTAATACACCATCATGACTTTCAGTTCCTGCTGACATTGCACCTGGGCTTGGCTCAGTCAGATGAGTAGGAGGCAGGACACCCCGCAGGGTCTGAGCGGTGGGTACATTACATAGCTAAAGGGCCTGGAGGCTGAAGGCCAGATCTTCACTCCCAGGGTGAACGGCTGAGGTGCCGGCTGTGCCAGATCTACTTTGGGGAGCAATTTAGTGATCATGTCTCTGGAACGAGTGATACGTAGTATTAGACTTTTTACTCCATCACAGCCAAGTGTATCAGATGTTGTGCAAGAGCAGTCTGGATTTGAGCAACGAGATCAGGCAGAGCAACGTGAGCAACGTGGTTCAGGGCAGAGACTCACACGGCTTGGAATCCCAGCTCTGTGGCCTGGGGCCAGTGAGCAAACCAGTCTGGCCCTAAGTGTCCCCTCTGTGGCATGGAGCTAATAATAGCACCCACCCCAGGAGGTTGCTACATGCCTTAAGTAAGCCAGTGAGGCCAGAGTGCTCATTCTGGTGCCAGGCACACAGTTCTGTTATTTCTCACCTTATAATTTAGGCCGATGGGGACACGGGTAGGATACGCAGTCTCTGGAGCACACATGAGCTTCTTTGAAGTCAGCAAAGAGCTGGTCACAACGGCATAGCAAGCGCTGGACTCCGATGTGAGTAGGACAGTCCCGTCCTACAAGAGTTCAGGGTCTAGCTTGTGCGAGCTAAAGACGCACAGAAACACCACTGGTGGAATACACCGCCTACCCTGCAGGGGTTGTACAGACCAGGGGACGATGTGCTCCAGCTGGAGGGTTTCTGAGCTGGACTTCAGAGATCCCTCAGCTGGACAATAGGAGCCCTGGTGGCGGCACAGTGGTCACATGTTACCCCAAGGTCGGCAGTTCTAAACCACCAGCAGCTCTGTGGGGGACAGATGGGGCTTTCTGCTATCCTCAACAGTCTGGGAAACTCACGAGGGTCGTTCTACCCTGTCCTGTAGGGTTGCTATGCGTTGGCATTGACTTGATGGCAGTGAGCTTGGGCTTGTTTTTGATGTGTGTGTGTGTGAGATAGACAGATAGGAAGTGACCGGGTGGGGGGGATAGCTGGTAAGGGGTCAGCATTGCCAAGGCGGACACGTCTCAGCCCACACACTCACCTGGACAGGACGATCAGCATGGTGGCCCAGTGTTTAAGGCCCTGGCTTGGGTGGCTCCTGGGCAGACAGACCTACAGAGGGAGAGTCCAGGGACGCCCTAGGGGCAATTCTACTCTGTCACCTGGGGTTACTAGCATTCTAAAGCAACTTAATGGGCCCTAACAACAACAACAACAACAAATGTGCCTAGGGCACAGTGGTTGAAGACTCCAGGAGAGAAAGACAGGACTGTCCACATCTGTGAAGATTTACAGCTTTGGAGAGCCAAGGGGCGTGAGGGTGGGGGGTGGGCAGGCACTCCTCCGTCCTATAGGTCTGCTGTGAGCCGTGGGTTTGGACTACAAAGTGTGCGTGGGGAGAATTGGTGGGCGATGGAAATTACAGTGCCTTGCATAACGACATTTGCTTTCATTTACAGCGATGCCGTGGCATCAAAGTGGAGGAGGGCTGGGGATGGGTCAACAAGAGGTAACTGTGGCCAGATCTCGACCATCCCAGTGTTTACTTAGTTCAGTTGTGTGTAGGCTGAACCACTGCACTGTGGTGGGACTGGAGAGGGAGCAGGAGGTAATTAGGGGGTAGGGCTGTCAGGATTTGGTGACTGAGTGGAGGCAGGGAGGTCTCCAGCGCCTGCTCTGGTTCACTAGGGCTCCAGGAGTGCAGGAGAAGGAGGTGGATTCCAGGTCGGACAGGCCCCATGTTGAGTTTGGGAAGCTTCTGGGAGATCAAGGGGGAGCTTTAGGCAGTTGGCATTGCACAACAGGGGCTTGATCACGGGAGCAATTGGAGTTTGTATCGGGAGGCAGTAGGGGTTACAGCCTGGGCCCCAGGCTAACCTTTTAGCTCTATGCCACGCTGTGTCATATCCTTTACTGCCCCCAAACTCACCGCTGTTGAATAAATCTCAACTTATGGCAACCCTACCGGACAGAGAACGGCCTCAAAGGATTTTCAAGACTGGGCATCTTCCTGGAAGCTGCTGACCTGGCCTTCTCCCACGGAGTGAAGCAGCTCACAGCCTTTCTGTTAGCAGTTCAACGCCTATCTACTGCACAAGCAGGGCTCACAGGCCCTTCCCAAGCAGAGCTAAATCAGGGACCCTATCTGCTGAGCGGAGCATTGGCCGGCTAGCTGCAGGCACACTAAGGAGACACAATGCTCTTGCTTAGTCTATGAGGGAGCCCTGTGAGTTGATAGTATCAGTCTCTTCCTCTTACTGCTGGGAAAAAAGATGTAGGACAAATTAAAGGAATGGACAATGGCCCTATACCTGGTAAGTGGCTGAACTGAGATCTGGGCTGAAGCTTCTCGACTCCAAATCCCAACGTGCCTGGAGTGTTAACATCTGCTTCTGAACCAGTGGTTCTCAACCTTCTGAATGCCTCAACCCTTTCACAGAGTTCCTCATGTGGTGGTGACCTCCCACCCCAACCATAAAATTATTTTTGTTGCTATTTTATCACTGCCATTTTGCTACTGTATGAGTCGGCCAACCCCTGTGAAAGGGTTGTTCAACCCCCGTGGAGACTCACAGGTTGAGAACCACTGTTCTGAACCCATACTTAGGTCACCTAGGGTGACGCTCTATCCCCTCTCACACAGGTCTCCTCTGCTGATCAGGGGACGGGTGTCAAAAGTTTCCGAGACCTTTATTCCCTTTCAAAAATGCTGTCATGAGATAGATGGTTGGTAGGGCCATGCACTGGAGAGAGTCACCCAGAGTCTCAGGTGGCAGATGCTGCTGAAGAACTTCGGGGCATGCTCTAGGTATGATTGGCATGTTTTGTAGTCCTTTGTGGGACCTTTCCAGGGTGGGAGGCCTGAGCAGGGTAAGCTGTGTTACAGAGGTCCACCAGGCACAGGTGGCTAGGAGAAGGCTGGGCCAGGTGCAGGCACTATCAGAACGGTTCCTTCCCCTTGCTGTGTGACAAGTTATTGGCCTTGGCAGCCTACCTGAAACACTACCTATTAACCAGGATGGAGCTCAGAGGGCGGGAAGGGATCAGATGGAAGGAGGCGGAAGGAGGCACACACAGGGAGGAGAGGGGAAAGTGCTCTTACATGGTGTGGCCACAGTCAATGACACTCATCAAAATGGTTATGCATTGTTGAATGGAAAACCAATTTGCTCCATAAACTTCCACCTGGATCTCCATAAAAAGTTAAAAACCACCCCGCCCTGCACATACCATTTTTCCTGTTTCATTGTTTCCAATGGGATCAGAGTCTCTTAAGACTACCATCCAAGGAACGGATTACAAGGATCTACATGTGACCTCCTCCTTGGAGGTCGGACAACAGAAAGGGGGATGAAGGGAGATTCCGGACAGGGCAAGATATGACAAAATAATAATTTATAAATTATCAAGGGCTAATGAGGGAGGGGAAAAAAAGAGGACTTGATGCAAAGGGTTTAAGTGGAGAGCAAATGCTTTGAAAATGATGAGGGCAAAGAATGTACAGATGTGCTTTACACAATTCATGTATGTATGGATTGTGATAAGAGTTGTATGAGTCCCTAATAAAATGTTTAAAAAAAAGACTACCATATAAGTGTCAGCTGAATTATTCCTGTTATTTCTAAGTTGATCCTGATCCTTAATTTGTAACCTGCCTGCCCGGGGACATGGTAGCTGTCCTGAAGGAAGAACCTTGTCTCCAGAATTGGTTGTGTTTCTTTCAAGTTGATCCTGATCTTGAATTTGTAACCGGTGACTTTCCTAGAAAACGTCCCATAATTTTGCATTATGACCCGTGAGCTCTCAGAGGGGATCAAGCCCAGCAGAGAAGTAAAGAGTGTCTTGTGGAGATCTGTCCAAAAGCATGGTGAATGGAGGTGTGTCTGACCTCTACCTGAAAGGAATCAGCTTTGGGCTAAGGCTGGTCTTGATTCTTAGTATGTTCCCTGAACTTACAAATGGTCGGTCATGACTTGAATTGTGTACCTTCAAAATATGAGTCACCGAGGCTGGGCCATGATTCTCCGTAGCTTGGAAGAGACCTGTTACATCTCTATGTGGCCTTGAACTAATCCTCCCCTGGGCCTCAGTGCAGGGACCCCAGATCCAAAGGACTCACTCTGTTCCTGGCTCTTCTTTCCTGGTGGCAATGCGTCCCTCCTCCTTCTATCTCTTGTCTGATAAAAGGTGAAGTAGGCCACACTCCATGGAAATCCCCCTTATATCAGAGAAGGGTCTTAATCTGGGTAAGGTTATTGAACTCTACTCCACGTCCCTTGCAACTGATTGGCTGGTTACATCAGACTGCATCATGGGGGATGGTAACATCATCAAATATGCAACAGATTACATCATTACATAACTGCCAAATCACTTGGAATCATGGCCTGGCCAAGCTGATGAGTATTTACAGGTGATACAATTCAATCACAACACACACACACTTAGAACAATTACGTATATTTTAATAAGTATTGTATTCGACTGGATTGAATGCCCAGTTATATTAATATTTGACCCTCTATACATGGCTTTGGCTATATGATTTTCTTTTAAGAGTAAATTTGCATAATGGTTCAGAATCCTCGGAGATTATTTAGGGTGTGGTGCATGCCTGCAACCCTGGTGTTGTACACAGAACTGCGCTTAAACATTAAGTGTGAAATAAACTAAGACAACACAGTGATCATAAAGACAAAGACACAAAAGTAAACAAGCAAATCCGTTGCTATCAAGTCCATTCTGATTCTTGACCCTATAGGACAGAGTTTAACTGCCCATAGGGCTTCCAAGGCTGCGATCTTTATGGAAGCTGTCGGCCCCATGTTCTCCCAAGTAGCAGCCGGTGGGTTTGAACCACTGGCTCTTGGCAGAGCTCCTAACCAATGGATCTCTAGGGTGTCTTTTTAAGACGAAGCCGGCAAACTTGAATGACTTCTGTGATTCTGCATGAATGTTTGCAAAAATGAAAACCTGTGAAACTGCAAACGCTCATACATGACATTGACATCAGAGGGGACTTCAGAAAGTTCCTTGGGGTGGGGTGGGGGAAGGAAAGTCAATGACGATGGACATTTTCCACAAACTTTTTGAAATCCCCTCGTATTTCACTAAATTTGACTTACTACCTCTTAAGTTCTAAATTCTTTTAAATTGATTTTGAAACCAAAGAATGAATCAAAATACAGCACAGAAGCAGTAGTAGGAAGTATTCGTTGCCCAGCACTAGCTCTGCTACTACTGTGCGGCCCAGGAATAAAAACCATGAACAGCTAGTATGAATTTGGGCACCGTTCCAAGCACTTTCTATACAAACATACTAACTCATTATCCTCTAAGCAGGTCCTGTGATCCCTATTTAACAGACACTATGGTCTGGAAAGGAGCCTTGGTGACCTAGTGGTTATGTTATGAGTTGGGCTGCTAAACCCAAGGTCCGGAGTTCGAAACCACCAGCCCTCCGCGGGGGTGGGGGTGGGGGTGGGGCTTTCTCCTCCCCTTAAACAGTTACAGTCTCGGTGAAATTCACAACCCGCAGTTCTACCCTATCCCCTAAGGTCGCTGTGAGTCTGGGACTCAGAAAACTTGTGATCAGCTCAGGAGCATCCAATCGGAGCTGCGGAGCTGGAGTCCGAGGCCCGAGTGGGTGGCCCCCAAACTTTCACTCTTAGCCTTTCAATGGAGAAAGAAACAAGGCCAACGCGATACCCCCACAACCTCGCACGCCAGCAGCCAGCAGCCGCCCTCTAGAACAGGCTCAAGGACGTCTTTCTATTCCGAGTTGCCCCTGCGCCCTCGGGAACGTCTGGAGGGGTGCTCTTGGGGTCCCTCTCCTCCGCCCTGTACCCTCGCCACACCCTTGCCCTCTCTGCCAGGACAAGGTGTCTCCTGGCGCTTCCCAGCTTCCGGCTCTTTGCTCCCAGACAGGTCGTGGGGCAGGCCGCGCTCGGAGCTCACGAGTTCTGTTTACTGTTTAGTTTCCATGGTGACACGTAGGCGCCGTCTGCGTCTCCCGTCACTAGCCTCTCAGCAGGGCCCCCGCCCGGCGCCGTGACGTCTACCCGCCGCTTCCGCTCTGCCCATATTTGGTACAGTCACTGCGCTTGGGGAGGCGGGTGGGACTCCCGCCTCGCCCCGCCCCCGTGACTCGGCCACGCCCCCGTGGAATGAGTGCGAGCCTTGCTCCCATGCCCCCACCTTTCCCGGAGCCCCGCGCGGGAGTGGGGTCCCTGGGGGTCCCGGAGAGAGGGCACGCGTGGTGGCTGGGTGGGGGCTGAGGCCGCTGGCATACTTTGCCTCGATCTCTGCCCATCGAAACTGCAGAGTTGACACTGGGGGCTGTCTCCACTGTGGTGGCCGGTGATCCGGGAGCGTCCCCGGAAATCATGGGGGCATCCCTCACCCCACTCTTCTATTTTGTAGGTTCGAAATGAAAAAAAATATCTCACCAGTGGCGTAATGGAAAGCTTTGAAGACCAAGGCTCTGCTATTAGTGTCACCCTTTGGGGGAGAAGTGACCTTGGAAGGTCACTAGCCTTTCCTTGTCCCAGGGAAAAATGAACTGTGGGGGTGGGGCTGTGGTGGTGGCCGCATTGTCATCCAGTTAGCGAGAGGAGCGTTTCCGTGACCCTTTAACTAACCACCCCCCGCTGATCCCCCATGGAATAATTGGGGTGCCAGTGAAGTCCTTTGAGGACACCCCCCAGTTCTGACCCTCTACTGTAATGGGCTGTGTGGGTTTCTTTGCCTCTTGCTCATATTTGGCGGGTAAGGAACTTTAGTTAACTGATTATTGAATGAATTCCAGACAAATTACCTTCGGGTTTCACCCTTCATAATAAGCCTGATAAAAAGCCTTTCAGAGGCGGAAGGAATAGTGATTAATAACCTCGCATCAGGGGTTGAGGAGGTAAAGCGGTTGCGGATGTGAAGGGCAATAAGCACTCCAGGGAGGAATCCAATGAGATTCCAGAAGTCCCCGAGGAAGTCGGGGAGCCGTGGGTGTGACCCCGTCTGGGTTCTGAGGGCAGGGGGTGGGGCGTGGGGCGGGCAGTGCCGCGGTGGACATCGCCCAGGGCTGCCCCTTGGGTGAGTCCGGGGCTTGTTAGGCAAGCTGCCCAATCTGCCCTCCCCCAACCCTGCCTAGCCCCTGGCCACGGGAGTGTGTGTTCTTTTGGAGCTGGAAGCCAGATCTGAGATTATGGCCCTGGTGATGTCACGGGGAAGCGCTCTGTTGCTAACAGAAAGTTTGCACACACACACACACCCTTCCCCTGCTCTCCCCCCCCCACCCCCCCACCCCCATCTGGGAGAGGGAGACAGGGGATCTCTCTTCTGGGAGAGGGAGACCTACTGCCACATAGATTTCAGCCCGGTTACCTCGGGTCACGTTGAGCCACAATCGACCGACACATGATCACACAAACGGGGAAACCGAGGCTCAGAGACCAAACACACAGCTCTTTAGAGACCAGAGCAGCGAGGATCTCCTGCTCCAGACTAGCCTTCCCTGCTTTCTCATCATCGCTGGTGCTCCTGTGACTCAGGGGCCTGTTGCTTAGCTCAGCTGGTGGAACACATCGTACAAGCAGGTGCGGCTGACTTCGAGGTTCCAGAAGGATGCCACCGCCCACCTGCTGCCACACGCACCATGACACCGAGGCTAGGAGGTGTACACTCCCCAAAGCCACAAGCATCTCTCCTGACCTGACGGTGTGATACACCTGTTCTAAGCACTGTTCGAAAAACCGGTCTTAGACCAGCACGGACCACTTTTCGTGGTTTCCCACACCCTGTGGTCAGCCATGACCACGGAACCCATGGAAGCCTCTTTCCTGGGACTTGGGAAGCCTTTTCCTGGTGCTTGGAGGTTTGTGCCTCGAGGGACGTGCCTCTGATGCGCCTTCCTTGTTTCTCCTGTCCGTCCCACCCGACTTCCCTCTGCACTCTATTTCTTCCCAAACTTCTAGGCCGAATACCAAGGCCGCACAGATGGAAAAGCCTAGTGCCCACCCCCATTCCCTCCCACCTGGCTCATGCCTGAGGGTTGATATTCTTCCAGGAGTGACCTGGGGTTTTTCCTTCCCGGGCAATTGCATTTGCAGCAATAGCAGCAGCTCCGCCTACTGGTGGGAATGGGAAATGGAGAGCCCCTCTTCAGTTTCAGAAACTTCACTATTGCTGCCTAGGGAAAGGTGGAAATAGCACAACTTGGGCCCCCCCCCCCAAAAAAAAAGAAAAATTCCAGCTGTTTCTTTCTCTGGCTTATTTATATGCCGGCTATATGTCTGTTGTTTCTCTTGCCTGAATGGCTTTCCCCACTTCCAGTCACCCAAACCCTCTTCCCCCTTTTCAAACCCCATGTCAGATTCCACTTCCTTGAACTTTTTTGACTCTCCTATCTTTTGAAATACCACTGTACACAGACCCAGTGCTATCTAAGCAGAGCACACACGCATGCTCTGTTATTTACCTTTGTTTCCTTGAGGGTGGGGCCCACGTCTACATGTTTTCTTTGTTCCTGTCTCCACAGTGGCCAGCAGAAAACCAAGCCAAAACAAAGCTACTGCCATCGAGTCAATGCTGACTCATAGCAACTCTCTCCGGGCAGGGTAGCTCTGCCCCCTGGGAGTGTCTGAGATTTTTAACTCTTTAAAAGAAACAGAGAGCTCCACATTTCTCCTGAGGAGCGGCTGGTGGTTTTGAACTGCTGATCTTGCAATTAGCAGCCCGATCCATAACCACTACGCCACCAGGGCCTCTTGCCCAGCCCCAGGCTGGGGATAAAAACTGCTCTCAGTCAGCCTTTGCTTATGAATTGATTAACAGAAACAACTGCAAGCCTCTGCTTCGACAAATCTGATAGAACTCTTAGTTGAATGGGGGAGGGAAGGGGCGGGGCAGGGCCCAGATAGTGATCGATCAGATGCAGCCTTGCACAACAAGTAGTTTCACAAAGCAATTTCATAAGAGAACAACGCCACCCCAAGGGGGATGAGGAAGTTGGAACGGACTCTCAGAAAGACGCGGAAGGTGATGACATAGGACAGGCCAACGTTGGAGAAGCAGGAGATGGGGGTGGGGGTGTATGTCTCTGCTTCAGAGGCTGCACAGTGTTTGGAACTAGGACGTTCAAATCCAGACCCCAGCACATATCAGCAGTGTCTCCTCTCTGTGCCTCATCTGTATAAACAGTACCCATGTCATAGTGCCATGAGGAAAAATTAAGCCCTGGTTTCACAGTGGTTCTGTTAGCTCTCTCTGGAGCTAGAGTTACACCTCAGTCCTTGGCCCCGCAGGAGAAAGAATTCACGCAGAAGCCTGGCTCGTGATCCAAGTGAGGTTTATGAGAGTTGGAAGAAAGTTCAGGTTTACCCGGCACCCATAGGACTCCTCCCGACCTTGCAGCCTGGTGGAAGCTGCTCGGAGTCACGCAAAGTCTCCAACTCTGGGCTCCTGCCTTTTCAAGGATTCTACGGGGAGGCGTGGTGGACGACCCCTGATCGACCCCATTGGCTGAACTGCATTCACCTGGCCTAGGTGGACCAATCCAGGTTCAGCGCCCACCCATGCCTACCGGCGGGAAACCTGAACCCCTGAGCCTGTGCAGTGCGCCACTCCTTGTTCCGTGCTTGGCTCTCTGGGCGTGCGTTAATGGACATTTTTTAGCCCTGCACAAGTCTGTCTAACAGTTCTTTGTTGGGTTGCAATCCACAAGGTCAGCAGTTCAAAACCACCAGGCATTCCGAGTGAGAACGATGGGGCTTTCTATGCCCGCAAACAGTTACGGTCTTGCAAACTCTCAGGCGGCAGTTCTGTCCTGCCCTGTAGGGTCACTGTGAGTCGGCATCGACACCCTGGCAGTGAGTTGACTTTTTATTATAATATACATAGAAACCATGCCCGTGACTGTGGTGGGGTGCTATTGAGATCATTGTGACTTGTGGCACCCCTACGTGTCAGTGAAACTAACTCATTGGGTTTTGCAGGCTGTAATCTGTTTGGGGAGTGAGTGTCAGGTGGGAGGGGGCTCCAGCCCTGGTGGTGTATCAGGCTGTGTGCATTGAGCTGTTAATTGCAAGGTGAGCAGTTCAAACCAGTTTGCTCCCAGGGAGAAAATGTTAGAAACCTTTTGGGACAGTTCTAGTCTGTCTTATAGGGTCACTGACTCCGTGGCAGTGGACTAGTGGGTTTGGTGGGAACAGACTGCTAGATCTGTCTCCCACGGAGCGGCTGGGTGGGTTCGAACTGCCGACCTTTTAGTGAACAACTGAGGGCCCCTCCAATCAGCACCCCATTACTAACTGCTGTGAAGTTGATTCGAGACCCGATAGGACAGAGTAAAACTGCCCCATTGGGTGTCATAGGATGTCATCTTTAGGGACAGCACCCTGGTGACACAGCGGTGACATGTTGGGCTGCTAACTGCAAGGGTAGCAGTTTGAAGCCACCAGCTGCTCCGAGGGAGAAAGAGGAGGCTTTCTTGGAAACCCACAGGGACAGTTCTACCCTGTTGGAACTGACTTGATGGCAGTGAGTTTTTGGGAATCTTTAGGGAAGTAGACGGTCACGTCTTTCTCCCGAGGAGCAGCTGCTGTATTTGAACTGCTGACCTTTCTGTTAGGTGCTAAGGGCTTCCTTAACCATTGAGTCACCAGAACTGTGCCGAGCACATAGTGCGCCCAGACCATGGCGCCATTGTTTCCAGGTGAGTTGCCCTCATCAGCCGTCCTGTGAAAGGGATCAGTGCGCTTGGACCCCTGGGCTTCCTTCTCCACCACTCCTCTGGGGCAGTGTTTGAATTTGGGGGTGGGGGTGGGCAGGAGATCTGGGTTGGTTTCTGTCTTGATCAGTCGTTGTCTGACTTTCTGTAAGTCACTCCTCAGTCTGAGTCTTCTCAATTTACAAGTGGGGCCTACTTCAAAGGAATGTCAGGAATGTTCCATGTTTCTAAGATGCCTCCGCAGAAGGGACTTCATAAACGGGCTGTCAGTACGATTGTTACGGGTCTGAGCAGCCACAAACACAGGAGGACGGAGTCCTCAAGATCACTGACGGTTCAGGAAAGATCGAACATCTTCAACAGCAGTGATTTGCTGTGGTGAATTCAATGTATGAGCGTTGGGGCTGGGCCATGACTTGATATCACAACATCTAAGCAGCCAGGAATGGCCTGAAGTGCTTCTGGGCTCTGGAGACACCTGCCTGAGGACTGCACTGAGGGTGTGGCCCAGTGGGCTCGGTGCCAGGAGGTGGAGGTACTTCCTGCTGGGAGCCTTTATGAATTCTCCAACGAATTCTCCCACTCTCCTTCCAGTGGGGAGGGGGGAAGGGAGCAGGCAGACCAGGAGAGTAGGGAAGGGGGCTGGGGAACCTGGTTGTTGAGTGTGTGTGCACGCACGTGAGTGTGTGAGTGTGTGAGTGCGCCCATGCGTGTTAACGGCTGGATTCCCAGGCCTGGCCTGGTCACCCCTTGGCAACACCTGCCTGCACGGCTCCTCACAGTGGCCATGCCTGACTGAGAATGCCGCACCGATCGCCAGTCCAGGGGCTGGCGGGGAGGAGGCTTCAAGTCATGCCCTTCACCACACGGGTGGAAAAGTACCAAGTAGACTCTGCAAATACCGCCGGATTCCTTGGCCGCGTTCTGTTCGGAGGGAAGGAGGGGGTGACAGCCCAACAGGGTTGGAGTGTCGTAATTCTGAACATGTTGGAATTCACTCCTCTGGCCTTCGCTCACCGTAGCTTTTGTCCCTGTGATGGAGGAAGGGCTTTGTGCCTCGGGCCAGGGGCAGGCCACCATGGAGTAGCCTGTGGTCAGTGTGTTCCTTGCTGTCACTTGACTATGACTCCTGGCGACCCCGTGACTTCAGATAAAACCTCACTCCGTAGGGCTTTCAAGACTGCCCCGTCAGAAGCAATTCTTTAGGCCTGACCCTAGAGGGGCCTCTGGTGGCCTTCAAACTGCCTGCCTTTGGGCTAGTGGCCCCACAGCTTGCCTCACCCAAGGAACGCCTGCTCTATAACCTAAGGGTCCAAAACACACTCTGGATGGGCCACCAACGTCACCAATCCAGCTTCGGGGCTGTTGGGGGTTGACTAGCCTCATTCCCAAGTCCTGTTTCCTATCAGGGCAACTGGGTAAGCGCAAATGAGGAGCCCCGATACCCAACTCAAAGACAGAAACGCTCTCTCTGTTTTTTAAGAGTGTAGCTGTGAAGAATTGTAAAAGGGAGGGGGCAGTATGGGTTTATTTTCTTTGTTTTGCTTGTTGATACATTCTGATTTTATTTGGGGGCAAGCACATATTTCTGTAGAAATAAAACCTTTTTTATTTCAGTGAATCTGAGGAGGTTTTTCACACCTGTGGGCTAATGGAATTCTAAGAGAATTTTCCCAGGCAAGTTTGAATCCCTCTTGAATAGGTAGCAAACACTTTGCCCTCTTAACATTTTTTACATGGATAATTCTGTGCCCTTCCTTATATCCATCATGCTGTTCAACCATCACTATCGAGGGGGAAAAAAAATCATGATGTTCCCACCCAGAAGTAGGCATTTTCTGAAAAACTCGAGAACCAGGCATGATGAAGGGGCAGTGCAAACACATGCCCCTCCCATCTCCTTTTCCTTTCTATTCTTCCCACGAGCCTTAGGACAGCTAAACAAAACGCAGAAAACATAAACCAACTGTCACCCTGCCGCTGAGATGACCATGGCCACCATTTTTGACACCCCTTCCCAATGTGGTGTAGTGGCTACATGGGTCACGATCCGCATGGTCAGCAGTTCAAAACCACCAGCAGCTCCTCAGAAGAAAGACTTGGGCTTTCTATTCCAGTAAACAGGTACCATCTTGGAAACCCACAAGGGTTGCTTTGAGTTAGCATTGACTGGATGGCAGTGAGTTTGGGTTTTTGTCCCTCCCCACCCAGGTACTTTTTAGTCTTTGTGTTCTTTAGCTTACCCGCTGGAGCTCTTACAAGCAGGAGACCCTGCTGTAAATACTGCTTTGTAACCTGCTTTTCCCAGACAGTAGACCACAAACAGCCTCTGAGTCGACAAAGATTGGCCTCAGTGTCCTCCGCTGTAAGCTTGCCAGGACAGCAGCTAGCCAGGAAGATGTTGTGACTATCGGATGAATGGAAGTATCAAGAGGTGTCTAGCCCAGTGGAGGGGCAGCGGAAAAGAGGAAGGCCCTCAACAAGATGGACTGGCACAGTGCCCGCAAGCCCGGGCTCAGACACCAGAACGGTTGTGAAGATGGCCCGGGGCTGGACCGTGTGCCTTTCTGCCTGCTTAGAGTCGCTATGGGTGGGTGCTAACTCGGTCCTAACAACCGCAATGAAGCCCTTCCACGACGACTCTGCAGTCGATGATGGCCGTGTCTGCCTTGTAAAACTGTCCTTCCTTCAGCGTGACAAGCTGTCGTGAAGACTGAGGTCCGGTTCTAGGAGAGGTGCAGGGAGGTGAACTCCTGCAGGTTGAAGGGGTGAGTGAGGCGCGGACGGTGGGAGTGGGTTTGTAAAGTGAAAGGGGAGGATGGGGGGGGGAAGAGGGAAAGGAAGGGTGAGCAGAGGAGGGAGAGGGCTGAGGGGGGCCAGTGGGAACTCAGGGGACAGAGGTGAGATGCCCCAGGGGCCACCTGGAACGGGGCGCTCTGGGACAACGCCCCTGGCTGATACGGTGGGCATTCCCAGGTGCAGCTCATGCGATCTGGTGCCTGGCGTCCTTGAGGCCGCTTTCTGCGTTCCTCCAAACCCGTCCTGCGTCATGTCACGCAGGGCCGCCTTCTTTCAGTTCCTTGAGCGACTGCCTGTGTTCCTCCTGGTGGCACGACCTTTGTACATTTCGCTTCCCACGCGCGCGCCCTGGCGAGCGCTTACACAGCCTGCAGATCTCAAGTGTAAACTCACTTCCCCAGAGTGTCCTTCCCTTACCCAGACCACAAACTGGCTCCCTGCTCCCTCTCCCACCTCTGCCCCTGCCAGGGCCTGGTGGGTGCTCCTGAGACTGTGCAGCCGGCCGCCCACCAGGCTGAAAGGTGCTGGTTTTGCCGATGCTGCCTCCCTGATGCCCAGCGCACAGTAGGCCCTCAATAAGCCTTCACTGACATGGAAGAAGAATGCACCCGTTCACTTGGCATCTGGAAAATCCTTCCTGTACAAAGCGGTCAGTTTCCACTGTTTGGTTGTAGGGTCAGAAGATTTTGAAGCTGGGAAGCCAGCTCCTCCCTGACATTCTTCCTCTCCAACGAGGCTCCCTTTGCTACGCCTAGAACTTTGAATCCAGCGCTTCCCCAGCTTTAACGTGTACATCACACCACCCCCTCTCGCCGCACCCCGCGGGGATCTTAATGCGCAAATTCCGACTTCCAGGATTGAGTCACTGCACCCTCTGCGGGCCATTGCGGGGCATGACAGTTTTTTAAAGAAAAACACCCACACAATACTTTTGGGAATCAAGATCTTCTCAGGAAGCCAATGGGCACGCAGATTCCCGATAGTATTAATTAGGAAGAATACTCTCTGTGAAGAATCTCTATTATCCTGAAGTGAACGGAATTCCAAGAAGTTGGGAGGTTGGGAAAAACCCTATACTCAGCTCCCCAATGGCTTTCTTCTTTGGTCCCCCCTCCCCTGACTCCCTGTTTGCTTTCTGCCCCCCTCCCCCCCTTCTTTTCTTTCTTTCTTCCTGCCTTCCGGCCTTTGAGGACTTTTTCTTCGTACCAGTGCAAGGGCCCTGGTGGTATAGTGCTTACACATTGGGCTGCAATGTGAGTGGTTGGCAATTCGAAGCCAGGAGCAGCAGCAGCTCCTTAGGAGAAAGATAGGGCTTTCTACTCCTGTAAACCATTCACTAGGAGTCCGCATTGCCTGAATGGCAGTGAGTTTATTTAGTTTTACTGTACTGGTAGAAAGATGGGCCTTTTAATATTGTGTATTCAATCCTGTCAGTCTAGAAGCTGGACTAGCAGCAGCGGCGGCAGCAGCAGCAGAAGGCGGCATCAGAATCTGGGGAGGGCTCATTGGCACCTGTGATGTACAGGTGACTCCGCTTTGCTAGCTGAAATTGAAGAGAACTGTGATCACTTGCTGATGAAGATCAAAAACCACATCTTAGCACTACCCCTCCATCTCCCCCTGACTGAATATCCTCACCACGGAACCAACCTGCCCGTCGTGATGAATGCAGAAAAGACTGAGTGGCCAAGGACTTCCTTTCCCTGGGATCCCCAGTCCATGTTCATTGTGTTCCTGCTCGCAAACCTTGGGGGTGTTTACCAGGATCGGGGACGGATTACTGGATCCAGATGACTTCTTCCTGGGCGACCAGATTGAATGTGTTAAACAATTAAGGCTCCGAATCTGCTGAGCCCTGTATACCCATTTTAGTCTCCAGACAGCCCTATTAAAGAACAACTATTGTCCACGTTGCATTGAGAAAACAAAAGAGGAGAAGGTGACCTAATCTTGCTCGAATCATACAACTAGTAGGTGGCCAGTGTGAGATTTGAACTCAGGTCTCTCTGCTCCCTTCCAAAGGGCATGCCTTCAATGTGATGAGGCATACCCTGCCATGCTATGCTCTTCTTTCACTTATTAAACAAGATTTTCTTGTGCTGTAGGTGAAAGTTTACACTGCAAATTAAGTTGCACGTGGCAATTTCCACACAAGTTGTTCAGTGACATTGTTCTATTTTCACTATGAATCAATCTCCTGCTGACTTACGTTCTGGTGGTTCTATTTTCAGCACTCTAGTTTCCTCTTTCTCTTCTCCTCTGTACCTCAGAATAATAGTTGACCTTTTGTACTAATATAGATTATTTTGAAAATAAAAAGCTAGCACTTATGGGTAATATCCTTTATTTTGTGTGCCAATCTATTACTTTCTCTAAAAGATGACCTCAGGGGAATACTTCCTGTTCAAGGCTTAACCATTATCTAGAATTACCAAGCTTCCCCTGCAGGTTAGCTATAACTTACATAAGACGCTGATGGGGCAGCCTCTGAACTGGGTAAATCATAAATCTTAGATATATGGATGGATTTTGAGCTCACTTTAAATCATAAGTCCTAATTTAATAACAATTAGTTCTTAAGATTTGGCCCTGTCCTCAATAGCAATAGCAAAGTTGGTGAAGGAGGCAGATGGTGCGGGGCTCTCAGAAAGAAGCGCCTGGGGTATTAAAGACTTGTCTTAAAACAAACATCCATCTGAGTCAGGTAGGTATCAGCCAAATCCACATGGAAAAAAGCATACCAGTTGTGTGATCCAAGGATGGTAAATAATACAATCCAAGGCTAGAGGAGGGAATTGTATGAGAGCTCAAATTCTGAGAATGAAGCTTGCAGAACACTATGACAGTCAAAACCCAAATCCACTTGCATAGTCTCCACATGGATTAAGTCTCCATTGAATTCCTTTGGACCATTGGCCATATATATGAATTATTTTGTCTTCAGACAGTGCATTAGAAAATTGCTTATTTCAGGTATAGTTACCTTAAAAGCTAACATCATTTCCTATTTGACCCAGTTTTAATTTGTTCTAGGTTTTATTATTTTCTGCTTTCTTTTGGGTTGAAGTTTGTGTTTTATTTTATTGTTCTTGATTTTTGGGGGGTATGATTTTCTTTATATGAAATCTAGGATAGATGAACCTATAGCGGCAGTTACTAGTAATAGATCCTTAGGGTTATGATGGATGGGGAGATTGGGAAGCAATGGGGAGTTAATAACAATGGGTCAAAGAATGAAGAAGATAACCTACCATGGACTGTAGTGATGATTGTACAACTCTTTTAAATATATCTAAACCATTAGGGGTTTAACCAATATTTCAGGGTGATCATTTCAGAAAGTCTTCTAGTTTCAACTGGTACAGTAAATCTGAACTTTTAAAGCATTTGAATTCTGGGCTATGTTTTTCTCCTATGTTCTGAGGGCCAATCTATTGTGACCTTGACTAGAATAGCCAGCAGCTGTAGCTGGGCACCATCTAGTTCTTCTGATTTCAGATCAATGAGGCTGTGGCTTGTTTAGGCTATTAGCCCTGTAGACGAGTTTCTTCTCTGAGACTTCAGTTGGATATATATTCTTAAATGTCCACAGTCACAGAATCAGGATCACCAGGGTCAAGAAGTCAGGGAGGGCTGAAGGGGCTTATGGGAGAGGGAGACTGGAGGGTGGCTTTGGAGAAGGAGTCATTGCAGAGATGAAGTGGCAAGGAAAGGCATGTTGGACCACATGTGATGAAGGTGGGGTTAAGAACAGCATGTTCGGGGAACCACAGGAAATTTCACAAGCTGGGGAGGGGGGCACATAAAAAAAGCAGAGGGCAGTGGGGCCGGGCATAGGTGTGGAGAGTGAAGATTTGAGTCCAACCTCCTGTGCAGTGGGAGATTCTTTATTTCCTTTAGCCCTAAAATCTAGGCCTGGATGGCCAGTAACGTAGCAAAGTTTAATCTGTTCTTCCTTGGTCTCAGCTCCTCATGTAAAAAACACGTTTTGAAGCCTGTCCACACTTCCACAATAACTGCAACCCCAGAAGGATGGGGAGCCTGTGTGTGACCCCGCCTGCATTCCCAGGGTCTAGCTGCTCGGTACACATTTGACGGAGGAAGGGACACCTCGGGTTGGCGATAGCAGTCCGAGGCAACCTGGCTGGAGAAAGAGTCCAGACCAGAAGAGGGTGCGAGTCAATGAAACGAGATTTGATTTAAGGAATTTAACTCGGCTTGTGGATTGAGAACTTGCATCCCCGAGCCTTAGTTTTAAGCTTTAGGATTTTAGAGGGTCAGATAATTCTATTTCCTATAGCTAAACCTAGTGTCCTAGTTAGGAAAAGGGACAATATAAACTCTCATTCTCTGTGCTTTTATCATGGCACATACTTACTACAGATGCGATTATTTGGTGGGAGGGCGAGGCGCTGAAAATAGCAATGAACTTCATGATTTTGTAGGTCAGGAGTTGGGGCTGGGTTTGCCTGGGAAAGTCTGACCTTTGTGGTAGAGTGTGGTGTCAGCTGGTGGATGGGCTGGCTTGGAGGAGGATCTAAGGAAGTTTCAATTCCTTTTGCGTGAGTGTTTGATTAAGGCCCATCTCCTCTGCTAGTCCAGAAGCTACCAGAGGGAGGGATTGCTTTTGGTTATCATTTTATTCTTGCTACCTAGTACACGGTGAGGGCAAATCAGTAATGCCTTAAAAAAGAAATGGGTGGGAATGAATGATGATGCTTATATTGACGACAGGAGCATTCATACGGGGTGACATTGAGGGTAGAATTCGTGCCTCCTGTGAAGGAAACCTTCCACGAGTTGGATTGACACTGTGGCGGCAACAGTGGGCTCAGGAATAGTTGTGAGGATGGTCTGGATCGGGCAGTATTTTGTTCTGTTGTGCATAGGGTCGCTGTGGGTCGGAACCAGACTCATGGCCCCTGACAACACAGTGCAAGAGGTATGGGTTCGATTCCCGCTCAATCCACAGCCCCCTGTGGAGGCTTGCGTGTTGCCCTAATGGGCAGATACCAATATTTCTTCCAGATTCAGAAAAGCCTAGGGCTCAGCTTCTGGAAACGAAGAGCTGATGGGTCACAACTGTCTGGTCTGCAGTTGACTGTGGGGATGGCGTGAAGTCAGACACGTTTTGTTCTGCATGGCAGCGTGGTGCCACGTGATGGGAGCGTCTCCACTGCCACCCAAAACAAACGACTCAAAAGCGCATGTCAAGGGCTCACTCAACAGCAGGACGGAGTTGAGTGAGTGGGTCCTTTAGATCTTATTTAGATCTTATTTCTCCCTATTTTACAGACCAAGACTTGAGGCTGTCCCGACGCAGCTCCAAAGGCAGCTCCAAAGGGCGAGGCAGCACAAGTCCAGGGGCCATACTGGGTATTGCCCATCAGGGGGGGACACTCAGAAACCCAGGGATCAAGCAAGGTATTGAAATTCGTCTTTTGGGAGAGAAAAAAGTAACCAAATGATTCCCCAAAGGTGGCAGTAATGTTTTCAATTAGTTGCAAGTGTTGTTTCAGATTCCTGCTTCTATTAGGCAAATAACGGGCACAAAACCACCTGGAACGTGTAGGAGCGACTTCCCGGGCTGTGTCACCCCACTAAACGGGGCTCTCAGGACCCTCACTGTTGGTTTTCCTCGGGGGGGGGGGGGTGGTGTTATTGATTTTTCATGTGAATGTAGAGGGGCTATTCCGTCAAGGAGTAACAGGGTAACAGGATGAATGTGGCGCTGCCGCTCAGGCAGAAGCACTCCCATCAGGAGAGGGGATCAGAACCTTCGCCTATTCTCCGATGCCCCATCTTGCTGTGGGTTCTGCTTTGCTTGGAAGAGTACAGATGTGTTTAATCAACCGGGTACTTCTAGAGCCTGTGACTATGATGGGGAAAAACCCCAGGGTGCCAGGAAATTCACAGGGCAACTGGCTTCCCGGCATCCCAGAGATTCCAGCGCCTTGCAGCCTATCAGCAGCCCGAACAGCCTCAAGCTGGCAAACAAAACAAAAGCCCAACAAAAGCAGCGGGAACCCAAACAAACAGACTGAGCCTGGGAGGGGAGTCAGGCCTGGCGTCATCCAGGCTCTGGGCCAGGTTGTTGTCATGGTGACCGCTGGGTTCCTTTACAGTGGCCGCAAAGCCAGGGGGAAGCCTGAGAAGGAGGGCAGGGGGGTCTGGGGGAGCTTGCTCCCCAGGTCACAAACCCACAGAGAGGGCAAAGGCCGCTTCTAAGAGTGTATCTGAGGGGTGATGGGCACGGCACTCGCTCCGGGGAACCACTGGGGGCAGCCGGGAGCAGTTTCTATCCCCCATCCTTTTTCACTGTCAGTTTCACGCGGAGGTTCTTCAGCAAGTTGACACTAACTGTCCCGGGCGCTGTTTTCCATAGCCACGCCTCTGAGGGGTGGGGCCTTCTCACCGGAGCAGGGCAGGCGGTCTGCGAGGGAGGGGCGTGGCCACCAGGCCAGGAAAGAGGCCTCCGGAATGGCTGGAAGGCTTTTTCTGGGCAGAAAGGATTTGCAGCTGTGCTGGCTTTCTGGGCAGAGCATGAAGTGACCTGGATCACAGGGTTCTTATGCACAAACAAACAAGAACGCATACACACAGGAACGCACGCACACACCCACACACCAGCCCACGGAGAAGCGAAGGGGCTTTAAATACGGCCCTGAAGTCCTTCTCCAGGAGGGTGGGCTGACATTCGGCAGCAATTCAAGTAATGACCAGGAGGACAAAAAGGAGCGAGCAGGGCTACGTGTAAAAAACGAGCTTGTCCCAATGATGTGCCCGCACAGTGTCCATGCTCACAAGGGTGTGCTGCGTTAGCGTCGAGACTAGACCTCCCCTCTGGCACAGTGGCCGGAACAAACGCAGTGGAGGAAAGACTCTTGGTATCTGTACCTGCCAGTTCAAGCCAGTCTTCCTGTGGCACCAAGAGAGGGTGGCATTCGCCCGAGGGTTGACACTCAGGATCCGTCAGCTGGCCTCTCTGCTCCTCTGCTGTGCTGGCCCTCCAGGAGAAGCAGGGTCTCCTCTCAGCCCATTGTGAAGAATGGCCTTGCAAGTGATTTGTGAGTGGATGAACTTGCTCTGAGATCTATAGCTTCTCTCCAAACTCATGGCGAAGGTCCCCAGATGCCAAAGGGCAGGCGGGAAGGAGAAAGGAGGAGAGCTCTGGAAGCAGCCAAAGGAAAGCTCTTCGGAAGGAGGAGCCAATTGGGGGCTCATTCTCAGGGTCCCGAGAAGCAGACCAACTTAAAACAACATGGTGATGGATAGCACTTCTCTCTTTTGCTTTCCTGGAATTGAGAAACAAGTTAAGCTCCCCCATTAGGAGGAAATGAAACAGAATGGAAATGTCAAAACCTCACCTCTCAAATTTCAAGAAGGGAAATGGTGCAGTTACCACACAATTCTGGATTGAAGTTCTGGGCTCTGGAGCCCAGACACATGGTGGAGCCCAGCTCCCCTTTAGAACATCCTGTTAACCGGCAACAATTGGTTCATAGCCACCTCTTGTCTTCTTGTTGTTGAAATAAATAAACCTTTCGCCACACCATGGCCACGCACCGAATGTGTTGGCCAGAGGTCTGTAGAGAAACAGCCCCCGTCATGTTATGGGCTGTTGAATTGGGTCTGACTCCTAGAGAACTTATTTATAGCTACCAGAAGGCAAGGTGGTCCCGTCCTGCGCAATCTTGACAATCCTTGCTATGTTTGAGCCCAATGTTGAAGTCACAGTGTCAATTTGTTTCACCAAGGGCCGCCCTCTTATCTGTTGACATTTTTAAACTAAGCATGAGGGCTTTCCCCTAGGCGCTCTGGGGGCCCTGTTGGGTAAGCATTGGACAGCTAACAGCAAGGTCCTTGGTTCAAACCCACCAGTCACTCTGCAGGAGAGAGTTGAGGCTATCAGTTCCCAGAGAGGTTGACAGCCTTGGAAATCCAATGTAGGGTTGCTATGGGTTGGGTCACCCCGATGACAGTGGGTTTTAGTTCGCGTGTGTTTTCCCAGGGACTGTCCCTCTGGAGGACATGTCCAAGAAAGCAAGCTGATGTCTCGCCATGCTCACTTCTAAGGAGCATTCAGGTTGTACTTTTTCCAAGACAAATTTGTTTTTCTAGCAGTCCATGGGAAGCAGATAGATGGATTTTTTTTAAGGCACCAATTCATGCCGTGTCGGGGACTGGTTAAGTCCAAAATCTGTAGATCAGGTGACAGGAAGGGCGAAGAGTAAACAAGTTCTGGCAAAATATCACCTGGAATCCTGATGGAAAGCTTCTGAGACCGACAACACTTCTGGAATTTCCCAACTGTGAGTCAAGTCATTCGTTCGACAAGACACTTTTCCGAGTGCTTGTTAGGCTCTAGAGAAGGTTCTATGTGCTCAGTTTTGTTGGGGTTCTTTTACGGGCCTGGAGAGTGTAGTGCAGAGGTGATCATCAGAGCCAGACTAACTGGGTTTGGATCCTGGCGCCATGGCTGTGTGACTTAAGGCGAGTTATTTAAACTCGTTGTTCATCAGTTTTCACAGGCAAAATGGAGTTAAGTTTAGTGTCGGCTGGGTAGGATGATTGTGACGATGGTATGAGGCGATGTGACTGATGTTAGTCAATACGTGACACTCAATAGGTGATTGTTGTTGACACTGGGGTGTGCCCCTTGTGGCCCCCCCAATATCTCTTCAGGAATGGAAGACTGATCCCCCCAGCTACTGGGAGTGCTGCCAGACAACAGTCCTGAATTGGGAGCCCTTTACAGGAGCACCCCAGCTGAAAAGAACCACGATGCCCAAAGTCAGGCCTCGCTGGGAGCAGTCTGCACCCAACGAGGGATCTGTGAAGGGCTGTACAGGTTTGGTCCGTGTGTCCCAAGCTAGGACAGCTCTGAGGGGCCGCCCCAGTCCCAGAACTCTTCATGTATCAGGTGGGGTCTTTTATTGGGCTTGTATCTCAGCTCGGCTTCTCTCTTTTCCCAATTTGATTGCTTCTCTCTTATTCCACCGATGCTGATTCCAAAAACTCACTGCCACCGAGTTGATTCCAACTCAGAGAGACCCAGTAGGGCAGGACAGACCTGCCCCCGTGAGTTTCTAAGGCTGTATCTCTTTACAGGAATAGGAAACCTGTCTTTCTCCCTGGTGGTTTTGAACTGCTGACCTTATGGTTAGCAGCTCAATGAATTAACCACTAACCACACCACCAGGGCTCCCCCAGAGTACCCTCTAAGTATCCTGGACTCAGCATCTGGGGGAATTCAACCTGATGCTCAGTAAACAGTAGTAGCGTCCTCTTTCTCTTCCCTGCTCATCCTGAGCGATGGAGAAAATGAGATAGTAAGGCATCTGAAGGGGAGACAGCTCCCTATTAGCTGTGAGAGGGGTGTCCCCCCGAGGCAGGGCAGAACGCCAGGAACTGAGATCTATTTTTAAGGAGCTGGAAAAGTCATTGCATAGCAGAAAAGTCCTCAAATCCCCATCTCCAGTGATTTCTCTGTGGGTTGGAACTGATGACTTGAACCCAAAGCAAACGGTCAGTGTAGGTACGTGACTGGCTGATAGTAAGCCTTGTTTCTGATGGGTGGTCCTGGCCCCCACCCCCACACACCTCTCCTGGTGTTCCAGTCACACGTTGGCAGGAGTCAGCTTTCTTGAGTCTGTGGTGGCCTGAATCTCCACGCTGGCAAACTGGAACCGGGGTACAGCATGGACCCTGCTCCGCGTTTTGCTGCAGGGGGAGCCTGTGTCTGTCCTTTGGCTTTTTCTGGTGACGGCGATTCAGGAAAGCAGGCTGGCTGTGCTCTCGTCCATGTTAATAGATTCCATCCAGCCCCTCAGCATACTCTGAGGGCCCCCCATAGCTAAGGCATTGTATGAGTGTGCACGTGTTTGTGTGTGCACACATGTGAGACACAGAGACAGAGCAGTAGTGTGAAATAGAAACATCCCTCTCTCCACCCCCACCCTCTGCCCCTCCACCCCCGAGTTCTCCCATCTGCCAGCAATAATGGAACACACATCAGACTCGGGCCAGGTAGATCAGGGTCAGACTCTGAGTCCCAGCCCATTCTGTTCCTGGAGAATGTCTTTTCTTTGCCATTGGGGTAAGAGAAAGTGTTATTGGGATTGGCAGGTGGGAGGTGGCAGTTCTGGAAAAGGATTTCTGCGTGTTTGCTGTGTTATTTCCAAACTCTCTCTCTGGCAATTCACAGGGACCCTATAGAAGGACTAAACTGCGGCTTGGAGTTTCTGAGATTGCAACTCTTCACGGAGTCGAAAGCCCCATCCTTACCCCACGGAGCAACTGTCAATTCTACAAAACGAGAGAAGTTTCTAGTCGAGAAACAAGTAGCTTCTGAGCCACATTAGACAGAGAGTAAATGGAATCTCTCCAGGTTGGAGATAGATGAAATGCTGAAAGAAATGAGAAGGTGAATTAAAGACAAAAAATGTTAAGAAGAGCCAATGGTGGCCGGAGGGGAGGGTGAGGGGAACTGGGGAGCAAATAATGAATATGGGAGGGGGAGGGAGAAGTACAGCTGATTTGCAATGATATCGATACAGGTCTTTTCCAAAGCAACTTAATTATGGAAGTGAATGATATGGGAGTTTTTAAACCACATTTATCTTTATTTGAATTTTTTTTACATATTATTGAGGGTTCTTACAGCTCTTTTAACAATCCATACATCAATTGTATAAGCACATTGGTAAATATGTTGCCATCATTATTTTCTAGACATTTATTTTCTATTGAGCCCTTGGTATCAGCTCCTCTTTTTTCTCCCCCTCCTTCTCCCCCTATATGTGAGTTTTATATCAGTAAAATTATAGGGGGAAGAAAAGAGCCAATAGACCTTAAATATTTATAAATATTTACCAGGTCTCCTCCAGATCGAAGTCAATGCCATTTCTCAATTGGCCACCTAGCGGTGACGCCATTCTGTCCAAGAATGGTAGAAAACCCATAGCTGCTCAGCAGACCAGGTGTACCTGCCAGGTGTACCTTTCCCATAGTTTGTTCCCCAGTGTGTGTGCGTATGTGTGCACATGTGTGCATGCACATGCGCGTGTTCAGACTCCAGGTACCTCTTTCCAGCTCTTTCCCTTTGCTTACCCTCAGCTCTCATCCTGTAACCACACCACCAGCAGGGAAAGCTGAAATGGCAGAGAGAGGACAAGCTACATGACCATCGCTATGGTCCTTCCTTCTAGTTGCACCTTCAGTGTGTTGACCTATTTCTCCCCCAACCCCCCACCCACACTACTTCTTATTGCATCCTTTATACCGAGAGTCCACAAGGAATCGAGAAAACCAGAGTAGCATGGGGGCAGGAACCAGCTCAGCGGATCTCAAGGGGCACCTGGAGCACAGTCGGTGCTTGTTTTGGTCTCCTGTGAATGAAGAGGTTGGTTTTTGGTACCAGGTGCGCCTGCCTCGTAATGGACAGCTGGATGGGTCTTCAGCAGCACCTGTTACGGGGGCTCTGTTGAACTCCCCTCTCCCTCCTGTAAGCTGTAGAGGCCTAGGGAGAAGAATCCTAGGAGGCTGGGCACATGGTTGGGAAGGGACCAGAAAGACAAGGTGGAATGTGGCTTGGAGGGTTCTGAACCTCAGAATAAGCCGCGAGGTCCTGCTTCCACAGGAGGCAGCCAGAGTGGGCTACTGTGCGGCCTGGAAGGGCCCTGTGGTAGCCGCAAGTGTTGCGGGGAGACTCTTGGCCAGAAGAGCCGCTGGGCCAGACCCATGCAAGAATCCAGGCAGCTGAAAGTCTTTCTTCTCCTCGGAGGCCTTTGGGCAGCTCTATGTCCCGGGATGCAAAAAGCCAATTGTGTTCTCATAGGAATTGGAAGGTGGGTGGCTTGAACCAACCTAGGAAGACAAAACAAACAAACAAACACGCCCCCGCTCCCCCACCGCTCCCCAATTCAATCCACTGCCATTGAGCCAGTCTGACTCACAGTGACCCTAGAGGACAGAGTAGAGCTGCTCCTTAAGGTTTCCCAGACTGTCAGTCTTTATGGGAACAAACAGCCTCTCTTGACTCCCGTGGAGTGGTTGGTGAGTTTGAGTGGCAGACCTTTCGGTTAGCAGCCGACACTTAATCCGCTGTACCACCAGGGGGCATTGGCACACAGACCTGGCCAACTGTTTCCAACCAGCACCCGACTTTGAACCTCCTACTGAGCAAGCAGTTGTATTGGGTACCCAGGTCGCCAGGAGCGGGGATTAAGCCCACAAAGATGACCGACAGTACCCGCAGGGGGTGCTCATTCTACAGCCAGCTCCCTGGCCTCAGTCCCACATAGTCCAGCTCTCCTTAGCAATCAGCCAGGTCCTGACAGCAAAGGGACTGATTCTGTATCCCCAAGGAGATACACTGGTGACACACTGGGTAAGTGTTTAGGTGCCAACCACACGGTTGGTGGTTCGAGCCCCGCCAGCAGCTCGGAGGGAGCAAGACCAGGCTTTGGGCTCCAATAAAGATGACAGGCTGGAGGAAACCCTGTGAGACCCTTCTGCTCTGAGTTACCCTGCAGTAGCCACATCCTAACCACCACGGACAGACCCTCAAGCCTGGGCTGGGACTGGGGAAGGTGGGAAGGGCTGTGTGGCTGAAGGCTTTTCAGGGGGAAGGATACCCCATTTACAGGCTCAGCAGCTGGTGATGCCTGGCTTCGGGCAGAGGGCCCATGCAAGCTGACTGTGCGAACTAACGGAGGGAGAGGGTCTCTAAGTGAGAGCACAGTGCCCCAGGCACTGATCAGTTGGACAGCAGCTGCCTGAGAACTTCTGGCCTCAGATCAAGTCAGCCTGCACAGGGCGTCTTCTTCCTCATGGTTTTGACTCACAAGCCAAACCCGAAGTGCAGGGTGTTACCATGGTCAGCGAGCAAACACACGGCCCTCCTGCTTTCTGAAAATGTGGTTGCTGGGGTCCTGGTGCAGGTACTCCGACTCAGTAGGTCTGGGGTGGAGGGGGAAAGATTCATATTTTAAATAACCACCTGGGTGACTAGGTCCAGGCGGCCCAATGGTCACTGTGGGTCAGGGACAGTCAGCGGTCATCTCACGAAACACCACAGCTCTGTGGAGTAGCATTATTCTCAATGTAGAAATGGGTAAACTGAGGCTCAGCAAATAGAGCTAAATTATTCAAGACCACCCCTGCCCTCCCCCCAAAACTCAGTCATTGAGTTGATTCTGACTCATCACGACCTTACAGAGGGTTTCCGGTATTGTAAATCTGTCCAGGGGAAGAAAGTCTCAGCTTTCTCCCGAGGAGTTGCTGGTGGGTTTGAACTGCCTGCCTTGTGGTCAGCATTCCAACATACCCTGTGGCGGAGCTGGGATTCCAAACCACTTGATGGGATTCCAATCTGGCCAGTGCTGCAGAGAGGTGGAGAAAGGATAGCAGGGGAACTAGCTGCATACATTTCCAGCCTGTTTCTGGGGACACCCCCCCTCAGAGCTCGTGGTTCCAGCCTTGTCAGGGAATCCGTTAGGATTACAGGGAAGTAACAAATCAGCCACAAAAGCTGTTACTGGCTCACGCTGCATATCCACTGCCCACCAGCAGGGGGCCCTGTTCACTGTCGTCCCAGGTGGGATGGAGGCTTTGTCCAGACCTGTGCTTCTGATGTTGAGGAAAGAGGGCCCTGGCTAGGAGCCAGAAAAACCTGTCTGAAAACGACACGGGGTCTCTTCTGCCCAAAGTCCATTTTGAGTAAGTCTTAAGGCAATGCCTGAGTCCATAGAGGTGTGGACATGTAAAATCGAATGCAATCCACCATCCTAATCCTCTCACTGGCGCCTGAAAGTGCCTTTGCCTCCGCTGTCCCATCTGCCAGGGATGTCCTTCCTGTGCCTGTTTCTCAGCCAGAGCAACACGGACTCAGGGTCTCATTCTAGGCTCACCTGTCACCGGCTCTGGGAGCCTCATCCACCCTACCCTGGCTGTGTTAGGTGCCCCAACCTCCAGGACATCAGATAGTCTCCTCCCCATGCCAGGCTGTGGGCTCCCAGAGGGTTGGGACAGGTGGGGACAGGTCTTGCATCCCAAGTCCCGGTGCAGCAGGGAGGTGCTGGAGCTGGGAGCAGGATGGCAGCCGGGTAGGAGCTGTATTCCGGGTCCTGGGGGGATCTTTCCTCCCCAGGAACGGGATGTCTGAGCCCCGTGGAAAATGAGGAAGAGGAAGCCAGGAATTCAGTGACTTCAGGATGAGCCAAGTGCGGATGGGGAGGAAAACCACTGGACTGCAGAAGGAGCGGGCTTTTTCCGAGGGCTCATGGCCCCGTCATGGGAAGACTTGTCTCAGACCTGGGTTAGTCACTGCCTGGAGCTGGCTGTATCACCATGGGGTGAATGTCAAAGGTCCAAAGGAGATGACAGCCTGCCGTGGGAAGAAACTCTTTGCTGTCCATACACAGTGGAGGGTGGGAGCGGGGCGGATGCTCACTCCAGGCCATTGTCCCAAAAGGGGGCAGGTGTTAGTGGCTTCCTCAGGGGTAACTAGGCTCCTCACAGCCTCTGGGTCCTTTGTGAGTTCAAGGCCATAGTGGAGACCAAGAATGGAGGCTTAAAGTCTGTCATGCTCTATGCCCGTGAACAAGAACAGGAGTAGGTGTGTAGCAATTCCCTAAGAAATGCCTACTAAAATGTGCTCTGTATTTTTAAAATCCCAATAAAATTTATCCAACACATAAAGAAATGACAATTGACTTACAGCCTGAAAAAGGGGCGCCAGTGTATTTTGTCAGAGGGAGGAAGCACCTGAGCAGCTGCCAAGACATCCGCTCTGACTCATAATGACCCCAGCAGAATGGTGCTCCAGCAGGTGTTTTTGCAATGGCTGGTGTTTTGCAGGTAGCTTGCTAGGGCTTTCTTCTGGGTGGATCCACACCTTCAACCTGGTTAGTCGCTGAGCATGCTAGCCATGTGGGTCACCTAGGGACTCCTGCCCAAGAGCCTTGGGCACAGAAACCAGCTCTCAGTTTGGAATTCCTTTCAGAATGAGAGGCATGCTCCCACCCTGGGTAGAATTTGGTCCTAGCCCATCATTTTCTCTGACTGCTAAACTGAAAACCTGAATGTGGTCCTTACACAATCTGGTGTCAATTTGAAACTATTAAGAGCGAAGGGGTGGAGTTTAGCCTGTCAATCAGGCTGCAGTTTGATGACTTCATTTGCAGGCACCATGGAGATAAATGGCTCATTGGAGGCCAGACCCACACTCTCTCTGCTACACATTCCTGTTGACAAGCCACATGGAGCTACGCTGATGGAGCCAGGAGCCTGAAAGCTGGAGGAGCCACGTGGAGACCCATGCCAGCACTGGATCCACAAGACTGTCCACTTACTGGCCTGTGATCTTCCTGCATTCGGCAACACTGCATGTGTTGTGGGAGTTTGAAGAGGAATTTATAGACTAGTATTGGACATATGGGCTAATATTGGACTTATGGACCTGATCTGGAGGGCTGGGATGTTTTAATATACAATGACTCTTTGTTGATCTAGAGGTCTCTCTTACACACATATGAGTGTCTATGAATTCTGGATGAGCACACTGGATATCCATTCGTATTCCTCTGGGGTCAGCCCAGCAACCCAGTGAGAGGGTTGCCTTCCCTTCAGAGGCGCTCCAACACCATGCATTGCTAGGCCACACATTTAGGTGGAGTCAAGACCAGGCCTACTGACCACCCCCAGCCAGGGCAGCCCCCGAGGCAGGGGCTGCAGGCTGGTGGCCAGGCTCAGCCTGGAGAGTTCTTCTGACTGGCCTGCTGAGATTTTTATTTCATTAAAAAATTTAAAAGCAACATTCAGGTGTGAAGCAATCCCGGCGCTGAAGAGAGGGCTCAGTTTGAGCTCTCGTGTCTGCTGCTTTTGTCCTCATCCCATTGGTGAGGTTTTGAGCAAGGCTCTCCATTTCCCTGGATGGCATCTGTAGACAGATAGACAGACAGACAGACAGACAGACAAAACCAGGGTGCCCAGGAGTCGGGAAGTTGGGGGAGAAAGTCCTGCAGGTGAGGCAGGTACTCCACTCTCTCCCCCACTGCCCGGGCTGTGAGGGATTACACTTCCCCCTTGCCTAGTTCCTCTTCTCAGACCTCACCGCTTCTGTCTGTGGAGACTGCTCTCAAATTTGTTCTGTGGCCAGTATTTCACGTGGGCCCTGACACAGAAGCTGGCTCTGCCTTTCCAGGTGGGGAGAGCTGTGGGCAGCCACGTGCTGCTCTCACACCTGCTCCAGAGGGCGGGCTCGGCCTGGCTGGGGTGCACGTGGTGAGGGGTTTGCTGGGATCAGGAGGGCCCGAGTCCTAGATGGCTGGGCTGGCCTGGGCTGGGCTGGGCTTCCAAACAACTGAAAATGAGATCTGCTCAGTAGCCAGCTGGCCACCCGCCTCCTCCCTCGGTGACCACCAGTCGGTGGTGGACGTGGGAGGCCTTTTGGCTTCCCAAACCCTAAGGTCTTTATTCTGGAACCAGGTGTCAGGGCAGCAGCTGGTGGAGCAGCTGGGCTTGCTCAGCTCTGGTAGGAAATAGCTACTTCTTCCCTCCTGGGGCTATTAAGCCAGTGCACCTTTTAAAGGCTTTAAACTTTTATGACTTCCTTGAAATGAAGTGTTCCTCCTAGTCCAAGATGAATTGTACTTCGCAGGGATTCCTTCAGATTTTCTTTGTTGTTTTGATTACAGTCGATTCAGGTTCATGATTAAAAAAATATTTTTTTAGGAGACAGGGTCAGGCATAGGATGCTGGCTCCATACCCTCTAACATCGACTCTCGTCAATATTTCATGAAAATGCCAACCAACATTTGGCTGACGTTGTGGAGCTGGGCGGCTTACCACAAGGTCTGTAGTTTGAAAGCACCAGCCGCTCAGCGGGAGACAGATGGGGCTTTTTCCTCCCATAAATAGTTAAGGTCTCGGAAACTCACAGGGGCGGTTCTAGCCCGTCCTGTAGGGTTGGCATCGACTTGACGGCAGTGAGTTTGGCTTGGTTTGGCGGGTGGTGGTCTTGGTCAGGGATGAGTCAGTCCCCGAGTCGTTCGGAACGTCTATCCATGAGTCTTTGAGAAAGAGGTCATCTCTGAAAGTTCCCCATTCCTCAAGCTGCACATGTGCTAAAAATGGGGGAGTCGCCACATCTGCACCTCGACCATCCAGGCCGTTCCAGTAAACCGTCGCAAAGGGACACAGAAATGCCCACGGTGCTCTGTCTTTCAGTTACCCAGTTACCAGGTGTCGTTGAGTCGATTCAGACCCAGGGACACTCCCCACGTGTGTAGGGGATGAACTGAGCTCTACAGAATTGTCAGTGTCTGCTCCCCCCACCACCCCCGAGTGGTGGTTAGGCCTTTTGTCTGAGGTGCCTGGGGGTGAACACAAACCTCCAATTTTTCAGTTAGCAGCTTCATTCTGCACACAGGGTTTCCTCCCTCCGTCTGTCCCTCCCTCTGTCATGGAAATTTCTATGAGCCTCTGATTTTTTTGCAAGTATCAAATAAAGACAGCAAGACCTCATCTTGCTAACTGTACGGTCAGCCGCACCATGGGAGAAAGAGGGGGCTCTCTGCTCCCATAAACAGAGATAGTCACGGAACCCACACGGCCAGTCCTACCCTGTTCATTACGGCCACTCGGAGTCTCAGTGCGCTGAGAGGGATGCTGTGAGTGCCTAACACAGTAGACGTGATGGTTTGAGCTCAAGGTTCTCATAAATACTACACAGGTAAGTGGTCTAGGCACAGAATTTGAGCTTGGATCTCAGTTACATTCCAGCTCTGCCAATCACTAGCTGGGCCCACTTGGGTGCGTTGGTTAGCCTCTCTGGGCTTCCAGCGTGGATTCTGCAAAGACCCAATGGGAGTGTACGTACCCCCTGGAACAGAGCGGGCATCAACACCAGCTCTTGAAATGAGGTCCCCCTTGCCTTCTGACCCCTCCCAAAGCCCGCCCCGCCCGGTGTGACACTGGCTGTGCACTGCTCTGTCCTGCCCTCTGGATGTTCTTGGGCTCATTGCTGGCTACGATCACTCGTGCTTGCACCATCTGGGTGAGATCGGTCTTTGTATTTCCTCCAGGGTCTCATGCTTGTCGGTGCTCCATAAATCCGTGCGGCCTTGAGCTGCTCTTTCTCCGCTGAAATCTCAAGGTTTCACGCAGACTGCGCTGAAGCCCAGGGGACGCATTCCAGCAGGCTGGCTGGAACCCAGAGCCCTGAGCGCTTGGTCCGCCGAAAATGACAAATGGAGGCACTGAAGGGCGTGAGGGCTACTGCAGGCTGCCGTTCAGTAAGTGTGTGTGTGTGTGTGTGGGGGGGGGGCAGGCAGCCCCTCCCTGCCCTACCAGCCACCTGACCTCACAGTATCTGCTGTGGCCTCACACGGCAGTAGCCCTTAAAATCCTGCTTGTATTTGCTTGGTTGCTGCTTGAACGCCTAGAGCAAGTCCTTCTGTGGCCTCCATAAGCAACAGAGAGAAAATGGACAGTTCCCACGGTTTTGAATTCTAAACTATGCTCCTCGACAACGAGAAGTCTACACATAAACATACCCTCTCTCAGCTCTGCCCAACACCAAAGACCACTTAGTGTACTTTCATGTGTCTTCGGTCCCCTTTTGAGTGGTAGACACCAAAAAGCAAACACACTGCTGTGGGGTTACTTCTGATTCATGGTGATGCTCACTCGTTGACTCATGGCCTTTGGCCAATCCTGACTCACAGCTGCCCTATAGGACCCAGTAGAGCTGGCCCTGCAGGTTTCCAAGACTATAAATGTCTGCAGGAGCAGAAAGCCTCATCTTCCTCCTGTGGGATGGCTGCTGGACTTGAACTCTGACCTTGTGGTTAGCCCAACAAATAATCCTTATACCACCAAAGCTTCTTCCACGGTGACTCTAAATAACTGGAAATCCTTGAGGAACTAGAAAAGTAGAACGTTCCCCTTTTTCATGACTTTTAAGAGGACTTCAAGAAGTTTGTGGGAAAATCCCATTTTCCATGAACTTTTTGAAGGACCCCCCCGCCCATAAGTCATAATTTACTCATTAAGCAAATGTGTTACATGCCATCAAGTTTTCCAACTCGCAGCAAACTTGTAGGCCGAGGAGAACTCAGAGAGTTCCCTGGCCTGTAATCTTTACAGAGGGCTAGAGGAGTAGCTGGTAAGTTGGAATGCTGACTTTCCGCAGGACATGGTAGTGGCTGGTGTTGTCAGGTGCTGTCGAGTTGGTCATGGTGACATGATGCCCAACAGAAGGACACACCGCCCTTTCCTGCAACAGCCTCACAATTGCTGTGATGTGTGAGCTTACTGTTGCAATCACAATATCAATCCATCTTTATGGAGTCTTTCCCTTTTCTGCTGTTCCTCTGATCTACCAAGGAGCCCTGGTGGTGTAGTGCTTAACAACTGGGCTGTGAACTACAAGGTCAGCAGTTTGAAACCACCAAGGACTCTGAGGGAGAAAGACGGGGCTCTCTACTCCCAACAAAGAGTTACAGTCTCAGAAACTCACAGGCACAGTTCTACCCTGACCTACAGGGTTGCTATGAGTTGGCATCAGCAACATCGTTGACTCGATGGCAGTGAAGTTTTAATTTTACCTTCCCTAATAACATGTCAAAGTACATGTTTCCAAGGAGCATTCTGGTTGTACTTTGTCCAAGACATATTTGATTTTTAGTAGCCAGAGTACAAAAACTATTTTTAATATTCTTTGTCTACACCATAATTAAAATGCATCAATTCCTCGGTGGCCTCCTTTATTAATGGCCCAAATCTCATATGCACATGAGATCATTGAAAATGCCATGGCCTGGGTCAGGTGCACCTTCGTCCCCAAAGTGACATCCTCGTCCTTCACCACTTTAAAGAGGTTTTGTGTAGTCGATTTGTTCAATACAATATGTCATTTGATTTCTTGACTTTCGCTTCCATGAGTATTGATTATGGATCCAGCCAAGATGAAATCCTTGGAAACGTCAGTCTTCCCTCCATTTACCATGATGCTGCCTGTCGGTCCAGTTGGGAGGGTTTCGCTTTCTTTCCACTGAGTTAGAATCTACCCTGTCGTCCTTAGTCATCATCAGCAAGGACTTTAAGTCCCTCTCACTCTCAGCAAGCAGGGTGGGGTCACCTGCACAGCACAGATTGTTAATCAGTCCTCCTCCGAGCTTGGTGCTGAGTTCTTCTTCATGCAGTTCAGGGAACTGTAGACAAACATTGCAAGTGGATAGCCAGATCCTTCCTCTCACGGCTCACCTTTTCCCTGAAGATGCATTCATGCACAATAGATGGTCTTTCGTGTAGGGCAGAGGTTGAGAGAGGGGGTTCGTTTGTAGACAGCTAGTACCTTGTGGACATAGTTTTGGAATTCAAAGCTACGAGAACGAAGATACTATTTAGACCCCCAATATTAAAACTACTTGAGTTTGGGAGCTGAAAACTCACCCACTCACTCAGCAAGTGTTCACTGATGTAGGGATGGTGATGCAAAGGGCTAAGTACTCGACTCCCGGTCGAAAGGCGAGTGGCTCCCGCTCACCCAGCCACGCCTCGGAAAAAGGCCTGCCAACCTGCTTCCCAAAGATCCCTTCCTTGAAGACCCCATGCAGTACAGCTCTACTCTCCACGTCTGGGGTGCTGTGAATGGGCACTGACTTAACGAGCTCTTTTTTTATTTTTAGGGACTAATCCCCAAAGCAGACAGACCCACCAACCTTGAGTTGATTCCAAGTTACATGAACCCCATACAGGAGACTGTAAATCTTTGCAGACATGGTCAGCCTCATTTTTCTCTTTTAGGGTGCCTGGTGGGTTTGAACTCCCCACTTTGTAGTCAGAAGCCCTTTGCTTAACCCACAGCTCCATCAGCAACTAGGTCCTGGAATATAACGTGTAGGCATTCATTGGCTATTTAGTTTAATTTCAAGTAGATCCAAGGGTTGTGAACGATCCTCTAGCCAGGGCCCGTTGGTGGTGGCAGGTGCTGTTGACTTGGTTCTGTCTCAGGACCCCAGGGACGACAGTACCACGCTGGGCGGCCCAGTCTCATGCCATCCTTGCACTGTTCTGATGCTTGAGCCCCTTGTTGCAGCCACGGTATCCTTCCGTCTTATCCATCCTTCCTCCTTTTCAATGCCTCTCTTCTTGACCGAGCATCATGCCCTCCTTCTCTAGGGCCTGGTCTCCCCTGGTGACATGTCCAAAGTACATGAGACAAAGTCTCGCCATCCTTGCCTCTAAGGAGCATGCTGGCTGTACTTGGCCAAAATAGGCCTGTGCGTTCTTTTGGCAATCCATAGTACTTCCTTATTTGTCGCCAACACCGTGACCTGACTTGTTCTGTTTCTCCAGCAAACCCTGAGACAGTGAGCAAGGTATGTCTGCGCCACACAGAGAGCAAGGCAGGTGAGGAAACACAAGTCGCTCTGAAAGCTGGAGTTTAGGGTGCGCGTTGCGGGGCAAAGGGTTTTTGGTGATTAATTGAGCACCGACATCTGCTTTCATCGATCCTATTGTGGCGCCTGGCCGGTTGCCGCGATGCTGGCAGCAATGCCACTGATATTTCCAATACCAGCAGGGTCATTCAGGTTCGGTAGAACTTCAAGACTATAAGCTTGGAAGAAAGACTAATGAAAACTAGCCAAGGAAAACTCAGAGTCATAACCGAGTATTACCACATGGAACTGAAGCCACCTAGGTTAGCAGGCACTCAGGACCCTGGGGCTTAAGCATCCCCACAGGGTGAAGATGCCGCAGGACTGGGCAATGTGGCATTCTGTTGGCCTGGGCTTGGCATGAGTTGGAGCTGACCCAACACCAGTTAACGACCTCCACCACCCAGCTGGCCAATCAATTCCTTCCTGCCTCTCCACCCCCATCAGACCTTGAGCCCTGGGGGTGGGGGGGGCAGAGGTCCTCACCACCTCCATCCCCACCCCCAACCCCATATCGCTTCTCACTAGGTCTAGCAGAGTCAAAGCTCCCAGGTAAATATGTGTGGTCTGACTGGCAAAGGGAAGAGATGTTTTTCCTTCCTGCTTAGACAAAACTTCTGGGCTGGGGGTGGAGGCTCCTGGGAAGCAGAACTTTGGAGCTGGTCCTGAGAAAGGTGCTTCTGGATATTTGGCGCTCTCTCTTCTTCCGTCTCCTCGCCTGAAGTCCCCAGGGCGAGGCCATTTCTCTCCTCACCGAGGACCCTCACTCTTCTCAGGGCTGACCTGGGTCCCACCCCTGGTTGGGCATGAAGATGACGGTGGTGGATGGCAGGGGCTTCTGTATGGATGCTTGTGCGCTGCATCTCAGAAACTTATCTCTACTACGAGGTTGCGACTCAGGGACCCCCGTGTTCCTTATTCTCAGAACTGGGAAGAGGGGTGATGTTAGATGGAGTTGTACCAGGGGCTTCTAAAAGTTCCTGGAAAATGAAATTAGAAAGATGAGATTTTCTCAGGCATTTTAGGAAGCCCCTTGGATCTATGTCTTTGGCACAAGAGGGGAAAGGGCTCCACCAATGTCCTTCGTCCTGGGCACTGCATGGGCACACCTCAGTCAGACCCTGGAAGGTGTCTGAAGGCGGTCAAGGTGCGGGCCAAGGCAGGGGCCAAAGCAGTCTACAGAAAGGAAGGGGGTGGGCCTCAGGTGAGGGGTGTGGCCAGCACCAGCACCCCAGCCCTGGGCCTCCTGGGGGCTGGGGTCCTCCCTACAAGGAACCGACACAGCACAGCTAATGGCCACCTGAAGAGGAGGTATGGCGGGGCCAGGGGTCTCTAGCCTTTGGTGAATCCCAGGGAGAGTTTCTGGGGGTGCAGGGGCATGCAACTAGGCAGCCTTGAACTTGAGGGCTGCCCTCCCAGACGGAGTCAGAGGACTCCTGCCCTGCTGGAAACATGCGGGCGAAGTCACCTGTCTACTGAAAGGTCACTTCGGAGGTCAGAGAAGAGAGTGTGCTTTTCTGGAGCTTTCTGGGCAAGGAGGCTGCAGGACCATCGGCCCCATACCCCTGGGCCCGCACCCTCCAAACACTGGTGAAGGTGCAGCCAGGGTTCCCTGCGAGGAACAAGGTGCCCATCCCCTCCCAGGGGATGACAGTTACAAAAGGGCCTGCCAGCCCTGCTGGGGGCTGCCCGGAGTGAGCATTGGCAGAAGGCTCCATCTCAACGGTCCCTGACCCAGGAAATCTCTTCTTGCCCAGTCTTCCTGGGCCAGGCGCAGGCTGGGGGTGAGCTGGGTAGATGGGAATCAGCACAGTGGCTGGTGAGCCCCGAGGTCTAGCAGTTGCTGGGGAACACCATACAGTAGGGAGACTCAGTCCCCCAGATCTGGGATTATTTAGAGACTTGTTTGTGTCTCTTTCTTCACTGTAAACAGTAAGCCAACATATTGACTGGGGAGATGCCAGGCACCGTTCTAAGCACTCTGCATGCACCATCTCATTCAATCACACGGTTCCTCCGGTTTCACAGACGAGAATGTGAGCGACGCTACTGGGGCCCCGGGTTCTGCTTTGCCTTTGTGGAGAAGAGGGCGCGTGGTTTGCACTTTTCTGAAGGGAAAACACGCTGAGCTCAGGGAATTTTCTCTCTCTCTCAGACAGCACATTTCAGAGCTGGCTGCTGGGAGCACCAGCCGTGCAGCACAAGGGCCCACACACTGCGTCTCTGGCTTCAAGTTCAGCTGCGAGTCTGCGCCGATGTTCTTAACAATGACCCTGAGTCACCTAGGAAAGATCTCCTTCCATTGGGCAAGACCGGTAAAGAAGGTGGGTAATGAGTGTCACGCTTTAAAGACAAATTTCTCAAGTTAAACAGGTAAAGGAATTAGCACACCACTTTCTGCGATACTCTGGGCCTGCCTGGTAACAGACTCGCTCTCGCTGCCACCCGCCCAACCACTTAAGACAGGGTCGCACTGCCTGAGTGTGTTAGTCTGGGTGCTTTGAGAAACAAATCTACAGAAACTCATGTATGAGGGAGTTTTATACAAAGGTAGGTGCACATCAAGAAAATATCCCAACCCAGAGATGCCCAAGCCCACAAATCCAACATTAACCCATATGTCTAACACCAATCCACAAAGTCCTCCACCATCTCACAAAACACACACAGTGATGCTGACAGCAGGAGGAAAGCTGAGTCAGTGGATGTGTAAACATTCTCAGCGCTGGCAGGGGTCTCCACATGGCTGCTCCAGCACCCAGGGCTGCACGTGACTTCTCCTCAGGGATGTCTTACAGGAAGTGAGCCTGGCCAGGGGAAACAGGGAACTAACTGGCTAAGGCAGCTGCACCCTAGTATGACCATTAGAAAGCAAGAGACCTGAGAACCAGAAAGGGGAGGCTCACTGAGCCATTTATCTCTCTGCCCTTCAATTCACCCCACATGTATTTATCGGCCAGGTCGACACAATAAACTTTAACTATCTCACTGAGTCTCTGAGCTGTGGGAAACAGAAGGATTTCTCCCAAGTTGTCTCCCCCAAATATATGCCAAACTTAGCTGCTTTCAAATGACTATACACTTGGAGGTCATCAGAAGTAGATCAGGGGTTATTCTCCCTAGGGGTTATCAGCCATCCAGAGCAAGAAGTCATCGCTGTTTATTCCCAACAAGTAGGGCGCACTCCCTTCGGATAACGAATGTAGTTGTCTGTTTCCTTGTAGGAGACCCCAGAGAGGTCAAGCCCACTCAATAGTAACCAAGGTTAGGCCGCCATCATGAATCTAGGGTCCTCCCTTCTTGTCACATGTATACACCTAGTCGCTCCCCTTCCCATCATGTGTACACCCCATGTGTACACCCATCATGTGCTCATCCCCTTCCTGTCACTGTACATCCCTTTCCTGTTGTACAGTCCCTTCCTGTGACGTGTGGTTACCTGCAATCATGCCCCCTGAAGTAGATATAACTTGCTTGGTTAGCAATAAACGGGGTCCTCCAGCCTCCTGCCTTGTCCTCCAGCCTCGTGCCGGCTCCTCAAGCCTCCTACAGGGCCCCTCTCCCACCTCGCCTCGGCCCACGCTGTGTGCGGACCTGGCCGGTAAGATCATGGCCATCCAGGAGGTGAGCATGCTACCACGAAATGTGTCTGACTCCATTATTCCAATCCCTCTTCTATCTCATGTTCTCTGACTTTACTATAATCTTTACTTATTATCGCTGTACAATTGAACCTACCGGACCTGTGATGATTTGTTGGGGACCCTCCTCTCCCCACACTGAGCCTGTAACGGCAGAGTGGAACGTTCTAGTTTTCTTCCGGGGAGTCATGGTGGTTTCAAACTCCTGACCTTGCAGGTCATAGTCCAGTGCGCAATCACTCCAGCACCAAGGCTCCATCCACGCCCTCAGAGGAGGTTTCAATACCGTCCCCTCTGGCAGGGCTCCGTTGACCTCTTTCCCTCGGGCCGCCGTGTGGGTGCATCATAACCCAGGAGTGGTCTGTCTGTCACCTTGCCATCCCCCCAGACAAGAACCTGGAGAAGACAGCAGCGCCACGAGCCGAAGTTCTCCTTTCTCCTTCCTCCCCAGCCTGAAATTCCCCAAACGCTCCGGGGCTCTGTGAGGCCTCTGGGCAGCCGGCCGTTGCCCCAGCCGTTGTGCTGGCATCTTGCCCCCTTGACACAAAGCAATCCCTGTTGCAGAAAGGGAGGGTCCTGTGACCAGTTGGCACGGCCCCGCCTGACAGTGTGGGAGATGGACCTTTCTTCTCCTTGATAATCGATGCCGATCACAACCCAAGTCCCTTGCTGAGAAAGAGCTTCCCCCAGAGTGCCTTTGTCCAGGGGGAATTGAGACGAGAGGGCGGAAAGGGTTCCCTGGGGAGCTGTGACTCTGACAGAGCTTAGGAGACATGCCCAGGAAGACCTCCTACTACTCCCCCCTCCCACCAGCGCCCTCATTGCCAGCCAGTTCTCTCCCTTTGCCCCTTCCTTCGAAGAGCTCAGTCCTTGGGAATCCAGCCTTACCTCTGGATATAGGTGTAGCGCTGTTTTCTGACTGACGACATTTCCTGGGGCTACGGTGCCAAGAAAAGAACATCGGCACGACCCTCCTCACCGGACTGCAGACTGCATTTAGATTGTGTCCAGTTTTTACCAGTAGGATCCCTGGTGCCTAGTGGTCACTCACTGGGCTACTCACCAACCTCTCTGCGGGAGAACGACGGCTTTCTACTCTCATCAAGAGCTACGTCTGAGAAGCTCACAGGTCCTACGGGGTCACTGTGAGTTGGAATGGACTCGATGGCAGTGAGTTTGGGTTGGATTTTTTACCTGTAGTAAACAGACAACAACAAACAGTTGTCTTTGGGTGGACCGGTTAAAGGAGCAGGTGGCGTCTGGGTGGGCAGTCCATCTCTCTCGGTCAAGCAGACGAGTCAGATAGCACTGGGAATGAAGCAGAGAGCTCCTTGGGGCTGACCCATCTTCCCTAGTAGATGGGGAAGTAGAGTCGCAGGGAGAAGGGGCTTATCCAAGATGAGCGAGCTGATTAGAGCCAAGAAATGGGGGCGGGGGCCAGGCCTCTGCACCCCCAGACCTGTGCTTTCCCTACCGTCTTTTGCAGGCGATAGGGCCCAAGACCACCTGTCTGCAGAAAAAGCCTTGTAAATTTGTCTAAGTAGGGTTGGGAGAATTCCATGCCAATCCCTTCCTGAGAGGTGAGGTGGAGTTAGGAAGCTTTCTCCCCAATCTTTCCTTCTTGAAAGGAGGATATAGCTGATAAACAAATGGTGAGTGAGTTTGGAAATTTCCCTACATTTCATGTCAGGGGTGATCTTATCCCCAAAGAGTGACTTGATGTGCATTCCAGAACTACCAATGGTCAGCCATTCCATCCTCTCTGAATGGTCATTGCTTTGAGTTTGGTTTGGGGGCTACTCATTGCCAGGTTGGCAGCTCCCCGGAGAAAGACGAGATTGTCTGCTCTCATGAAGATGTGTAATCTTGTTGTTTGCGTCGTTGGGTGTGATCAAGTCGGTGCTGACTCATAAGGACCCCATGGACCACAGATGGAAAAACTGCTTGGTCCTTCGCCAGCCGCACCAGGCTTCTTGGGTTTTAGCCCATTGGTGCAGTCACTGCGTGGCACTCCATCATGTTGAGGGCCTTCCTCTCCCCACACGGCTCCTCTGCTTTACCAAGCATAGCAGCTCTTCTCTAGGGACTGGTCCCTTCGGACAGCCTGTCCAGAGTACGTGAGACAAAGCCATGGAGACCCTCTGTCAGGAGTTGGAAGCACATGATGATCATGAGTGGCTTTTGCGGGGCTTTGGTTTTAGTGCCTAAGTTAGGAGTTCTGGTGGTACACTAGTTAAGTGCTAAGCTGCCAACGGAAAGATGGGCACTTTGAACCCATTCAGTGGCTCTGTTAGGTAGCTAGCATAGGGACTGGGGCGGCCATTGCGCATGCTTAGAGGTTCAGGCTTCCGGCCAGGAAGGGGTGGTGTACCTAGTGGGCATTACACTGGATTGGCCCATCTGGGCCAGGTGAATTCAATTCAGCCAAGGGGGTCAATCAGGATCGTTGGCCACGCCCCTCAGCGGAGGACCTGCAAAGCCAGAATCCAGAGCATTTTGGCCCCTTCTGCTTCTCAAGCTGCTCCTCAGAGGCCTTGCAGCATTCTCCTCTGGCCTCAGGACTCCACGTGCGGGGTGGTGGTGGTGGTGGTGGTGGTGGTGGTGGTGGTGGTGGTGAAGTGCCCTGAGGTGCCTGTGTAAACCTGAAACTTCTTTTACCTTTCATAAAACTCACTTGGATCACAAACCAGGCTTGGGCGTGAATTCTTTCTTGCGAGAAGCCAAGGACCGAGGTATAGCGCTCCCAAGATAGCGAGAGATGGAACAGCTCTGTGGAGAAAGACCTGGGGATGTCTTCCTATCAATATCACAGTCTAGAAAGCCTACAGGGCAGCTCCGCTCTGCCACCCCGGGTCCCTGTGAGTCAGAATGGACTCGATAACCCTCACCAACAATAACCACAACGGTCTTGGGGAGCACCCACAGTTAAGTGATCAACTACTAACCAAAAGGTTGATATTGGAAGCCACCCAGACGATCCTTGGAAGACAGGCCTGGGGATCTGCCTGGGCAAGGTCACAGCCGGGACAACTCGGACACCCAAGGTGGAGCCAACCCAACAGCCACTGGTTTGGTTTGGGTTCTTGGTGTTGCTGTGGTGTCCGTGCCTAAGCTAACCCAGCTGGTCTGGGAGGAAGTACAGCCAGAAGGCTCTTTAGCAGCTGGGGCAGCGAGACTGGTCTCACATCCTTTGGACATGCTGTCAGGAGAGCCCTGGGTAGAAGACCAGAGACAACGAGGAGGACCTTTGAAGAGCTGAGCTGACCGGTGGCTGAGTCAATGGGCTGAAACACAGTAACAATTGCGGGGACAGTGCAGGACTGGGCAGGGTTCCTTTCTACTATATGCAGGGTCACTGTGAGGCAGAACTGACTCGATTGCACTTGGCAACGTCAGTCAGAGAGAGCAGTTCCCGCCCTGCCTAGGCCATGAAGCTACATGAGATTATGTGAAAGCACGCTTTTAAATTTAAGCTCTACCCCTCCCCCATAATTGCTGATTCCCTGATCTCTAATGTAGTGCCCGGAGCACAGCAGAAACATAGTAAATATTTGTTGACTGAATGGAGAGTCAATTGAGACACTTCAGATCAAGGCACTTTGCTATTTCTAAAGCACGAACTAGATCTCAAGGGGCCCTGTGGTGCTGTAGGATAAGGATTGGACTGTCACCTGCAGGACTTGAGGTCAAACCCAACATCTGCTCCTAGGGGGAAAGACAAAGCTATCTGCTTCCATAAAGGGTTGCATCCTCGAAAACCCTGTAGAACATTATTATGCGTCAGGGTTGACTCGATGGCAGTGGGTGTAACTCGACATAAGGTATTCTCAGGCCGTTCACTCTGATCTGGGGCAAGTTGCTTAACCTCTGCCCATCAGTGTTCCCCCTTGCAATACAAGAGGTGTGTTAGTCTGGGTTGACGACAGAAACAAATTCGTAGACACTCCTATGTGTCTAAGAAAGAGCTTTATATACAAGAGCAATTGAATATTGAGAAAACATCCCAGTCTAGTCCAGATCAAGTCCATAAGTTCAATATTAGCCCATATGTCTGATAACAATCTATAAATTCCTCTTCAGACTCATGCAAAACATGTAATGACACCAAATGCCAGTGGGTAGAAAGTCATGGATTCAGTGGCAGTGGAAGCATCTCAGCACTGGCGTGGTTCTCCATGTGGCTCCTCCAGCTCCGGATCTCTAGCTTAGGTCCATGTATCTTGTCAGCAGGAGTGCCTCACAGGGAGTATGTGTATCTGGCTTCTAGTGAGCTATTTATCTCTGTTGCACCTGCAAATGAGGTCTACCCCTTCACTCGTAATAGTCTCAAGTTGACACCTGAGGTAGTTAGTTTATTGTGCCAACCTGGCCGATAAACACATGTGGGGTTAATTGAAAGGCAGAGGGATAAATGGCTCAGTGAGCCTCACCTTACTGGTTCTCAGGTCTCTTGCTTTGTGATGATCGGACCAGGGTGCAGCTGCCTTCGCCAGTTCCTTGGTTCAGCTGGCAAAGCTCACTTCCTGCAAGACATCCCTGAGGAGAAGCCGCATGGACCTACCCTGATACAGCCCTGGGTGCTGGAGCAGCCACATGGAGACCCCTGCCAGCACTGAGATGCTTACACGTTCACTGACTCGGCTTTCCTCCTGCAGTTGGTGTCATTGCGTCTGTTTTGTGAGGAGGACTTTGTGGATTGGTGTCGGACATATGGGTTAATATTGGACTTGTGGGCTTGGGCAGCACTGGGCTGGGATGTTTTCTTGATGTGTACTTATCTTTTGTATAAAACTCTCATACATGAGTTTCTGTGGATTTGTTTCTCTAAAGTATCCAGACTAACACACCACCAGATTATTTAACTACCACGGGATTCTTCAGGCTAATCTTGTATTTTTGAATTGCATTGTATGATCTCTAAGTTTTCACATATTTTTATAAACAATGTTGTCAGAAACATCAGCATAAGTTAGGACAGAAAAATATGACAAACCATCATAGGCCAGAGCAGGGATGACAAGTAGATAATTTTTCATGTGTGATTCCTAATTGATTGGTAAAGGCTGCTTGGAATGTACTGTTGAAGAGGACTCTAAGGGCAGTGGTATTGAGTTGTGATGATTGATTAGTGATGTCTGTCATGAGAACAGAATGCAAAATAATGGCAAGAATGCCAAATATTTGTGTATTAGCTTTCTAGGGCTGCCATAACAGATTACCACAAACTGAGCAGCTTAGAAAGAAAAATTTATTCTCCCACCGTTCTGGAAGCTGGAAATCTGAAACCCAGGTGTCAGCGGGGTCATGTGCACTCTGCAGACTTTTGCCTTTTCCAGCATTGGTGGTCCTGCTGTTCCTTGGCCAGTGGTAACAGAACTCCAATTTCTATCTTCCCATGGCTTTCTTTATGTGTTCACTATGACCTCTCTTCTTCTTACAAGAGTTAATCTTGAAGTCTTCATACATTTACATGAAAAAAATTCCCAACATTTATTTATTTCCAGTTTTATTGGCATATGATTTACATACCATACAGTTCAATAGTTGAGTCGTATCAAGAGGAGATGTACAGCCAGCACCACAATCAATGTTAGAACAGTTTCTTCATTCTTGTACTCATCGTTATTAGCTCCCCATTTCTCCCAACCCCACCCCTGCTATACTCCCAAGGAACCATTAATCCTTGTGTTAGGGTTCTCTAGAGAGACAAAACCAGATTGCTAATAATTATATACATATATTTATAAAGATAGATATATAACACAAAAATGAATTGTTAAATTATATACAGATATATAATACAAGAAATGAACAGTTAAATTATAAAGCAGTACAAATGGCTCAGTGCAACTCACTCCCATGAGAGAGTTGTGAGACACTGGCAGTCCTTCAAGTCTAGAGAGCTGCCAGGTAGTCCTCTGTAGAGAGAGGTAGGCTATCCCAGCACAGGCAGCAAACAGCAAGGCAGGTCACCAACAGTCAGCCAGGTCACCAACAGTCAGCCAGGTCACCAACTGTCAGTCCCCAGCTCCAGACATGTAAATTACAATCGTATGGTCTTAAAGGGACCTCAACTTACAGCGACACAGTCCACAGGCTAGGTGTCCCACAGGCAGTCTACCCTTTAAATTGAGCCACAGAACAAGCAAGGCAGCTGCACACTCTTCTGATGATTAAAGAGCGAGAGACAAGAAAGGCGAGGCTCACTGAGCCATTTATCTCTCCGCCCTTCAATTAATCACACTTGTGTTTATCGGCCAGGCTGGCACAATAAACTATCTCAATCTTGCTACTGTCTCTATAGATTTACTTATCTTGGATCTCATATACAGAAAAACATTAAAAAAAACCCTTCAAACAAACCCAAATTAACAACATACAAAGAAAAACAGATTAAAATGCCAATAGAAAAGAAAGCAGAAAATATTTGAGACTAGAACAAATTTAAATGGATCATAAGGGAGTTCAAATGATAAGGTGCTAAGATTTTAATCTACCTGCATGTGTAACAATCCACTTTCCAATGTGCACTGCATTATCACACGGCTACTCACATCCTTGGCCCATGGTCCATGGTCCATGGTCAGAGGGGACTCACCAGGGGCTGAATCCATGTGTATTTCCCCTTCACCTCTTCTTTTTGTAAAAACTGAAGCATCTTTAAAATAGGTCAAAGGGAGGTCAAGATAATTATGTTTTAGCCTATGTCTGCCACAATCAACTTTACAATGCTCCCTGTCTGATAACATGGCTATTATATTACTTTCTTGTGGGGAATGAGAATGTTCAATGATGTCAAACTCTACAAACGAGCATGAAGCCATTCACCCAACCACTCTCTATGCATCACCTATAATATGTGAGGCTCGTCTGACTTATAGCAACCCTATAGGTCAGGGTAGAACAGCCCCTGTGAGGCTGTAACTGTTTACGGGAGTAGAAAGTCTCATATTTCTTCCACGGAGTGGCTGGTGGTTTTGAACTGCTGACCTTGCAGATAGCAGCTCCATGCACAACTACGCCATCAGGGCTCCTTTCAGGGAAATGGAAAGACCCTGAAAATACGAGTGATCTCTTGGGGCAGTAGGAGCCAGGGGAAAGGATTGGTGAGGAAACAACACCATAGACAAGGGCACGACTAGGAAATTAAAAGCAACAACGAGGAGGAGGTAGAGCTTCTGGTGGTGTTGAAGCAAAGCAAGCTAGCTGAGAGGATTTTCTAAGAGGCAGAAGAAGGGTGTCAAGGGTAAGTTACTAAGAGGCAGAAGAAGGGTAAGTGGGGCAGGAGGAAGGTAAAGGGAAACAGAGGAAAGATCTAGGAAGCAAAGCTATGGATAAAGGTATAAACATAGGTGTGTACTTATGTTAATATTTTATTTCATAAAAATAGAGATATTGGCTTATGTATATATATTTATATGGCAATACATTGAGGTCGTGGATGGACTCTGGGCCCTTGCTCAAGTACTCCCTCAACACAAGAACACTTTGTTCTAACACCTGGCATTCTGTGATGCTCACCCTCCCGACACAATTGCTGAAGATAAAATGGGTGCATAAGCAAATGTGGTGGAGAAAGCTGATGGTGCCTGGCTATCAAAAGATATAGCGTCTGGGGTCTTAAAGGTTTGAAGTTAAACAAGCGGCCATCTAGCTGAGAAGTAACAAGCCACATGGAAGAAGCACGCCAACCTGTGTGATCATGAAGTGTCAACAGAATCAGGTAACAGGCACCAGAAGACCCAAAACAACAACATAAACATATTGTTGAGAACGAGGGGGGGCAGAGCACAGATCCAAAACCCATATGTAGAAATAGGACATCCCCTCACAGAAGGTTCACAAGGAAGGGAGGAGTCAAACAGGTGTAGTACGGCACCAGTGAAACAAACACACAATATTCCTCTGGTTCTTTGAGGCTTCCTCAGCCCCCACTATTGTGACCCCAGTCCTGCTTTTCACTTCAGACTAGACCGGAGCATGTTCACTGGTACAGATAAGAACTCACCACACAGGGAATCCTGGTCAGATAAACCCTTAGCAACAGAAATGGGAGTAGCAATGCCAGGATGGTAGGAGGAAAGGGTGGGGAGGGGAGGAAGAGGGAACTGATCAGGATCACACTGATCAATGCATTAACCCCCCCTGCCCCCCGGGTAGGTGGGACTGAATAACAGAAACATGAATGAAAGGAGAGAGCGGTTGGTGTAAGATGTAAAAACAATAATAATTTACAAATTTTCAAGGGGTCACAAGGGGTGGGGGGAGGGGATAAACAGGAGCTGACACAAGGGCTCCAATAGAAAGTAAATGTTTAGAAAATGATGATGGCAACATGTGTACAAATATGCTTGATACGAATGATGTGTGGAATGTTATAAGAGCTGTAAGAGCCCTAATAAAAGGCTTTAAAAAATACAGGTGATATCTCCAAGATAAAGACTTTTCCATTTCTCTGATTCCTTAAGAATGGTAGTCAAACAACCATCGGAAGGCTGGTGTCTGTGGGTCCAGGTCTTGGGACCCAGCTCCAGCAGGTGGCGAAGTGGCAAAGGAACCGGGGCTCTGGTCAGTCTCTCTCTTACACCAAAGGCCACATCGCCCGGAGGGCCATCAGGCTGCATCCTCATTGGTAGGTTGGGCCTCACCCTTACCTTCTCCAGGAGTGTCTACTTGCACCAACTCTAACCATCCCAGGGGTCCCCCACCCGCTGTCATGTCATGTCTATCTAGAAAGGTGTCACAATGGCGGAGGGTCCCTTCCCCAGGTTGGTCTCCTCCATCTTAGCCACACAGGCTCCCGGCCACCGTTCCTCAGCCTAGTCATTCTCCACCGCCCAGGCAGCTCCTGAAAAGCTGTGGCGCTGAGTTGGAGTTTCCGATCCCTGACACAGCCACTTCCCCAAGAGGGCCGTCGCTCCTGGGGGAACGGGAGGTCTTTGTAACAGAGCCAAAAGGGTCATGTGCTCGGGTGGCTGGGGGCCTCCTGGGATCTTGTTTTCCTTTTAAACTGTTGTCCACCAAAGCTCGTCCAGGAGAGACCTGCCCCGCCGTCTTGAACTTGCCTTCTTAGTGCGCTCAGTCCGGAGCAATTTTTCCAGGGAATAAATGCTTGATGAGGAAGTGGTTGGTTGGGAGGCTGACTGGGAGGCGTTCCTGTGGAACATCTGTGGAGACGTAAAGCAGCACGGATGGGCTTCCGTACAAGGAGAATCAAGGGATCCCGTGACCCCCGTCCCTGTCCCCAGGGACACCTCTAAAGGAGGTTGTACAAGTTGGACAATTAGCACAACTTGCTGACAGGGGAAGTCCTTGGCTTAGTCTGCAAAGTCAACTTTAATAGAGAATGGGAAGCAGAGAAAAAAGGTTTTCCTGAGATCCAGGGATCAGGCAGAAGAGAAAAGGCGTCTGGGAAAGATGAACTCTGTCCCTAATACCAGGTCTAACCTCCCAGATGTCACAGACACACGGTCAACGTTGGCTGGGAAGTTACCAGACGCTACAGGGGAAAATATGATTGAGGCGGCCATAGGCACACTGGAGTGAGAGAGCTGAGAGAGGTCTTCAGGCGGCCTGAGAAGGGGAAATTGGCTGAGTCAGAGGCCCGCAAGAGGAAGCTGAAGTAGAGGAACTTGGTCTGTAGTGTCAGAGGCAGCTCATCCTTGGAGAGAGATGAGTACTCTTTGAGTGTTGAACTTGTACCATAAAAGTCTTTAGAAGAGAGACACAATGTGGTTTTTGCCTTTATTTGGTAGAACTTTCAGTCAATTAAAAATCACTGCTGGGGTGGATCCTTAATCAGAGGAGGAACCACCCCCCACCCCCCTGCCCCAGGAGGCCAGGAACCTAGGTGGATTGTCTAGGGCCATCTGGTCTTTCTGCTCAAGCCCTTTCCTCCCCAAAGTAAGCAAATAAAACTCAGACTCCTGAGAGTTTCTTTTGCCTTCTGAGGGGAAATTGAAGCTGGTCATTAGCCAGGTGAAGTCACCTGCCTTTAATCCCCCTATGGAAGTGAAGAGCCACTCCACTAAACAGAGAACATCAGGGGGACACAGAGGTGGTGGTGTGGTGAAGGGGTGATCGATCATGTCAAGGGGTTCATAGAGATTCTATATTATCGGAAAAGAATGCTGGGAGCTGTGGTAGGAAACGTACCATTCTGTCGGATGGGATAGAACTATGGAATGATTTGCTCTCTGTATGAATCCCAATTCATTAAATGAAAGAACAGGACTTTGTTTTGTTCAAGGTTGTATCCCTGGTACCTAGAATAATACTTGGCACATCGCAAGCATGCCCCAGACCACCCGAAACAAAAACAAGACTCACTGTCTTCTAGTGGATTCTGGCGCCTAGTGACCCCTCATAGGGCTTTCACGGCTCTGTAAATCTTTATGGGTGCTGACAGCACTCAGGAAATCCTAATAAATATGTGATATGAATGGCTGCTTTCCAGCCACTGCTAACTCTTCCCATGAACTATTTCACTGGAGCCTCAAAAGTCTATGGTTTGAGGGGATTTAACAGGGGCTTAAACCACATGTAGTTTCCCCTCATTTTTTACTATATATTTTTTTAGGTGAAACAACTTTAAAATGGGTCAAAAGAGGGATCAAATGATAAGGTATTCAACTTTGACCTATGTGTGCCATAACTGACTAGACTAGACAGTCCTCTCTGATAACAGGGCTGTTCCCACCCCTCCACTGTGATCGGAGGGGATTCCCCTGTGAAGAGCCGTGATGCCCCAGCAGAAAGCCTGGGAAAGTGAATTGTTGGAGAGTCAGTTTGGGTAAAACTTTAGCACTCTTTCATTATGACCCATTTATATGTGCCCTGGTTTTAAAGATTCCTGCTTTCTTTTCAATGGAGGTTTTGTATCTGCTTTATTTAGTTAGTTTGTTGCTGTTTGCTTTTTAATGATTTTCTGGGTGTGAAATCCAGGATCGGTAAATCTGCAGAGACAGTCGCTGGAGGAATGGTTCCTTGGGGGCCTGGCAGAGTGGGGGGGTTGGTGGGAGGTGGGGAGCCAATAACGACGATGAGGACAAGAATGACAAGCATCACGGATTGTAGTGGTGATTACACGGCTCCCCTGGATGGATTGAACTGGTGTTTGATATGTGGGTTATACGCCGATAAAACTGTTGGGGGGGGGGCGTCTGTGGTTGGCCCACAGTGGGCCCTAGAGCTAATTTCAGTGAGTTAGATGACTGAGTAGAGTGGAGGCCATTCTGGCAGAACTTGTGAAACAAGCCCTGAGGATGGACCAGCGTTAGTCGGCTGTGAAATCCCCAGGCGAGGTGTTCCCTGGTGTTCCACCCGGGCTGTCATTGTGGCACCACCTGATCTTAGCAGCTTCACACCTCTCTCCCTCTCTCTCTGAAAGTCCTTGGGGACACAAGACACTCCCAGAATCTTCTTTTAGAAAATGCTGGTGCGAGTGAGAGAAGAAAGGCCCACAGAAAGAGCTGGAGGGAGCTGCCTCTGATGGAAGTCTGCGGAGAAAGATTTCAGGGGAGCAGGGCTGGGAAGAAGGCTTGGACTGGACAATGAGGAGGAAGGGGGTGGGTTTGGGTCCTTTCTGTCCTGTCCCCACTCTGGCTATCTTGCCCATTCTCTCACGTTCGGCAGTTGCACCACGGACTGGGATGAAGCGCCTCTGCCCATGAGGGGCTCCTCCCCTGGGCTGGCCCTTTGCAGACACACACAGGAAATGCCACCGTGCCAGGCTCTAAGAGCTCATGGCCAGTCCTCTTGTATACAGGATCTCAAACCTTCGGGGGACCAATGCAGCCCAGGGTGACTAAGAAGGTTTCTGGCATGGACATGGTCATGGCTCTGGAAGACTCTGGCCTAGGTGGACTGTTACGGAGTGAATTGTGTCCCCCAACTAGGTGTTGGGGTCCTCTGCTGCTAACAGAAAGGTCAGAGGTCCCAGTCTGTCCAGAAATGCCTTTGAAGAAAGGCCTGGAGACTAACTTCTGAAAAACCAGTCATTGAAAACTCCACAGCGCACGGTTCGACTCTGATCCTGATCGTCACCGACAGAGGCATCCGTCCACGGGGAGGCAGCTAGTTCCTACCTGCGGCTGCACTCTTGCTTAGAAAAGGGAGATTCCTTACGGTGTCAACAAGGCCTTATCCGCGTTGGAGGTGTCCTCAGCCCATTTACTCCTGAGTTATCCAAGGAGTCGATTGACCTGCAGCGCAGGAGGCATGCTGTGAGGACAGGTACCACTGGACGATGGCCAGGAATCCGCTCGGCCGAGACCCCGATCGGGACTTTTGCCCTCTAGAACGGGGAGGAAAGAAGAGTCTGTTCTCGGCCGACACTCCCTTGTCCTTCTGTCAGAGCATCAGCATCAGCAAGCTACGACAGCACCATGCACTATGGTGACCCCTCTTCCCGCGTCCTTCCCGGTCCTTGACTACAGCTTCCTCTCCTCTGGCCCAACTCTCCACCCACACTTCATTTAAACCCAGCCCCTCCCGCATGCTGAGCCCTCCTGCTCTGTGGCCAACTGACGGATGAGTGTCCCACAATAGTGAATGGCGACCTCCTGGGTGCTGTCATGCCCACAAGCGTGGGTCCACCTGGCGGCTTACGCCCCGGCGACAGAACAATGCGTGCGTTCCTGGTCCTGTTCTCCACGCATCCACGGGCAGATGGCAGAAAAGCCCCCGTCACTTGGAAGCGTTATAAAACCAAACCCGGTGTGGTGGTTATGTAACTGCAGGCCAAGCGGAACATATATACAAGTGTAGGAGTGGAGACTAACCTGTCAATCAGGTGCTTTCTGTGGGCGTGGCCTTCTCCTAAGGAGGGCTCTGGGAACCCCCCTCCCCCCTCACATCTCTCTGCCTTCATCTCCTGCGGGCTGGCTAATGGCTGCCAGAGCCACTGCCATTGAAGCCACGTGACTGTACCCACCAGCCTGTGATCTGCCTGCGTTCTGCACCCTTGCTTGTGACGGTGCGAGTCTGAGGAGGGACTCATGGCCTGGTGCCAGACTGATGGACTTCAGTTAGACTGCGCTGGGATGTTTTCTTGATCTACAATTACTCCTTGACGAAAAGCTCTTTCTTTCACATGCATGAGGGTCTCAGGATTTGTTTCTCTAGTCAACCTGGCCTACCACACCCAGCTATCCAGAGGACCCCTCCTTTTCCTGTCTGGTTTCCCTGGGAGGGAACCTGCATTTCTGCGCTGTGAATGCCAACTCTCAGGCAGGGCTATCTGACTAAGGTACGGCAAGACTGCAACCAGCAAGCATTCCGATGAGGGTGGGAGCTGAAGGCAAAACAAAAAACAAAACAAACAAACAAAAATCTATTCTTGCCTCTCTGCAGTTTCCCTATTGGGCCGCCAGGGATCCAGAGTTGGCGGGTGGGCCCAGGGAGTCGTCAGCCTCAGTAAACACGTCTAGGTCTGCCCCCAGTGGGGTGAACATGATGGAACATTGCGGCATGGCTTGACAGGCTTCCCAAGTCCCTGCCCCTTGTCATGATGCCGTCAGCTGTTTCCTCATAGTTTCATGGTATGAACATCCTCTGTTTATGCTCTGCAGCATGCAGCCCCGGGGGTTTGTGTGCACAGGGAAAGAGGAGGGAGGTCAGAGTGTGCCGCTATTTGCCTAAGCGGGATTGCTTCCCTGGGAAAGAGTGGCCAGAGGCACCCAGCCTTGGGATGGGAGTTGCAGCATCTGTGTGGGTAACCCCAAGGCACGCAGTTCCCATCAAGGGGCCAATTCTTGGACCTCACAGACTTAAATCTGGTTTGGCCCCGTGCTTCCACAGAGGTACAGGCTGAGACTCTGAGAGGTGAGGGAACTTATTCTTGGTCATGCAAGTCAGTGACGATCTGACCCGGGATTTAGGATGGCCTTCCTTTAATTTTAAAGAGCCATGGCGGCACAGTAGTTACAGGTTGGACTGCTAGCTGCGAGGGCAGCAGTTCGAAACCCCCAGCCACTCTGAAGGAGAAAGACGGGGCTTTCTACTCCCGTAAAGAGTCACAGACTTGGGAGCTCACAGGGGCAGTTCTACTGTGTCCTACAGGGTCTCTGTGAGTCAGAATCGACTCGGTGGCAGTCAGGTGTTTTTGTTGGTTTGTTTTGTGCTCAACGACTACCCTAAAGGTTGGGGGGTTTGAACCTGTCCAATGGGATCACAGAAGCAAGGCCTGGCAACCGGATTCTGGAAAGACGCCATTTCAACTTGGAATCCCACGGGGAGGCCACCAGTGGGAATGGTGGGGTTTTGTTGTTGTTCTCACTCCCATTGTATATTTAACCCATCAGGAGTCAGTTACGTTTCACCTAGATGCATGTCTAGTTCCATGAGCAAAAGAATGGAGCAGGAGCCTGTCTTGTGAAGAACACACAGGGAAGAGTCCCACCAACGTCACCGAATCACTTCTGTAGAAATTGTTCACAGGGAGGTGAACAAGCGGCCATCTAGCTCAGAAGCAACAAAGCCCACATGGAAGAACACACCAGCCTGTGCGATCACAAGGTATCGAAGGGATCAGGTATAAGGCATCATAAAAAAAAATCTTACCATAGTGAATGAAGGGGGAAGTGCAGAGTGGAGATCCAAAGCCCATTTGTCGGTCACTGGAGATCCCCTCACAGAGGGGACTAGGGGAGGAGATGAGTCAGTCAGGGTGTGATGTAGCACTGATGAAAAAAATAGCTTTCCTCCAGTTCCTAAATGCTTCCTTCCCCCAACTACCATGATCCGAATTCTACCTTGCAAGTCTGGATAGAGCAGAGGTTGTACACTGGTGCAGATAGGAGCTGGAGGCACAGGGAATCCAGGGTGGATGATACCTTCAGGACCAGGGGGGTGAGGGGCGATGCTGGGAGAGTAGAGGGTGAGTGAGTTGGAAAGAGGGAACAGATCACAAGGATCTACATGTGACCTCCTCCCTGGGAGATGGACAACAGAAAAGGGGGTGAAGGGAGATGCCGGATAGGGAAAGATATGACAAAATAATAATTTATAAATTATCAAGGGCTCATGAAGGAGGTGGGATCAGGGAGGGAGGGGAAAAAAAGAGGACCTGATGCAAAGGGCTTAAGTGGAGAGCAAATACTTTGAGAATGAAAAGGGCAAAGAATGTACGGATGTGCTTTACACAATTGATGTATGTATATGTATGGATTGTGATACGAGTTGTATGAGCCCCTAATAAAATGTTAAAGAAAAAAAAAAGAAAGAAATTGTTCACAGGGAATCTGCCCTGCTGTGTGAACGAGCACTTAAGACACACCATAAGACTTTCTTTTATGAAGCCCGAGAGCTGGTTTTTGGTAAGGAATGTCAACATCTTCAGTCATCTGAAAAGAAAAGAAAGCCTTTCGCCAACACCTGCGTTACAAGAGGAAGATTGTAATCCCACGCGCCTCCCTCCAAATCCCCAGAGGACAAAGCAGGAATCGGCAATACCAAACCCTGCCTTCGTGTGTCATCCCACAGTCCCACCTTGGGAATCTGTTTGGCGTCTGCAGTGTGCTTCTGTGTTTGCATCTGAACACACCTGGACGCACAGCCAGAAAGGAACTCTTGTTGTGACAATATTTGTTGCATCAGTATTTCAAATGAATTACAGAGGTGACCATTTCTGAAAGAACGGGTCCTTCTTTAAATGTTTGGGCATTCCCCAGTGGCTCGTGGTGACCAGTACGTGATGCAGGACAGGAAATCGCCCACTTTCTGTTCCAGAAGTTCAATGATGAAGCGTTTGCTGGAAATGGGAATGCATGTCCCCATAGGAGTGCTGTTTTGTATGACAACTCTATGGATTGGTTAATCCTTGAAGCTGTTTAACCTCCTGTGTAGTTGACATAGGTCCACTAGGAATGACGGTTAGCAGGAAGCACCTCTGACAGTGTGCATCAGTCTGGGTACTTTTGAGAAACAAATCCACAGAAGCTCATGTATAAAGGGGAGTTTTATATAAAGGGTAAGTGCACATCAAGAACACATCCCAACCCAGTGCTGCCCAAGCCCACAAGTCCAACATTAGCCCATATGTCCGACACCAATCCACAAAGTCCTCCTCCATCTCACAAAACACACACTATGATGCCGACTGCAGGAGGAAAGCCGAGTCAGTGAACATGTAAGCATCTCAGCGCTGGCAGGGGTCTCCATGTGGCTGCTCCAGCACCCAGGGCTGCATCGGGGTAGGTCCATGCGGCTTCTCCTTGGGGATGTCTTGCAGGAAGTGAGCCTTGCCAGCTGAGGCAAAGAACTAGGTAAGGCAGCTGCACCCTGGTCCGACCATCAGAAAGCAAGAGACCTGAGAACTAGAAAGGCGAGGCTCACCAAGCCATTTATCCCTCCACCTTTCAATTAACCCCACATGTGTTTATCGGTCAGGTTGGCACAATAAACCTTAACTTTCTCACTCCTTATATTCACAATGCTGGTGAATGCTTGATTCAGAGCAATAGAAGCGAGTGAGAGAGAGTCTGAGGCTTAGATAGTCCATCCTGTCCTTTCCTTCTTAAAAGAAAGGTATCACCAGCTCTGGAGCCGCACTGTGTGGTTTTAGTCTTCTGTGGACATGCTTTCTAACAAACTCTCCTTGGGTAAGAAGCTTGCAGTCCACCCTGAAGGATGTTTTAAGAGAAAATCTCCTGGGACGCCTGGTGGTATTTGGAAGGAGCCTTGGTGGTGCTGGCAGGTAAGCCCTGGATGGCAGCTTCAGGGTTGTCGGTTCAAACCCCACCACCCCTCTTTGAGACAAAAAAGATGAGACCTTAGAAACCCTGCAGAGGGTCACTGAGTGGGAATAGCTTCGATAGCAGGGGTGGGTATGGGGTGAGGGTTATGTGTATGGTCAGGCCATTGCTTTCTTTAAAATGATCCACGAGAGAACTCTCTCTTAAGCCTTAGTCCAGGACCAGTTGTGCAGATGCTAAACAGATTCATAAGCATATGCTTTTTACTTTACGAACACCCTTAACCATGTAGCTGATTATGTTGGCTTGGTTGCTATGTCCCCTAGGAAGCTCATGTTCCAACCTGAAGCCACATCTCTAGCAAGGGTCACAACCTACAGTTGAGGTCCTAAAGTTTCATGGTGGCATCTTCAGTTTAAAAATAAAAACAGTCTCATTCTCCTCCACCTAGTGCTGTGCTTTCAGCACATTGCCCGCGTGTAGTTTTACAAACCGTCTTAACCCAGGCAGGGAACCGGGCGGTTCAACACATAAACAATACCTGGCTGGCAATGGGGCGCTGGCTCGCGCAATCCCGTTGCAGAGTGCGGTGGGCTGGACGGGCACAAGAGGCCATAGAATCTCGGGAAGTACCTGCCCTATTTATAGTTACATTCTGAAACCAATGCTTGACTCCACGTGGTGACTGGGCGCCCTCTCACTGGAAAGGCAGTCATCAAGTTCCACTAGCCCGTGGTCTAGAAGTGCCCGACCCTCAGAGAAGCCCGTGGCTGGTGACTTCATTTTCTTGTGAAGGTTAATCCTGGGTATGAACCCGTTCAAAGGTCAAGGTCCATGTACTTTATCTAAACCACTGCTTTTGCAAATCCTCAGCCAAATCTTGGACCAGATTTGCCCCCAACTAAATACTGAAGAAAGCAAAGCAAAAGGGGGCTAGAACCTTACAAAATGCCCAGTGTATTGAACGCCCCCCCCCCCCCCATTAGCCCTCAACACGGAACCCTGTTGCTCTTCAAATTATTCCATTCTCCTCACCTGGGCAAAGAAACCGCTTGGTTTCAGGGAGGCAAAGGGGAGTGTTTGTTTTCTCAATGTTTCTCTCCATCTCAGCAGTCCTTCCATTGCTGCCCAGGTCATCTGGTTTCAAGAGGGACCCTCAGTGCAGCGGGGAGCCTGCCTTCTCCCAGGTGCTCCGTGTGTGGAGGATGAGTCAGGGTCTCGGGGCACAGATGCGATTCATGGAGGTGACTTAGTCTTCCTGAGCATGCTTCCCTGCAGGACGCACAGGGGGTCCTTTTGGAGTGACTCCGACTGTCACCTGCTTAGAATGGGGCTATCAAGCTGATTTTCTGGTATAAGTACTAATCACGCCCCAGGACATGGGAGGGAGTTGGAAAAACAGGGAACTGAGCCCATTGTTTTCTTTGAGCCAAGACTCTGAAAATCATTTTAATTCTTATTGAGTTGATGCCACCTCAGGGTGTTTCAGGGCAGGAAAAACCCTCTGTGTCGGCTTTTCCCAGGCTATCATCCTTCAGAAGTTGAGCACGCTCCCTTCCCCCACATCCCCAGGAGGATTCGATCAGCACCTTTTGATTAGTAACCGATGGTTACCATATATGCCACCCAGCGGCTTCTTTGACAGAGAAAAGGCTCAACTTTTAAATTTCAAAAGAATATCATACCATTTTCCCCTTATGAGAAATGGATATGGCAACCTGGCATTTGTACACACTTGCCTTTTTTATAAAAATGAGGAAAAAAAGCTCTTTGAAAAGATTATAGTGGTTATTTCTGTGTGGTGGGATGCAGGGGATTGCTTTTCTTTTGCTTGGTTCTAGGGTCTGATTTTTCTATGGTGGGTGTGAATGACAGTATGCTAAGTAGAATCCTACATGGGTTCAGGTCCTAACGTCTCTACATTATATCCAGTACAATTTGCACGACTCTGCCACCAGGGTTCCTTAGCTAGGCTAAGTATCCAATTATGTGATCAACCACAAATCTGGGTGTTGCTGTGAAGCTGTTTAGCAGATAGGCTTAAAATCCACAGCCAGGCAGACTTTACATGAAGGGGGTTTCCCCAGGATATGGGTATGCTTTATTGAATCAGTTGGAGGTCTTACAAGCTCTTGTGACCTTGGACAAGTGAGTCAGCCTTTCTTAGCCTCAAGCAATTCATCCTACAAAAGGGAAATGATAAAAGTGCCTATCTCACTACACCAGTGATTCTCAGCCTTCCTAATGCGGAGACCCTTTCATACAGTTCCTCATGTTGTGGTGACCCCCCACCCAACCACAATCATTTTGCTACTGTTATGAATTGTAACGTAAATATCTGCTATGCAGGATGTATTTTCATTATTACAAATTGAACGTAATTAAACCATAGTAATTAATCACAAAAGCAATATGCAATTATCATTCATGAAGTATCGTTTTACCTCCAATACTGCTGCTTTCAACACAGCAGCTGCTTTCTACACAGTGGCTGCTCTCTACACATGTTTGACTGGTCCGAATAAGTACATTATGGCACCAACCCTGTCACATACACCTGTATTTGTATGGGGTGTATGTGATGGGGTTGGTGTGGTGATGTCATTATCCCAGGTACTCGTATGTGGGCATATGGGCATGTAGCTGGACCCACCTGGAGCTAGATAGAGGAGCTGTGTCTTGGTTCCTAAGACCATTGGAAATATGTGTTTTCTGATAGTCTAGGTGACCCCTGTGAAAAGGTTCAACCTCCAAAGGGGTCGCGACCCACAGGTTGAGAACCACTGCACTAGACCATTCTGACGATTCAGCAGCTTGATATCTGTAAACTGTTTTAGCAGAGGGCTTGGTGCATGGTAAACCTTTCTTAACTGACAGGCATGATGATCAGGATTAAGCAGTGTCTGGTACGTTAATCTCACTCAATTTTAAATTAGTAAAAGGTGAAAGTGCCATCTACTGAGCAAGAGGCATCCAGCCTTCCCAGGCCTTAGTGACCTACTGCTAACCCTGTGGTTGGAGGTCATTCAGCACCTGACAGCCCATGTTGGTCCTGTGGGTTCCCCCAGGCTTTCCTCAATGAGATTGGTATCCAATTAGGAGAGAAGTCTGGGGTCTCTCATACAGGGAACATTCATCCAATGCATACTTACTGAATGCCGACTATGTAAGAGAGGAGACCTGGTAGTGTAGCGGTTACATGTTGGACTGCTAACTGCAAGGTCATCAGTTCAAAACCACGAGTTGCTCTGCTGGGAAAGATGGGGCTTTCTACTCCCATACCAAGTTACAGTCTCAGGAACTCTCGTGGGTAGTTATATTCTGCCCTATTGAGTTTCTGTTGGTCAGCATCCACTCGATGGCAATGCAATTGTATTAGTCTGGGTACTTTAGAGAAACAAATCCACAGAAGCATATGTATGTATTATATATATGAGTTTTATATGAGTTTTTATATAAAGGTTAAGTGGTGCACATCAAAGAAAACATCCCAACCCAGTGCTGCCCAAGCCCACAAGTTCAACATTAACCCATCTGTCCGACACCAATCCACAAAATCCTCCTCCATCTCACAAAACAGACAGGAGGAAACCTGAGTCTGTGAATGTGTAAACATCTCAGCGCTGGCAGGGGTCTCCATGTGGCTGCTCCCACACTCAGTCTGCATTGGGGTAGGTTCATGTAGCTTCTCCTCAGGGATGGCTTGCAGGAAGTGAGCCTTGCCAGCAGAAGCAGCTACACCCTGGTCCAAACACCAGAAAGCAAGAGACCCAAGAACTAGAAAGGTGAGGCTCACTGAGCCATTTATTCCTCTGCCATTCAATTAACCCCACATGTGTTTATCAGCCAGGTTGGCACAATAAACTAACTACCTCAGCGATTGAGTTGAGTATGTTGGAGGCACGGAGCTAAGGATGGAGCAATGCTCTCTGCTCCCAGGCCTCCCCGGCTGGCAGAGACCAAGGGATAAATATTTGGAAGTACATATAGAGCTGAATCCTGCACATTGAAAGGGCAGCATTCTGCAAGTTATAACTGACACCCCAACTTGGCTCATTTTGGGGAGAGGGCTTTGAAGACTCTATCTGAAGAACTACTCTGAGTTGAGAATTGTGGGATAAAAGTCCAGAACAAGAGGGTGGGAGAGAACATTCCAGAGGTAAAACATTTGTTCCATCTCCAGCGATGACCCCTTCCACCTCCACAGAAAGTGGAGGAAACCCTTTCAGCAAAATAAATAAAAAGAAAGAATGAAAAGGAGTCTGCTGAACTTCTCGGGGAAAATCCTGCCTCTGTGCAGAGCAGCCCCCGCCCCCCACCCAGCAGACAACCCCAGGGCACCAGCCCTTTGAGCCCCACCCTGCATGAAGTGCCACGCTGGTGGCCTTCACACTATAGCCCCCAGCCTTCCCAGCCTAGCTAATTTCACCTAGCCTACAGCGTGTGGCCAGGGGGCTGGGCTCCGAGCTGGGCGCCCGCCAGGCAGTCTGGCCAGGGAAGGAACTATTTTGGGAATTTTTATGATAGAACAATATTTTTTTGGTAAACAAATGGAAAGCTATTAAGCGGGGACATTTGCTGGTAGTTCCTGGTTCACCCCTCTCCATGGGAGGTGTCACAGAGCGACATTGTCCAGAGGGGAGGATGTCCCCTGAGGTACCCATGCTCATACCCCCCACCCCCACCCCACCCCCAATTTCTCCCAAGAGAAACAGGCCAAGGATATTGGAGAACTGCCTCTTCCCCACTTCCTCCCTTGATAGCCGAGAAAACAGAAGCCCTTGGGTAGCCGTAGAGGCCCAACCCCAGCACCGTTAACCCCTTAGGGCCTGAGTTCAAAATTTTAGTGTCGGAAAGAACCTTAGAGATCATTGGTCCCCATTCCCCACATTCCTTTACAGGCGAGGGAACCCAGACTAGGAGACCTCTTTCTCAAGGCCACAGAATAAGCACATCAATTACAACTCAGGTTAGAGCCTCAGAAGGCAGACTTCTCCTGCTAGTCTCTTCAGGAAGAATTCACTGAGCCTGATGCTACATAGCCAAGTGGATACCCTCTTTGCCTTTTAATTAAGTTGAAGTCAATCAAAACTCATATATTGAGCCCTGACTATTTGTCAGACTAGATAGATCTTGAAATGTCCTTTCTGACAAGGAATGCAATGCCATGCCTCTCGATGGTGTCATTCCCGGCATGGAAAACCACCTGATTGCCTGATTCAAAACGGGCAACACCAGTCCATTCCAGCTCACGAATGCCTAGGCTATTCATGAGTTCCATCTCATTTTGATGACTTCCAATTTTCCTGGATTCGTACTTTGTGCATTCCACGTTCTGATTTTTGGTAGATTCTTGGCAGCTGTTTCTCCTTACCTTGAGTCGTGTCCCATCAGCAAATGGAGATCCGGAAGGCTGCACTCTCACGGGCTGTACTCTGTTTAGGTCACCGAAGCTGACCTCACTTTTAGAGAGCAGCTGCTCACTAGTCAGGTTTGAGTGCCCTCCGGCTCAAGGAGCCCATCCTCCGCCTCTGTCTCCACAATGTGCTGCTTCCATTCAGGAGCCCTTCGTGTGTGATAACGTGGATTCTAGGCATACAGTTTTCAGTGGCTCCTTTCTCCTTCAGGGCGCAGCCCGTTCCTCCGCCATACTCTGCATTTGGCTAATGCTTTCCGTGCGGCTTGAACTTCTTCCTTCAATTCCATTGGTTCTTGCTCATGAGCTACCTGAAATGGTTGAATATGGACTAGTTGGTTTTGGTTCAGTGACTGTGTATCCCCTCCCTCTTGCTTTTATGCATCCCACAGCATTCACTGTTGTACTTCCACTCATTAGGAACTTCAGTTGCTGACAACGTTTCAAAGCTCTGCATAGGTTGACAGCGGCTCCTTCCTCCAAAGGGGGGAGCTGAGTTCTTTGCCGTCCGTTCTTAGTCTGGAATCTCCGCTGAAACCTGTTCACCGTGGGGGACCCTGCTGGCATATGAAACACCAGTGACATGGCTTCCAGCATCTTAGCGATACCCAAGCCACCACAGTACAACAAACTGACAGACAAGGGGTATCAGAAAGAACATTTCAAAATCTATTCTGAAGTGCAATGCTGCCTGTGATAGGATTCTATCTGTCTGCTTTTAAGGAAATTCAATTCAATCAATAGAGCTATTATTAAAATTTATGCACCAACCATGAAAGCTACTGATCAGGAATTTGAAGAAGTCTACTAATTTCTTCAGATGGAAATTGATCAAACATGAAATCAAGATACTGGGGTCTTAAAAGCTTGAGGGTAAACAAGCAACCATCTAACTCAGAAGCAACAAAGCCCACATGGATGAAGCACACCAGCCTGTGCGATCACGAAGTATCCAAGGGATCAGGTATAAGGCATCATCAGGACCAAAAAATCTTACCATAGTGAATGGGGGGGGGAGTGCAGAGTGGAGACCCAAAGCCACTGGAGATCCCCTTGCAGAAGGGTCTAGGGGAGAAGATGAGCCAGTCAAGGTGCGATGTAGCACCGATGAAAAATACAACTTTCCTCTAGTTCCTAAATGCTTCCTTCCCCCAACTACCATGATCCGAATTCTACCTTGCAAGTCTGGCTACACTGGTACAGATAGGAGCTGGAGGCACAGGGAATCTAGGGCGGATGATACCTTCAGGACCAGGGGTGTGAGTAGCAATACTGAGAGGGTAGAGGGTGAGTGGGTTGCAAAGAGGGAACTGATTACAAGGATCTACATGTGACCCTCCTCCCTAGGGGACGGACAACAGAAAAGTGGGTGAAGGGAAGACATTGGACAGGGCAAGATATGACAAAATAATAATTAATAAATTATCAAGGACTCATGAGGGAGGGAGGAGTGGTGAAGGAGGGGAAAAATGAGGAGCTGATGCAAGGGCTTAAGTGGAGAGCAAATGTTTTGAGAATGATGAGGGCAATGAATGTACAGATGTACTTTACACAATTGATGTATGTATGGATTGTGATAAGAGTTGTATGAGCCCCTAATAAAATGATTAAAAAAAGAAAGAAATCAAGATACATTGATAAATACTGGTCATTGGGATGCAAAAATTAGAAACAAAAAGAAGGAAGAATAGTTGGGAAAATATGTTCTTGGGGATAGAAATGAAGCTGGACATTGCATGATAGAATTTTTCAAGACCAATGAATTGTTCACAGCAAATACTGTTTTCAAGAACACACGGACTCCTCCAGAAGGAACACACAGGGAACAAATGGACTACCTCTGTGGGGAGGGACAAGATCAGCAGCTAAAACCAGGTCAGGGCCTGACTGTGGGGAGACCACCAGTTGCTCATATGTAAGTTCAGGTTGAAGCTTAAGAAAATGAAAACAAGTCTACAGGGGCCAAAGTTCAACCTTGAGTCTATCCCATCTGAACTTCAAGAACATCTCGAGAACAGATTTGACACATTGAACACTGATGGCCGAAGACCTGATGACTTATAGGAGGACATCAGAACATAATTCAGGATGACAGCAAAAGGTCATTTAGAAGACAGGAAAGACATGATCAAGTGCGTGTCAGAAGAGACTCTGACACTTGCCCTGGATCATTGAGTAGCTGAGGCAAGTGGAAGAAAGGAAGAAATCATAGAGCTGAACAGCAAATTTCAGAAGGAAGCTTGAGAAGACACAACAAAATATTACAATGAAATGTGCCAAAATCTGGAGTTAGAAAACAAAAAAGGAAGAACACATGAAGCAGATCTTAAACAAAGAACTCAAGGAAAAACTCAAGCCTCAAGTTTCAATATTGGAAGATTCTTTTTTTTAATTTATTATTATTATTTTTTAATATTGGAAGATTCTATGGGCAAAATATTGAATGATACAGGGATCATCAAAAGAAGATGGAGAAATACACAGTCTTTGTACCAAAAAGAATTAGCAGAGATTCAACCATTTCAGGAGGTGGCACATGAGCAAGAACCAGCGGTGTTGAAGGAAGAAGTCCAAGCGACGTTGAATGCACTAGCCAAAGTCAAGGCTCCAGGAACTGATGGAACACCAGTTGAAACCTTTCAACAGGCTGATGAAGCACAGCAAGCACTTACTCAACTACGCCAGGAAATTTGGAAGACAGCTACTTGGCCAACTGACTGGAAGAGATCCATATTTGAAGCCCTTCCAAAGAAATGTGATCTGACAGAATGCCCAAGTTATAGAACAATGTTATTGATATCACATGTAAAATTTTGCTTAAGATCATCCAATAATGATTATAGCAGTACATTGACGGGGAGCTGCCAGAGGTTCAGGCTGGATTCAGAAGAGGATGTAGAACAAGGGAGATCATTGCTGATTCCAGATCGACCTTGGCTGAAAGAAGAGTATACCAGAAGGTTGTTCACCTGTGTTGTATTGATTATGCCAAAGCATTCGACTGTGTGGGCCATAATAAACTATGGATAACTTCGAGAAGAATGAGAGTTCCAGACACTTCATCGTGCTGATTAGGAACTTGCACATGGATCAAGAGGCAGTTGGGTGAACAGAACAAGGGAATGTTGAATGGTTTAAAATGAGCAAAGGTGTGCATCAGGGTTGTATCATCCTACCACACTTAAGTCTGTGTGCTGAGAAAATAAATCAGAGAAGCTGGATTATATCAATAAGAATGTGGGATCAGGATTGGACGAAGGCTCAATAACAAGCTGAGATATGCAGGTGACACAGCCTTGCTTGCTGAAAGTGAGGAGGACTTGAGTCACTTGCTGATGAGGGTCAAGGACCATAGCCTTCAGTATGACTTGCAATTCCATGTAAAGAAGACCCAAATCCTTACAACTGGTCCGATACGTAACATCATGATCAAGAGCAAATGGGGTGAAGTTGTCAAGGATTGTGTCTAACTTGGATTCCCACTCAGTGCTCACGGAAGCAGCGGTCAAGAACTCGAAAGATGAGTTGCACTGGGTAACTTTGCTGCACAAGACCTCTTTAGAGTGCCAAAAACAAGGACGCTATTTTTGGAGGACTAAGGTGCCTGACCCAAGCCATGGTATTTTCAATGGGCTCATAGGCATGTGGAAATTGGACATTGAAAAAGGAAGATCAAAGAAGAATTGATGAGTTTGAAGAGTGATACTGGCAAGGGATGTTGACAGTTGAAAGTACCGTGGACTGTTAAAAGAACAAACAGATGGGACTTGTCCGAGGGCATCCTCCAATTGTTTATGGTTGAGCCTTATTGAAGCAGCCAGTGTGCCAGTTCACCTCGTGGAAAGACTTCCTCTTTTCAGATGTCCCTCTACTTTACCAAGCATGCTATCCTTCTTTAGGGACTTGTCTCTCCTGACAACATGCCCAAAGACATGAGATGAAGTCTCTCCATCCTGACCTCTAAAGAGCTTTCTGCTACAGAGATTCAGTTCTTCTTCTGGCAGTCCGTGTACTTTGAATAGTCTCCCCCGGCACCGTCATTCAAAAGCATCAATTCGACAGCACCTAACAACCTCTAGATCACAAGTTCCTGTTGCCATTGTCAATTGCTGTTGAGTCAATTTCGACTCAGAGCAACCCTGTGTAAAACAGAATAGAAGCAACGCTTGGCCGGCGACATCCTCACAATTGTCGTTATGCGCAAGCCCATTGTTGCAGCCACCTGTCAGTCCATCTAACTGGGGGTTTCTCTATAATTTTTTGGACGTTCTGTTTTATTGAGTAGGGTGTCCTTCCAGGGACTGCTCTCTCCTGATCACATGTCCAATCTACAGGAAGCATAATCTTGCTGTCTTCTTGTCTAAGGAATGTTCTAGTTCTACTTCTTCCAAGACAAATGTATTTGTTCTTTGGCAGTCCATGGTACTTTCAATATTTGCCACCAACCCAGAATTCAAATGCAGCAGCTCTTTGGCATCTTCCTTGTTTATAGTCCAACTCTCACGAGCACCGACCACTCCCTTCAGCTCTCCTCTTTCTTCCGGCAGCACTGAGGACCACCAGAGAAGCCACCTTGCATGCAGAGATGGAAATTTTGTATTGTACCTGCTCGTCACTGTCTACCTGGATTGTCTCCTCTGGGCTTCATTTCTATTGTTTTAGGATAAAAAAGAAGCCCTGATCTCAAATACATTTTAAAGAGACTCTTTATTAAGTCTTAAAAGAGGCAAACCCAACATAAAGACTCAGATACACCATCCGGATGAGGGAGGCCATTAGCACAGGTCAAAATGGCATTCAGTGATTCCCAATCGGACGTTAGTTAAGTAGGAACAAAGGAACTGTGACACATCCATGATGGAGGACAGAAAAATATATCACAGTTACACGCGGGACTGCAGAAGCAGGAACAGGGTCAAGATCAGGGCATGTACATTATGTTAGATAGAAAGGCTTGCAAAATTGGTCTAGGGTGAGACTGATAGGGCATGGCTCATGGTCATGTGATGTCCTGTACCATCCCCAGTCTGGTGACCTCTATCAAGGGCACACCGAGGCAAGCCCTTAAGAGACAGCCCCACCCTGGGCTGCCTGGAGAGAGGTGGAGGTCATCTACTTCCCAAGACACTGGGCCTGGTGAATGATCAGAAAGAATTCAATGGAAGCTTAATCTATGTGAGGACTCTGTAAATGGATTTGGGGCTGTCACTGACATCCACAGCCTTTTGTAAACTGGGGTGCTCAGAATTTAAGCTCTGAGACAATACCCGAATCCCTGTGTTGTCTCCGGCACCTTACACAGGTCACCTGATCTCCCTAGGCCTCAGGGGCTGCATCAGTCACATGGTGACGCCCAAGACTCTGGTCCTTGCCCAGTGCAAAGCATCAGAGAGTGGCAGCGTGATTGTGGCTGGAAAAGTGCAGAGAGCAAGGCAAAGGGACATGGGCGTCAAGCTCTGATCCCAGTGTATCCTTCAGTTGTTTCCTTCTCCGGAGTGTTGGAGTGGCTCCCCCGTTGGCCCGGGAGGACCCGGTGATGCTCACCATCTGCCCAGACACCCATTATCCTCAGTGTTTCAACGGCTTTGAAAACGCACAATTTGTCTTGGCTGTAAGTGGGCCAGACCTAAGGGAGCGAGCTGGGTCGAAAAGCTGTTGCATAATTGTAAGTAATGGAATGAGCTGAACCCAGTTGAACTTGATTCAAATGCCATGGTGGGTTGAGGGCTTATGTTTCATGTTCATTATGCTTCAGTGTTTAAACTCCCATGAAAAACATAAGCAATGCAATGAAATCACTGCCAAGGCCTGGGGGGCCAATCTCAGCCTGCAGGGTGTTCTATGGGACAGGACTGTTGACAGAGCACATTGATTCTGAGGACACAGAGGGCCCTGGCTCAGAAGGGACACCTCATGGACTCTGGGGACTTCCTACTCTGCTGACCCACTCCCTCCCCTGTTTCCTCTCTCCTAGTTCAGAATATGACCTTATTGAGAAATAAGGTTCTTGAAGATGCAATTAGTTAAGGATTGAGATGAGATCATATACAAGGGCCGTGTGTGTGTGTGTGTGTGTGTGTGTGTGTGTCTTAAATCCACTGACCGATGTCTTTCGAACTGTGGGAAGGACATATGGAGACTCAGAGAAGAGGATGATGTGACAATGAAGGCAGAGATGGCAATGATCTACCAACCAAGAAATACCAAGGATTGCCAGACTCTCTCCTCGAGCCTTCAGATGATGGAGAATGGACCTTGATGTCAGATTTCTGGCCTCTAGAACGGAACAAGAATATATTTTGATGGTTTTAAATGACCCAGTTTTTGTTAATTGTTATGGCAACTCTAGGAAATGAGTACTCCAAGGATTAGCTTGGTCTGGCTCTTCTCATGTAACCTACTGCTGGGCATTGGTGATTGCTCAACACACATCTGGCTGATTTATGATACCCAAGGCATAATTCATGTGGATGGGGATGGGAGGCTGGCAAAGAGCAGTCTGGGGATCCTTTGGAGGAAAATGGGAAGAATAACCAGAAAAGAAATGACACCATGTGTGTAAAGAATTGGAAACAAATTGCTTCAATGTCCCACAATAGAATAGTAAAAATAAAATTACGACCCAAACACACATATCATTTATTTAGACAAATATGTTCAATTGTTTATTGCACACCAGGATCTTGTGTGATTATATTTGGGGACAAATTACCTAAGCTTATATTATGCTGCTATTTAACGTGAGAATTATGAAGACTATATAACAACCTGGCCAATGAGTAGAATACCAATTTGGCAGCCAATTCAAGAGTCAAACATGGCTTAACATAATGTTTTGTTTTGTTGCAGGTGAGGCTCTGCACGGTAAGGTAGGGTCCCATCCATCACCATTTACGCTCAGTGACCTTGGTGACATTCTTCCCATGTGTGGGCATTCTCCTGGTTTCTGCTCTGGTTGTTCCATTCCCATGAATCTAGTTTCCCTGCCCCATGACCGTCTCATCCTGGGTTTAATGTAATTGTTGACCATGTGGTCTAAGGTAGGTGATTTTCTCATGGAGCACAGTACTGACAGGTGATATTCCTTATTTATTTTTAGGCCATGTATTAGTGTGCTGTAAAGCAATCTCCAAGATTCGTTTTAGTCCAAGATTTGGGGGGCATCTCAGGGCGATTGTATCTAGGAATCCTTCAGCCTTAACCAGCCTTGGTCTGACTCTCTGTCTCTCTCTTTTGGATTATGAGATTCTGTTCCACATTCTTCTCTCATCCTACCAAGACCCATCTAGTGTGGTCCTAGGAGTCAGCATTTATAAACAATGTGATTATAACTAGATTTTCCTACAAAGATGCAGAGAAGATTGAACCGAGAGAAAAATGTAGCAAGGAAATAATGATTGTGTTTGGCTGATGGTCTTATGAGCAACTTCCTGTACTATCATTAAATTCATTTGTAAATCTAGAAAAAGAAGTTAGAAGAAATTCCAAGGGATGCCATCTAACCAGTTGTCCCTACCATGTGGATTGTCCTGATCTAGCTAGTCTTCCAAGAGGGCTTCCGACTGGAGAAGCTCTGCTTTCTGCCAACCCAACTGCCAGCATTCCTTGGGCTGGGCCCCGTGGTGGAGTCGGAATCCTCTGTGTTAAATTTGAGGAGGGGTTCCAATAGTGGGAAGGGCACCCCTGGTCTCAGTGAGCACAGATTCAGTAGCTCACCGGTAGAAAAAGAACGGGAGTTCCCCAATCCAAGGATGCCAGGGCTGGAACATTCCCCAACTCTGAGAGTCTGGACATGCATCCATGTAAGGGCACAAGAAGAAGGAATTGGCCAGCTGCCTGCCTTGGGATTGGATGGGACAAGACCAGGGCACTCCCAGCTTGCCTAACCCCCACCCCTCATTGAGAAAACAAGAGTTCGTTCTGCCTACTCCAACCAGTCCTGTCCAGCACTGCCCGGTGAGTCTGCCTGGTATGTGACTCTGGGAATGAGGCAGACTCAAATTTTTCAAAATGTTACAAATAATGAATTGACATGAAGATGGTTAAAATATGAAAACGGTACAAAAGGAAATATATCTGACAATAGACTTCTACCGCTCCTAGGACCTGGTCTGGTCTTCTAGAGGCAACAATATTTACAACAAATATTTATTTCAACCCAGGGACAAGGGAACAACAAGTGATTCAAAATTGATGGTGAGGAGGGTGTAGGATGACTGGTAGGGCTGGATCAAGGACAATGTAACCAAGAATTACTGAAACCCAAATGAAGGCTGAGCATGATAGTGGGACAAGAGGAAAGTAAAAGGAAATAGAGGAAAGAACTAGGAGGCAAAGAGCATTTATAGAGATCTAAATACAGGCATGTACATATGTAAGTATATTTATACATGATGATGGGGAAATAGATCTATGTGCATATATTTATAGATTTTGTACTAAGGAAGCCAATGGACATTGGGCCTCCACTCAAGTACTCCCTCAATGCAAGAACACTTTGTTCTAGAAACCTGGCATTCCATGATGCTCACCTTCCCAACACAATCATTGAAGACAAAGTGGGTGCATAAGCAAATGTGGTGAAGAAAGCTGATGGTGCCCGGCTATCAAAAGATATAGCGTCTGGGGTCTTAAAGGCTTGAAGATAAACCAGCAGCCATTTAGCTGAGAAGCAACAAAGCTCACATGGAAGAAGCACACCAGCCTGTGTGATCATGAGATATCAGGCATCAAAGAACAAAAAATCATATCATTGTGAATTAGGGGGAGTGCAGAGTGGAGACCCAAAGTCCATCTGAAAGCAACTGGACATCCCCTTACAGAGGGTTGTGGGGAGGAGATGAGCTAGTCAGGGAGCAGTACAGCACCGATGAAACATAATTTTCCTCTACTTTTTTTTCTTTTCTTTTTATTCTTTCCTCTAGTTTTTTAATGCTTCCTCCCTCCCACTATCATGATCCCAATTCTACCTTACAAATATGGCTAGACCCGAAGATGTACACGGTACAGGTAAGAGCTGGAAACACAGGGAATCCAGGACAGATAAACCCCTCAGGACCAATAATGAGAATACCAATACCAGGAGGGTAGGGGGAAGGTGGGGAAGAAAGGAGGAACTTATTACAATGATCTACATATAACCCCCTCCCTGGGGGACATATAACAGAAAAGTGGGTAAAGGGAGACATCGGACAGTGTAAGACATGACAAGATAATAATAATTTATAAATTATCAAGTATTCGTGTAGGGGAGGAAGCGGAAAAATGAGCTGATACCAAGGGCTCAAGTAGAAAGAAAATGTTTTGCGAATGATGATGACAACAAATGTACAAATGTGCTTGACACAATGGATGGATGGATTGTGATAAGAGTTGTACGAGCCCCAATAAAATGATTTAAAAATTTTAATATTATTTTTTAGGGGCTCATACAACTCGTATCACAATCCATCCATCCATCCATTGTGTCAAGCACATTTGTACATAGATTGCCCTCATCATTCTCAAAACATTCGCTCTCCACTTAAGCCCCTGGCATCAGCTCCTCATTTTCCCCTCCCTACCCACGCCCCTTCCCTTATGAACCTTTGATAATTTATAAATTATTATTTTGTCATATCTTGTCCTATCTGTCATCTCCCATCACACACTTTTCTGTTGTCTCCCAGGGAAGAGGTTATATGTAGATCCTTGTAATAGGTTCCCCCTTTCCAACCCACTCTCTCTCTACCCTCCCAGTATCACCACTCACAACACTGGTCCTGAAGGGATCATCTGACCTGGATTCTTTGTGTTTCCAGTACCTATCTGTACCAGTGTACATCCTCTGGTCTAGCCAGATTTGTAAGGTAGAATTGGGATCATGATAGTGGGTGGGGAGGAAGCATTTAGGAACTAGAGGAAAGTTGTATTTTTCATCATTGCTACACTGTACCCTGACTGGCTCGTTTCCTCTCTGAGACTGTTCTGTAAGGGGATGTTCAGTGGCCTACAAATGGGATTTGGGTCTCCACTCCGCACTACAACCCTCATTCACAGTGATGTGATTTTTTGTTCTGATGATGTCTGATACTTGATCCTTTTGATACCTTGTGATCGCACAGGCTGGTGTACTTTTTTCCATGTGGGCTTTGTTGATTCTGAGCTAGATGGTTGCTTGTTTACCCTCAAGCCTTTAAGACGCCAGACACTATCTCTTTTGATAGCCGGGCACCATCAGCTTTCTTCACCACATTTACTTATTCACCTGCTTTGTCTTCAGCGATTGTGTTAGGAAGGTGAGCATCATAGAATGCCAATTTAATGGAAGAAAATATTATTGTATTGAGAGAGTACTTACATGGAGGCCCAATGTCCTTCTGCTACCTTAATACTAAACCTATAAATATATGCATATAGATCTATTTCCCCATCCTCATAAATAAATATATTTGCATATGTACCTGCTTTTATTTAGACCTCTATAAATGTCCTTTGCCTACTAGCTGTTTCCTCTATTTCCTTTTACTTTCCTCTTGTTCCACTATCATGCTCAGTCTTCATTTGGGTTTCAGTAATTCCTCTTGGTTACATTACCCTTCATCACACCCTACCAGGCCTCTTATACCCTCCTCACCACGGATTTGGATCACTTGTTATTCCCTTGTCCCTGGGTTTGTTAATACCACTACTTTCCCCCTTACCTCTCCCTCTCCCATGGCCCCCCGGAACTGTTGGTCCCATTGTTTTCTACTCCATATTGTTCATCCAGCCTGTCTTATTTAGACAGACCTGTGGAGATAATAACATGCACAAAAACAAGACAGAACAAAACCAAGCAACAATATACAACAAAACAATAAGAACAACAACAAACCACTGACAAAAACCAAAACAAAACACACCAAGAAAGAAAAGCTTATAGTTAGTTCAAGGACTGTTTGTTGGCCTTTAGGAGTGTTTTCCAGTCCAGTGTGTTGGGGCACCACGCCCTGGCCCCTAAGTCCACCTTCGGGAGTCCCTAGGGACCTCGCCATTCCATTGCTGTTCTGTTGCACCCACTTAGTGTTTTGCCTCAGTGTGGCAGGATCAGATCGGGTGCAATTCCCACACTGTGTCTCGGTGTTGTCCCCTGTAGGGCTCTGGGTTAGTGAGGGGCATCATGTCTCAGAGTGGGGCCGACCACGTGGTCCTCTCTGTGGACTGATTTCATTTTGTTGTTATTGTTGAGCCCACCTACAGCAGAACATCCGCCAATTTTAAAGGCCCGGCCTCTGTCAGCCTGGGGGAGGGAGGTGGGGTCGCCTTTAAGAGCAGAAGTTTCTCATCTCAGGTTCTGCTTTCTGGAGTCCAGGGCCAATGTGTTCGCTGCGTTGATTCCTTCTGAGGCTTGGCGGGAGAACCTTCTCCCTGCCTTTGTCCTGGCATCGGGAAGCGCCAGGTGTCCCTTGGCTTGTAGCCGTAACATCACAAGAACGTGTGCCTGTGTTTCCCAGGGAGCTGACAATGAACTTTCCCCAAAGAATTTGGTCTTGGTCTTTGGTTCCTTAGAGCTAACGGGTAAAATGACATTGCTTTCTGTGATGAAAATATCTCTGGGGAGGGCTCCAGACCAGGACATCCTCACAGGCTATGCTAATGAGGTGCCTCCCCTGAGCTTTGGCCCTGCTCGAAAGACCACGCATGGGACATCGGTTGACCTCAGGGAAGAGGACCCAGCCATGAGGTCCCAGTAAAAGATCTGGATACCCAAGTTCCATGGGACCCACAACCGACTGCTTGGGGGGTGGAAGCTGTATGCTGAGAACCCCCTCACATGACCTCTCTGTTTGTATCCTTGCCCCTAAAACAAAACTGTATTCTAGCACGGTGGGTTCTGTGAGTCATTCCAGCAGATGGTCAAACCTGAGGGAGCGGTGGGAGCCGGCAGGTCAGAAGTGAGCGTGGCCCGGGGGTCCTCCGGCTGTGGCTGGCATCTTGGGCACACTGGTCACTGTCGGCAGACTGTACCTTTCAAACGTGTGAGATCTGACTTAGCTCTGGTGGAAAGAAGCAGAGGCGTAAGTACCAAGATTGCAGTTAAAGGGACAGAATGGAGCAGCATGGAAGTGACATTGCATCGAAATTGATAATAGATAGCATTGGAATTGAATATTGAGTCCTTATACTCCTATTCTCTCTCTCTCTCTCTCTCTCTCTCTCTCTCTCTCTCTCTCTCTCTCTCTCTCTCTATGAGGACATAAATGATACTGGATTAGGACCCACTCCACTACAACACAGGCCAAGCTAACCGACCATCTTCAAAGATCTTATTTCCAAACTCAGTCACATATACAGGTACAGGTGTTAGGACATCCTTTGGGGGGAGATGGCCAAATCCGTGGATATTCTAGTACTACTGTGTTCTGGTGGGCCAGCTGGGACTGTCATCTACTTTCTCCCTGCTCTGATCCAAGTGGGCTTTAGCTCACCCCCACCCTTGGGTACACATGGAGGTGTACCTCCCAGGCCACTTCAAAAATGGACTTATTGCTCAGTTATGGGGAGCCCGGGCAGCAGATGGCCTTCAGCTGCCCTCTCCTTCAGGGTCAGCTTCAACTGTAGACAGTTGCTGTGTTTGTCTGGGTTGACTAGAGAAACAAATCCAGAGACACTCATATGTGTGTAAGAAAGAACTTTATATTAAGAAGCAATTGTACATTAAGAAACCATCCCAGCCCAGTCCAGATCAAGTCCATAAGTCCGATATTACCCCATATGTCAATACTAGTCCATAAATTCCTCTTCAGACTCATGCAACACATGCAATGATGCTGAATGCAGGAAGATCACAGGCCAGTGGGTGGAAAGTCTTGTGGATCCAGCGGTGGTGGAAGCATCTCAGCGCTGGCGTGGGTCTCCACGTGGCTCCTCCATTTCCAGGGCTCTGGCTGCATCACTGTAGCTTCATGTGGCTTGTCAGCAGGAAGATGAAGCAGAGAGTGTCTCCAGGGAGGAATACAGGCATTTCCGAAATCTATATCCACATGGAGGCCTCAATGGCTGTGGCCTGATTGACAGGCTACCCCTTTGCAAGTTGACAGGAGATTATGTAGCTACCATAGTTGCTTTGTCCACATTTCCTCCCTTCCAGGAGAAACTCAGATGCTCAGACTATCTATATCAAAGGGAGGATGTGAATGAAGGTCAGGTTATCTCATCCCAATGTGGGACATATGAGTGGTCAATACTCTCTTTGGGGGGCTGTCCCATGTTAGTCAAGGCTTGGTTGGGCCTCAGTCCAAGTTTCACCTTCCCCTTACCCCACCTGCTCCCTTTCCTTTCTTTTCACAGGTGTGGACCATAACAAACACCATACACCCCACATGGTCAGTATCACGATATGCCTCCGGTGAACCCAGCCTGCACAATGACAATGGTCCCATTGCCAAGTTCTCAGAGTATAGCAGTTCCTTCGCCATTCACTTGACTAACCAGAAATGACCTTTCCCCAAACTCCCTTTCCCCTGTGGTTCTGCATTACGGTTAGCCACGGGGGAAATGTGTGCACGTTTTGGAAGGTCAGAGAGAAGCAGCTATGGCTTGACTCTCTGAAGGGTGGAGTCCTGCAGGTGCGGTTGCAGCTTGCAGGGTAACAATGTCTAGCCAGTTCACCTTATTGATAGGAGCATCCTCTGGGCCCGTGCTCCCCCAGGTCCTCCCAATTCTCTTCCTCCAGCTTCTCTGAGCCCTCAGTTGGCTGCTTGTACAACTTCATGATGGGGCAGCAGCCTGTGCTGCCGGTCACATGCATCATCAAGGTTGGAGGCAATTCTTGTGGGTTTCAGGTTGTCCTTGCTCAAACCTCTTTCTGTCTTTTCTTTCCATGTGCCGGGCCTGCTGACCTCAGGCCCAGTACCAGACACAGAAACACTGTCTTAGGAAGACTATTAGCCAAGTCCCACGACTGTGTAATGCCTATTACCTATAAAAGATCCCTTATTCTTGAACATGTAGGATTGGTAAGCGCCAATGACTTGATTCCGACTCACAACAACTCTACCTCCAATAGACTGAAACACGGCCTGGCCTGTGCCTCAGTTGTGTCTGTGGCTATAGTTGGCGTCAATCCATTGTGTTGAGGATCTTCCTCTTTCTCTTTCACCCCTCTCCCACCCCACCCCCACCATGTTTTACCAACCGCAATATCCTCTAGGGACTGGGTCCTCTAGAGGACCTTGATAACATGTCCAAAGTATGCGAGAGGACATCTCACCATCCCCATGCCTAAGGAGCATACTGGTTACACTTCTTCCAAGATAGGTTGGTTTGTTCCCCTGGTAGTCTAGGGCGTGGCCAAGGGTCTTCGCTGATCAACACAACTCAAACGGTCTTCGTCTTTGGCCCTCCCTATTCACTGGCCAGCTCTCACACGCGCATGAGACCGTTGAACATAGCATGCCTTGGGTCAGGTGCCCCTGAGCCCTCGATGTCATACCTTTGCCTTGAACACTTTAGAGCGAGATTGTGCAGCAGACATTCCATCCAACTTCTCCACTGCTGCTTCCATGGACATGGATTTCGGATAAATCGGAATCAACCCGACAGCAAGGCATTGTTCAACATGCGTAGTCATTTTCTTTCCTGAATCCTAACTCGTGCAATGACTATTTTCAGGTCCTCTCTTGATGCCGTTCTAGCCGTGCAGAACCGATACTCTAACGATGGCGAGTTGGATCCCCTCTATAGCACTGTGGGAGAAAGCACCGGGGAGCTGTTTTGGTAAAACCCTACAGCCACCAAAGCCCCGTGGAGCAGTTCATGTGGTCACCATGCGTCAGAATCGACCTGACAGAAATGGGGGTGATCACTGGTTGGGTCAGCTTTCACAGTAGTTGACGATGCTCACATTGCCTCCTGTGTCCTCTCCTCTCCTTTCAACAAGGAGCTCTGGTGGCACCGTGGGTTATGTGCCAAGCGACTAACTGCTAGGTTGGCAGTCAGACCCCACTTGCCATTCTGCGGGAGAAAGGTGAGGTTGTCTGCTCTTGTAAAGATCGCAGGTCTTGGAAACCCAAAGGGGCCACTCTCCTCTGTCCTGTAGGGTCACTGGGAGCTGGACTTGACTCGGTGGCAGTGAGCTTGATTCTGTTGTGTTTACTTTCACCTCCTTTGTCGGCTGCTTCTATGTCTTTACCTTGTCAAATGTGCTAACCCTTCTCCGTCCACAGTCAAGTCTAAGAGCTGAAGAGCACTACATGGCGCAGAGAGTAGTGTATTTTGTGTGGACAGTGGACTCTGATGATATCCCTTCTCTATAGTCGAGTACCTGTGTCATTCAAAGGCAAGGTTCCTAGTGAGAATCAAAGCGCCTTTCTTGCTTTATGGACCATCATTTGCCTAATGCACCTTATTTCTCACCAACGCTTCCACTGGGGACCATACTTTCCTTTTCAATGGTTTAGTTAATGGTTTTTCTCCCTGTTTCTTCTGCTGAGCCACAGAAAGCTATTTCTTTCCTTTATTTATTTATTAAAATCATTTTATTGGGGCTCATACAACCCTTATCACAATCCACACATACATCAATTGTGTAAAGCACACTTATATATTCATTGCCCTCATCATTCTCAAAACACTTGCTTTCTGCTTGGGCTCCTGGAATCAGCTCCTCAATTTTCCCCCTCCCTCCCTGACCCCCCTCTCCCTCATGAACCCTTGATAATTTATATTATTATTTTATCATATCTTACACTGCCCAATGTCTCCCTTCACCCACTTTTCTGTTGTCCATTCCCCAAGGAGGAGGTTACATGTAGATTCTTGTAATCGGTTCCCCCTTCCTACACCCCATTCCCTCCTCTTTCCTGGTATCACCGCTCTCACCACTGGTCCTGAGGGGATCATCTGTCCTGGATTCCCTGTGTTTCCAGTTCCTATCTGCACCACTGTGCATCCTCTGGTCTAACCAGGTTTATAAGGTAGAATTGGGATCATGATAGTGGTGGTGGGGGAGGAAGCGTTTAACAACTCGAGGAAGGTTGTGAGTTTCAGCAATGCTACACTGTACCCTGAGTGACTCATCTCCTCCCCACTACTCCTCTGCAAGGGATGTCCAGTTGTCTACAGATGATATGATTTTTTTTCCTTTGGTGCTTGATACCTGGTCCCTTCGACCTCTCATTATCACACATGCTGGTGTGCTTTTTCCTTGTGGGCTTTGTTGCTTCTGGGCTAGATGGCCGCTTGTTTACCTTCAAGCCTTTAAGACCCCAGACACTATATCTTTTGATAGCCGGGCACCATCCAGCTACTGAGAAAGCTATTTCTTTGCTAACTTGTCCCTAAGATCATCTAGCTTTCGACTCCTGCATGTACTGCCTGAAACACAGTCTGTTCTTCTAGATTTTCCCCTTGGAGCACCCTGATATCTTATTGGACACCGCTTTTTGCTGAGACCTGATAAATAATTGTCACCCTGGGCTTTTCACAATAATATGTCTTTATTAAAAGTCCATAAGCTCCTGGGTTAATTGGGCTTTCAATGTATATATATATATTCTCTGCATTAAAAGTCCATCAAAGGTAGTCTGCATTGTGCTTATTAACATACAAAGTCTAAAACTTGTGTACACTCATTTGTGAGAGGAGCAAGCCAGGTAATAAAGTGCTTTTTCATTTGGTGAGAAGGGGCAATGGAATTGAACATGTGTATTACAGCTTGATAACTCGTAGTAACTCAGTACTAAGTTGAAAGTCCCCAGGACCTATGCAAGGGTTCCAGAGTGACCACTAAGTGTGGCGAGGTGGAATTGCTTGAAGAGGGCCCTCTGTCCATCTGTAGAGGAGCCCTGCTGGTGCTGTGCAGTAAGCGTTGGACTGCTGACTACATGTTCAAACCCACCAACTGCTTGCTCCCCAGGAGAAATGTGAGACTGTCTGCTCTCTGCTCCCATAAAGATTCACAGCATCAGAAACCCACAGAGCAGTTCTTCTCGGTCCCAAAGCATTGATCTGAATTAGGATAGACTCCATGGGTATCCTTGTCTGGGGAGCTCCCAGTTGGATGGGATATGCAAATAGGGTGAGTGGAACAGGGATAGGATTGGTCAGTTTTTCCATTCCACTGGATTAGAGTGCACCACCTCAGAAACAAGAAGAGCCAGAGGCTGAAACACAAGACCATGAGACAAAAGAGGGGCTATGCGGAGACCACAAGGCACAACACAAGGCTTCCAGACCCCCAAAATATGGCAGAAGCTACGGGACCAGTGACTGACAGGTCAAGGAACAGAGGAAGATGTCTGTGTAGAGATGCCATATGTGGACAGAATGTATCCTTGCCACTTTGTGCCACCTATGAGGGGGTACCCGGTAAAAGGCTCCACTGGGTGAAGCTTTTGTAGAACCCCCTCCCCCACCTAAGTGAGAACCCATCAACTTGCTCTGAGTTGGTGCACCCAGTGGCATCACCTGGAAAGGTTCTCTCTGGTCAATGTGAATTTTTTTGTCAACGCAGTTTCGCTCGAGCTCTTTTTTTGTGATGGCTGATTTAAGAGAACAGCGTGCAGCTGTGAAATTTTGTTTCTTGGGAAAATGCTGCAGAAACTTGCGATGTTGAACACAGCTTACAAGGACAACACTATGGGAAAACTCAAGTGTACGTTTCTTATTTTTTAAAAAGCTGAAATATGGATTGATGACAAACCTCATTCTGTATGTCTGTCAACTTCCTGAACAGATGAAAATGTTGACAAAATTCGCGCATTTGTGCTCGAAGACTGACGATGGACCACTGATGATATGGCGAAATTATCTGGACTATCTCAGAGCTCAGTTCCGCAAATTTTAACAGAGGGTTTGGGAATTAGAAGGGTCGCTGAGAACTTTGTGCCGGGGGTTCTGACTGACCGGGGAAAGAGCGTGGAGTGGAAGCATGCCGTGCTTTGGAGGAACAACTCCGAAGCGACCCAGGCTTTTTTCCAAGGTCATTACTGGTGACGAGACATGGTGCTATTATTACGACCCCAAAAGCAAACATCGATCAAGCCAGTTGAAGACACCACTGCCACCAAACCCAACCAAACTCTCATCAAGTGAAATCAAAGATCAAGAAGATGCTCACTTGTTTTTGGTGTGAGGGGGATAGTGCATTTGGAGTTTGTTCCACCAGGTCAGACGGTTAACCAGAGTTTCTATTTCGAGGTGCTGAGAAGATTGTGTAACAGTGTGTGATTTGTGGCAGATGGGGGGCTGTTTTTGCCACCACGACAAGGCACCTGCTCACTCAGCCATCTCAGGGCGCCACTTTTTGGTAAAAAACCAGCATGCTTCTCTTACCCCACACACCTGACTCACCGACCTCGCTCCCTGAGACTTCTGTTTGTTTCGTGAATGGAGAGGGACACGAAAGGACAGCGATTTGACGATGTAGAAGCGGTGAAGAAAAACGCAAGGGAGGTGCTGTCAGCCATCCAAACAGATGAGTTTGAAAAATATTTCCAAGACTGGAATCACAGATTTGACAAATATATTAAGGGTAATGGAGAGTACTTCGAAAGTAATAAAGTTTCTTTGTAAAAAACAAAAACAAAAACAACAGCATAGCTTTGGGAAAAAATTCATTTTGGGGGGGTACCCCCTCATATTAACTTCCTTAATAAACCCCATACTTAGGAAAAACTCACATTTTTCACCCTCACCCCTTAAAGCTTGTGCCAGTTTTGCTGGATTTTATCCTTATTTATGAAAGGAAGACGATCCTGCTTGCTCTCCTAAAAAGGTGCAGCCTCAAATTCGCAGGGGGCAGCGCTGCTCTGTCCTGTAGGGTAGCTGTGAATCAGAAATGGGCTATCCTTACTTACCTCATTCAAGCGGCTCCAGCACAAAGTTCATATCAAGTACTTGCTAACTGTGTCACTTAGGAAAGATCCTACCCTCTCTGAACCTCCACGCTCCCACTTGTGAAATGGGGCTCTCGCCTGCCTGCAGGGATCACACAGGATGACAGTTGTAAAGTGCCTGGCTCTGGGTGCTGAACACTTTCTCGCCCTTAAGTAAGCCGCTTCCTTTACTAAGAGGCCTTCAAAGGTTTTCATTGTCTATTGAATAAAATCCAGATTCCTCAGGATGACTGAAGGCCCTCCCTAATTGGATTCCAATTGACCTTTGGAAATGTATTTCCTATTACCCCGAGTGTACCTTATGCCCTGCCAAACTCCCCTCCCAGCACATCCTGTCTGTTCCAGCTGACAGGTGTTGACTGTTCCATCTGCTTGGAAAGCCCAAGGAAGCACGCGGATCCAGACCCACTTCCCATCGCAAGAGCCCCTTCACGCAGCAGCTTTCCCTGCTCTCCTGCTAGAGGACATGTCTAGCTCCGTGGCAGCTTTTCTCCCACTTGGCAGCCGTCCTCAAGGGGGAGAATTTGCACCTTCCAAGTGGGGCACCGGGGTTCCATTCCAGCCAATGGACCTCCCGTAGAGCCACCACCCATCTTCCCCTGGAAGCTTGTGTGCTCATTGCTATGGCGCTGAACCAGCTTCAGGGAAGCTTCCAAGCCAAGGCATGCTCGGAGGAAAGGCGTAGTGATGGGTAACTTGCAAAATCCAGCCAGTGAAAACACTGTAGCTCACTCCAGTCTGAGCCCCCTGTGCATGGGGTCTTGGTGAGCTAGGGCCCCGACTCATAGCTCCCAACAATGACAACAGCCATTGGGCTACACCCTCGCCTGGCGGCCTGTGGATGGATCCAGCTCTTTCGATGCTTCTTTGCATCTGGGGCAGCCACTCGATTGAAGGAGCCTCTTTTTGCCGCCAGGGCAGAATCCAGGAGGCCGCTAGGCAACATTTCCAAAGGGACCTAGACGAATGACTGCTTCCTTCCTCTCTTCTACCAGTGCCGCCTCCCTCCCCTTTGGCAGGATGCTGGAGGACTTGGGAGCCACAGAGTGAGAGGATGGGGCTGTGGAGAAGGAGCCAGGGCAGGCCCTGGAGGCCTGGGTGGGAGAGCATGGAGGACTGGAGACAGGCTTTGCTCGACCTCACCGTTTAACCCTCAGGCCTCAGGGTGCTTTGGTGGACACCAGGTAGGCAGGAAATTGGGGGGAGGGTGGACAAGGAGCTGCGCAGCCCCTGGGTACAGGGTTCTACCTGGGACCCTGGACAGCTCCTTAAATGGTACCTGTGAGGGAACCCCGAGAAAGGAAAATGCCCAATTACGAGTTGGGCTGTCATCCGCATGGTAAGCAGTTCGAAACCACCAGCCGCTCCTGGGGAGAAGGGCTGGGCTTTCTACTCCCGTAAACAGTTAGAGTCTCAAAAACCCACAGGGGGGGTCGCTCGCATGGTCCGGATGACTGTGAGTTGAGTTTGGTTATCTCTGGTTGGGGGGAGTCCTAGTGGTATAGCAGGTGATGTGTTGATTGCTGACCACAAGGTCCGAAATGCGAATCTACCAGCTGTTTCTTAGGAGCTGTGATCCGGAGGGTCAGCAGTTTGAAACCACCAGCCATTCCTGGGGAGAAGGACTGGGCTTTCTACTCCAGTAAACATTTAGAGTCTTGGAAACCCACAGAGGCAGTTGTATCTTGTCCTATAGGGTCGCTAGGGGTTGGCATGGACTTGCTGACAGTGAGTTTGGATTTGGAGATGGGTAAGGTGATTCCTCAGCCTCTCTCTGAGCCATTTCAGGATGGGCAAGGGGAAATGAGGGCCCATGCGATTGCCCACTCCAGGCCCTAGTCTCCAAGGCTCGGGCAGCTCAGTCAATTGGACCAGAAGCCACGTTGGGCATCCTAGGTAGGCATCCTTGGGTCCCTGGGCATCCTTGGGCACCTGGGCCTGGCAGCTTTGGAGCCTATGTGTGTGAGCAGATGTTGCAGCCTATTCACAGTGAAATTCTGCCTGGGGGTCACCCCCACCGCAGACAGCGACAGGTTAGTGGTCACCGATACTAAGGGAAAGGGGCAACTGAGCTCCTAATGTGTCCAACCAACTTCTAGCTTGGAGCAGCACAGTTTTCTCAGGCCTTTTTTTTCCCCCAAAACAAGCTTCCCTCCCAGGGCGGTGGGGCTGCAGGAGCTATCTGCGGCCTGGTAGTGTCCACAGGCCCACTTCACTGCCCTTGGGCCAGCGTCAATTCTGGGCTGAACTATGGCTATAGCCGTGGGGATACCCCTGACTTTGTGTCGTCTGCCCTGTCCTGAAAGAAGACCACATGGGGAGGGAGCTCACCACACACAAGTCAGCACCATAAACCTGGGTGGCTAGAAGGACTCTTGGGGAAAATGAGGCCAGCCCTTTAATCCCCCAGATTGTGGGGATACCGAGCCTTTGTGATCTAGACAGACCGAGGGGCTGGGTTGGGGCGAGGCTCCAGGCCTCCTTGTGCTACGTTGAGAGCTCCTTTTGCTTGTACTCTCCATGTATCGTCTTCTGGGAGTGTGTAGCCTTCAGGAAAGAGACCCAAGGAAGAAGGCAATTCTCAGCTTGGAAGATCCAACGGCTGTTGGTGGAAGCAAAAGCAGAGATGAGCCGGCAGACCAGGGACCACACCGGTTCCTCCCACATCACACTGCAGACTTTTGCTTATTGGAATGTCCTACTGCTGAGAAGCCGCTCTCTTGTTAGCCAGGCACCCAGAGGAAAGGATCAAACCCACCCCCCTGCCTGTTTGTAGTCTACAAATCCCTCTGGGAGCTGGATTTGTAGACTGTGATCCTCAGAGCAACCTTGGGAGACGTGAGCATCCTACTGGGCGGATTATCACTTTACCGATGTAGGACAGGCAGGGCCCCCAGCCAGCAGGTGGTGGAGTTGCAGCTCAAAAACCAAGTCTTCTGACTCCAAATCCTATGGGGAGAAAAATGCTCTGGAAATGATCACACTGTACGTGATGTAAGATGCTAACCACTACTGCCACTGCCACCACTGCCACCGTGCCACCTACCATCGTTACCATCACCACTGTTACCACAACCACGGCCATGCCCGGTGTAACCAGAGCCACCACCTCTGCTCACCGACAGCTTCCAAGCTCAACTAGAGCTGCGTTTCTCTCCCGGGAGCATCACCATCCTGATCTCGCTTAGTGCCTGGAACAGATTCAGCCAGTGCTCCTGGGCAGGAACACCCACCCCCGGAGAGCTTGTTATAAAGGCCGAAACTTAGCCTCCATCCAGGCCCGTTGAACCATATTTTCCACTTTAACAAGTTATTATTAAATTAATTCAGGTACCGAGAGAAACATGAGCTTCTCTCTAGAGCAGACTCTGGGAACCTGGAGAACACTCCAGAGGAGGTGGTTTTACGGGACAGGTTCCCCCTGTAGGGCTTGCTGACCTTGGGGTCCGTCCTCTCTCCCCACCCTGAGCTGAGGGACAAAGGCAGCCCTGCGTCATCCTACTTCTGGCGTGCAGGGCCCTCAGAGTGGACTAGACCTTGGAGGTTCACCCGAGGAGAAGCAGTGTGCGGTCCATCTCTTGGCCACTCTCATGTGAGAGAAGAGGTGGTCTGAGGCACAGCCCATCCCCGCAGGCTTGCTTTCCAACCAGTTAGAAGTTTCATTTTTGTCCCTCAATCTCCTCCCTACCCAGGATGCCCTTCCCATACTCCCAGACCTCCCCCGTGGTGGAAAGGCTGCTCCGGGCGTACTGAGTTAGGGTGCAAAAGAGACCCCAATCTCAAGTATAGTGGAAGAACATGAATTCTGTCTGAAGCAGGACCAAGCGAAGACGGAGACAATGATATTTCATAGGGAGGAGAGAGCCCATTAGCAGGTGATCCTAATGTGGTTTCCGAGGATGTGCAGTTAAATAAGGCACGGAACAAAGGAAACACAGTCATGACTGACGGCTGCTCAGCGCGTCACGGTTACAGGTGGGGCGACAGAAGCAGGCACAGGGACTGTGATGGGCAAGTGCACTATGTTAGGCAGAAGGGAGAGCTTTCCGATGGCTTTCTGAACCAGGCAGTCCAGGCAAGCCTGACAGGGCAGGGCTCACGACTATTTGACCCCTGGTATGGTCTGTCCATCAAGGGCACACCCAGGCAAGTCCCCAAGGGAGACTGCCCCTCCTCAGCGCGCAGGCTAGAGATGGGTGGAGGTAATGCAGTTTCAAAGGCACTCTGCCTGAGGGCAGGTTGTTCTCATCTCCCCACCCCCCAAGTTAACGGTGGTCTGAAGGTATTCCCGGAAGGCTGCACCCATCCACGTGGGGACTCTGCAAAGGAATTTTGGGCGTTCGCTCTTCTCCACAAGCCTTCTGCAAATGCGGTGCTCAGAATCCCAGCTCTAATCCGGTACAACGCCCGGAAACCACTGTGCTGTCTGCACACGCTCATGAGGAAAACAAAACACGACAGCTGATTGATTCACTAAGGCGTCAAGGAAAGACGAAATCAGGTTCCCAATACTTGGCTAAAAAAGCAAAGATGTATATGTATATGTATATATACATGTATATGTATATATATGTATATGTATATATATTATAGATAAATCTGTCAAAAAGATTTGACTTTGTGGGCCTTCAAGAATTAAACTTTTTGATCCCCTGGCGATGGGCAAAGCACCTGATTGGTGGTGGTGTTCTGGTATCAGTCAGGGGCAGAGCACACTGGCAGCCCTGTATTCATCCTAGCTTGAAGCCTAGATCGTGGCCAGAGCTGTTTCATGCCTAGGTCATATTAAAAAGAAAGAAAGAAAGACAGAAAGAAAGAAAAGAAAGAAAGAAAGAAAGAAAGAAAGAAACTTTTTAACCCTGAAGAACTTATCCCTCTGAGGTTCCAGAGAGCTGCGGTTTTCCCATGTAGGTGTTAGTTCCAAAGAGCTGCATGAGGAGATTCTCAATCAGGGCGACCTCTCTTTTCTTATGTAAGAAGCAACCATGCTTTAGAAATGTGTCCAGAAACCAGCCTCCAAGGCAACTGTCCCTGGGCACAGTCCTCCCAGTGGCAGGAAGTTGGGTCCCCATCTGCTCCCTAAGGATTGGCAGCCACTCTACTCTGACCAGAAACCTCCACTTGGCGCCTGCCTTCTCTCGAGACAAAGGGAAGTGGGTCTCCCAGAATTTCCCCAGGTGTCCTGGGAGCTGGGTTACAGAGACAAAGGTGCCACAGCTGAAGTGCTAATGAAGTCACGAAGCTGCCTGGTGGAATGAGGTTACAGGAAGATATTGACAACGTTACTCTCTCTGTTTTTGAAAGGAGTTGGTCTTTCTTTGTGTGTATCTATTCTCTCTCTCTCTCTCTCTCTCTCTCTCTCTCTCTCTCTCTCTCTCTCACACACACACACACACACACACACAGACTCTCATAGGAATAGAAGCAAACCTCTCAGTTTCCAATTGTCAAAAATTGTCTCATCTCTGAAATCTTAGAATGCTCAAGTTCTGGTCTGATTTCTGCTCTTCCCGTTGTGGAATGCGAGCTCCCCTCCTCCCATTCCCCTGATGGGCCTCAATGGCATGCATGCTCTTTCTCACTCTTTACAAATTAATTGGGGTCACTACATATACCAAATCATTTCCTAGTTCAGTCACATCCAGCAGAATTGTCCATTTGCTACCACAATCAGTTTCCAAACATTCTTTTCTATATGGCCCCCTGAATGTCATTACTCCTTCACCCCACCACCACCGCTGTGTCCCCCTCCTGGCAAAACCCTTTTTCACTTGCTGAATCTATAGATTCATTAGTCCTGGTTTTCATACCCTCCCCTCAAAAAACATATACCGCACCTTCAAGAGGGTGACCCCAATGACATAACCCTCCCAAGAGACCCCCTAATGTTTGTAAAATGATGGCATCTTGTCAGCAGTTCAAAACTACCAGCCACTTCTTGGGAGAAGGGTGAGGCTGTCTCCTCCCATCAAAAATTACTGTCCCAGAAACTCACAGGGGCAGCGTGACCCTTCCCTACAGGGTGGCCGTGAGTTAGAATTGACTGGAAGAATGGGAGTTCCAGGACAGTTCATTGCATACGAGCAAGTTGGGCATGGAGCCAGAGGCAGTTGTGTGACTAGAACACGGGGATCCTGCATGGTTGACCATCAGCAAGGCTGTGTGTCAGGGTTGTCTCCTCTCGCCATACTTGTCCAGTCTGTATGCTGAGCACATCATCAGAGAAGCTGGATTGTAACAAGAGTGTGGCATCAGGATTGGAGGAAGGCTCACTAACAACCTGACATGTGCAGACGACACCACCTTGCTTGGCTGATGAAGATCAAGGATTGTAACCTTCAGTGTGGATTACAACCCAATGTAAAGTAGACCCAAATCCTTACACCTGGACCAAGAAGTAACATCATCATCAATGGAGAAAAGGTTGAAGTTGTCAAGGATTTTGCCTTGCTTGGATCCACAATCAATGCTCACGGAAGCAGCTGCCAAGAGATCAAAAGATGTGCTGCACAAGACCTCTTGAGAGTATTGAAGAGCAAGGATTTTAACTTGAGGACTAAGGTGCACCTGCCCCGGGCCGTGGTATGCTCCTTTGCCTCACATTAAGTAGGGAAGACTGAAGAAGAGCTGGTGTGTTCGAACTGTGGGGCTGGAGAAGAAGATTGAGAGCACCAGGGACCGCTGAAAGACCAAGCCGATCTGTGTGGGAAGAAGTAACGTCAGATAGTCCTTAGGGGCAAGGACGGCGAGACTTTGGCTTACGTGCTTTGGACATGGCAGAGAGGTCAGTCCCTGGAGAAGGACGTCATATTTGGTAAAGTAGAGGGGCAATGGAAAAGAGGAAGGCCCTTGATGAGCTCAATGGATACAGCGGCTACATCAACGGGCTCAGGCATGTGAACAATTGTGCGGATGGCACAGGACCGTACAGTATCCCGTTCTGTTGTGCGTCGGGTCAGAGTGGAGTTGATGGCAACACCATCAAGACCTAGAAACTACACTAACAACACCACGGCCACCTAGAAACCACGTGTCTTCATATTGACTTTAAAACAAGAAGTAACGGGTCTGTGATTTGGGGGGCTGCTAATGAAGGAAGTGAGAAAGCACTGGGCTTCTACCCAGAAGGTCTGTGGTTTGAACCCATCATCTTTGCTGAGAGGGAAAGACGAGGCGGCTATATTCTATCCTATCAGCGAGCTGTGTGTTGGAATCGCCTTGACAGTCATAGGATTGGTTTTGGTGAGAGTCTGAAATGTTCTCCTATAAATGATATCTATAAACACCTGGCATTTATGACAACCCCTTAGCTTTTCACAGGCTTTTGTGGGGTTGAAGGAGCAGTGGGTTATGTGTTGAGCTGCTGCAATAGTTACAGTACATTGGGCCAACCTGGCCAATGAACACATGTGAGATTAATTGAAAGGCAGGGAGAGACATGGCTCAGTGAGTCTCGCCTTGGTCTCTTGCTTTCTGATGGTCAGACCAATTTCGGCTGCCTTAGCTAGTTCCCTGCCTCAGCTGACAAGGTTCACTTCCTGTGAGACATCCCTGAGGAAAAGCCACATAGACCTACCCCAATGCAGCCTTAGGTGCTGGAGCAGCTGAGTGGAGACCCCTGCCAGTGCTGAGATGCTTACACGCTCACTGATTTGGTTTTCCTCCTGCATTTGGCATCATTGCGTGTGTTTTGTGAGTTTGAGGAGGACTTTGTAGATCGGTGTTGGACTTATGGGCTTGGACTGGTCTGGGTTGGGATGCTTAATGTACAATTACCCTTTATATAAAACTCTCTCTGATAAGATATGAGTGTTTGTGAATTTTGTTTCTCTAGTCTACCCAGACTAACACACCTGCTAACAGCAAGGTTGGCAGTTTGAGACCACCAGCCACTCAGAGGGAGAAAGAGGAAATGTTCTACCCCTATACAGATTAGTCTTAAATCCCATGGGGGCAGTTGTGCTCTGTCCTATAGCATGGCTCTGAGTCAGCATTAACTCTGTGACAGTGAATTTTAGGGTCTATGTCTTCATTCTTGTTACCCACTAATGGTAGCTCCTTGCCTGGAGCGATTCCGTGTAATCAGTAACCACTCCAAGTGGAACAGAGAGAGAGAAAAGAAACCCTGGATAGGGAGGGAGGGAGGAAAAAAAAAAAAGAGGACCTGATGCAAAGGGCTTAAGCAGAGAGCAAATGCTTTGAGAATGATTGGGGCAGGGAATGTATGGATGTGCTTTATACAATTGATGTATGTATATGTATGGATGGTGATAAGAGTTGTATGAGTCCCTAATAAAATGTAAAAAAAGAAAAGAGGAGAAAAAAAGAGAAAATGATTAAGGAAAACAATGTACAGATGTGCTTTATACAATTGATGTATGTATATGTATGGACTGTGATAAGAGTTGTATGAGCCCCTAATAAATTGTTTAAAAAAAAAAAAAGAAAAGAAACCCTGGATATTATGAGGAAGGGAGACGATGGAATCTATTTCCAGCAGCTTGGCTGTTTGATGAGTGCTCAAATTATCCTAATTTCTCCTTTGATCTAATTTATATTACTTTCTTCTAACAATTCTAATGACACATTACATGCAGGTAATTACATTTACTCTATAACTGACGCTTGAAACTCTGGTGGGCAGGGGCCAGTGGTTGGCCAGGAGGCTCCTGATCAAAGAGGACTCTGCTTGTATTATTCAGCTGGACCTGATGCTTTAGCCGGGGACCCTCGGCCTCTGTCCCTGTGCAGCAGGTCTGTAAGAGGGGACAAACTGGCCCCAAGACGGCTTAGGAACAACATATCCATTAAAGATGATTTGGAATACTCGATGACAGTTTGGGGTTGAATTGTGGCCCCTAAAAGATGTCTTAAATGGCATCTGTAAATGTGACATGATTTGGAAGGAGGACCTTTGAAGGTGTTCTCAGTTCTAATCCTTGTTGTTTTCTTAAACAGTGTTCAGTCTCTTAAAGTTTCCATCTGTGTAAGCAAACCTTCTGTGCCGTTTAGTCTAAAAAGCTTTCCTATGTGTCTATATTTTCCTTTCCTCCACTCTGTCTTTCATTGTGTCCTGTTGACTGGATGAAGGATATTAGCATTAGAATTATCAAGTGTCCCCTGGAGGCTATTTATATCACTTCCCAAGAAACTGCACCTCCACTGGACCGGGGTATATATATGTAAGCTTTAGATACATTAATGGATTTTGAGCTTGCACGGAATGACATAAACCCTAATCTAAGAACAATCAGTTCTTATCAGGTGGCCCTGCTTGACACTTGCCCTCATGAAGTAATCACTGAAGATATGGGTCCTAAAGCCAAGTACAGTGAGGAGATCACATGGAGCCTGGCTATCAGAAAGAATAACATCGGGGTCTGGAGGGCTTGTCTTCAAACAAGGAGCCATCTAAGTGATATGCCAACTAAGGACAAACGGACCGAACATGCCAGCCTGTGGTCGCTGTGTCAGAGCTTCCATTTCAAGGGCCTGGTTTGCAGAAGGCTAGGCACGAGAGTGAATGTCTCAACCCCAGTGGCAGAGCCTATCCATAGATCAAGCCCTCTGGAGTCCCCTCAGTCCGTTGACCAGGAATGTGATCAGTTTTTTTTTTTCAGAGAGAGTGCATTGGAAAGTAGATTGCCACAGACATCGTAAGGTTAAAATGTAATGTCTTCTGTAAACCAAGTGTTTATCTTTTAAGCTCTGATACCATGCCTTCCTTTGGGTTTAGATGACATTCTTCATCATTCTTGGATCATACAGACTGGCGTGCCTCTTCCATGTGGACTTAGTTGACACCTCATTTAGATGGCTGCTTGTTTGAAGGCATGACTTTAAGACCCCTGGTGCTGCTATTCTTTCTTATAGCCAGACACCACCTGGCTTCCTTGCCACACTGTGCTATGTACCCCATGTCTTCCGTGATTTTTTCATGAGGGGGAGGGAGCATCAAGCAGGGCCATGTCATAAGAACGAATTGTTCTCAGATTGGGACCAGAATTAAGGGTGAGCCCCAAATCCATTCATCTAGCCATGGTTTAGATGGGTCTCTGGTTCACCTTAGAGACATCAGTGTCATTTTGTTAGAGAACATTATCAAACATTCCTCTGTGACATGAGGTAATTTTATTGATAGGGCCAATGAATTGTTGACTTGTACAAATTAAACTATTAAATAACTGGACACTATTTACACAATCAATAGGGGTTGGTGATAGGACAAAACTTTCAATAATATTCGCTGAGAATGGCAATCCCACACCTATCGGATTAATACGTGTCATAATAAAGCAAGGAGGGCAGTGATACAGTAAGTATATGGGAGTCCCGGCCACCACCCATTGGACACCCTCAAAGCAAGAGATCCAAGCCAAAGTCCAATGACTGTCAGTTCTATTCTTGGGATAGCAGTCATCTCACACTAGCGAGTTTCAGCTGCAAGTCCAAGGGCTACAGGTGAGTTTGAGGTAAAGCCCAGTTCACTACAGATGACAGTGGGGCTCAACGTCCATTTGCAGATAGACTTGCACATGGATTAGGCCTCCGGTGAATCCCCTCTGACCACAGTCAAGGGACGTGAATAGGCTTGTTGTCAGACAGAGAATATTGGAAAGTTGATTATGGAAGATATAGTTAGGTTAAAAGGTAATATCTTATCATTTGATCCTTTGACTAATTTTCAAGTTGTTTCAGTTTAAAAAAGAAAAGTGAAGGGGAAATACATGTGGATTAAGCCTCCGGGGAATCCCCTCTGACCACAGACCAGGGATGGGAACAGCCTTGCTCTCAAGCAGAGTGCATTGGAAAGAGGAGAATTGCAGGTGCAGGTAGTTTAAAATTTAATACGTTATCATTTGATCTTCCCTTTGACCCATTTTAAATTTGCTCTAGTTTTCAATATTTTCTGCTTTCCTTTCAATTGAGGTTTTCCTCTGTGATTGTTGTTATATTTTTGGTTATTTGGGGCATGTTTTTTCTGCATGTGAAATCTGGGGTAGGAAATCTAGAGAGACAGTAAGTGGATTAACGGTTTATTGGAGGTATAGCGGAGCCCTGGTGGTGTAAGAGTTACTTGTTGGGCTGTGATCGAATGGTGGGCAGTTTGAAAACACCGGCAGCTCTGTGGGAGAAACACTGGGCTTTCTACTCCTGTAAACAGTTCCAGTCTCAGAAACCCACAGGGGTTTCTAAGTCAGCTACGAATCAGCATTGACTTGATGGAAGTGAGTTTGGGGGGATGGAAAGGGCCGTTGGGGAGTATGGGGAGCTAATAACAAGGAATCCAAGAAAAAGTCCCCAAACTGATTGTGGTGATTACGTTACTCTTTTTCATAGGATTGAATGGTTGAATTGTTTGAGATGTGAATTGGGGGCTAATAAACTGTTTAAAAAAGATTACAGCCAAGAAAATCTATGGAGATAGTTGTACGCAATCACACGGAGTCACTATGACATATAGTTGACTCAACAGTGCCCAAGAACCACCCCACCTCACTAATAAATATATGCATTATCGTCTTTTACCACCTTCCATTTGCTTTTCCTTTTGACTCATTTTGAAATCATTTAGGCTTCATTGTTTTCTGCTTTCTTTTGGATTGAGTTTTTTTTTGTTTCATTTTGTTGTTGTGTTTTGTTTTCTTTGTATCATTTTCTTTATATGAAATCTAGGATAGGTATTTACCTATGGAGACAGTAACTGGATTCAGAGTTTCTTAGGGTTATGGTAGGGAAGGTTGGAGGAAATGGGGGGCTCATAATGATACAAGAATGAAGAAATTGTTATAAAATCGTGGTGATGCTTGTACAATTCCTTTAAATATGTTTAAGCCATTGACTTGTATGTGAATTATATGTCAATAAAAGTGTCTTAAAATGTATCATCAGTTAACACGACGGCATATTGGTGTAGGGTGGGCCCAAATTCATTATGGGAAACACATTCATGTCAATTCTGCCTTGTAGTGACTCCGCAGGGCAGACTAGAATTGCTCCCCGTGGCTTCCATGGTAGCAGACAGACTCACCTTGTTCCCACAGAGCGGCTGGTAGGCTTGAACCACCGATGTGTGGTTAGCAGCCCAACACACAAGCCACTCCACCACCAGGGTTCTAATGCAATAGGACAGTGCGCTTCTAAAAATAGGGAAGCGATGTGGAGTGACACAGAGCCCGAAGGAAGATGACCACGTGGACATGAAGAAGACTGGAGTTACGTTGTCACAAGTCAAAGAACACCCAGGCCTGTCGGGCCCAGCAGAAGCAGTCCAGAAGACTCTGTCCTGAGAACCTTCAGAGGAAGCATGCTCTGCCTCCATCTTGAGTTTGGAATTCCGGCTTCAAGCACTGAGAGACTATGCATTTTGGGTGTTCCAAGCCACTCACTGTGTGGTAGTTCCTCACGGCCGCCTAAGGAAACTCTTAAGGCTTCTTAGCATCGTCTAGAGGACCGTCGGTGAAGTATTGGAGAGGAGAGCTGTGGCATCCCCAAAATCAGTTCACCGGTGAAAAACCTCCCACCTGGAACATGGGAAACTCAAAGCAGGCACAGCCAACTGACCTTCGGGCTCTATCTGGCCTGCTCCTGTGCTTGTCCTGCCCGGGATAGAAGATTTGAAAAAAGCAGTTCCTGATATTTAAAAATTCACACATTTCACAGACCAGTTGCAATTTCGCCCTGATTTATTTACTTGAAGTGGGATGTCTGCTGATAAGACAGCCGCCCGTTGGGGGAGAAGCCAGTGTTCCCTTTACCTGGAGCACCTGCTCTGCTGTTTGTGGTGAGCTAATGGGCAGGATTCCACCCCTACGCTTTCATATATTTTCAACTTGACATAAAATCATCTAACTAGAGCAGGCAGCAAGAAGCTGGGCGGAGCCTGAGGAGAGCTTCCTCCTGGAAGAATGCAGAGTGGACAGGGTGGTGGCCTCGTTAGCCTCCCCCTCCCTCCTTCCTCTTCAGACACCCATCCTTTTCAGGCTGTCCATGTGCTTTGGGGGGACATGACCCCACTGTAGGTCTTGGGGTAGGACAAATAGGCCCTGTCTGGGCTAATCAGCAAAATCCCATCTTTCCTGAGCATGGATGAATGACCCAGTTCTAATCAGGGAGACTTGACTGGCAACTTTGCTGGCCAAAGAACTCTCTCCTTCTGGCCAAAGAACTCTCACTCTTCTGTGAGAGTGAGGCCAGCTATTGCTGTAACCATTTTGTCACCATGAGCCCAACCAGCAGGGGGGGGGGGGCAGAGAGGACATTTAGATAGAAGCTGGCGCTCCTATGACCTTGCGGAGTCATTGAGGCGAGCCTACAGGGAAGCCTTCCTTCTGGGGGGAAATAGGAAGCCATAGTTTTCAAGCAGAGGAGCGAGCTGATTGGACTTGAGTCGTAGGAAGTTGCCTCAGGATGCTAAATGCAAAGTACTGGGCCCAAGGCCAAGGATGAAGACTGGAGCCAAAACAGGAGAAGAGTTGGGGAGTTTGAGAGCCCGTGAGGGAGCAGAAGGCAGGCTGGCCAGAAGATGGCGCGCTTCAGGGAGACTCTGAAACTCAGACTGACACCTCTTCCTTCTCCTTTCTGCACCGTGCCCTCCTGAAAGCCATTTCCTCCAGTGAACACTTTAGCCTCCTCTTTTGTGGAGTTCGGCGTCTGATGACATTCCTTTGCAGGCACAGCTGGCCCTCTGGAGTGGAGACCAAGCTTTGCTGTCTTCCTGGTTCCAGGGACGAGCCGGCATACAGTTGGCACGTTATCAACACTGCGTGAGATCAACGAGATAGCCTATGAGTTCTTGCTGAGCTCGGCATTAGCTGCACCCTCTCCCTGCCCCTAGGGATTAGTCATCTGTTTCATAAGCAGCTTCCAAAATCTGCAGTCCTAACACCCAGCTTCTGTGTTGCTGGCAGGTGTTAGCAGCCTGGGTGTCAGCTATCAGCAGCACGCTAAGGTAGCAGAGGGAGCCATTGGCTCCCAGTCACTGGGCCCGAAACGCCCCCTTTCCAGGAAGAGAGCCGCCTTGCTTTCTTTTTTCTCACCTGTCCTGTCTTGTGGCCAGATGAACACCCATCGGCTTTCTGAGCTTCTAAAGTACATCGATTTCTGGGCCACACCTGCCCAGGCTTCCCCAAGCTCATTCCCTGGGGGTGTTGTGTGTGTGTGGTGTGTGTGTACAGGACCCCTTGAGTTCCCTTACAGTACTACTAGCTCTTGAGCGCGCCTAGTGTCCGCGCACGTGTCCCTCCTCCACCCACACCTCACCCACTCAGTTCTCCCTCAGAGGTTGACCGTTTGGGGGATGGTCGGGGCTGTGTGCTGGTGGGTAAATGAAGGTGGTGGAAGCACCGGATCACCAACTTCACACTCTCCGGGCTTCGGAAGGTGCCCTGCGGGGTGTAGTGGTTGCTCGCTGCAGGGTCAGCAGTTTGATACCGCCAGCCAGAGGCGCGGTAAAGCGTTCGACTCGCAAACCCTGGGGGCAGTTCTCCCCGGGTCCTCTGGGGTGGCCATGCGTCGGCATTGATTCAGTGGCAGGGAGTCTGGCTTTTGCTTACGGCCTGGGCTTTGGGGATGCCCCTTTGTCTCCCCCGCGACCCCCCCGTTTTCCTCCACTCCTCTCCAAGATTTCTAGATTTTCTCCGAGTTGGTCTCGTCATGGAATTTCCTGGCCCCTGCTTCTCAGAGGGCTCTGCAGTGCCGCTCGCAGCTGCCGGTGTGTTGTTTTCCCGTCGCCATGGCAGGGATTACGGGGCGGGGCGGGGCGGGGCGGGGGCGGGGCCGCGCGGGCGCCGGGAGGGAGCCTGATTGGAGCAGAGCCGCGGAGGCGGAGCCGAGGAGGAGCCGGGGCCGCGCGCGGCGGCGGCGGCGGCGAAGGACTTGGGATGCCCGGCTTGTTTGGCTCTGTTTAGGTTTTTGGCTCGCGTGTTTGGGTTGGTTTCCGGAGAGATGCCTTTCGTGCTGAGTCCTTGCCCCAGCACACTGTCGTCAGCTCAAGAAAGCTCTCTCCCGTGGTCGGTAGCTAGGGGAATTTCCAGCTCCCAGATCTAATAGAGAAAACTCAAAGTAGTTCCAGTTATTCCTCAAACAACTCCCTCCGGCTCCCCCCCCCCCCCCCAACAAAACCAAACAAAAAAGACAGGCGTCTCTGGCTGGAGCAATCGGTTAGGAGGCACAAGCGGTTAAAGCTCGCCCGACGCTGCTGGCGGGCTGCCTGGAAAAGCCGATGGAGCAGTTCTGTTCTGCGCCGGAACGGACTTCAAGGCCAATGAACAGCTTACATCGGACATCACTGAGCGCAATGTGACCCGATGCCACCCTGAGACCCAGGAAGACCCCCTGCTTGGGCCTCCATGGGGCTACAGCCCAAGCAAAAACACCACCTTAGGAGACTCAGAGGCCACTCCCAGGGTCTGTGTGGGTCTGACCCCACTGCCACCCTCTCAAGTCAAGGGAGGCCCTGGGCTGGGTGAGGACTGGCTTGGGCATAGGCCGGCTGTGCCTTGTATTTACATGGTGGGATGTGGAGAAAGAAAGGACCAGGCCCTAGGCTGGTGGCTTCCCCCCATTATGCTATGAGAGCTCCAGCTTCACACTTAGCCATCGAGAATCTTATAGTCATTTGTGAAGATCGGAAAAGAAAATCCCCATGAAGTTTCGTGTTCACTAGGCTGGGTCAGGACCCTGACTGGATTGCTTGTTAAGACCTGGTAAGCCCCCCATGATGTGACCTAATGAAATGTAATCGTCTCCATAGTCGGATCTGCTATGGAAGCTGTAAGAAGATTAGAGGGGACCCCTATTCAGATCACAGCCCTGATGCAATCATTGCAAGGGTGTTTCCTCGGGTGGAGTGGCAGTGCGGGGAGCTGCTTCCAATATCAGTGGGTGCGTGGAAAAGCCTGTTGGGTCTGGATCCTGCATCTTCCTCCAATTCTTTGGACTTGAAAAATTGCCATATTGTCTGTCCATCCTGTGTGTCCGCCGCAGCCTGCCATCTGAGCTGCCCATCTTGGATTCATTCGCTTCTGCAGCCACCAGCTTGCGGTCTTCCTGTGGATCTTGGATTCATTGGCTCTGGCAGCTATTTGAGTCAAGGGAAGCCTCCAGCTTAACAATGGACTCAAGAACTTGGAACCTGCCTGGGCTTGGACTTGCCCACTTCTACGGATGCCTGAGCCATTTTCTTTATCTCTCTCTCTCTCTTCACATATATCAGCTTACTTGGTTCTGATTCTCCAGAGAACCTAGCTTAAGACAAACAGTTTACTAGCTTAGTTTGCAGGTTTAAATATTTAGGCATATGGGTCTTCTTTTGCACTCACCATATCAGGGCAACGTTTTCTGGAAAACTAAGATTTGTATGAGGTGGGTGCTCCCCTTATTTCCAGCGGTGCCTCCAAATCTCTCTTCGCCCCACGTTCCAGTCTTCCTCTGTCAGATACCATTGTTCAAATGCTCCACCACTGCATGCGTCAGTTCATAACTGGCTGTAGTTACAGCAATGGAGGCCCTGGATGGAACGAGCGTTTGAGTGCTAAGCTACTAACTGCAAGGTTGGTGGTTCGAATTCACCCAGAAAGAACCCCGAAAGCAAGGCTTAGGGACCTCCTTCAGAAAGGTGACAGTCAGAGCATCCCGTGCAGTTCTGCTGACACACATGCATTAGAATCGACTCAATGGCAACTGGTGGAGGAGAAAGTCATCGTAAGGGCGGTGGCCCTTTTGTGTTCTTTTTCGATTCGTTTTTTGGTGTTCTTGCTTCTGAGCCCCCTTTTCTGTGCTTGGAGAATCCCTGACCCTGTCCCCTGTACACATATTTTTATGAGCCTAGGTGGTGGACAGAGTTCACACTCGAGAGCAGAAGACAAAAATACTAGTTAGGAACTGTGGCAGACACCACCCGTAGCTTCTCCTAATGTCCTTTCCCTCCTACTTTAGAAATATAGCCCCAAGTTTTACTTGACCACATGGCTATCCAGCTCAAAGGCCGATATTCCAGCATCTTTTATGCTAGATGGAGCCAAGTTTAAACCCTTGAGATGTAAGCAATATGAGCTAGTTCCAAGAAATGATTATAAAGGGACATCATCTGGGCCTTTTTCTCCCTCTGAATGGCTGGACAGCAGACCTTAAGGCAGGCTCCAGCAGTCGTCTTGGTCCATTCGGCAACCTGCAAAGGCTGAGTGAGATTTAAGGAGCCACACTGCAGCCTTGCGTGACTTGCCTTCAAAGGTATTATTACATAGAGAAATAAAATTGTCTGTAAAATCACTATTATTTTGAGCCATATTATTATTTTTAATTACACAGAGCAGAACGAAAGCCTAAATAATGCATTTGTCTTCCTAGCCTCCCTTGGGGCTAGGGTGTAGTATGTGACTAGGGCTCCCCACATGGCAGGCTCTCGGTCCAAGGTTCCTCTGGGTGGATTTCAACGACTGTCCCTTCAGTGTGGAGGTGAGCCCAGAACCATTGGCCCCGCACACAGCAGTCACCTGGCTGCTCATTGTCATTGTGTTAGTTGGCGCCAGTGCCCAGCAACTCCGTGTGTGCCGAGTACCACTGAGCCCCACAGGGTTGCCAGAGTGGTCACCTTTGGGAGACAGCTCCCTTCTTCTAGGCGGGTCCAAACGGCCAGGCTTGCAGCCAGGAGTCAAGCACTGAGCCATTTATCACCGGAGACTCACCCACACTCAAAAATGTTTTTTTCACTAATAAGGTTTCAGCACCATTACTTGTCCATCAAACGTTTCCATTCAATACCGAGCTCATGCAAACTCCACATGAATTTTATTTAAAAGTCAGAATTTTCAAAACACCCGTGTTTCTAAAGATGTTTCTGGGTGGAAGGGCACACTTGGTTCCTCTGGGAGAATTGGCATCTCTTGTCACAGGGATTCATGCCCTTGGCAGGGGAAGTCGTGGTATCTGGGGACAAAATCAAAGTCATTGCCGTTGGGCTGATTCCGACCCTTCGCGGTTCCAAGACTGTGCTCCCATGGAAGCCGAGGGCCTCATCTTTCTTCGGGGTACGGCTGGTCAATTTGAGCCACGGCCAGTGCATAAAAGACACCAGAAGTCTGCTCACAGGACAGCGGCCCACCATTTAGCCAGAGATGATTTGTGCTGCGGTACCAGCTATCTGGACCATAGTCTGGACTTCAAAGAAGAGGCGACACAAAACCAAAACAAGCCAACCGAGAAGTAGAACTAAACCCTTAGCAACAGGCTAAAGAGATCTTGTGCAGTCGACTGACCCAATACGACGGGTCTTTCATCCTCCTGACTGCCGCTCCCAGGAGGATTGATTGTGGATTCGAACAAGACAAAATTTCTGGCAACTTCAATCTTTTCTCCATCTATCATGATGTTCCCTACTGGTCCAGTTGTGAGGATGTGGGTCTTCTTGACATGGAGTTGCAGTCCATGCAGAAGGCTGAACTCCTTGATCTTCATCAGCAAGTGCTTCAAGTCCTTAGTTGTGCGGGGATAATGGCAGAGACCATGCTAGAGTAAAAAGCAGGCAGGAGCAATCACCTCTGACCTCATTTAGTGTGGTGATATAAAAAACAACAACAAAAACACGCAAATTATCAAGGGTTCGTGAGGGAGGGGGAGTAAGGAAGGAGGGGGGAAATGAGCTGATGCCACTGGCTTACGTGTGGAGAGCAAATGTTTTGAGAATGATGAGGGTAACAAATGTACAAATGTGCTCTATACAATTAATGTATGCATGGATTGTGATACGAGTTGTATGAGCCCCCCAAAAAATTATTTTTTAAAAAGTTAAAAAACATGCACTGCCATCAAGTTGATTCTAACTCCCTGTGACCCTATAGGACAGAGATGAATTCCTCTCCATGGGTTTACTGGGTTGTAAATCTTTATGGGAGCAGAAAGCCTCATCTTTCTCCAGTGGAGTGGCTGGTGGTTTTGAACTGTCCACCTTGCAGTTAGCAGCCTACCATGTAACCCACTCCTTCATCAAGGATCTTGTAATGTGCCCTGGCAGCACAGTGGTTAAAGCACTCAGCTGTGGTTGCAACCCACTAGCCTCTTGGCGGGAGAAAGGTGTGGCAATCTGTAGCCTTAGAGATTTCAGCTCTGAAAACCCTGCGGGGCGTGTTGACCCTCTCCTAGAGGGTGGCTGTGAATCTGAATCAACTCAATGCGGGCAGATGACAGCCCTGCAGCCCGTACGAGAATAAGAGGGCAAGAAGGAGTGGGGCTTCAGAAAATCCTGGGCATCCAGGAGAGTTAGGAAAAATTGAAAAAGTCGAACGGCATCTAGTGTTGGTGAACATATGTGGTAAAACAATTCCTAGCTGTTGCTAGCAGGAGAGCACTGCTTTGGAGACCAGCCCAGGGCTCACCTTCCAAGGAGGAAGATGTGCTGCCTCTGGCCCACAAGCCCCACTCCCAGGTATGTGCAGACAGAAATGCGTGTGCAGATGCGTATTGGAGGACATTTGTGGCAACGCAGCTAGCAGTAGCCCTTGAAAACCCTCACGCATCCACCAAACAGTAAGACTGAAAACACCATGGCTTGGCTCAGGCACACCACAGTCCTCAAAATAACATACTTATTAAAAAAATTTTTAATCATTTTATTGGGGGCTCGTACAACTCATATCACAATCCATACATCCATCCATGTGTCAAGCACATTTGTACATTTGCGGCCATCATCATTCTCAAAACATTTACTTGAGCCCTTGGTATCAGCTCCTCATTTTTTCCCCTCCCTCCCTGATCCCACCTCCTTCATGAGCCCTTGATAATTTATAAATTATTATTATTTTGTTATGTCTTACACTGTCTGATGTCTCCCTTCACCTACTTTTCTGTTGTTTATCCCCCAGGTAGGAGGTTATATGTAGATCTTTGTAATTCGTTCCCCCTTTCCACCCCAGCCTCCCATCAGCCTCCCAGTATCACCTCTCTCAGCACTGGTCCTGAAGGGATCATCTGTCCTGGATTCCCTGTGTTTCCAGTTCCTATGTGTATCAGTGTACATCCTCTGGTCTAGCCGGATTTGTAAGGTAGAATTGGGATCATGTTAGTGAGGGGCGTGGGGGAGGAAGCATTTAGGAACTAGAGAAAGTGTATGTTTCATTGTTGCTACACTGCACCCTGATTGGCTCATCTCCTCCCCATGACCTTTCTATAAAAGGATGTCCAGTTGCCTACAGATGGGTCTTGGGTCCCCAATCTGCACTCCCCCTCATTCACAGGGATTTGATTTTTGTTCTTTGATGCCTGATACCTGATCCCTTCGACACCTCGTGATCACACAGGCTGGTGTGCTTCTTCCATGTGAGCTTTGTTGCTTCTGAGCTAGATGGCTGCTAGTTTACCTTGAAGTCTTTAAGACCCTACACGCTCTATCTTTTGACGGCCGGGCTCCATCAGCTTTCTTCACCGCATTTGCTGACATACTTGCTCTTCAGCACTTTAGAGAGATTTTGTGCATCAGATCTACCCAATGCCACGCATCACCTGCTCTCCATAGTTGATTATAATCCACACAGCCGAATGCTTTGTATGACCAATAAAACACAAGTAAACTGCCCCTCCTCACTCACTGTTATTCCCTGCTTTGAGCCAAGATCCATCTGACTTCAGCAATGATATCTCTTGTTCTACATCCTCTTCTGAATCCGGGCTGAACTTCTGGAAGCTCTCTGTCAATGTACTGCTACAACCGTTGTTGTGATCTCCAGCAACATTTTACTTGCCTGGATATTAATGAGGTTGTTCTACATTACGTGCATTCTGTGGAGCCACCTCTCTTTGGACTGGGTGCAGACATGGATCTCTTCCCATCACGGGGACAAGTTTCTGTCTTTCAAATGCTTCAGGACAGACTACTGATGCTTCCAATGCTTCATCAGCATGTCAAAACCTTTCAACTGGTATTCTGTTAATTCCTGGAGCCTTGTTTTTGGCTAAAGCTTTCAGTGCAACTTGAACTTCTTCCTTCAGGATCGCTGGTTCTTGATCATATGCTTCCTCTTGACATGGTTGAAAGTCGGCTAGTTCTTTCTGATTTAGTGATTCTCTGTATTCCTTCCATCTTCTTTTGATGGTTCCTGCATTGTTCAATATTTTGCCCATAGAATTCTTCAGTATTGCAACTTGAAGCTTGGCTTTTTGTCTTCAGTTCTTTAAATTGGATATATGCCGAGCATGCCCTTCCTCTTTGGTTTTCTAACACCAGGTCTTTGAATATTGTTCTTGTCATGCTTTCCTTTGCCTTCTCAAGCTGCTCTTAAAGATTTCCAGGCCAGCTCCTTCACTTCATTTCTTCCAGTTGCCTTAACTACTCTCTAAGGTCAAGAGCAAGTGTCAGAGTGCCTTCCAAAAGGAGCAGGCTACAACGTGAGATTTGGATCAACTTGGAAGCAAACAGGTTACAAATCAGAAGACAGGACAATCGATCAATTGCACAGCTTCGAATCAAGGTGGTTCTCAGCTCCTCAGACCTGCATGCATGCAGGCAGGCCTTCTCTCAGGGGTGCTGCTCTGGCAAGTGTTACAGCTCTTTAGCTCCCCTGACATGGGCCTGTAGGGGGCCTACACCTTTGACATGCCTTGCAGCTGGCAGCCCAGTCCCTATCCCACAGCCCAGTCCCTATCCCACAACCCAGTCCCTATCCCACAGCTCAGTCCCTATCCCACAGTCCAGTCCCTATCCCAGTCCCTATCCCACAGTCCAGTCCCTATCCCACAGCCCAGTCCCTATCCCACAGCCCAGTCCCTATCCCACAGCCCAGTCCCTATCCCACAGCCCAGTCCTTATCTCACAGTCCAGTCCCTATCCCAGTCCCTATCCCACAGCCCAGTCCTTATCTCACAGTCCAGTCCCTATCCCACAGCCCAGTCCCTATCCCACAGCCCAGTCCTTATCTCACAGTCCAGTCCCTATCCCACAGCCCAGGCCCTATCCCACAGTGGCTCCACCAGATACAGTACTGGGCAAACCCAGCCTTGCCCCATGTCCTCATAGAGTTTACCAGGAGAGATAATTACTAGTAATAATAATAACAAAACTTATACAAAAACTCTGCTAACAGTTACAAAGTCAAGGTCCCTGGTACATGGAGGCTCCATGATGTCAGGGTCGGGGCTGGTCAGAGAAACACATCGAAACAGTGTCAGCAAACTGAAATCTGAAGGGAGAGAAGGCAGCCGGCTGGACAGGGCTAGGGTGGGGTGAGGAGTGAGGAGTCAGGGCAAGATAATTCTGGGCAGAGGGCACAGCAGGTGCCAAGGCCTCCAGGGCTGGGTTTCCACAGAAGGTAGAGTTCCTGCCCTGGCTGCAGGGCCCAGCCTGCCTTGTCGTCATCTTGCTTTTACCAAAAGACCGTGCTCAGGAGGCAGCTGAGTCTGTCCGCTTTATTCCAGAGCCTTCTCTGCAGCACCTGTGCTTAAGGAGGCAGCTGGTGCTTTCTTGTTCTCTGGTGGGAAGGCCCAGCCCAGCATGGTTTTGTGGGCCCACTAGTCAGATAGACTCATTTGAAGCTGTGTGCCCCATATTCCTTTGTTCTTGTGGAGAATATACACAGCAAGACACACCCTCCCAATAAAATGATTTTAAAAGAAGAAGAAGAAAAAGACGTAACCCAAGTCAACAACGTCTACACATCCAATTCCGGGACATGGATTTCATTCTTCAAGTGGTGCCACCATTTCCACCTTCCTTGCCTTCCCATCGAACCTTTTGAGTTGCTGTTTGTCAGCCTGATCCCCTAAAGAAGCACACCGCTCAGCACAGACATGCTTGACTAATTGAGTGAAACGATTTCATCCGAAGACGGCTTCAGGGAATGGCTGTCTCAGCTTGAAGGTTTAAAGACCATCTCAGGGCAATCGTTTGGGGAGTTTACCCAGCCTCAGTGACTCCAGAGATGTTGGATTCTGTGAGGGTTTGAACTTCTGTTCTACATTTTTCTCCCTTTTGATCGGGATTCTTTTATAGATGGTCTGAACCAGATGCTCAGTAACAGTTGCCAATCTGTGTGCCAGCTTTTTATGCTTTCTTGTTGAATAAATATGTGTGGCCTCCCTAACATCCTTGCCTTGTTGCTCGGTCTTTGCATGCGGTGCTGCATCTGTCTGGAACACTGCATGAATACCTCCTCCTCTTCCTCCTCTTCAAGCACCCGGCACCCAGGAAGTCACCCAAGCAGGCCTTGACTTACAATACATTCAAATGATAATGAACTGTACTTACAGTCAGGAGCCCTGCTGGCATCGTGGTTATGTGTTGGGCTGTAATCCACAAGGCCAGCAGTTCTAATCCACCAGCCACCACACACAGGGGCAGTTCTACCCTGGCCTATGGGGTGGCCATGATCAGCATTGACTTGATGGCAGTGAGTTAGGCTTTGGTTGGGCACTTACGACCATCTGTTTTCGTGAGTGTGTGTGTGAGAATACATTTGTGATAGTCATGTATTGTGTCAGAGTCATGCATTGCAGCAGGCCCATGTTGCTTAACATTCCTGACATGTTCTATGGAACAGGACATCATGGGATTTGGGTATTGTGTGAACATGCTTACGTTGGTTGCATCCACGACTTCGCACCTTCCTGTTGTTTAACAGTCTTGTTTCACTTCCAGGTCGATCGATCGTTCTTGGCCTCTGACCACCGCCATCACCAGCACTGGTTTAGATGAGTCTGTGAACAATTTTTTCCCCAAAGAAAATCAAAGCGAGCTGAGGATGCAACCCTCAAGGGACGCGTGGGCCCGAAGATTGGCTGCTTCTGCTCACGAGTCAAGGCCTGCACACAGACCTGGCTTTGTGCCGTTCACTTTTTACAGTTCAGAGGTTCGTGGTAGCCTGACCTTGAGCGAATCCATCAGCGCCGCCTCTCCAGCAGAATGTGCCACGCTGGAGTCACACTCTCCGCAGTCACACCTTCGTATCGCACACTCGGTCGACTACCCACAGCTCCAAACCAAACTCCCTGCCGTCAAGCTGATGCCGGCTCATTGCGATCCTTTGAGACTGCGTAGAACGGCCCCTGGGAGCTTCTCAGACTGTAACTGGTTACGGGAGTAGAAAGTCCTGCCTTTCACCCTCAGAGCGGTTGGTGGTTTTGAACTGCTGACCTTACAGACTTCAGCCCAACTGGTAATCGCTATGGCACCAGGGTCCCTGGAGACTGCCAACAAATCGTTCATGTACACTGGGACTTGCTTTGTTACAATATTCACTTTGTGTGTTGGCATCTGGGACCTGCAATATCTCTGTGGTATGTATGTGCATTGTTATAGGTCACCTTTTAATTGGTAAGGAACGACAGTTCTCATTAAATCAATAATAGAAAGTACAGTACAGTGTATACATAAGACAGTGACACAAGTGATTAGTATGACTATCGAGACATACATATCATAGGCTGTGGACGCCTGGCAGTGCAATTGCTTTTTATTTGAGATCTGTGACATGCATTGCCTGTGTCACATGTGAGAAGCTGACGTGTTTGCTGCGTCCAGTTACTAGGGCTTCCAGTCTGTCCGATTGGATTTCAGATCTCTCTTACAACCTTAGGAGATGATGGGTGCCTGCGTGGTCGCCATTGCCACAAGAGATGTCACGCAGCGCATGGCCGCATGACACACACGTTTAAGCACACGCTTTGCCGATGCCATCATCTCAACCGTTTTCTTGTAGATGTTCGGAGATCCGACTTACAAACAAACTCTCTGCCATCGAGGCAATGCTGACTCACAGGGACCCTACAGAGCAGGGAAGAACTGCTCTGTGAGGTTTTGAGACGGTCACTGTGAAGGAGTGAAAGCCCCCCCCCTTTTTTTTTTCTCCTGAGAAGTAGCTGGTAGTTTTGAACTACTGACCTATGGGATGTCAGCCCAACATGTAACCACTATGACCCAAAGATATTGGTAATAAAAAGCAATTATTTTGAAAACTTACTTTTGTAAGTATTTAATTTATAATGCGATGGACTTCACCAGCGTTGCCAGCATAGAACCCTGTGGTCAGTCGAGAACCACCGGTAAACATCCACCACGGCACTGCACTCCATGCAGAGTGGGGGCTGACCTTGTGGCTGGCTGACTCAGCTATCATTTCCAATTTCTTCTCTGCCTCCCTCCACTGCAGACAACTGCTTGCTTCCAAGCCCCCATCCCCTGCTCCCGGCAGCTAGAAGTGACCGTGAAAAACAGACGTGCCTGTGACCGGGGGCTTCTGGGGTTTTTTCTTCAAAGGGACTGATCACTGTGCTGTCCAGTCTTCTGTTCTTCCTGACTGGAATTCAGCTGTGGTGTTGGAGCTGTGATAGCGATCTTTTACCCTGAGGAATAAAAAAGACAACAGTCTCTGGGCCTTGCTGAGGTGTAGGACTGAACAAGCAGTTACTTATCTCTAGATAGAAGCTACTTTTTGCTTCAGGCCACTGATAGGTGGATTTTCCGTTATTTGTAGTGAATAACACGCACCATCTCTCAGCTGGCAGAGAAGTGGGGAAGAGTCTACCTTTGACCCGACGAAGAAGGAAGTTACTGTTTGTTGAGTACTTGCAGGCGCAGCAATGGATAAGGAGGCTGCAGAAAAGTTGACGCATTTCAACGAGGGTGTTGACATTATCGAAAGCAGTGTGTATCCTAAGAACAGACATGTCTGTCTTGGAAGAAGCCCAACCAGAGGGATCCTTACGACAAGGATGGCAGGTCTTCGTCTCACATACTTTGGACAGGTTAGCAGGAGAGAACATTCCCTGGAAAAAGACATCAAGCTCAGTAAAGCAGGAGCTCAGCGAAGACTCTCAGCAAGATGAACTGACACAGTGGCTGCAGCAACAGGCTCACACAGACCAACAATGATGAGGCTGGTGCAGGACCAGCTCTGCTTTGTTCTGTCGTGCATAGGGTTGCTCTAAGACTGACTCTATTCACTAACACCTAACAACGTTGGTTTGTGTTTTTTATTCTCCATTAGCTAATTGTTATTTATTATTCATTAGCTAATTGTTATTTCAGGCTACTCCCTGTGTGTCCCACACAGCCTCTCTTCCTTTCCCAATTTGTCTTCCTACCTAGAAACCTCCATGGGTAAAATATTGAAGGATGCAAAGAATGCACAGAGTTCCTGTACTAAAAAGAACTCATTGACATCCCACCATTTCAGCAGGTAGCGTATGAGCAAGAGCCAATGGTGCTGAAGGAAGAAGTTCAGGTTGGAGTGAATGCATTAGATGAAAACAAGGTTTCAGGAATTGCTGGAATATCCATTGCGATGTTTCAGCAAGCTGAAGAAGCACTGGAAACACTCACTCTTCGATGCTGGGAAATTTGGAAGACAGCTAGTTGGCCAATTGACTTAAAGTGATTCATAGCTGTGCCCATTCCAAAGAAAGGTGACCCAATAGACTGTAGAAATTACTGATCAACACAATTTACATAGCGTGCAGGTAAAGTTGTCCTTAAAATAATTAAAGAATAGTTGTAGCAGAACATCCACAGGGAACTGCCAGAAGTTCAGGCTGGGTTCAGAAGAGGACATGGAATAAGGGTATCATTGCTGACGTCAGACAGATCTTGGTTGAAAGCAGAGAATACCAGGAAGATGTTTACTTGTGTTTTATTGACTCTGACAAGGCACTTGGCTGTGTGGAACAATTGAGAAGAATAGGAATTCTATAACATTCAGCTGTGTTCACACAGAACCTCTTCATGGACCTCAAGACAGTCATTGGAACCGAGCAAGGGAATACGGCATGGTTTAAGATCAGGAAAGGTGCGTGTCAGTCACCTTACTTATTCAACCTGTATAATCACATAGTCTGAGAAGCTGGCCTCGCTGAAGAACACAACATCAGGGTAGAAAACAAAAATCCTCATCCCTGAACCAATCGATGGCAGCAGGGTAAACTGGAAAAGACTGATATTGTCGAGGGGTTCGCTTTACTTGGATCCACAATCAGTGCTCCTGGAAGCATCAGGCAAGCCATCAAAGGACACAGTGCACTGGACAGATGGGATACAAATGACCTCCTGGAAATGTTAAAGAGCAAAGATGTCACTTCGAATGCTAAAGTGCCCTTGACCCAAGCCATGGTGTTTCCTGGGTCCTCATAAGCATGAGAAAGCTGGTCAGCGGGTGAGGAAGACGGCTGAAAGGGATACATAGGAATGATGGTGCTGGGAAAATGTACGGAGAAAGCCAAGGGAGTCCCAAAGAATAAACCAATCCGTCTCGGAAGATGAAGGCCAGAATGCCCCTTAGAAGCAAGGATGCTGAGACCTTGTCCTATGTATTTGGACATGTTATGGGACAGAGCACCGCCGGAAAAGGCCATCATGCTTGGCAAGGTAGACAGTGAAAAAGCGGAGGGAGGCCCCCAAGAAGGTGATTGTCACAGTGGCTACAGCCATGGGCTTCAGCATCGCAGCATGTGAGGAGGGTGGAGGAGCAGGCAGTGTTTCACTCTGTTATACTCAGGGTCACTAGGGGCCAGAACCAGCTTGCCGGCACCCAAGACAAACCACACGACACGTGGCATTTCGCAGACCAGGTAACTAAGACTGAAGACCCGAATGAATCGCTCCAGGTACCCAGCTGGCTGAAGCCGAGCTGGCTTGGGGCCATGCATTTCACTGCTTCCCTGAAGAGAAGGCCTGATGGTCTTCTTAATAAAGCCCACCAAGTATTGGGGGCAGGACCAACAGAGGGTTTGCCTTAAATCTTGGTCTCCCTGCAAAGTGACTAAGATTTTTGTTCCAATTCAGCATCCCTCGGGCCTGCCGACTAGATTTACTTTAGCAAAAGTTACTCCATCTTGGTTATAACCGCTTCTCAGCACTACCGTGGTACATCATTAGTATGGAAACTGGCCACTGCCACCCCCACACATCCTGCAGAGAAAGTAGGTCCTTTGTCCACAACGTGAGCACCCAAAACAGCCCTGCTGTTTGCTCTTCTTTCGGTTTTTCGGTCTCCATTGGCTCACACATTTACTCAGTAATGTTTGCATTTAGGGGTTCCCTGGACTAAGTAAAGGTGTCCTGGCGACACAAATAGTCAAGTACTCAGCTGCTGACTCAAAGGTGGGCAGTTGGAACACCCCCAGCAGCTCTGAGGGAGAAGTCCCTGATGATCTCCTTCTAGAAAGGAAACCTAGTGGGGCAGTGTGGTTGTTACACAATCTGGTGTCCGTTTGAGAGGATGATGCGTGAAGGGGAGGAGTCCAGCCTGTCAATCAAGATATAACCAACGAGGCCTCTGTGTGGGCAGGGCCTTCTCCTGAGAAGTCTGGGAACTCCTGTATTTCCTCCTTGGAGACGGGACACACCTCTCTCTGCTCACTCACTCCCTGAGACACGCTATTCTGACAAGACACATGGCACAATGCCCTGGGGGCTGGAGAAGCCACATGGACCTACCCTGATGCAAACAGACCTCTGGAGCCAGAGAAGCCACGTAGAGACCCCTGCCAGTGCTGAGATGCTTACAACGCCATGGACTGTGATCCTCCTGCTGGCCTGTGATCCTCCTGGCCTGTGATCCTCCTGCATTCGGCATCATTACATGTTTTGCGTGAGTCTGAAGAGGACTTTATGGAGTGGCATCGGACATATGGGCTACTACTATTGGACTTATGGACTTGATCTGGACTGGGCTGGGATGTTTTCGCAACATTCAATTGTCCTTGTATATAAACCTCTTCCTTAGAGACATATGCGTGACCGTGAAGTTGCTTCTCTGGTCTACTTGGACGGACACAGGCAGTTCTACTTGGTTGCATGGGCTTGCTTTGAGCAGAAGCTCACAACACAACAGGCTAAGCAGGCAGTGACTGGGCAGGTGTGCTCCTTACTCCTCTCTCCATGTCCCCTTTAGCCTCTTCTCTCTCTTCTCTGCTGTAAGCACAACGTTGAGATCTAGTCGCATCCATGGCGCATGCGTTAATACATGGGTGTACTCCCCTTTTCAGCCTCTCTCCTCATCACAGCTTAACAACGGAGGCTGGACAAGCTCAGTCGATCAACACCCCAGCGCCAGCCCTCGGCCCTCAGAGCCAGCCCTGCCTGCTCCTGGCTGCGAGGGTACATGACCGCCTGCGGGCTGTGTGCCAGTCTCCATGCTAAGTCACACCAGTAAGGTGACTTAGGACCCTGTTTTGGAGTCAAGGGCACTGAGGTTCTTACCCAAGTTCACACAGAAAGGCTTCAAACCCAGGCCCGTGGGACTGGACACCTGAATTACAGCCCGGGCGTTGCCATCAGCTCCGTGTCAATTGCAGGCAGAGACCAAGTCAGCCCTGGCAACCTGCTTCCAAAAGGACACAGCGCCGAAAGTCTGTGGCACACAGTTGTCCTCCGACCCACCCTGGGCCACCAAGAGTCGGGTGGCCTCCTTGGCAACCGGTTCCGTTTTGGTTCAGAGTCTCGGTCAGGGTGCTCCTCACCTCTTCCCTGAACCCTCTGTGCGGGTGCCTCTCTCTCCCTCCACCCACCCTGGGGTGACTGATGTGCTCTTAGGAAGAGAGTTGATTCCTTGAGGCTGAGGCATTTCGATTTTCCAAGCTCTCCATTAAAATGCAAATAGGAGGGCTTCATAAAATCCCCAGGAACATTCCATTATGCTCCAACTCCATATCTCAGGAACTTTTTAAAGCCCCCTTCGATCAGTGTTTCCTGGAGTGAGTGATCCTGCTCCATGGGGGGTGCTGGCATGATCCAAAGGGGCTCCCAAAGCAGACACCTACGCTTTCGCCTGGGTGATGGGCTAGAACAGCGGTTCTCCACCTGTGGATTGCGACGCCTTTGGGGGCCGGACGACCCTTTCAGAGGGGTAGCCTAAGACCATCGGCAAACACATTTCCCATGGATGGTCTTAGGAACTGAGACACCGCTCCTCTCTCCGTCTCCAGGCGGTTCGCCCACATGCAGATACAACCACATACGAATACCCAGAGTGAGGACTGTTACCCGTGCTACACCATGCTTCAAGACAAAGTTTCATTGATTTGTCATTAGAAATAAATATTTGACAATATATAATGACATATTGTTTTTGTGATGAATCACTATGCTTTAATGATGTTCAATTTGTAACAATGAAACTACATCCTGCCTATCAGATATTTACATGGCAATTCATAACAGTAGCAAAGTGACAGTTATGAAGTAGCAGTGAAAGTAATTTTATGGTTGGGGGGGTCACCACAGCAGGAGGAGCTGTCTTAAAGGGTGGTGCCGTTAGGAAGGTGGAGAACCACTGGGCTAGAGGCTAAACGTTTTTCCTTGCCCGGGTGGGGGCTGATGAGTGATATTTTGTTCTGAAAAGAGGGTGGTAGGCCAAATAAGTTGGGGAACCTGAGCCCTAAATCTTTATGCTGTAACAGACTGTCCTAAACCCAGGATGGAATGAAAGGGTCTGCTTCCCTGACACCTTACTGAACCCACGCCTAGCTTCCCACCTGATTCCCAGCGGCCCAAGGCGGTTGTCTCCGGCCAACAGACCGGAGCAGAGTCTTCTACACGCTATTTGAGGCGGGTAATTATCCTGAGAGGGAAGGGCAGTCTAATAAGCTTCCCAGGAGGCAGGAGCTTGGAGTGCAGGGGGGGAGGCGGAGTGGGCAGGGCCTCATGTTCCTGACCACGGAGCCCCAACTTCTGAGGCTCAGAGGCAGAGTCCAAGTTGTGGATGGGGTGGGGAGGCCGCCAAGGGTTCAAATTGGATCACTTGAACTTGCCCTTGGTTGTCATGGCAACCCCTCCTCCAGCCAATCTCTCCTTGCCACCTGAGTGCTTCTGAAGCCGGGCTGCTAACTTCCTGGCCGGCAGCGCAGATTGAAGCCGCACAGAGAAGCCTCTGGATTCACCATCGGCGCATGTCTGCCCATGACCCCCTTGCGCTTCCGGGACTCAACCTCAAGAATCAATATTTCTTATTTCTGGCTCAGCACGGACATCCTTTTGCTGACCTGCGGGAATCAACCTGCCCCTCCTCATTCCGGAGCCAGGCCTGAATGAAGGCAGGAGACCCAGAACAGTCCCAGGCCCTTATCTTTGACTCCGCTCTTCCGCGCACTGTTGGCAGTCCCCTCGTCCATCCCTGCCTTCAGCAACTCTTCTGGATCCCCGTTCACTGCTTCCGCTTCTCCTGCTTGCAAGCCGGGCCACTTCCATGGCTGTTTCCCAGGAAACAGGAGGCAGATGTTGAGAATGAAGCTGAGAAGTAGTTTGTCAGCATGTCCTTCTCCAGTAAGACTTGCTTATCCTCACAAGAAGCTCAGAAAATGCCCAGAAGGACTCATTTTACAGAGGAGGGGGCTGATGGTGTTCAGAGAGTTTATGTGGCTTGTCCAGGGTCGTGGAACCACAAAGAGCCCAGGGTGTGTGGTGATATGGAGTCTCTGGGCATTGCAAATGACTAGGTGGGCGGCTAGTCACTGAAAGGCCGTTACTTCAAATCCACCCAGAGGCACGTCGGAAGGAAGGCCTGGGATCTTCATCCAGAAGATCATAGCGACTGAGGATTTTATAATGAGGAGCGGACAGCATGTGTGTGTGTGTGTGTGTGTGTGTGTGTGTGTGTGTGTGTGTGTGTGTGACAGTAAATAGAGCCTGTGCCAGAGCCCTTAAGCACATGACCTCCCCGTCTGAATCTAAGCGGAGCCACCAGAAGCAGAGTACACCGTGAGATGCACAACCTTCATACTGGAAAATGGAAACGCCACCCAGACCAGAGCCCGCTCTGCCCCGCTTGCTGACATTTCTCAGCTGAGTGTTCTGGGGCACAAGCAGCTATGTTCTCATTCCGAAAGAAGAGGCTCCCCATCCAGAATTTAATGATCTGGAATAAACATCATCCTTTCTCTCCCAAAGTTCCCATTCTCTTTCGAATAGAACGGCTAGGATTGCCTGCTCCCCTTAGACTGGCAGAGCCCTGTTGCTTTTATTCTTGCTGTTTGGGGGTCTGCTTTGCTTTTGTTTCTGGGGTACCTCTTTTCCAAATAACATTTATCTATGATATGAAATTTAATACAGAAAAGTTTGCTTTGAAGGTTTAACAAAACAAAAACAACCCTAAAGGTGCCTGAAGATCTCAGAGGTGCCCCAAATAAGGTGGTACTTGGAGTCCAGGTGGGGGAGTGGCTATACTCTGGGCTGCTAACCGAGAAGACAGCAGTTTGATACCATCAGCTGCTCCATGGGAGAAATAAGAGACTCTCTACTCTCATAAAACATATAGCCTCAGAAATCCATAGGGGAAGTTCTATCCTGTTCTATGGGGTCCCTATGAGTTGGAACTGGTTTGAAGACAGGGAATGAGTTTACCAGGACTTAAGAGAAACACCCCACTACCACCACTAAGCCTACTTCATTAGCATAACAAAGACAACCCATTCCCAAACAGGATCATAACCTTGGTTAGGATTCTTCACAGACCCTGATCCCCAGCACCTGGTCTCTGCGCCACCATAGCATCTTTAAAGACCTGGAGCGCTCCTTCTCTTCTGGAACCTGCCTTTTGGAAAGGGTGCAGGCACCTGCTGCGGACACTGACTACATGTTCCAATGTGGGCCACGCACTGTGGGAGAAGGGCAGGCAAATGGGTGGCCAGGTGTAACCCTTGTTCTTGGGGAGCTAATGGCTCACAAAGGAAATGGCCTGATGACATGCGCTTTGAGGCCAAGCAAGAACTCCTGGTTGCTAAGGAGACAAATATGGTGTGGGACCATACAAATAAAGTGCCCGGAATTCTGAAGAGGGGATTGGTCAGTTTTGCCCTCCTGCTAGGCCTATCTCAGGACAGAGAGGGGATTTCGCTACAACCAAGAAAGAAGAGCTGAGCTTGGAGCATGTCCTTTGGACCCAGGGTCCTTGTGCGAAGAACCATCTAGACTCAGGAGACACACACGCAGAGAGAGAGGACCGTAGCCCTGGAGACGTTGAGAGAGAGAAGTAGCAGCAGAGGAAGCAGACCAGGAAACCAGCAGGAGATGGTGGGGTGGGCTTACCAACTCCAGACCTGAGGGATGAGAGAGCTGAGAGCCTTCAGACTGAGGCTTACTTGCAGAATGAGGTGCCTCATCAGCAGAGCCAAAGAGCTTTGTAACCCTTGCCCAAAGAAGTCAGAGGTCAGGCCAGGCCCAGAGAGAGGCTTTCCTAGAGGTGCATCTGAGAAGACACTGTGCTGTTTGAATAACTGTGTGCTGAGTCATTTTGGATCCCGAATTGGAAGCTGCTACGTCCCTACTAAACCCCATCATCATGAGTATTGTCTGTGAGTTCTGTGTGGCCATGGCAGTGGATTGTAGAGCCAGCAGATGAACTCAGTCAAGGCAACGAGAATGCCATGGGAGGGAAGGTTGCTGTCAGAGTTGGTGAAAAGGTTGTTGGGGAGGAGGTGTGTCTGACCTCTGCCTCACAAGAATCAGCCTCGGGTGGTTGGGGCTGACAATGGTTCTTCCTCCTGCTGAAGTTAGAGGTCAGGGCCCCGGCTCACCTCTCGAGGGCACCCACTGGTTTCTGTCTGATGACGCTTGGCAGTGTGGTACGATGGCTTAGGCAGGTAGCCTTCCCAAGGAGAGGGCATAGCTTTCTGGGCTGGATACGCCTGGGTGGGGGCCCAATAGTAATGTTAGTGAACTCAGGTGCCCCAGTTGCTCTCAGGAAAGGTTGGCACTCAAGTCCCAGGACACACATGGCTTTACCGAGAGGAGAGGCTATGTGTTAGTCCAGGTGGACTAGAGAAACAAATCCATAGACACTCATATGTGTATGAGAAAGAGGTTTATATAGAAAAGCAACTGAATATTGAGAAAGCATCCCAGCCCAGTCCAGATCAAATCCATCAGTCTGATATTAGCCCATATGTCTGATATCAATCTATAAAATCCTCTTCAGACTCACAAAACACATGCAATGACGGTGAGTACAGGACGATCACACGCTAGTGGGCAGAAACTCTTTGGATCCAGTGGCAGTGTAAGCATCTCAGCACTGGCAGGGGTCTCCAAGTGACTTCTCCAGTTCCCAGAGGTCTGGTTGCATCAGGGTAGGTCCATGTGGCTTCTCCAGCTCCCAGGGCTGCATCAGGGTAGGTCCATGTGCCTTCTCCTCAGAGATGTCTAGCAGGAAGTCAGCCTTGTGAGTAGAGAGTCTCCAAGGGAGTGAACAGAGAGTTTCCCCCACCTCCAAGTCCGACAAACCAGATTTCCTAGAATTCTCAGGGGAAGCCCATCTCCACACAGAAACCTCATTGGCTGTATTTTGATTGACAGCCTAGACTCCGCCCCTATACTCTTAATCCACAAATTGACACCAGCTTATGTAACTACCACAGTTGGGTATTGGTCTGAGGCATTCCTAAGCCAACTTTCTCCATGAGGCAATTCCTACTATGCAGTAGGGCTAGGAAACCCCCTCCCACCCACCAAGAGGCTGGTCTCAAAGGAGAAACCTCCTGAGGGTCAGAAACACATGGACGTTAGCCCCTTCACTCCGAGTGCCCTGACCCACTTCCCCAATGGGCTCAGTAAAATGTAATCAGCTAGTTAACATTAACGGTGGGTCCTAAACCTTCGCCTACCTTGCAATAAGCAGAAGAAGATATTGAGTATCAAAGAAGAGACTAAATGGTGGGGCTTATTTGAACCCCAGCACTGTCCAGGCTGCACATTTCATTGGGCTTTTCTGGGTCTCACTTTCCTTAGAGGATAAGAGGATTTCAGTATGGAACTTCTCTGACCAATTTTAGTTCAAACTCCACAACCCTAGCACTACTAACCGCGGTCCTTAAAAAGTGACACGGAGGCACAGACATGACCTCCTCCCAGAAGCCGGGCGAGGTGAACCAATTAAAACGCAGCTCTGGGTGCCCCTCGTAGTGCTGAAGCAATGGCCATTTGGGACGTGGGACGGCTCTTGGCTTTAGAGACACCGAGGTCACTACATCAAGGTCCAGTTGGCTTTAGTGACTGAGGTTATTGAACGCCTAGACGTTTGTTCCCGAAGAAAAGTGCTGGCCTCTCCTCCCAGGCAAGCAGGAGTCTGAGACTCTGACCCAGGCTCAGGTTCCAGGAGCCAAGTCTAGGTGCCTTGGCAGGGGGCGGGGAACCCCAACAAAGAGCTCCCTTCCCAAGTGCCTTACATGCAGCACCTCATTTAATCTTCTTCAGACCTCTGTCAGCTGAGCATCATCACTGCCCGCCCCCCTTCCCGGTCCCATTTCAATGGTGGTGATATTGAGGACAGGGCAGTTATGTAGTCTGTCCAGGGTCACACAGCTAAGCATCAAGAATGCAGACAGAGGGAGTCTGGCTCTAGAGCCGATACTCGTGACCACGATAGCCCAGGGTCTGGAATGATGTACAACTTCAAAAGTCTGGGTCACAAGATGATACCTGAGGATGTGGCCATCAATGGGAACCCAGACCCCAAGGTTTAGGATGCCCCTTGATGAACAGGTCTGAGAGAAGTAGGGCTGGGCCGTGAGTGGGAGCCCCCAGAGAGTTTCTGTAACATCGAAACATTGTAACATTCTGTAACATTGAAACCCTGGCCTGTCAGCAATGAAGTCTTTCCCCCAAGCAAGTTCCCAGGAAGGCTTTTTAAAGGGTGGCTATCCCTGGGGAGAGGAGCCCTGGTGGCATCCTGGCTCCTCGTTGGGCTGCTAATTGCAAGGTCAGCAGTTCAAAACCACCAGCTGCTCCGAGGGAGAGCAGCTGTTCTCCCAAAGAATTAGAATCTTGGAAACACACGGGGCCAGTTCTACCTTGTCCTCTATCCAGGGTGGTGACGAATCACAGTTGACTTGGTGGCGGTGAGTTTCCTCTTGCTGGTTGGCTGCTTGGTTTTGATCCCTGCATGGGGATTGGGATGAGCCTGGGACACCAGGTGCCCTGGACAATGGTTTCTGACCAACAGAGGATGTTTGGTTCTGATGGGTTTTCTACCAGTCCATTAAACAAGCAGCCACTCCCCATCAAAGACAAAAAGAAACAACCGAAACGTGGCTGTTGAGTTGACTCCCCCTCCTGGCAACCCCGTTCATATCCGTGAGTCCATGCTCCATCGGGTTCTCAACAGCCGGTGTTTCGGACATAGATCCCCAGGCCTTTGAACTTTAACTTCCAACATTTTGGTCGCAGCCAACCTTGTTCGTTGTTTGCACCACTCCAGGATGCCCCTTGGCCGTGATTCTTCATAGTACATTTGTGAATATGCTGCTCATTGCTTGTCCTTCCCGGTGTTGGAATGCTCATTCCCAAAGGCATGGTGGTGTGCCAGTCTCACCCTGTGGCCTGAAGCTTTCTCCCAAAGTGTGTGTGTGTGTGTGTGTGTGTGTGTGTGTTTGTGGGGGGGGGAATTGAAGGGGAGACCACACAGATGGGCTTTTGAGGGAGTCTTTGAAAGGAGAACATATTTGAGAGAGAGAGAGAACTGGAGGTAGCTCTTGCCCATGGCCTCTGTCAGCTCTGGGTCCCTATGGCTCCGACAGAATGGTCCCCTTTTACACGAGGGAGTTCTCCTCCTAAACATCTCCTCCTCTTTTCCTGGGGACAGCAGATTCCCGGGCCCCAGGTTCTGAAGAGGAGGTTGCTGGGATGGCTTTCTGGGAGCCCAGCCTGGGACTCAGCCACACTGTCATAGGGCTGTGTGCTCAAAAGGCGGTGTCAAAACGTGGCCTGGAGAATCTGGAGCTGGAAGATCACTCCTAGCCCTGAAAATCCACCTTCTGCCTGCCATTCTTGGCAGCCCCCACCCCCTCCTCCAGGCCCACACAACAGCCCAGTCATAGTAGGGAGTATGTGTGTGTGTGGTGGGGGGGAGGGCTTGGCTCCTTCCCACACCTCCCTCTGCCACACCCCCAGGATTGCTGAGTGTGAAAGGAAACACCATCTCCTGCAGAAATCCTAGGGGGCTCCCCCCGCAACCCTTAAATATACATTTGCTGAAATAATGCTTTACTAGTGATTGGTTTTACACACACAGCGGAAAGAGTCCGGAGACTTATTCCCATCCAACTTTTGTTGAACTAGGTCTGCATCATAGATGTGGGCCTCCATTTCCTCATCTAGAACATACGGTCCTTTCTACAGTTTTGGATTCAACAGGACTTTGGGGCTCCAGCAGTGAATGAGGAGCGATGACCCCGCTTGGCGTCTGTTCAAAGCATATGCTTTTCAGGGCCCCGAATCCAGACCACTGTCTCCATTACTGGGGATACCACAGAAATGATGTCATGGTCCCTGCCTGTCATTTCTGAGCCCTGGTGGTGGGTGGTTAGTGCTGGGCTGCTATCCGCAAGGTCAGTGGTTTGAAACCACCAGCCCTGAGGGAGAGAGGGTTTTCTACTCTCCTAGAGAGCCACAGGCTTGGAAACACGCCTGGTCTGACAGGGCGCTTGGTGTGGGAATGGATGTGATGGCAGTGGCTTTGAGGAAGGGTCTGCTCTTGATCTCAACGTTCCTGAGCATCAGCCGTAAGCTCAGTATAGGGTTGTGAGAGCTTTAAAGGATCTCCAGTGGGGCAGGAGTTAAATACGAGGCTTAAAAAAAAGTTTTATTAGGGGTTCATACAACTCTTATCACAATCCATACATACATCAATTGTGTAAAGCACATTTGTACATTCATTGCCCTCATCATTCTCAAAACATTTGCTCTCCACCTAAGCCCCTGGCATCAGGTCCTCATTTTCCCCCTCCCTCCCTACTCTCCCCTCCCTCATGAACCCTTGATAATTTATTAATTATTAGTTTGTCATATCTTGCCTTATCTGATGTCTCCCTTCACCCTCTTCTCTGTTTTCCGTCTCCCAGGGAGGAGGTTACATGTAGATCCTTGTAATAGGTTCCCCCTTTCCAATCCACTCACCCTCTACTCTCCCAGTATCACCACTCACACCACTGGTCCTGAAGGGATCATCCTCCCTGGATTCCCTGTGTTTCCCATTCCTATCTGTATCAGTGTACATCCTCTGGTCTAGCCAGATTTGTAAGGTAGAATTGGGATCATGATAGTGGGGTAGGAGGAAGCATTTAGGAACTAGAGGAAAGTTGTATGTTTCATCGTTGCTAATTCGCACCCTGACTGGCTCATCTCCTTCCCGAGACCCATCTGTAAGGGGATGTCCAGTGGCCTACAAACGGGCTTTGGTCTCCACTCCACAGTCCCCCACTCATTCACCATATGATTTTTTGTTCTGATGATGCCTGATCCCTGATCCCTTTGATACCTCATGATCACACAGGCTGGTGTGCTTCTTCCATGTGGGCTTTGTTGCTTCTGAGCTAGATGGCTGCTGTTTACCTTCAAGCCTTTAGGACCCCAGATGCTATACCTTTTGGTAGCTGGGCACCATCAGCTTTCTTTACCACATTTGCTTATTCACCCATTTTGTCTTCAGCGATTGTGTTGGGAAGGTGAGCATCATAAAATGCCAATTTAATAGAAGAAAGTATTCTTGCATTGAGAGAGTACTTCTGCTACCTTAATACTAAACCTATAAATACATGCATATAGATCTATTTCCCCATCCTCATATATAAATATATTTGCATATATACAATTCTTTATTTAGACCTCTATAAATGCCCTTCGCCTCCTAGCTTTTTCCTTTATTTCCTTTGAATTTTCTCCTGTCCCACTATCATACTCAGTCCCCACCAGGATTTCAGCAATTCCTATTGGTTACATTACCCTTGATCATGCCCTACCAGGCCTCCCATACTCTCCTCACCACCGATTTGGATCACTTGTTGGTCCCTTGTCCCTGGGTTTGTTAACACCACTTCCTTTCCCCCTACCTCCCCTTCTCCCATGTCCTTCCGGAACTGTCGGTCCCATTGTTTTCTCCTCCAGATTGTTCATCCAACCTATTTTATTTAGACAGACCTGCGGAGATAATAACATGCACAAAAACAAGACAGAACAAAACCAAACAACAATATACAATAAAACAACAACAAACCAATGACAAAAAAACCAAAAACAAACCACAACAAGAAAGAAAAGCTTGTAGTTAGTTCAAGGATAGTTTGTTGGCCTTTAGGAGCGTTTTCCAGTCCAGTCTCATGGGGCACCAAGTGCTGGCCCCAAAGTCCACCTTCAGCATTCCCTGGGGACCTTGTTGCTCTGTTCCCTTGCTGTTCTGTTGCACCCCCTTAGTGTTTTGCCTCAGTGTGGCAGGATCAGATCAGGTGCAATTCCTACACTGTGTCTCCGGTCTTGTCCCTTATAGGGCTATGGGTCAGTGAGGGACGTCATGTCTCATAGTGGGGCCGGCCATGTGGTCCTCTCTGTGGACTGGCTGCTCTAACTGGGAATATCATCTTCAAAGCCTGGTGGGCCATGATGTGCTCCACTCTCTCCTCCTGCCCTTCATCTGCTCTCAGAGCAGATATGTCCCTCTCCTGGAGCTGCACATTCAGTGCCATCCTTTGAAATAAATTCTTCTGGGGGGAGGGGCAGGTGTCCACGTAGCAATTGGGATTGGAGCCGGCCTCTCACCTCTCCACTGGTTCCCTACTCCACGCTGGCACGTTGCATTCACATCTTGGAGCACTGGGTTGAAGTGTGGTCCCTCTTTCCCTGTGGAGACACAAACACTACCCTCCCCTTGGGTGGGTCAGTAAACACAAGGCTTTCACCGGGCAGGGCCGTTTGAGCCCATCATCTGCAGGAGGAAAATGAGGTCGTCGACTTCCATACAGACATATCACTTAAGGTGGCTATGAGTCTGAAGTGACTGGTCACTGGGAGGTTCGGATTTTACAAAGGAGGAAACTGAGGCCCAAGCTTTTAATCCAGGACACCCCTGGGGATGGGAGCAGGGACTGGGAAGGAAACAATGAGCGGAGAAGGGTCTTCAACCCCTTGGAAAGCAGTAGATGTGAGCGGTAGGTGAAAAAAATTGTGTGCGTGGGGGTGGGGGGGAACTTTTATATAGTACAATGCATACATTTTCAGATGGAAACCTTCATGTCGAGGCCCCTTAATTACCCAACCCTATGATTTAATGGACCCGTCAGGTCTGAACAAATACAAGAGACTCAACGCAGGTTTATTTGTGTTGTACTTGACCACACTATGAGAGCTGGCAGCAAAGTCTGTCTTTGCTATCTGCAAAGTCTGAGGTTCAAAACCACCCGCCGCTGGATGGGAGAAAGACAGAGTTTTCTACTCTCATAAAGACTCAGAGATTGACAGGCGCAGTTCGATCCTGTCTTACAGGGTCGCCATGACACCACAGCACCGGCATCAGCTCAATAGCAGTAGCTTTGGTTTTGACCAAAATACACCCACCCCCGTGGCTTGCATGGCGGGGGGGGGGGGGGAGACGGGAGGACTGGGCTAAGAGAGAAGATTCGAAGAGCCTTACCACTCTGTGACCATGCCTTTCTTCTTCTTCACCACTGGACCCCTTTGTCGCTAACTCGATTGCCCTAGCCCTTTCATTATCACTGAGTCCTAGACCAAGCTGTGCCCTCGTCCATTCGTGAGCCCCACGCATATGTGGAAGTCACCCCGTCTGGAAACATTAACAGGCCGACAGCATTCTTGTTGAGCTAAAGGCATTTGATGGTTCTATGGGCACATCCATGTGGATGGCTTGTGTCATGACGCCCCTGCCTGCCGTCAGTCATTCATCCCCTTCCCAGGGGGGTTCGGGGCTGATTTTAAAACATAACATTCTGGCCGCGGAACTCCTCAGGTTTTCCTTAAAGCACACGAGTCCCCGTTTCCTCATTTTTATGACTATCCCCCATCTTCCTGGGCCTCCAGTCGTCAGTCTGTCCTCCGCTAGGGTTGGGAATGGTACTTTTTTTTTTTAATCTCTTCTCTTTTTTTGCTTTGACTTCTCCAGTAGGGTGACACCTGATGCCGGGTGCGTAGGAAACATTCAAACAAGGTGGTTTGACTAAGTGACTGAAATGACTAACGGAACCACGGGTTGCGAGAAGACCGTTTAGCGTGGAGCCTCTCAGGTGGCTGAGTGTGGCTGATGGACGAGGTAACAACAGTGAACAGATGAAACTCCACGGTGTCAGACCTGCCGTCCCTTCGACGCTCGGCAGCAGGTGAGTTTACTCCTTCTTTTGATGGCAAGTGCCAGAAAACCCAACGGAAACTATTTTATCAAAGAAGAGGATGTCATGACCGCAGGACTGTGAAGTCCAGAGACCAACCAGCAGGTTCTCGTGGTCCGTTTGGCTCCGTTTCTCTCTTTGCATGGTCTGGTGATCTTTTCTGCCCGTGGGTTGGTTTTTGACTCAGTCCATCTCTTGTCACAAGACTAGAAAGAAATGCTGATTGACAGCCACAAGTTGACATGGTTACACTCGAGTTTAAGAAAAGAGCATCCATATACAGAATCTCAGGGAAGATGCTGATTGGTCCTGTTTGTACCCATTCCTAAACCAATCGGTGACCTGGGAAATAGACTACTCTGATTGGTCAGCTCAGGCCACCTACACACCTAAGTTGGAGGTGATAAGACAGGAGGATTGATATCCTTCCACATGTTTAAAAGAACAGCACACACCCACTATACCCGATGCACCCCATACTTTTAACCAGATAACTTTCTCTCACTCTGATCCTCCCAAGCATTATTGTGTTAGAAGAAGAGGGGGAACTTTCCCTCAGTGTAGCGGTGTTTCTACAGATGTCGATTTGTTTTTAAACCCTTTGATGTGCTGTGTGTGCCAAATTCCTCTGGGTGGTTATGAGAAGCGAGACCTTTTGATTTAAGCCAGCCCACCATTACCATGCCAGCTTTCTCTGGCCCCACCTTCGGGGAGAAAGTCAAAGGCTTTTCCTCCTGTTGTTTCCTGGTAGCTGTGGCATAGTTACAAGTTGGGCTGCTACTAACTACAAGGTCAGCAGTTCAAAACCACTAGCTGCTCTGAGGGAGAAAGTTGAGACTTTCTACTCCTGTAAAGAGTTACAGTCTCAGGAACCCACAAGGGGCAGTTAGTTCTACTCTGTTGTATAGGGTGGCCATGAGTCAGCATTGGCTTGATGACAGTGCGTTTAGTAACGAAAACCCAAATCCTCATAACTGGATCAATTGCCGGCAACATCATGATCAATGGAGAAAGGACTGAGGTTGTCAAGGATTTCGTCTTGCTTGGATCCACGTTCAGTGCTCATGGAAGCAGCAGCCAGGAGCTCACATGATGCATTGCATTAGACGGAACTATTGCACAAGACTTTTTAAAGTATTAGAAATTAAGGATGTTAGTTTGAGGACTGAGGTGCACCGGACCTAAGCCATCCCTGGTCATTTCATTTGCCTCATATGCATATTCAAGTTGGACATTTCAGAAGGAAGACCAAAGAAGACTCGGTGCCTTTGAACTGCAGTGCTGGAATGGAATGTTGAAAGTACCATGGACACGCAAAGAACCAACAAATCTGTCTCGGAAGAAGTTCAGCCAGAAAGCTCCTTCAAAGCAAGACTGGCCGAGACTTCATCTCACATACTTTGGGCATGTTGTCAGGAGAGACCAGTCCCTGGAGAAGGACATCAGGCTTGGTCAAGAAGAGGGGCAGCGAAACAGAGGAAGGCCGGAAGGCCTTTGACAAGATGGGTTCACACAGTGGCTGCAGCAATGGGCTCAGACATCGGAGGTATTGTGGAATTGGTGCAGAACCAAGTGGTGATTTTTCTGTTGTACAGTGGAGCGCTGTGAGTCAGAACCCAGTCGGTGGCACCTAACAACAACAACCACCACAACCACAACAACTGACACGCAGGAGGCCACAGCCACAGAAACGGTTCTCTATCATTTTTAGCAAACATAAAAGCTAATCTGAATGATTTCCTGAGACCATCCTTCTCCTCTTTATCCTGAGTTTTCTATAGCATGTGTTTGCTTTTCATTAGCAGATTAAAATTAATTGATTTTGAACTTTTCTGGTGATCGCTCTGTGACGTACTGGGGACACCTGAAGGGCAGCGACTGGCATTGTGTTTGCAGCAGGAGCTACAAAACTAAATGTCCCCAGGTGCAAGATAGGCCATCTGAATAAGCGGAGGAAGTTGGGTGAAGATTGTTAAATTGGAGCATTTTAATCCTATCTCTAGGGGGCAGCCACTAGTGGTTCCCAGCCCATTATTACTGGGAATGAATGCTTTGGCAGAGATGAATCAGTCCTTGATACCTGGTAGCCCTTTCCTCCATTGTACATTGGAATTAGGAATAGCCATGCGACTTCTTGGGCCAATGGAATGTGAGCTAGACATGTGCATTGCAGGAGGAAATATCTAAGTTTTATACCTGGAACCTCATTACTTCTCTCTCTTTCCCTGCCTTGGGGATGATGAATGTACTTGCTGACATGGCAGTGTAATACTGAGCGATCATCTATCAGAGAAGCTGCCCTGAAGGGTCCCCTAGATCTACAGTTGTCCTATGTGTGTGAGAAATAAACTTCTCTTGTGTTAAGCACTGAGCTTTGGGGAATGTTTAATCCTGCAGCACAACCTCACTAAGCTTGACTGTCACATATACCCAACACTGCCTGACTTTGCTAGAAATTCAGATTCTTGTGGGAAATCTTTGATACACAAAGTTTGAAAAATGGAGCCAGCAAAACCCAAATCTGTCTGCTGGCTACTCACTAGTCAAACCAGTTGTCATGGTGTTGACTTCAACTCATAGTGACCCCATGCCTGTCAGAGTAGATTGGGCTCCGGGGAGTTTCTTTGTTTGTTTTTAATCTTTTATTTTATTTTTTTTTGTTGTTGCGGGTATATGTATCGCCGAGTAGACACCAGCTCCACAATTTCTACAGTAAAATCTAGTGACACTGATAGCATTCTGGGCAGCCCTCCTCGTCCTCCTTTCCCGACTTGTTCCCCCCGCCCGGAAACATAAACTCACTGCCCCCTATGTTTCTGCCTCCTCTTTCGAGTTGCTGTTGTCTTTTGATCCCATACAGATAGATCTTAAAGGAGGACATCGTGGTTTAAGACGACTTTGGGTATGTTTTTGGTTTGAGGATTAAAGACCATCTCAGGCAATCATTTTGGGTGCGCGTCCAGCTTCCAGGACTCCAGAAAGTGGGTTCCATGAGATTTTGAAGTGCTGCTTGGCACTGTCTTTGTATTGACCAGGATTCTTTTATGGAATCTTTTATCAACATGTTTAGTAATGGTAGTTCATCCCCATCCAGTTCTTCTGGTTTCATGGCCAAGGAGGAGATTGCTCTCAGAGCGTTTTGAAGGGCTTATTGTTTTCCTAAGTAGATTACCAACTTTTTCTTGCGATGCCTGTGGGGACTCTAGGCTTGGGCCTCTACACTTTGGGTTAGTAGCATAGTACGTGAACCATCTTACTACCGAGCTAGTTACTAGCTTGTACTATTTGCTCTACGTGGTGTAAGTAGAGAATAGAGCATTTAGCAAATTATTTTCTTGTTGCGTAATCCTATCAGAACTCTTAAGGTGCTTAGTCTTTATCACATAAGGACATCTTAGCCCCTCTTGCTCTCTTGTTCATCAGCCTTCAAGTCCACTGAGCTGGAGGAGGGATCGTGCCTTAGACACACATACCACATCGTGCCAGGTGCCTCCTAGATTTCCAATGAGTACCAATGTAAATCTTAGCTGTTTGGTGTTCTACACAGCACTATCCCTTTCTCCTTTGATAGCGGAGGAACAAGACTGCGAATGAATCACTTCACTTCCCCGCTTCCCATTTTCCTCTTTGCGAAGCACCTGAGACCGATCAATGTCCACTAGGCTGTAAAGCATTATACTGCAAATAAGTGGGTGATGCCAAACCCAGCCGATCGAGCAGGACTTTTCTCAGTGCAAGTGATAGGAAAAACCTAAATTCAAGCTGCCATTGGTAAGACATAACTTACCTGATTTCTACAGCTACAAAACATTAGCTCTGATGTCAGCTGGGTGGGATGCAGGAACGCAGACAAGGTCAGCGGGACTCATCTGTCTTTTGCCTGCTGCTTGGCTCTGGGGTGCTTTGCTCGTCTTTGCATTGGCATCTGCAAGGGATTCCTGAATCCTTAGCCTCATCAGATACACTTGGGATACGTGGCGATCTCTCAGTCTGCCCATGAAGGCTGCGGAGGGAATACAGTCATTGGTCAGGGTTGGGTCACTTGTTCAGGAGTCCTGGTGTTGTCGTTACATGTTGGGCTGCTAGCCACGAAAGTCAGCAGTTTGAAATCACCAGCCGCTCCGTGGGAGAAAGAGAGTGGTTTCTACCCACCTAAGGCACTGGTCTGGGAAACTCACAGGGGCCAGTTCTACCCTGCTCCATAGGGTTGCTGTACTTAGCAACCTGAGAACCCTGCTCTCTACTGAGATCAGCGTCATCCAGCTTTGCAGGGTTCATCTGTGCATAGATGAACTAACTGGTTTATGGCCTGTCCCCAAGGCCAAGCCCAGTGAGGCCTAGTAGGGAGCCAGTGCCGTTCTAAAGGGGGTCTGGAAGCTGTACCAGCATGCCATTTTACACAAAATGAAGAACATCTGTATCACCTGATGGGGCGGCTTGATGGGTTTTATACAGAGGTGGAGAGGACTAATGATCCCCAAGTTATTCCTTGGTGCCCCACTGGCCACCCCTGTAGTATAGTTAGCTTGTGGGGGAAGCAAAGGCTTAGCAGGACTGCTGGTGGCCCAGGCACGATTTAAAATGGGCTCCGGAGAGCCCACCCCCACCTCCCTCTAACCACACACATTAATGATTAGTCCCTGTACGTGGATCAGTTTCGTTTTTCCAAGGTCCCAACTGGAGATGCAGAAAGTAAAATTGTCCCTGTTCAGTGTTTTCTTCCACACAAACATCCAAACGTCACGGGGGAGAGGTCATACAGCAGATTCATAAGACCCAGCTTTGATCATTACACTGTAGTAAAGGTGAGGTGGACCTTGCAGAGGCTGAGTCATATTCTTCCGCGGGACTATCAGAGTCCGACTCAGTTTCCAATGCATGTTCTGCGAGGGTCTGCCTTTCTTTTTACTCGCTAAATTCCCGGTTTGAGAGCGTGCTGAGGGCGAAGGTGAAGAGAATGTGCAAGAACAGTCCTCTTATATAGAAAGAGCTCATCGCCTGGGCAAAGATGAAAACGTCACGAAACCACCAGCGGGAGCGGGGGCGGGGGCGGGGACCGGGGGAGACTGGGCTTTCGATTCCCCTGAAGAGTCACCGTCCTGGAAACTCACAGGGTCGGTTCTACGCATAGGGATCAGCTCATAGGGTTGTGACAGAGTTTCGTTTTTGCTTTAATCTTCTGGATGATGCCAATGAATGGCAGACTTCGCTTCGACCCTGGCGGCATAGAAGGCTATGAACTGGGCCGCGACCTGCAAGGTCAGCAGTTCGAGCCCACTAGTTGCTCCGCTAGTTTGTTCCTTGGGAGAAAGATGAGGCTTTCTGATCCCATTCAGATTTACAGCTTCGGAAGCCCCCAAAGAAGGCCGTTCTACACCATCCTATAGGGTCGCAATGTGTCGGAATCGATCTGATGGCAGTGAGTTTGGGATTGCGAACCCCAAGGCGGGATTGTCAATGCACCCAGTGACATCGCCAAAGAATAGCCTGCTTCCATAAAGTTTAAACCCAAACCAAACCCACAGCAGTCGGCTGGATTCGGTTGGAGAACACCCTATGGAGCTTCTACTACGGAACACATGGGCTCACCAAGAATCGGAACCGACCCCAGGGCAGCCAGCAGGGTGGTGGTGGTGATTTTTGTTTTCTTTCTTTTTTCCTTTCTCTCTCTCTCTCTCTCTCTCTCCTTCCTTACTTTTCTTTAGGGATGGGGTACTCACGTGACAGAGACAGGCTCCTTGGGCTTTGCGTGCATGCGCCCATCTGCCTCAAGCCTGTTGTTCCATTCGCTCTGAGCACCTGTCCTCCAAGAAGGCGTCCACTTTCACTTCCTTCCTTCTCTGGGCCATGACCTGACATGACTCTGGGGAGACTGACAGTCACCCAGGTTACACACCGTCACCCCTATAGGGCTTACTTAGGAGGACAGGTAGGGGGCTGGTCCGGCTCTGGGCTCCGAAGAGGGCGGGAAGGGAAGGGAACTTCAGCCTCAGGTGGAGGAGCCTTGACTTTACCTCAGCCCAGGGCTCGGGGCTCAGGTGTCACCCTCGGACCTGAGGACAGTGGGTGGTTATCCCCAACATGCTTTCCTCCCAAACCCTGCTTCACCGGAGCCATCCCTCCAGGCATGAAAAGGTGTGAGCTGAGATGGCAAGGGCTCCCAGTGCGCGGATGAAGGCCACTTGGTCCCCTGAAGGCCGGGTCGCCCATTGCCATGTCCATCAGAGGAAGAGAGCTGTAGGGTGTGTGTGGGTGTCAAAAGCTCCTGAGTCAAAGTGTGGGAGCCACAGAGAAGGCCCAGGTCTCAGGCCTGCACCTCCCCAGCGCCAGGGGCAAGGGCTTTTGAAGCCCCCAGTGTGGGGCAGGACGCCTACGGGCGACCCGCTCCCAGGGCTTCCCGAGGCCAGTGGCGGCGAGGTGGGCAGTAGTCAGTGGGGGAGGCCTCCCTGCCCTCCTCTGCCCATCCTCCCCCCCGCCCCCCGCCCCCAGACGTGCCGATCCTTCCCTAGTGTCCAGGGATGGAATTGGGTTGTTGGGAGCCCGGGCTAGCCCGGGGAGAGGAAGACGGGCTTCCAGGCCAGGGGCTCGGGCTGTCCCAGGGCCGCTGCTCCCCGGCTCTCCGCGAGCAGCGGCGGCGGCGCAGCACTGGGGATGCGCTTACATAACCGGCCGCCGCTGCCGCCGCCACCGCGTCCTGCTTCCTCGCCGGCTGCGGGCCCGCGGGGTGGGCGCGCGGGGCGCGCGGGGAGCGGGGCGCGAAGGGCTGCGGGGGAGGTGAAGGTCAGTGGGTGTGAAGCGCCGGATCCACACCCGTCCCTCCCCCCAGCCCCCTCCCTCCCTTCCTCTCCGTCCCCCCCTCTGACGTCTGGAGCTGGCAGCCCGGCCGGTTCCGCATTCCCGACCCCTCCCCGCCGCCCAGGGGCCGCTATATAGCCGGGGCTGATGCAACCCGTCCCGCCGCCCGCCACAGCCTGCGGGAGCGACGCTCGGCGGCCGCGACGGGGGGCGCTGGCGGCGGACGCGGCGGCGGCGGCGGCGGCGGGGCTGGCGCCGCGGCGGCTCCCGGGCCGGGACGGGCCTGGGCAGCGGGCGGCAGCGGCGCGGAGCGGGCACGGCGCCTGCAGCCGGGCCCCGGCCCCGGGGGCGCCGCCTCCGCGCGCGGCTTCTGCACGGTGGGTGCCAGGGCGCGGGGGCTCCGGGCGGGCACCTGGGACGGACGGTCCCGCGGGAGGCTCCCGCCGCCCCCGGAGCTGGAGCTCTCCCGGCGGGCGGGGGTTGGGGGGGGCGCGGCAGCCCGGCCCTCCGAGCGCGGCGGCTGCCCCTGGGTGCCCGCCCCGGGACGGCCGGCTCGCTCCCGCGCGCTCCTCCCTGGTCCCGGGGCGGCGGGACAGGCGCGCGGGTGCGGAGGCAACCTCCGGCCGGAGACGAGCGTGGGGGTGCAGGCAGGGGTGGGGGACGGGGTGGGGAGGGGGTGAAAGGCCGCGAAGGAATGACAAGGACCTGCTGCAAAGTCGTGCCCGCCCCGTGTCCCCTTGGCGGGGAGGAAGCGCGCTCTCGGAGGACCCGGAAGAGGGGGCTGAGAAGGGCTCAGGGTTCCGATCCCTGGCAAAGGGGCCTCTCGCAGGGCCACTGCTCTTATTTCTGGACGGGGAGTGGGCCCAGGGGCGACTTTGGGCTCCACCGCCTCCCACGCGGGGTTATATAAGGAGACCAGCCAGCTCCTCTAGGTAGCCGGCCCCTCCTCTCTGGCCCAGCCCAGTTTAGAAGGCTCTCTTCTGTCCCTCGCCCTAAAGGACACTAGGGGAGCTGGGCCTAGGCTTGGACCGCTGGACCCTGTGGTGGTAGGTCTGTGGTTGGAACTGGAAGAGGAGAGACCTCAACTCTTCCGCCGAGATGCCTGGGCCAGCTCTCGGGGCTGGAGAAGCAGGCGCCAAGGGAACATGGGCCGGTCCCTCTTGGGCCAACTCCCATTGCAAGGTTGCGTGACCCCTGCCCCGTGGGCTGCATCCCGAAGCTGGGCTCAGGCCTGACCGGAGTGTCAGGTCTCGTGTCCAGCGTGGGCTTGCACACTGTGGTCGTGGAGACATGGTTGATAAGGTGGTGGCCTCTCCGTAGGGTCTTGGTTTGGGGAAGATTGGTAGTATCTGGTTGTCCTTTTAAGACCTTGATAGAACTGAGCTCACTTATCATCGTCCTTCCCCCAGCCTCCCTTCCCTGAGGGTTTAAAAAGAAAAAGGAAAGAAAAAACACCTCTCCCATTGCTTTCATCTCTCCCCCAGATCTAACAGCAGCTGAGATGGACGGCTTATCTTCCTCTGCAGGTTTCTAGGGGAGAGTTTAAGCGGGTATCAAGTGCAAGCATGGCTCTGATTGTATATAAAGCTCAGGACGAGGGAAGAGAAGCAGGATCTATTCCGGTGCCTCTGGGAGGGTGAGATTTTGCCTTGTTTAAAGCAAGAGGGTGGATTTCTCAAAGGCTCTCTGTTCCCGTCTAGTCTACGTTGGCCTCGGTTCAGAGCTGCAGGCAGTTCCAGAACCTTCCTGAAGAGCTGGGTGCTATGGGATTTGTAAGAGTGCTACAAGGCATGGGGGCGGAGGTCTGGGACTTTCTCCTAGCTGGGTGGCAGCCATCTCCGGGGTGATGTGCAAATAAGTGATGGCTGGGTCCACTAGCTGGACAGGCACGCGGGTCTCCCTGCTCAACCACTGCCTGCCTTTTGCAGCCACCTGGGTGGAAGTGCTTCTCCCGGTCTCCTTTACGCCCGCGGCTTGCTGTTGCCCCACCCTCCTCCCTCCACCTGTTTGCAGGATGTGCGGGCATCGTTTCCAACCTGCAGAGTCCTTGGCAGAACGGGAAGGGCTGGTGGTGCCCTGGGCCGCTCTCTTGTGAGCATCTCCCCTTCCTACCGGCCCCCAAAGGCAGGGGCCTGTGCCATCCAGGTTGGCCCACTGTGTATTCATTCAGACCCAGCGCACTTGAGCAGTCCGAACTGGGACTGAGGGCAAGTTACAGTCTTTTCTGCTGCAGCATGCAGTTTGCCTTTTTCTGCCCCCCCCACCCCCCACCCCCCGGCGAGTGAATTATGCCTGCAACTGAAATGGAAGAAAGAGGAAAACAGAGCGAGTGTGTGTGGCGATGTGTATGCTCGTACCTGTACAGGCAGGGGGAGAGCAGCAGGCACACTATTTTTCCATTTTCCTTTAATTAAGGCTCTGTGGAGGTGTGTTTGAAAACAGAGGGTCTCCTATGCCTGCGAGGAGGGTGAGAACACTGTTTTGGCTGCGGCCTGGGCCATATGCAGCGTATGGAGGCCAATGAAACTGGGCCTGGCTCGTCTGTTGCTTGTCTTGGCAGTTGGTTCCGTGGCTTGTGTTACCAGCTCTGGAACTTAAGGGCTGCCAAGCTTCGTGTGTGTGTATGTGTGTGTGTGTGTGTGTGTGTGTGTGTGCTCGAGAGCACACGTGTATGTGTACACTCTGGTGCGAGTGTGTGGTTTGGCCTCTCGGAGCCCAGCAGAGACAAATGCCTTAGCGACCCGGGGCTTAGAGTTCTCAGCCTGTGTTTCTTTATGCTCCTGAGTGACTGTGGGAGGCCCAGTTAGAGACCTTCGTTCTTGGAGGTTTTTCGCTCTATTTTTTCCCCTGCAGCCCACGGGATCTCAGCTCTGGAGCTCCATGGCCAAAGCCTGAACTTGCCAGTGACTTTTTTTTTAAAGGGCCAAACCATTTATAACGCACTGTGCATTCAGTGCCTGGTGCTGTCTTATTCACTGCTGACACGGAGGCAGAACAGAGCTGCTGAGCGAGGAGGGAGGGCCCTGTGGCCTTCTTGCCTCTGGCTGCCCGGGACCAGCGTTCCTGACAGGAACGACTTCCTGTGTGTTTGCTGAGCATCTACGCTGGGCAGAAGAGAGCACAGTGTTTGGAGGGCAGGCCTGTGGAAAGCATTTCTCTGGTCTTCACGGAAGACCAGGGTCCCTGCTGGTCATGTGGCTGGGGCAGCGATGTGGCGACAAAGCCTGCCAGTGGCTTTCCCTGCCCTCTGATCTTGCCTTATCTTCCTGTGGAGACCCAAGGAGAGACCCTACCCACCCAAGTGCAGGGAAGCCGTGGGCAAAAGGGCACAGAAGAGGAGGCAGAGGTGGCCCCGCCGCCGCCCGTTGGAGGGGCCTCACCAGTGATGTGTGCAGTGGGCATCTGGGCAGCAGGGTGGAGGAGGTGTCCGCTGAGGGAAGCTGCCGTCCTTTCTGCTTCTTGTGCCTGCTCCCTTTTGTGTCTCTCTATGGCATGTGCTTGGATTCGGGATGGCTTCCCCACTGGGGGATTTTAGGTCTGGAAAGAGGAAGAGCAGCGAGTCAGAGGAGATGGGTGTTAGATGGAACATTCCAGAAGGGCCCCTCTACAAAGGGGTCACAGCACAGTGACGTGGACTTTGCGCGCATTCCAGGTACTTTCCATGTGTCACCTAATTTAATCTAATCCGCAGCCCGAAGGGTCGTGCTTGGTTAGCATTCTCACTCGACAGGTGAGGAAGACGAGGCACAAAGGGGTTAGGCTTAAGGTCACACAGCTAGGAAGGGGCAGACCACCTGGCTCCAAAGAGGCCCCCTTTCCCCCACCACTCTCGCCTGGGAACCAGCCCTATGGCCAGAGGGCCTTCTGTCACTTGCATTTCTTCTCAGTTCTGGGACTCTTTCCATCCCATGGTCGCTTTCCCTCTGGGTCTCCTGGTCCTATGCATGCTGGCTGACCTCCGTTATTGCAGATTCCAAGAGAGAGCTCACCACAGAAGAGAGGTCTGGTATCTAAAGGTCACCATCCCTTTGGTGAAGCGAGTGAACTAACCAGACACACACACACACACACACACACACCAATTCCTACTCCTGGCGACCCCATATGTATCAGGCTAGAACCATGCTCCTCAGGGTGGGCAGTGATTGCAACCTCTTAGAAAGGAGGCGGGCAGGCCTTTCCTCCAAGGCACCTCTGGGTAGACTCAAACTGCCAGCCTCTTGGTTAGCAGCTGAACATGTTAACCCTTTGCATCACCCAGGGACTCCTCCATCCACTGACCTGGCACCTTCCTGCCCCCCTTCCCACCCCCCATAGGCTCCTCTTTGCAGCCTTTTTCCTCTAGGGGATCTTCCCAGGCTTCTTGCTGAGTCTCCGTTGCCAGCTGCCTGCCCTTGACTTCCAACCTTACTATTGCTCTGGAACCTTGATCTTGGGACTGCCATTCTCTGCCCATCCACCTTGCTTTGTGGCCTGCCCGCACTCAGCTTCACTTTCTCTAGGGTGGGTGGGGATGTGCCACCTGGGGCCACTGCAGCCGCTTGCACCCTCCCCGGCTCCTGAGACCAGTGCAGGGCAGCTGCTTATCGGAAAGGGAGCTAGCCATCACCAAAAGGCCCAGGGATTTATAAAAGAAAACAAAAACCAAACTCCATTACGTGAATACTGGTTCATAGTCACAGCAGCCCTAGCCGACGGCAGGGTAGAACTGCCGCTGCGGGGTTCCGAGACTGTATGTGTTTACGGGAGGAGAAAGCCCCGTCTTTGTCTCGCAGAACTGTTGGTGCTTTCGAACTGCTGACCTTGCAGATCACAGCCGGACACGTAACCACATCTCAGAAACTTGTAACCTCCCCGAGCTCTTTATCTCTATGGACAGGACGTTCAGGATGCAGAGCCTATTTCTTTAAATCTGTTTTGTTGTTTTAAACCGAACAAAACTGCGTTGCCATTCTGGTGACGACACTGATTATCTGACACTTCCTAAGCATAGCCCTGTGCAGGTTTGGCCATCGAGGCAAATCAGTCTTCGGTGATAGAGGCAGTCCTATTTTAAAAGTATCTCACAGATCTCTAGTAAATCAGAGCAAGTGTAAAGGTGAGGAGTGGGGGGGCGGAAGCTCTCCCAGCCTTTTCTTCCTCGGGAAAGGACCTTTCAAGTTACTAATGCCCGGTAGGACCTGAACCAGTCCGTAGTTTCCTTTATGGCTGTCTGCTCCTGCACGCCCCACCCAGTGCTCAGTGGCATGTGCCCATGCGTTTCTGAGGCAGTCGGGAGAGACAGACGGGCCGATCTTTCCCCAGGCTCCTGCTTCTTGGCTCCATCAGGTCCCTGTTTCCTGTGAACTGGCATGTAGGGAGCTGCGCCACGGCACCCACCACGTAGGGTCCACTGTGACCCGGTGCCAAGCTCCTCCTTGGATCGGTGCTTTACTCAACTTCTCCTCGTTGGCTAGTTGCCAGGCTATTCCTGGTCAGTGGCCCATGTTGCCAAAGTCCTTTTGGATCTTAGGCCCGCCGAGCTCCATTTCCCACTGCTGGCCGCCCGCCAGCATCTAGAACACGCTCTTTATTTATGCCTCCCGGTTCCTAATGGAGATGTGAAGGGTGTTGGGCCCTGAAGGGAAAAAGAAAGAAGCAAGCCACTCCGGGTGCTTCTCCGAAAGCTTTTAGTGTGTAATTTCTCCTTTCCCTCTGAAATTGTTTCCATATGGAACTGCCCGTTGGAGGGGGTGACTTCAGCCCCTGCCATCTTTCCTCCGTCTTCCTTGAAGTGGGCAGATTCTTCCTGGCTGCTCTCCGGCGCCCCTCCTTTTATTGATCCCTGAGTCCCGTCCAATTATTTTCTTTTTTTCAAGTCACCACACTTGACTTTCAGCCTTAGATCGTGGGCCAGTTCCTTGCCGCTAATGAGGATCTGATTAGCAAAGGCAGCAGCCACTCCAGCACCTCCCGTCTTCTGGGAACCCCCTCCCCGCCCCTGCTATTTAGGATGACTTCTCACTGCCAGTGAGCACCAGGCTGTGGAAGGCATGTGTGACAAACTCGGTGTGTGTGAGGGGGGAGGGGATGAGATAGAAAAGGGGGCTTTGGCTTCTGTAAAGGGAGGCTGATGTCTGGTCCCCCGAGAGTCTTGGAGGTGACTCACGGGAGCAGGAGGCTGTCCCGAGATGGAGCGTGGCAAGGCATTATGGGACCGCCTCTCCTAAGGGGTGGCCGCCCACGGTAGCGGCGGATCCCTGGCATGTTGGGATCCTTGGTTAGTGTTTCGGTTATAACTGAGTGGGGGCTGGCTTCCCTCTCCCGGGCATGGTGCAGGTGGAGACACATGCAGAAGGCCCAGGGATGTTTTCTGGGGAGTGGGGCGTGGGTTGGGGGGGTCTCCTTTGGGAACGCAGAGCTGAGAGGCGACAGCACAGCCTGGTAATGAGCACCGGTGTTTCCAGAGACAGGTTGCTCCCCTCCTCACCAAGCTTGGCTCCGCCGTGAACGTGTTCATGCCTTCATCCCTCCATCGTGTCTTCAGTTCAGCAGGGATTTGGCGATGACCCTGGCTCTGCTAGAAGCTCTGCTCGGTGATGGGTCACATGGGAGACCCACCAGCCCTGGCTGCTGCTTGGCTGCCGGCCTCTAGGACATGCATCCTTTATTCATGCATCCCAGTTCCTAATGCAGTTCTGATGGTGGTGAGCCCTGAAGGGAAAACAAACAAACAAACAAACAAGCAAACAAACACTGTTCTCCTTAGGGCTTATAGTTGGGGGAGGATCCGGGGCTTCTGGCCAGGGAGGGCTTTGTCCTGTGTCTGTGCCTTAGAGAGCGTGGCAGCTCCTCCATCCCCCGTCAGGGATCTGTATCCAGCACCAGGCACAGAGCCTCCCCCAGCCTCACTGCCACTTCTTGTGACTAGTTAAGCACTTTGTTGTTGTTTTGGTCACTGACTCCTGGTAGCATAGTCCTGGTTGGGGTGAGGGGATTTTATACGTTTTCTCCTCTGCTGAAATGCAGGTGGGAGTTATGTCCCTTTGGCTCAGGTGACCTGGAACCACCCATGTGCTTGCTCAAGGTATCCTGGGGGTCCCCCTGCGGGTCCCTGCATTGGGCACTTTCCTGTCTTCCCTGGGGGAGAGCTGGGGAGGCTTGCCCATGCACAGCCTCAGTGTACTGCGCCCTGCCCTCCGAGAGGACCCTGGACTCCCCTCCTGCTCAGGCTCAGGGGAGACTCACAGCACGTTGGACAGACACAAATGAGGAGTCACAGAGGTTGTTTCTTTGTCCGGCTTCCTCCCAGGTGGCCATGGGGTTGGTTAGGGCACCTCATGGGGGATTATTTCTGGAACCCTGGGAGACAGGGTAGAGGACCTCATCGGCAAGGGAATGGGCCCCCCTGTGGGCCCACATCTGAAAGACCACCGAGAGCAGACCATTTTTCCTGCCCCAAAGTGTCAGCCCCTCTGGGATCCCCAGAGAGGAAGGAAACAAAGAGGACCGAGTGAGAACACACTGGGCATAAACTCCAGGGAGCAGGAGTCTCACCTCTCTGGCTGTATGACCTTGGACAAGTCATGGGCTCTCTCTGAGCTTCAGCTTCCTCGTGTGCAAAATAAGGATGTGGTTTAGATGAGCCCCGGGCCTCCCTCCAGCTCAAAAACTTAGATATGAATGAATGAGTCTTAGATCTTTTTCTGAGACGGCCCAGGGGATGGTGGCTGCTGAGGAAGGGGAGAAGGACGTGGGTGGGAAGGAGGGGCCAAGAGGACCCTGGGTGGGTGGTCGAGCCAGTGGAGCAGAGATGATGGCAGTCAGAGGCACCGCCACTAGCTTCAGTGCAAGCAGGGAGCTCGGTGCAGCTGGGCAGCTGCCGCGAGCTGACTGGGCATGAAATGACAGGCTCCCGTGCTGCTTTAGGTAAGCCCATGATGTAGGGTAGGCGTCTTTGTGGTCTGAGGGGGCCAATTCTCACGTTCTTCTCCGCTCAGAGGTCAGAACTATTGACAGAGAGACACGAGCTGGAGAGGGAACCGTGTTTCACCTCTATTGATTGGCAAAGCTGAAACAAGGGTGGGGGTGGGGGATGGGGGATGCAGCTTAGACTTGTGGCCAAAATGGTCTTCCCAGCACATCCCTCTCTCGACAGCTAGACCTCAGGCAGGAGAGTGGGGTTCTCTTCCAGGGCTGCTCCTTGGGAGACAGTCTGAGCACCTCCTCAATACGCCCCTCTTCACAGGGGGAGACAGGGAAGGTGGAAGAATGGCCCGAGGCTTCTCCTTCATGTGCCCGTGACAGTGGCGGGTTTCTTTCCACGATCTTAAGCAGAAAGCTGGGGTTTCTCCTTGAAACGGGAGTGTACCTGAACTCTATTTCGAGGCTGCTTAAAAGGCAAGGCTACACGGCTGATCTCAGCTCCCCGCAGCCTGCCTCCTAATCGGTGGTCAGGAACAGAATGATGGATGTGGGAAGGTACATGGATGGAAGACAGGGGAGGTGGAGCTGGGTGGACCGGTGGCTGGTTGGATGGATGGCAGAGGACGCTAGGGCACCAGATTCATCTGGTTTTCCCGACAGACAAGCTGTCTTCACTAGCATTTCAACCTTGAAATGAGCAGTTCTTACAAACAAGTTTCCCCCAGGAAGAAGAAGCAAGAACTAAGAGTTGCTTTGGTGTTAGCTTATCAGATTTCCTTCAGGCTGGACCCCCGTCTTCCCTGGCCACCCCTGTCTGGCCGGACTAGAAGATGTGTTTGCTTTGAGAATGGGGACACGATGGAAGCCCTCCTTTTCTGGGAAAACCTCTGCTGATTAATTCCACCTCCTGTGCCTTAGTCTCATCTTCATAGGAACCTCTCTCTCTCTCTCTCTCTCTCTCTCCCCACACACACACGTCCTTTTAACTTAGATTTGCTTCATCATGTACTCCGGCTGCCTTCACAGGAATGCAGAAGAGGACATGTGATTTGCGGGGAGGCACCATGCCAAACCCAAAATAGCTCCCCTCCAACAGGTGCAAAGGTGCTTGAGATTCCGCAGCTCCCAGTCATTCTTGGGGAAGCGCGTGCTGCCCTTAAATCCCAGCTCTGTCGCTGTGAACTGTGCACACCCCCCGAGCAAGCCCTCGCTCCACACTTTGGCTTTCTCTTCCGTGGCAGGGAATTGCTCGGCCCACAATGCCTTGCACACATCAGTGACCGAATCCATGTGGCCGACCTTGGGGTTTGGGGGAGAAAGACGAGGCTGTCTGCTCCCCAGACATTTATCATCTTGGAAACCCCACATAGGGTCACCATGAGTCAGAATTGATGCACCGGCGGTGGGTTTGGCTGGGGTTTTGCTGTTTGGTTTGGAGTCCCGGGGAGGTGTGAAATGCCAACCGCCCAGCTGCTCACCCAAAGGTTGGTGGTTCCAGTCCACCCAGAGGTGTCTTGGCAGAAAGTTCTGGTAATCTGCTTCCAGTCAACTATGAAGGACTTTTTCTTAATGATAAGGTTCGACATTTGAGCAGGATCACTCTCTTGCTTTACGTAGTAAAGGAAAGCAAACAAAGCCAACACTCCTGTCCGTGCCAAGCTCAGTGTCAGGGTGATTTGTGGGACCAAGTTTCCCTCTAGCAGGATGGCGTTAGAGGCAGGACGAGCCAATGGGTGGGTGGGTAGGGGACTCAGGGTCACATGAGTGACAGAGGGCAGGGTCTTGAGCCCCTCCTGGAGCCTTGGCCTGGCTGACAACGCTGTCCCCACTTTTCTCTCTCCCACCCCAGGCTGGACCACTGCTCTTGCTATGATGCCTGGGCAGATCCCCGACCCTTCCGTGACTGCAGGCTCTCTGCCAGGGCTTGGCCCCCTGACCGGCCTGCCCAGTGCTGCCCTGACCACGGAGGAGCTGAAGTACGCCGACATCCGCAACATTGGGGCCATGATCGCCCCCCTGCACTTCCTGGAGGTGAAACTGGGCAAGAGGCCCCAGCCCGTGAAAAGTGAGGTGAGCCAGCCCTGTACCCCAGCAGAGCTTGGGTCCTTACTTTGTGTGACCCAAGTGTAGTCAGAGGACCAGCAGCAAGGCGAGTCAGACCCCCCCGCTCCCTGCCCCAGATCTATCGAACCTGCATTTCAGATTCCAAGGAGAATTCCCTGACACAGAAATCGGAGGAGCACTCGGCTGGGGCCGGCTGCTGCTGCACCCACACATCTCCCCCATCAAGGGGCCGGAGAAGGATGATAGTAAAAATGAACAGTAGTATAGGAGACACAGTGCAAATGTGCATGTGCTTTGTCCAGCTTGGTAGTGCACCCAGAGCCACCCACTGCCACCGAGTCGCTCCTGACTCAGAGGGACCCTGAAAGTACAGGACAGAACTGCTTCTTAGGATTTCTGAGATGGAAAGTCTTTATGGGAGCAAACAGCCTCAACTTTCGCTCCTGGAGCGGCCATTGGATTTGAACTGCTGACCTTATGGTTAGCAGCCAAATGAATAACTCCACTATGCCACCAGGGCTCCTATTAAACAAAAAATGAAAGAAAGAAAGAAGAAAAAAAATTAAAGTATAAAAAATTTAGATGGGTGTCCAAGTTCTACTTCTTACTAGGACTGCTAAAACGGGTCCTCAGTTCAGAGGTGCCCAAACTGGTTTGACCTATTCCCCCTGTCCCCCAAGCAATGAAAACAGTGTAGGTATCTGCTTTTACAGCCTCCTACCCCCACCCCCAATCATTCCAGAGCCCCTCTGTGGGGGATGTCACCCACTTTGGGAAACACTGTCCTCATGGGTCTGTCAAATGATGAATATATATTTTGTGTGACTCCCAGCAAACACATGAAAAAGAAATGACAAACTCCAAAACACGCAGCTGCAAAAGTAAGGCCGGGCCAAGATTATTGGGCTAACTTTGACCATGACACTGCTACTGACATCATCCCCTCTGCCCGTCAGACCCCCACCTGGAGCTGGAGGAGAGCATTTGGAAGGAGGGTGGGGTGGCCTGCCTTCCCAAGCACACGGGTGGGGGCCTCAGCCACCCCCTGTGGTGTTCCTGAGCAGGGGTTTGCCCAACACGCCCACAGAGAGCTCCCCCTCATCCCAGCCCTTACAGCTGCAGGCCTCTCAGCTCACCTGCAGGAGAAGAGCTTTTTCCTGGGGATTTGTGAGAAGTCCCCAGCTGGCTCAGCACTGATGCTGTCCACGCCACTAGCCTAGGGCTGCCCGTTTGTGCTGGAAAGGCCCCTAAGAGAACCAGGTCTTCAGAGGAGGCCAGCTAGAGTAGCTGCCCCTGGACGGGATGGGAGGGAGCCGGTGATGGGAGGTGGAAAGGTGGCTGGGTGGGGTGGTGGGGGGCGCAGAGGGGAGAGGACAGGGAAGCAGCTGAGCATCAGACATGGAGTAGCTGTGTCACGGGGGAGTGGTGAGTTTCTGGCTCTGGCTCGAGGCTCACCCTTTTTTTTTTGGTAAGATCATTTTATTGAGGGCTCTTACAGTAATCCATACACCAATTGTAACAAGCGTATGTGTATATATGTTGCCATAATTATTTCCAAAACATTTACTTTCTATTTGAGCCCTAGGTATCAGCTCCTCTTTTTACTCCTCCCTTCCCCCCTTCCACACTCAGTACCCCTTGAGAACTTATAAATGATTATTATTTTTACTTCTTACACCGACCGCTGTCTCCCTTCACCCACGCTGTCTGTTGTTCCTCCCACTAGTGCTGTGTGTGGTTATGTGTCAATCACTGTGATTGGTTCCCTCCTCCTCCCCTCTCCACCCCTCTTACCTTCCCCCTACCCTCCTGGTATCACTACTCCCATTTCTGTTCCTGAGGGGTTTATCTGACCTGGATTCTGTGTGTCATAAGCTCTATCTGTACCAGTGGTCATGCTCCGGTCTAGCCCTGAGTGAAAGACAGGACTGGGGTCTTGAGAGTGGGGAGGTGAGGAAGCCTCAAGTGACCAGAGGAATATTGTGTGCTTCATCGGAGCTACATTGTGCCCTGGTTGACTCATCCCTTCCTTGTGACCCTTCTGTGAGGGATGTCCCATTGTCTACAGATGGGTTTTGGATCTCTGCTCCAGCCTCTCTCTTTCTCAACATGTTTTTTGTTTGGTTGTTTGGAGTCTTCTGATGCCTGTTACCTGATCCCACTGACACCTCATGATCACACAGGCTGGTGTGCTTCTTCCATGGGGGCTTGTTGCTTCTCTGCTAGATGGCCATTTGTTTAACCTCAAGCCTTTAAGACCCCAGACGCTGTATCTCTTGATAGCCAGGCACCATCAGCTTTCTTCACCACATTTGTTGTTCACCCATTTTTGTCTTTAATGATCAATTGTGCCGGGAGGGTGAGCATCACAGAATGCCAGGTTGTTAGTATGAAGTGTTTTTTCCGTTGAGAAAGGGCTTGAGTCAAGGACCACAGTCCAACCACTACCTCAATGTATTGCCATATAAATATATATAGATATACATAGGCCAATATGTCTTATTTTTATGAGTTAATATATACATATGTACCACCTGTTTATACTTCTATCTACAGCTTTGCTTTCTGATCTTTCCTCTGTTTCCTTTTACCTTCCTTCTGCCCCACCATCTCGCTCTCCTTAAGGATGGAGCCAGGAGGGCTAGAGGTTCCCAGGAGGGACTTGGGGTACATATAAATGAGAGAAAACACCCACAGTCTTCACAGTGCCCTCTTCTGGTGTGGCAGCTGCTCGGCGACTGCAAAGGGCCGCTGCAGACCGCACTGTGTGGTGTCCTCTCTCCAGTTCGCCGCATGCCCCCGTTCCTCCCTGTCGTCTCCCTTCCGTTGCATGACCGCTTTGACTGTTCTTAGCCCCAGCCACTGCCTTGCCCTGAACTGTACACACTTGAGCTCACGACACTCGGGTCAGGTGCACAGTGTAGGTGCTCACTGGAGACGGTGACGAGGTGAGAGCGTCTGGAATTCTAGCCTTCTGAATGGAGTTTGTAAACCCACACGGTGCGTCCTGGCGTAGGTCGTGGGCTTTCTGGAGGAGCCCTGATGGTGTCGTGGTTGTGAGTTGGGCTGCTAACCACAAGGCCAGAAGTTTGAAACCACCAGCCACTCCGAGGAAGAAAGACGGGGCTTTCTACTCCCGTAAAGAGTTACAGTCTCGGAGTCTCCCGGAGCATGGCTCTGTTTGTCCTATAGGGTCGAGATGAGTCAGCATCGACCCGATGGCAGTGATTTGGGGTTTGGGGTTGGTGCTTTCTGCAGGACCATCATCTTCCGGCGTTCTGTCTTCCACCTGCGTGATTGGAAAGCATCCATTTCTCAGCTGCTCTGTAGTAATAATGCCACTGAAAGGCACCGGCGGAATGTCTCCTCGGGGTGCTGAGGCCGTGGTGTTGATGAGGAGGCAGACACCTTGGGGAGGCGCTGGCCCTGCCGGGATTTGCCCGTGGGGGTGGGGTGCAGCATCACCCCCTTTTCCCTTCACACAAGGCGCTGGAAGTGTCTCCTTTTGAGGGAGTAGAAGGCCTTTATTTGGGTTGGGTATTTTTACATTTCACACACACCCCAAATTGGTGGCATATGCCCTGTACCTGACAGTGACGTCCTGTCCTCACAGGCACCCACAAATGTATACCATCTAGGCCGTGAAAATAGCAAGCCTTTTTTAGGCCTATTTGCATGTCCTCCCCTGTGCTGTCAGCTTGCAGCTCTGTGGGGGCTGAGACCACGGCAGAGCCGAGGAGGTGGGGCTGGTGCCAAGTAAGGGCAGCCCTGCAGTGAGAGCTGACCAAGGACAGGCTCCTTGCTGGGACCCTAGCAAGACCAAGTTTGGGAGTCATTCAAAAATAAAGGGGATGGAGAGAAACGCCCACTGCTGGAGAATCTCGTGTTCCAGAGATTGATGTACGCGTGGCAAATTGCCCTGAGCAGATTGGCACTGGCATTTTAGAATGCTAAAAGTCTACCGCATAAGAATAAGCCACTCTAGTTCCTGTGAGATGCCACCACGTAGATTCCAACTCCCAGAGACCCCCACGCACAACCAGAAGAAGCCCGGCTGGGTCCTGCAGCCTCCTCACAATCGCCCCTCTGTTTGAGCCCTTTCTCACTGCCTCGGCGTCAGTCCGTCTCGCGGAAGGGCCTTCCTCTTTCTGCCAACCCTCTTCTTTACCGAGCACGATTTCCCTGGTGGGACAAGCCCCTCCGGATAACCTGTCCCAAATACTGGCGGCGAGGGTTTTCCATACGTGTTTGCTCTCCTGGCAGTTCCTGGTATGTCCGATATTGCTCACCCACCCCTCACTCAAATCCCTTTGGGTCTCCTTTATTCATTCCCCCATTCCTGCGTGCCAGGAGTTGCTTTGGGGTTACTATTCATTGCGAGAAGAACAAGCTATAACCGATGTGTTTTGGAAGAACTAAGGCCAGAGTGCTCCCTAGAGGCCAGGAGGGTGAGACTCGCTGTCAGCTCCTTTGGACATGTCGCGAGGCGAGACCGCCCTTGGAGAAGGACCTTCCTGCTTGGTCAAGTAGAGGGGCAGCAAAGTAAAGGAAGACTCTTGAGGAGATGGACGGATGGACCGTGGCCACATGGTGGGCTCATGAGGGGGCAATTGTGAGGCTGGCACAGGACCCGGCAGTGTTTTTTTCTGTCGTGTCCAGGAAAGCTATGAGTCAGAGCCAACTCCAAGGCACCCAACAACAACAACAGCAGCAGCAGCTTTCACAAGCATAAGGGACATTGAAAACACCACGGCTTGGATCAGGTGTACTTTGGTCCTCAAAGTGACACCTTGGCGGTCTATAATTTTGAAGAGGTGCTTGGTAGCAGGTTCGCCCAAGGCAAGGCACAGTTCAATGTCTTGACGGCTGCGTCCGTGAGCATTGATTGCGGACCCAAGGAAAGAGAACTTCCCAGCAGCCTCCTCGTTTCCCTAGCTGTCGGTCCGGCTGTGAGGATCTTCGTTCTCGTCAGTTGCGGTGTAGTCCGTCCTGAAGGTTGCCGTCTTTGACCGTCGTCCGCACATGCTCCCATCTCTTGTGCTCAGCAGACAAGGTTGTGTCATCTGCATCCTTCACATCTTGTGAATGAGGCTCCTCCCACCGGCTTCTTGGCGTCTTTGTCCAGCGTACAGATTGAAGAAGTATGGTGGAAGGGCGCAACCCCAACGTACCTTTCCCGATTTAAAATTTCCCTTTGGTCTAGGTGCAGGTCCCACGTGGACACGATGAGATGTTCTGGGATTCTCATTCTTGGCAATGTTATCTGTAAGTTACTGTGATCCACACACTCAAATGCCTTTGCATTGTCAATAACACACAGCTAGCTCAACATTGCTCCGGTTTGCTCCGCTTTCAGCCAAGATCCATCGGACATCGGGAGCAATAGCCCTCCTCTCACAGCCTTCTCGGACTCTGACTTGGTTCTCTGGCAGCTCCGTCAAGTGTGGCTGCAACCATTGGCGCATCTTCAGCAACATTCACTTCCATGTGATATGAATGCTATTGTTGGCCGATAGCCACATTTTGTTAAATACCTTTCTTTGGAAAACAGGCACAGATTTGGATCTTTCCAGCTGGTTGGCCCTCGAACCACTTTTCCAAATTTCTTGGCATTGGTGAGTGACTCTTTCCAATGTTGTATCCTTGGTGGGAATGTCTCCCTTAGTATTCCGTCCACCCCTAGAACCTTGCTTTTTCCAGTGCCGCCCATGAAGCTTGCACTTTATCCTTCCGTGCTGCTAGCTCTTGATCATGGGCTACCTCCCGAAATGACTGAATGTCAACCAAGTCTGTTGGCTCCTTCATTCTCTGTGTATTCTTTCCACCATCTTTTGATGTTGCCTGCATCGTTCCATATTTTGCCCTTGTTATTGTGTTGTTAGGGGCCATCAAGCCGGTTCCGACCCAGCAGAACGAAACCCTGCCCGGTCCTGCACCATTCTCACATTTTGTTCCTGTGCTTGAGGCCCTGGTTGCAGCCACCATGTCCATCCATCTCCTGGAGGACCTTCCTCACGTTCGCTGCCCCTCGACTTTACCCAGCATGCTGTCCTTCTCCAGGGACTGGTCTCCCTGACAATGTGTCTCGTGTATGTGAGACAAAGTCTCGCCATCCTTGCTCCTAAGGATCTCTCTGGCTGTCTCCTTCCAAGACGGATTTGTTTGTCCTTTTAGCAAACTATGGTCCTTTCAGTAGTCTGCACCAACTCCACAATTCAGATTCTTCGGTCTTCCTTCGTTCTTCCTTATTGCATGTCAACTTTAGGCATTGGCTCCTTTAATACTGGAATTTGGGCTTGGGTTTTTCTCCACTTGTGTCCACTCGAGAAATGCCAAGCATGCTCTTTCCTTTGGATTTTCCAACAGCAGGTCGTTTCATCTTTCATTATAATACGTTGTCATCTTAAACTGCTCTTTACAATGTTCTGTTCAGCTTTTATCTCCGCATCTCCTCTGGTTGCTTGAACTCCTCCATTCAAGAGCAAATTTCAGAGTCTCTTCTGACACCGGTCCTTGCCTATTTCTGTCCTTTTCCTACCCGTTTGTGTTCGTCATGTATGATGTCCTGGGCGCCCCCCCCCCCCAACGAGTGTGCTCTTCGGTCATCCGTGTTCAGTCTGCCAGTCTCTCTTGGAGATGGTCTCTCAGTGCAAGTGGGATACAGTCAGCGCATATGTTGGCTCGGGTGAACTCATTTCCATGCTCTTTACCTTCAACTTGAACTTGCATACAGGCAATTGGTGGTCTTCTTTGCCGGCAGCCCCAGCCTTGTTCTAGCTGATGATATTGAGCATCTCCATCATCCTCTCCACAGATGTCATTAATTGGCTTCCCGTGTGTTAGGGTCATCATTTGTATTGCTGGACAAAGGGCATTCGCGATGAATAAGTCATTGGTGGCGCGCCATTCCAGGATGGGATCGCCGGCGTGCTTTCCGTCATGAAGACCAGAGTTGCCACCTGCTGATCCTTTGTTTGAAACGTTTGCATTCCAGTCACGAGTCACTATCAGTGTGTCCTGAGTGCATGCTCCATCAGTTTTAGACTCTAGACGTTGCAAAACTCTGAAATTTCATCTGTGGTATCAGCGGTGGGTGCCGAAATGTGGATAATTGATGGATCTTTCCAAGCAGACGGATATTATCCTGTCACCGCCAGCTTGCTTTAGGACACATTCTCTCTGACGGTGCGGGCGGCAGCATCCCTCCTCAGCGGGTCATTCCAGCACGGTGGCCCATGCGGTTGTTGCATTCAGAATGGCCAGTGCTGGTCCACTTTCGCTCAGTGCTGCCTAGCACATTGTTCTGGGTGTCCCACTTCATTTTTGAAGATTTCCAATTTTCCTTGATGGGTGCTTTGTAATGTTCCATGTTCTAATTAGGTGTTCACCGTGGCTTCTTCTCATTGTCAGTTATGCCACTTCACAGACGAAGGCTCTGAGAGCTTTAGTCCACGCTCATGTAAAAGCCGACTCTACTTTGGGGGGGCAACGCTTCCCTAGCAATATCTCAAGTGCCGTCCAACCTACAGAACGTGTCTTCCGGCGCTGTGTCAGGCGGTGTTTTCACTGACCGACGTCCTGTCAGAAGGAGACCACCAGGGTCTTGGTCTGGCCGCTCCACCGAAATGTCTCCCCCTTGAGTAACATGCTGGTGCAGTGAACGGTGACGGCCCCACCGTCTGATGCACTGACGGGCCAGTGGTGGAATCGCCTCCTGTCTTGTTCTCGTGAGCTTGGCTTTATTGCTCTTCGCAGAAATTGAAGACCGGCAGCAGCCCTGCGTCAAGCACATCTCTGGGTGCCCTTTTCCAAGCAGCACGTGTCTGTTTTGTGTCTCGGCGTCACATGTTGGGGCTCTCTCCCGACATTTTCCATCATGCTACCGCACACACAGAGGACTCCGGAACAGTGTGTTCATAACCCCCACGCGCACCGAGAAACCAAAGGACGGTCACATGACTCGCTCTGCTGTGACACTGAACCCGCTCTGTCTCAAAGTCGGCCTGTCCATCACAGGCAGCAGGGCCTGTGCTAAGCACTTCAACCGCTGCTCCCATTCCCTCTGTACCCCTCCTGGCCGCCAGGTGGTCTCCATTGAGAGAAGAGACTTTTGTGGGGTTAAGTCACTCGGGTCACATCTCTGCCAAGTGGCGGAGCTGAAGTTTGGATGCTGAAGGCGACCCAGAGCTGTTGTTGAGGCCCCTCTGAGCCGACTTCAACCTCATCGGAGAACGGCCCTGTAGGCTTTTCTACGAAGGAGCCCTGGCGGCCTAAAGGTTATGCGTTGGCCTGCAACCCACAAGGTCTGCAGTTCAAGACCGCCCACCTCAGGAGGAGGTGAGCTTTCTACTCCTGTCAAGGGTTTTAATCTCAGAATCCCACAGGGACACTTCTACCCATCCTATCGGGTCGCTAGGAGTGGGTGTTGATTTGATGGCAGGGAGATTGTTGTTGGTGTTGAGTCTTCATGAGAAGCCAGGTTGGTTTGATTACCACCTTTCCATCCGCAGACACACACTTTCCCGGCTCCACATAATGACGCTCCCATCGCCCCATCTCACTGGGCCGAGCTGTGTACACCAAGCATGGTGCGAGACAGTGCTCATGAAATCATCTGTGTAACTCTCCTCAGGACTTGGTGACGTCATACGGTTGCTGTTATTAGTCCCCCGTGATGGATGTCCTCAGCCAGGGGTAGAACTCACTCCCTTCCAGAGCATTCTGACTCTCAGCCAAAGCTGACGGCCGCAGCTGGTGTGTTTGGACCACTGACCTTTTGGTTCTCAGCTGAGCTCTTTAACCACTGTGCCCCCTCTACGCCTGCCAGCAAGGGTCAGTCAGTGAGGTCCAAAGTCACATAACTGGGCAAGGAGCCCAGGCCGACTTGAGAGCCAGAACTCTAACCTATGGTGTGCCGCTCATTCCTGCGGCCTCTGAGTCCCTCCCAAGCCTCCAATCAGACCTCTCCTCGGCTGGGGAGGCCAGATGAACCTGGCCTCAGCACGCTTCATCATTTTGATGACGTGGCCCCGATTCATGCTGAACCCTGCAGTTCTGTAGCCTCAACCCTCCCGGACTGGGGAGAACTCAGCCAGCTACCGCTGCAGGCAGCTCTGCGAGGCCTGGCTGTTGGGCCACGGGCCTGGCAGAGGCGAGCCCTCTCCGTAGGCCCCGGCCAGATGCATGAAACAGTTTGGTAAGAGAGTTAGAGGAATGAAGTTGAGCGACAGCTTTGGTAACTTATGAAGTGTCGTGTGCTGGCAGGGCTCTTGTCGTTTGGCGAACACATCATGTGAAACTCCACTGGCAGGGCAGTGGGTTATGGCCTGCTACCTGCAGTGTTGGGCATTCCAACCCACCAGCGCTCTGAGGGAGAAAGACGAGGCTCTCTGCCCCAGTAAAGACTGACAGCCTTGGAAACTCAGAGGCGGTTCTACTCTGTCCTGTAGGATTGCCATGAGTTGGGATGGGTGCGACGGCAGTGAGTTTGGTGCCAGCTGCTTGCCCGAACTCCGCTGGTTTAGCTGCTATCTCTCAAGCACAGCCGCCATGCCCTTTACCAGCCTGGGCACGGGGAAGGGAACCACAGATCCAACGGTCAAAGCCTCCCCGCTCCTGGAGCTTCCGTTGTGGATGGTGTTTGGGGCAGGAAGCGTGTCCCCAAACAAACAAATCACTACCCCTAGGTGGTGCACACAGTTAAATGCTTGGCTGCTACCAAAAGGTTGGAGGTTCGGATCCACCCAGATGTGCTTCAGAAGAAAGGTCTGGGGATCGAGCTTCAAAAACTCCCCTTCCATTTACAACCCCATGGAGCATGGTGCTGTGCTAACACACATGGTTGACAGGATGGCATTGTCTGTTTTTAATATCAAATCTGTCAGGTAGTAATCAGCACCGGGAGGGATCATTAAGCAGGCCAGGGAGTGAGGGACCAGGACTGCCGGCTGTGATGGGTGGTCAGCGATCTAAGCATGCTACATTCTGGGTTTTTTCAGGGTGTGACTTCTTTGCTGCCTCTTTGGAATTCTTTCTTGTCCGGTGTGACTTTCCAAGGGAACTTTCCCCTCTGACTTCCACCAGAGCTTTGCTTCCTTGGCTTTTCCTTCCCTAGCCCCTGACAGCTGGGCTCCTCAGCCGGCCGGTCCCTGTTGGTCTTCCCAGCTGCTTCAAAGTGAGTAGCAATTGGGGCAGCAGATACCCCGCTCCTCTGGGCCAGGAATGCATTTTCCATTGAAGTCTAAAAGCCCCAAGATGGGCACCCCTGTTTAACCTGAGCCCCGAAAAGTCACTCGCTGGCGTTCTCTTCTTCTCAGCCACATACACAAACTCACTCACTCACTCACTCACCAAAAGCCAGCAGCCCTCCCCTGTTCCAGTCAAGGGCTCAGGGGAGGTCGGATTGGGTACCTTGCAAACTGTCACCCCTTGGGCAGGAGCTACTCTAGAGATGAATCTTGTTTGGCCCTCACAGTGTGGGGTTTCTGTTTGGTTTTGCAGGTGAATGGCTTACTATGCTTAAAATCAAGAAATGTGGATTTTCTAGTTTCTCTTAAAAATCAAACACAGGATCCCTAGCCAGGCGAGGGCCACACCCTCCCACATAAGGAGACGCCGGAGGCGAGGAGTAGAAGCAGGCTTCAGCTCCCCACAGTCCTGTTGCCTTGCACCCAGCCCGCTCCCCGCTGCCTGCGTCACCCGCCTGCTTTTGAGTCTGTGTCCTGTGTTAGGTCCCAAGGCATACTGCATTTGTGGTTTTACTTCTCCATGTTCATTGTCAGCATGTTTCATATGTGTTTGTTGGTTTGAACATTAGTTAGCCGACAAGTCAAACTGTCTTCCTCCCGATTTTCACAGCCTTCAACTCAACCACCAAGGGCAGTTTGTCCCTTTGTTTTTTCTACTTCTGAATTTAAGCGCGTTCGGATGGGAAAACACAGTGAAAATCAGGCTAACCATTCTCAAACGTGGCTGATCATGAAAACGGTCTGGGAATTTCTTTATTTAAAAAAAAATCCAGCTGTCCAGATCCCACCCAAGTCCTCAGGATCAGATTTTGTGAGGGTCATGTGGAGTCCAGGGACTCTGCCCAGTTAGTAGATGCAGCGGTTACTCGGATGCTGGGGGTCCTGTGTCAACCTGGCCTCCGGCCAATTCCTACGCTTACCTCTGGGGATTGGCACTGCGTGCTGGGCTGTTGGCAACGGTATCGTTTCCTGTGATTTCCACCTGGTGCCTAGGTGTGGCTCCTGGTCAAATTCTGAGCCGGGGAGGAGACGTAAGCTCTTCTTGGAGTTCACGTTTGGGCTCTCCCACCCCTCCAGGGACCCTGGAGGACACCGGGATGCAGTGTGAACGGAAAGCTGTGCACTGGAGGGACCCAGGAAGGCTTGTCTGCTTGCAGCAGCAGGTGGCCTTCCCAGAGTTTGTTCACCAAGCAGACAGGTCCTTCCTCCGTGTTGTGCCTGTGAGAGAGCGCATGCGCACACACAAGCAGTTGCTTCAAACCAGTGGATGCTCTGGAGGAAGGTTGGCCCTGGCATGCATGTGTTTTAGGACTCAAATGTAGAGGCACGCCACTGACGGATTTTTTTCCTCTTTTTTTTTAGCCAGCATTGCATAATTGGTTTTTAATTTGCGGCTGTTTGGAATAGCATTGGCCCCCTTCCTCCTGACTCAGACGCTTTTCTTGTCTCATCCTTCTTTGGCAGAGAGAGAAAAGAGAGAGAGAGAGAGAGAGAGAGAGAGAGAGAGAGAGAGAGAGAGACAATCTGCCCCTTCTTGAACAGAATCTTCCCGCTCACCTTTGAAATCTTGAATTTCCATTTTAGGCCCCATCATTTTGTTAGCACTTAGAAAAAAAATTTGTTTTTAAGCTGTGAGTTTGTGCTTGTGTTTAAAGAAACAAACGTCAGGGAGGACGGTGGTCGCTTAAGGCAGCTGTACCTGAGTTCCCCGGGGCGGCAGTGGTGGCTCAGTGCCCTTGAGCAGAGCCCAACCCTGAGCAAGCCCATGGACAGAGAAGAACTGCTGCCCGGGGTCTTTGCGGAAGCAGATGGGCGGGGCCCGCGGAACCGGCGGGAGTCACAGCCTTGCTGGCCTTGGTTTGCATTTGAGCACTGACTGGCTCTGCCAGCAGCCTCCCCATCACTGTGGTGTCTGGTGTCCAGTCTTCTGTGATGTCAGCCCCTGAGAACTCATGGGGGCCCTGAGCTCTCAGTCAGCAGCAGGCACTCGTCAGACCCAGGCTGCCCGATGGGCATTCCCTTGGAGAGGAGCTGGTCCCCCCAGTAGGCTCTGTATGGGCTCAGCCGAAATCAGACCCCTCTGGAAAGTTCAGGGGCACTCCGTGACTTCTTAGAGTCTCCGTCTAATAAAGTGGCAATGATCACAGTTCGAATCTTGGGGGGCTGTGGCGATGACCGAATGTAGCTCCAGGCGTTTCTCATAATGCCTGGCACTCAGGAAGACAGCACACGAGAGAGCCGGTTTGAATTGGAAATGTGATTCCCTTTCAGAATAGGTCGGAAAGTTGTGCTGGGCTTTCTTTCCTGCCCTTTGGAGGAGAGGGAGACAGGGGGGCTGAGGGATGCCCAGGGGAAGCAAAAGGGCTGGCTCCGGGGCCCGGGCAGCACACTGGCTGTGGGCACCAGCTGGGCGGATAGCGGGCCACTCGGGGGCACTTTCCCAGTGCGCCCTGGGGCGGGTTCAGAGGACCTTTCCAGCATCAGTTTCGCTGGGAAGGAAAAGCCGTGCTGTATCGTAAGTGAAGGAGGAGGCCCCCGTGAGGAAGCGGTCCACCGGCGTGGACTCCCATTACGACAGGGCCGCCCTTTCCCATGTGGCGCGCACGGGAGCTGAGTTTCAGGCAGTCAACCGCGCCTCCTGTTTCTGGTTAGTTGTGCCGCGCGCACGCGTGCGTGTTAACACAGACTGCAAACCAGAAGGCTCTTCAGGCCTCTGCTCCCCGAGTACCTCGTCTTGTTTCCTGTAGTGCTAAGCTCAGTGTCGGGTTCCCATTAGCCCTCAGCCTCCTCCGGCCCATTCTAATCCCCTCTTATCCATTGGGGTCCTCAGACCCGTGGGCAATGTGTTGGGACGCTGAGCCTCCTCACAGGTTCTCAGCCAGGTCTCCCTGCTCCACTGTCCCCCAAAGACCCAAGGCAACGTTGCCCGGAGAGAGCTGGAAAGATGGAGGAGGGGCTGGGAGTGAGAGCATGAGCCTCCTCTGGGTTTACTGACCCCCTGAGTCTGTGACCATCCTGCCCTCTGTGAACACAGAGACCCATTGGCTGCCCTCTGCCTGCGAGGGCAGGGTCCCCGGCACTAAGTCTGTAGGTGGCACAGGCGCCTGTGGCTTGTCTTCAGAGGCCCTTCCCCTCTGCCACCCCCTGGCGCTCAGTTCATTCATGGCGACCCCTGTGTTACGCAGTCAAGCCGCTCCCTTGGGGTTCTGTTACCTGTCATCTCTATGGAAGCAGGGCGCCAGCCCTTTGTCCACTCTGTTTCTGGATGGCTTTGACCCGCTCCTCTTCAGACGGGCAGCTAATTGCAACTGCTGGAGCCGCCCAGCGACCTCTCTTCTCCGACCCCTGCATGTAACTCCAACTACCTTTTGTAACTGCCGACTGTGAATCGGGATTTTTTTTCTTTTTGGAGGTTCTGGACAAAGGAGACCCACAGAAGCAAAGAACAATCCCCCCACCCCCCGCCCGCCCCCTTGAGTCATTTCTAGCCCCTAGCAACCCGAGATAAGGCTTCCAAGGCTGTCAATCATCACGGAAGCAGACAGCCTCCTCTTTCTAACAAGAAGTGACTCATGGGTTTGAACCGCTCACCTTGCAACTGGCAGTCCACCATTTACCCAACAGAGTCACCAGGGCTCCTTAAAAAAAACAAACAAACAATAGGCAGGAGTCACCTGAGTGCACTTGTTAGATGCCATCGAGTCGATGCTTTTGACGCAGCGACCCTGGGCCCAACAGACGGAAGCACTGCCCGGGCCCGGGCCATCCTCGTTATTGTCACTCTGCTTGAGCTCACTGTTGCAGCCACAGTGTCGACCCATCTCCTGGAGGGCCTGCCCCTCGGCTTTACCAGTCCTGATGTCCTGCCAAGACAGCTGTGTCGGTCCTTTCAGCGTGCTGTGGTACTTTCCATATTCGGAGGCGTCCTAACCTGTGGTGTCCCCTGTAACCTCTGGTTTAAAGGTTTTGTATCGGACAAAACACTGGGTATTGTTTGCCTTCCTGGAACCATCCGTGTGTGGTACCATTGAGCCCTTGAAGAAAATGCCACCTTCATATGTGGAGTATATTGTGGAATTGTTTTAAAGACACTTTTAAAAACAGTCTCCTTTAAAAAGAGGCTGCTCCTGAAAGGCCCAAACCAGGGTGAGACCCCTTTTCGGTGCTTTGCAGAGTGGGTGCCAGCCTCTAGCAGCTTGTCAGTCCAGGCTCTGTGATCTCTCTCCAAACCTCCTGGATCCGAGGCTTGGGCTGGGGAGAGTGCAGCTCGGACAACAGCCTTCTAGAGAATTCTGATAGCTCCTGGGTGCCAGTTGACGTCCAACCTCCCTTCAGCTTGGGTGGCAGTGTTTTTTTCTGAGAATGGCCGTGGGGTCTCAAAGCCCATTTCCTTCCAGAGCTGAGTTCATGATTTCAGTAGCGCTCCACCTGCCCCACCAGGTAGGTGTGCATTCGTCAGTGGTGTGTGTGTGCATGTGCAGTGCCTGGGTCTGCAGAAACCAGGGGTTGCTCTCTGAGTAAGCAAACGCCTTAGTGCTTCCAGGCCAGTTAGCATGTCCGTGTTTGGAGATCTGCAGCCCTGCTGGTGTTCACACCCGAAGGGACTTCCCAGCGAATGAATTCCGCTGCCGAGCTTGTTGGTGAGCCTGCTTCTTTATTGTTCTAGAAGGGAGGCTCAGATAAGCTGTTCTGATGCCAGACCAAGAACAACAACAAAACAAATCGGTTGCTATAAGGCCGAATCTACCTGTGTCCCGGTAACAGGGCCCTCCAGAGGGTTTTTAATGCCTGGGTTTTTCCGGAAGCCGATGGTGAAGCTTCCCTTTCCAGGCACCTCAGGATGGGACTGAATCTTCACCCTTTCCAGGGTGGCTGCGTGCTACACTGTCTGGTCCAGAGAGTCCCTGTTCACTGCATCAGCCTGCAGGTCCCCGCACCCCTGGTCCACACACTGGGCGAGCAGGGACCGTGCCTGCTGACCGGCCTCGGCGCTATGAAACTCTTCTTCACCCCTCTCTGAGCTTCCATCTCCTCATATCCATCCCTCATGGGAGGAGCCCTGGTGGTGGATGGTCACACATTGCAATGTGAGCCCCAAGGTCAGCAGTTTGAAACCAACCAGCGAAGGACCAGGGCTCTCAACTCACACAGAGAGTCTCAGAAACTCGCCGGGGCAGTGCTCCCCTGTCCTACAGGGTCTCTGGGCGTCAGAGCTGACTTGATGGCAGTGGGAGCGCCATGGAAGGGACCCCGGGGCACAAAGGCTGAGCACTCAGCTGCTGATCAAACACCTGTGCATCCACTTCTCATTGCTCCTCCAGACACACCTGCTCGAGACAGACTTGGATCGATCCCGTCCACTCCCACGCTACAGATAAGGAAGGGCAGTGAGGCTCAGTGCTAGGAAGGGCAGCTTGGACCTCCAGCCCACTTGCCCCCAACACCCTCTGTCCCCCCACTTGCGGCAGGGCTCTGACAGCCGGGGAGTCTCAATGTGCACTGTGACTAGGTGTACGCCTGTGTTGTCTCTCCTGACCCCACACAAGTGCTGCTGGCACGGAGGCCCCATCACACACAAGGAGCAGTCCTTCTGCTGCTGGTCCACCTGGTTCAGACTGTCTGCAGCAGCACCTGATGTGCCACCCAGGTGGGCGGTTCGAGCCCACACCATGGTGGTAATGCATCCTGGGAAGACAAGCCTGGCACCGTGTTTCTGAAAGCCCAGGGAGCTGTTCTCCTCTGCACACAGGGGGTGGCCAGGGGGCAGAACCACCGAGCCCCTAAGAGGTCTGTGATCGTGGACAAGTGACTGCTTCTCTGCTTTCCATGCCAGGGATGGAGTAGAAAGCTGTGGCGAGGCAGCGGTTAAAGCGCTTGGCTGCTAGCCCAGAGGTTGGCAGTTCAAGCCACCGGCCACTCGACAGCCTGCTGCTGTCAAGAGTGCAGCCTGGGAGCCCCGTGGGGGCAGTTCCACTCTGTCCTGCGGGGAGCTGTGAGCCTGGAACGGCGAGAGGGCACATAACAGCCACCTCACCCTCCACCCTCCGCCCTCTAGGCAGCCCTGGCTGAGCACCCATTGGGCCCTGTCCCCTTGGGGCGGTTTTTATGAGCTGGCATTCTGTCTCTGGGAAGGAGAGGCAGCCGCCCTGCGAGGTAATTTGTCTGTGAGCTGCGCCTGATGCCTGCCTTAAATTGGCTGGGATCTCCATTTCCACTGCCTGCCCGGAATACAGATGAAACACAACCGAGTTGGTGGAGGAGAATGAAGCCAAAGACCTTGTTCTTCACCTTGACGTTGAAAGACGAATGACTTCCAAAGGCTTTATTTCATAGGGCGGGGCTGGAGTGCTCTGCCACTTTGGCCCACGCAGGGCTTTTCCGAAGAGTCTGGGCCATCACTCTTCCTGGCAAGGACTGCATTTTCGTTTCCTTCTGATGCTGTGCCCCCACCCGGTGTGATGGAGGCAGACACACATGCACACGCACGCACACACTGCTGCGGTTGCTGTTCTTATGAATGGAAGCAGTTGACTGTCTTTGGGGACCTGTCAGACGCACACCAGTTTGTGAGCAGAAAACAGATTGCGCGGCCATGTCTCTTCTGGTCCTCACCCCTCTTGGGGGAACCGCGGATATCTCTCCTTTGCCTGTCTTTTGACGCGGTTGCCAATTGGGCAAGCGCGTTGATTGATGGCCTAGCAGGAAACCAAATCCCACGACGCCATACACTGAAAAGGACCCCAGGTAGACACATTCGGACAAAGCAGTTGTTCTCTGAGTAGCTCTTCTGCAGCCTGGGACTTCCCAGCAGCCACTGGGAAGTCACCCCACTGGTGGGAGTCACCCTGCCCGCCTGGCGTTGTCAGACTTATAAAAACAGTACTGTCTTTTCTGAGCAGCAGGTCCAGACCTTTCTCAGTGTTTTGACTGAGTGGCGCTTCCCTGTTCCACCCAAAGAAGCCAGCCCCAAAACTCAGGGATTACTGCCAGACGGCTCTCTTCACCCAGAAAACTTCACTGGGGACCAGGTGACAGGAGGGCCCAGCTCAGAGCAAAACTCTACTGCTGAGCGGTGAGGAGGTGGGTCCCCTGTGACTAGCCTTCCTGATACACCCATGGGCCCAGAGGGTCATACTTTCCCTTCAGAAAGCGGTGGTGTCCTGGGCTGGCCTTACTACTGTGGGGCCCAGTGAACTAGAGTCCCTTGCCTAAGGATGCTGAGTGATCTAGGGTCTGGAATTTTCACCTTCTGGAGCCTCTGGACCAACCAAGCTGTTCCAGCCCCACCCTTTTGGGCCACTTCCTGCTGAAGCTGGGTCTGGGAGGGACTCACTCACTGCCAGCCCGGTGCCAGGAGAGGCCAAGGGAGTCACCTCCCTCAGGTTCAGAGCCTCACCTGGGGTTGGCTGGCTGGGCTGGTTTGATGTTTTCAATGAGCATGGGGTCCGGTGTAGGGGTCTGCTCGTACGTGAATGAGTGGTTGTACGAGGGGGCTTTGAAAAGTTTGTAGGGAAATCCCAGAACTTGTCTTTCCATTTTCCTAGGGGCTTTTTGAAGCCCGCTCCTAGACTTGGGTTCGGATAGAAGGAGTGAGGTGGAAAGAATGCGGGCCAGGGAACAGGGATTTCCGAGTTCTCGCACTGATTCCCAGCTCGGAGACTCGGCTTCCCTTGGTCCTTTTAAAGCAGTGGCTCTCCACCTTCCTCAGGCCGCAGCCCTTTCAGACAGTTCCTCATGTGGTGGTGACCCCCAACCATAAAATCATTTTTGTTGCTACTTCACTGTCATTTTGCTACTGTTATGAATCGCCATGTAAATATCTGATATGCAGGATGTGTTTTCATTGTTACAAGTGGAACATAATTAAAGCCTAGTGATAAAAGCATTAACTAAAGCATTTACCCAGTAATGATAATTCATGAAGTGTCATTTTACCTCCAATACTGCTGCTTTCAACACAGTAGCTGATTTTTAACATAGCAACTGCTGTCTACACAGTAGCTGCTCTCTACACACATGTGACTGGTCCCCATAAGTACATTATGGCACCAACCCTCTCACATACACCTGTATTTGTATAGGTGTATGCGCTGGGGTTGGCGCGATACTGTCATCACTCCCGGAACTCCCTTATGTGGGCGCATCTGCACGTGGGTGGACCCTCTTGGAGGTTCCTAAGATCATCAGAAATATGTGTTTTCTGATGGTCTTAGGCAACCCCTGTGAACGGGTCATTTGACACCCAAGGGGGTCGCGACCCACGGGTTGAGAACCGCTGTTTTAAAAAGAAAGAAAAAGTTGCTGTTGGGGAGTCCGACTGGTGGAATCTATGGGTTTGTTTCGTCGGTTCCTGCAGGGCTTCCTTCCAGCAGCAGTGACCTTTCGGAGTAGATTGCCCATTTCCTCGCCTTCCCAAACTTCTCTGACTGGATCTGAACCATCAACGTTGTGGTCAGTAGCTAAGTGCTTAACGTTTGGACCACAGGGATGTCTTCCCCGGAGCAATCATTTCCTGAATTCTACCAACATGCTGCAAACTCCCTCAGACCCAAAACACCCGCTGCCATCCAGTGGCTTCAACTCACAGCGACTGTAGGACGGGGTAGAACTGCCCCTGTGGGGTTTCCTGAGGAGCAGCTGGTAGTTTTGAACTGCTGACCTTTTGGATGGACGCCATATGTCTAACCACTATGCCACAGGGGCTCCTGAAGAAAACTCTATAAGATGCTAACAAACCAACCAACCCACTGGCATCCTCGCAACCGCATGTAGGGTTTCCGAGCCTGTAAATCTTAACAGGAGCAGACAGCCTCGGCCTTCATGGACTTGCAGTCTGGTGAAGGAGGCCGCGAGAGGGGCCCCGCCTCAACCTGGAGGACCTCCTGTAGGAGGTGATGGGTGAGCTAAGTGTAAGCCCAGGAGCTGGTATGGAGTCAAGGAGACAAGCTTGGTGGTGTTGGCACAGGGAGCGTGGGGTTTGGAGAGCCTGGGGTCAGGTGGAGGCTGGAGCAGCTCCCCTGAGCCTGATTTGCCAGGTTAAGGAGCGTGGGCTTCCTCCCAGGGGGGTTGGGAGCCCGTGGAGGCCTCTAAGTGGGCGGGGCTGCATTTTCGGAAGACCCCCCTCAGGCGGCTGGGCTGGGGCCGGCACATGGGCAGGGTCTGCAGGCTTCTTAGGAGGTTGTTGGGTTGGAGAGAGTGGGGAGCAAACCCAAAGCAGGTCTGGGTGGCCCGAGTGATCCAGTTTGGAGGTAACGGGCCAGGCAAGGGGGAGCCTGCATTTCTCTCTCCAGAGACTGGGTGGATGTTGGTGGCCACTGTTGTGGTGAGTGTAGCTGAACTGACTGATTGGGGAGCAAAGATTTTGACATGCTCAAGAATGGGAGGGGCTGAGGAACAATCGGGCTGAGCGGTCCAGTGGGCAGACGGACGTTTGGGTGGCCTTTGTGTACAGGTGGCGGTTGAAACTACGTGATCAGAATGAGGAGGGTGCGAGTGTGTAGCCCGTGGGCCCCTCCTGGAAGGGATGGGAGACGCAGAACAGGAAAGGTCAGGGCGTCGGAGGACAGGGCAGTGAGCTGCGGCTCCGAGAGGAGGGAGTTAGGACCAGGGGCCGGAGCAGAGCCAGACGCAGCTGGAAGCCCAGTGGGAGGGATGCACCGTATCTCCTGGACTTGCCAGCAGGGCCCCAGCACCTGTCTTCAAGCGTGAGCTGGAGCATGCCACCTCCCTCCCTGGGCCTCAGTTTCCCCAGCTTTAAAATCTCAGGATTGAGCTAGATGCCCCTTTTTGACTCTAAGAGTCTATGAAGCTAGCTGTGACCATTTCTGAAAAAGTAGAAATTTCTTCAAAAGGGCTTTTAAGCCCCACAGCACGTCCCTTGCCATCTAGCAAACCCTGGATGCTGGATGAAGACCCCATGAGGCGTGCTGTGACAGGCTGCTCCCAGCTCTGCCCTTGCCCAAGTCTGGCAACCTCAGAAAAGACACTTGCTGAGCCTCAGTGTTCTGATCTGTGAAATGTGGCCCCCAGCACCCACCTTGGTTGTGGTTGGGGGCCATCAAGATGATTCTGACTCAGGAGCTCTGCCTGTGCCACTGAGAACTGCCTGCCGGGCGAGGGTTTACAAGAACAGATTCCCCAGGTCCTCTCTCCTGTTGGTGGGTTTGAACCGCTGACCTCCAGGTCAGCAGACGAGTACTTAACCATCGCACCACCAGGCTCTTGCTCACAGCCATCGAGTCCATTCTGACTCATGGAGATCCTATAGGACAGGGTAGAACTGCTCCTTTTCGTTTCTGAAACTCATTCTTTACTGGAGTCGAAAGTCTCATGTTCCTCCCGTGGAGCGGCTGCTGGTTTTGAACTGCTGACCTTGCAGTTGGATTTATAGCCCAACTCATAATCTACTATGCCATCTGGGCAACTCAGGAGTCTCTAAGTAGCACAAACAGTGTGTGCAGTTGCTACATTAAAAATTTAGAGATTCATGTGCACCCAGCAGTACCTCAGAAGAAAGGTCTGGCAACCTAGAAAAACAGCCATTGAAATCCCCCCTGGGACAGTTCTGCTCCAAGACACATGTGGTCACCACAAGTTAGGGTCTCTTCTATGGCAGCTGGTGGTATAGTTGAGCTGTTCACCACCAGGTCAGCGGTTCAAGCCTGCCAGCGACTCCTCAGGAGAAAGATGAGGCTGTCTGTTCCTGTAAAGTTTTTTTCTTCTTCTTAAGTTTCTGAAATATCTACTCTGTCCTAAAAGCTAGAGTTTGGTTTAGAAGTGTTTCCTGGTGAGTGACGAGTAGAAGCTGTTATGTTTATTACAGATGAGTCGCAGGACCCAGGATTGACTGATTGCCCCAGTGTCACAAAGGAGACCCTCTTGGGGACTAGAACTCAGGCCTCTGACAACCAGCCCTGCTGTGGTGGTCACTTGCCAGAGGTTGCAAACGAGTGTCCCGTGGCTGGCTGGTTCTGCCCACAGATGTGCTTTTCTTGGTTCACACAAGGTTCTTTCCAAAATGGAATTAGTCGCCCACATTAAAAACTGGAAGATATCGGCTTTCAAATTCCTCTTTTCTGCTTGTCTTGAGAATGTGGATGGCCCGACAGCCCTGGGGTGTGTGTCAGTCCCTCTGTTCTAAGTTACTTACTTGGCCCGTGGGAGTGAGTCTGCAGCCTCAGCCGGGGACTGGCCATTGGTCTCGAATTTTCTCTCAGCTCTACCCACTGCTCACGGACCCAGCCAGAGCCTCACAGCTGAGGTCCAGACCTTGGCCAGGCGCAGGGAGAAGGGGGCGGAGGGTAGGCTGTCTCCAACAGCTCCGCCCCAGGGGAGATGACAGTGGCAGGGGCCTGACCCATGGGGAGGGGGGCGGTTTTCCATCAGTGCTGGTCACTGGCCTCTGGAATTTCCTCACGCCTCCCTCTGGGGGTCCAGCCAGCTGAGATCTCTCCCTGCTTTCGTGTGTGTATGTGTGTGTGTGTGTGTGTGTGTGTGTTGGGAGTGACAGGGGAGCAGGGAGGGAGGGACCACAGCCCCTTGCTCCAGGCAGCCATATTCTAGTGGGAGAATGACTGGTATGCCTGGCATTCGGCTATTTACTTCCCAGGGTGCTTGTGGGTCCCTGGTGTTGAAATGTGGCTTTCTGCTCAGGACAGGAAAACACAGTGCTCTTGCTCCAGGCCCAATCCCTGGCACCTGGAAGGCCCTGAAACACCCGACCTGCTCCCCTTTCTCCCTGGCCTCCTTTCACTGTGTGGGCAGCAGTCGCCCCCCACTGGCACGTGGAAGGAAGGAGGGATGCTGGCGTTTACAGATGTGTTCCAGGTTCTGGGCAGGAACGTCGTCTTTTTCTGCTAGCCTGTGCAGCGAGGTTTATTGCCTTCCTGTGACAAGGGAGGAAAGGAGGTGCTGCCAGTCCGCTGCAAAGTTCCTGGGGAACTCGGGTCTCTAAGTGCCCAAAGCCCATGCTGTCCCCCAGATTCTCTGTGCCCCTGACAGTTGTCTGAGAGAAAGTCCTTCCTTCCTTCCTTCCTTCCTTCCTTCCTTCCTTCCTTCCTTCCTTCCTTCCTTCCTTCCTTCCTTCCTTCCTTCCTTCCTTCCATGGCCTAGCTGACTCACTTTGGTTCCCCCGATTTCTCCGGGGTTCTTCTGTCCTATTGCTTTGCTCATCTGAGACTTGCCGTATTTGTGATGCTTCTGGTTGAAAAGTGCCAATTCTATTTGTCATTCTATTTGTGGGCCCCTCAAGGTGGATTTGTTAAGCTGCTTAGGAAAAGTCAGAGTTCAAAGTCACGTCTGGGCTCCTGTTGCCACTGTGTGTGAATCTCGGGGGGTTCAGGCAGGTCTTGAGCAAGCCCACTGAGGAGAGCCACAGCCCCTATGGGTGGGCGCAGGCGGACACCCCTCGCCGAAGTCAGGCGGGAAGCCCTGGGGACAACATCCCTGATCATCTGCTTCTTCCCGTGTAAACATGGGGGCCTGTCCTTCATGGGTCACACCAGTGGAAACTGATGTCAGGGCAATGCGTGAGCCAGTCCTTCGTGCCTGAGTGCTCAGGCGCGAATGGAAAAGTTGGCAGTTTGAGTCCACCCATCAGCAAGGCCTGGCCATCTGCCGGAAGAGAATGCCACTGAGGGCCTTGGACAGCCACCCCCGGTGGAGTGCGGGAGACACCATGACTCGGAATTGCCTCCACAGCAGTTGGCGTGGGCTGTTTGGGGGTCGTGGTTTACTGGGGTGGAAGACGAAAGGAGCTTGCAGATCTAAGGAGTCCCCTTCACCGAGGCCCCATTCTGTGCCACGCTCAACTCCAGGGCCCGGGTGGTTGTGAAGGAGACAAATCAAGGTCCTGCAACTCTGGTGCCACAGTGGGTTACACAAGGTCAGCAGTTTGAGCCCAGCAGCTGCTCCCCGGGGAAAGATGAGTTATAGCCTTGAGAAAACAAAAGGACAGTTCTACCCTGTCTCAGAGTCACTCGGAGTCGGAATCGACTCGCTGGCAGCGAGGTTGGTTTTGAGTCGTGGAGATGGACAACTGGCAGACAAATGCATAAGGAACAGGGGAGTGCAGTGCGTGACATGGACCTGAACAGGCATTGGCAGGGAGGTGAGCGGGAGCAGGTGCATTCTTTGACCTCCAGCTGGCCAGCAAAGGCTTCTCTGGGCCCCCGAGAACAAGACGCCCCAGCAGAGGGAGCAGCAAGTGCAAACTCTGGCAACAGGGAAGAGGTTCGCATGTTGAAAGCAGGTGGCCCTGCTGTTGGAATTGAGGGGTGCAATGGAAGCTTAGAGAGGTGGGGCAGATTAGTTCAACCCTGTGGGCCCCTCCAGAGAGCCAGGAGTTTTTTCCGAGGGTGCTGGCAGTTATTGGAGGGTCTAGGCAGAGAAAAGGCATGAGCGGCCTTTGGTTTTGAATAAACCCACTCTATGGCCCATAGGTAGAGCCTAGAGGTGTACAAAAGAGTCCTGGTGGCATGGTGGGTGCCAACCACAAGGAGAGGGGTTCAAAACCACCAGCTGCTCTGTAGGAGAAACACCGGGCATTCTGCTCCCATAACAGCATCGTCTCAAAAGCCCACAGAGGTGCTTCCACCTTTCTTGCCTATAGGGCCGCTGTAAGCGGGAAATGGCTCATGGCAGCAAGAGGTGTTGTTCTTTTGGGGGGGCGGTGATACAAGGGTTCAGTGCTGTGCTGCTAACCAGGAGGCTGACGGTTCAAACCCTCACAGCGGCTCCGTGGGAGAAAGCTGTGGCCAGCTGTTGGCTTCCATAAAGATTACAGCCAAGAAAACCCTCCCTGTGGAGCAGCAGGGCTCTGTCACACGGGGTGGCTCTGTGTGGGAATGCAATGACATCCAGTTACCACACGGCTCTCGTGGGGTGTGTGAGAGAGAGGCGTGGGTTGTGGTGGTTGGAATGGGCATGGGGAGCACGCAGGAGGCTGCTGCTGTCGTCCTGGACAGAGGTGGCGGGGACATGGACCAGGGTGGATGTGCAGCTGCCCTGAGAGGGATCATGGCTCCCTGCCCATCCGACTGCCGGAGAGGAAAGTTGGCATTCATAGTGACTCCCAGATGTGTTCTGCTTGAAGGACCAGGTAGACCAGAGATTCTCGGTCTCCTGATGCCAGAATCTTTGCATACAGTTCTTCATGTGGTGGTGACCCCCAACCATAACATTATTTTTGTTGCTACTTCATCACTGTCATTTTGCTACTGCGATGCATCGGACGACCCTGTGAAAGGGTCGTGTGACACCCCCCCACACACACACCAAAGGGGCCGCAACCCACAGGTTGAGAACTGCTGAAGTAGATGGTGCTGCTGTTTCCAGAAATGAGGACAAGGAGGAGTTCCGGTGGTGGAGTGGTTATGCACTGGGCTGCGACCTGCAACGTCAGCAGTTTCAAACCACCAGCTGCTCTGTGGCATAAAGAGGGTGCTTTCTAACTCCTTCTGAAGAGTTACAGTCTTGGAAACTCACAGAGGCAGCTCTACGCTGTCTCAGAGGTCTCCGAGTCAGCATCCACTCCATGACAGTGAGTCTGGTTTGGAAAGAAGAGAAACTTCCTCGGGTCTCCACTCTGTACTTCCCCCTTCATTCACTATGGTATACACACACACACACACACACACACACACACACACACACACACACACATATATATATATATATATATTCTCTTTTTTTGCATGATGCCTTATACCTGGTCCCTTTGGCACCTCGTGATCGCACCGGCTGGTGTGCTTCTTCCATGTGGGCTTTATTGCTTCTGAGCTAGATGGCCGCTTGTTCACCTTCAAGCCTTTAAGACCCCAGACACTATCTCTTTCGATAGCCGGGCACCATCAGCTTTCTTCGCCACATTTGCTTATGCACCCGTTTGTCTTCGGCGATCGTATCATGGAGGTGTGCAGCCAATGATATGATTTTTTGTTCTTTGATGCCTGATAACTGATCCCTTTGGGACCATGCGATCACGCAGGTTGGTGTGTTCTTCCATGTGGGCTTTGTTGCTTCTGAGCTAGATGGCCACTTGTTTATCTTCAAGCCTTTAAGACCCCAGTCATTATCTCTTTTGATAGCCGGGCACCATCAGCTTTCTTCACCACATTTATACTTGTTCACCCACTTTGGATTCAGCAGTTGTGTCAGGAGAGTGAGCATCATAGAGTGCAAATTTAATAAAAGAAAGTATTCATGCATTGAGGGAGTCCTTGAGTAGAGGCCCAAGGTCCTTCCACCACCTTAATACTAAACCTATAAATATAGACACATAGATCTATTTCCCCATCCTCATATATATATTTGCATGTACATGACTTTGTCTAGACCTCCATAAATGCCCTTTGACTCCCAGCTCCTTCCTCCATCTCCCTTGACTTTCCTCCTGCCCCACTACCATGCTCCGTCCCCATCTGGGCTACAGCTATACTTCTTCTCTACGCAACCTTACCCTTGATCATTCCCCACCAGGCCTGCCACTTCCCCCTCTCTACCATTTTGGGTCCCATGTTGTTCCCTTGTCCCTGTGTTTGTTAACACCACTTCCTTACCCCCCTACCCCACCCCAAGTCCCCCCGGAACTGTCGGTCCCATTGTTTTTCCTCCAGATAGTTCATCCAGCCTGTCCTATTCAGACAGACCTGTGGAGACACTAACATGCACAAAAACAAGACAGAGGAAAACAAAGCAACAGTATACAACCAGACAACAAAACAACAAAAACAAACCACTGACAAAGAACAGAACAAAACACTTCACAAAAGAAAAGCTTGTAGTTCGTTCAAGGATCATTTGCTGGCCCTTAGGAGCGTTTTCCAGTCCAGTCTGTTGGGGCACCACGCCCTGGCCCCAAAGTCCACTTTCAGCATTCCCTGGGGACCTTGCCACTCCATTCCCTTGCTGTTCCACTGCACTCCCCCAGTGCTTTGCCTCAGTGTGGTGGGATCAGGTCAGGTGCAATTCCCACACTGTGTCTCCGGTGCTGTCCCCTGTATCGCCCTTAGTCACTGAGGGGCATCATTTCTCATAGTGGGGCCAGGAACCATTGATTTCTGCTGCGGTGCCGAACCCAGGGTCCACCAGGACAACAACCAACAAACCTTGGTTCATAGCTGTCACTCAGGAGCCCTTCTGCCTCGCCGCTGCCACTTTCTCGGAGTGTTGTTACTTAAGAAGACTTTGTCTGGTGCATTGGGTGAAGGTTTACAGAGTGGACCCACCATCAGCTTCACCTTCCGCAGTTTACACATTTGGGTTCGTCTCATGTGTTGCCAAACCCCCTCCCCCCCCTCCAGCCAACAGCACGTGCCCCACTTTCTCCTGTGCTTCCCTCCTCTCCTCGCCCTTGAGGCTTTGTCCTTGGTACATGCTGCCCTTGCATCTTAAATGGTTGATTGTTCTAACATGGAGGGGAGTCCAATTCCAGCCCTGAAGGGTAAGGGTCAAATTCTGGGGTCCCCCCCAGCCTTTCTCGCTGGTGATTCTGAGTTCCCTCCTGCATGTTTCTCCCACTCTGTCCAGAACCCTCTAATGTGGTCCTTTGTGCAGTTGGCCGTGGTGGCCGGGTACCACCTAGTTCCTCTGGTCTCCGGGTGGTGGAGGCTGAGGTTGGTGTGGTCCCAGAGTCCGTTGGACTAATTGTTTCCACGTGTCTGTTGGTTTTTAGTCGCTCTTCCGACCAATAGTTGCACCTTAGTTTATTTTTTTAAAGCCAGTTTTATTGGGGCCTAATCCACAAACCATTCAATTCAATAGTTCATGCATATCAGGAAGAGTTGTATAATTGTTGCCACAATTAATTGCACCTGAGAGGGCTGCTTAAGAACCCCGTCTTTTAAGACCCCGTCTCTACTCACCAAGCGGGATGCAGAACGTTGTCTCTGAGAACTCTGCCAGACCCATTGACCTGGGTGTCCCCCAGCAACCCCTCAACTACTGCTCCTCTAGTATCGCGTGGGGTCGCTTGACCTCATGAGAGTGGAACCGTGGGGTCCTGGGACAGAAGCCCTCTCAGGCCCAGGCCAGAGAAGAATTTCCAGGACAGATTCAGGTGCACACACCCTGGTCCCCCAGGCCTTCACTGGTCGTTTCTTCCTCTGCATATGCTTCCTGACTGCCTGCCTAATCTGTCTGTCCCTCTGTCTGGCTCACCCCCCTGGGCCCATGGTTCACTGAGGCCCTCTTCATCACGCTGTGCTCTCTGTCCTGCCCCCGTCTCACTCCCTTGCTGTCCCTTGTCCTTCCTGTCTTTTTCTTTCCGTCTGTCTGCACTAGAAGACAGGCAAGAGCTCCAGCTCACACCTTTTAAGGAGATGCTTCAGGGCAGAGCCTGTATTTGAACCGGCCTGGGAGTGCGGACCCCCTTAAATGTGTGCTCGGGCATCTCCAGGCCTCCGCTGCCCCTGGCCCTGCTTCTCCCTCGGCCACTCCTTCATCTCTTCATCTCTGAGATTCCCTTGCTGTGCCTGAGTGTCTCTTTCTCTGTGTCCTGTGGTCTCTGGCCTCGACACATCTTCATGCAACAGCAACCCCATCTTTCTACTCCATGTGTACCTGGCTGAGGTGGGCTGGCGCGACCCAGCACCCCAGTCTGATTTCAAGTTTCCAGGAGAGTGTGGGGCTACACCTTGATCTATCAGCAGGGGCTTAGGAATGGGCTTACCAAGGAGGGGCTGGTCACACTCAATGTGTGACCAATGATTTGGGGGTGGGCAGAGCCAGAACTCAGTATAAGGACAAGGCAAGATGCTCCCCTCTGTCTCCTCAGCCCCCACTGCACAGTTCTGCCTGTGTGCTAAGCATCAGGCTGCCTCCCCGTCCTATCACCTGGCCCGGCCAGCTGTGGCTATGGGAAAGCCCAGCAGCTGTACTCAGTCCCGGGTTTCGACGTCATCGGTGCACGTGTGTGCTGGTCTCACTCTCTGCTGTCTTTCAGCCTCCTGTAGCCAAATGCTTTCCAGAACTCAAGAAGCATCTAGAGTGGGGAGGCAGCGACTTGGATTTGGGGGTGGGACAAGAGAGACTCCAAAGGTTTAGAGCAGGCTGGGCCCAGGCGGAAGGAAGGTGTGGGGACCTCTCGGGGAGCAGAGAGGGTGGCGGGTCTCGGGAGACTGTCTGCCCTGAAGCTCTGCAGTTCCAGGGGAGTGGGCGTGGCCATGGCTTTTGGGAACATTCTGGTTTGGGGGGAGATTGGTAAGGTGTGGGTGCAGGAGAGACCTGGGATGCTGATGGCTGTGGACCTGGGGTCTTTAGGATGAACATGTGGTCGCCTGGTTGTCTCAGAGTCTGCTCAGGCCTCAGACAGAGCTGCCTCTGCGTCTGGGCTCTGGGCCTCTGAATCTGAATTGGAGCTTCCTCCGCTGAGGTTAGCCTCTGATAGCCCAAGACGGGCGCCACCCCTTGTGGCACCTTTGTGGGCTGGTGGCCTGAGTTGAGAGCTAGTGAAGACCTGGTGCAGTTAGGGTGACCATGACCAAGCTTTGCATCAGACAGACCGACACACAAGGACCATCCTCCCCAGCAGAGAAGGCTCCTTAGGAAAGCTGGCCGAAAGGGTTAATGCATAGGCTAACCAGGCCAGGAACAGCGTTCGGACTTAAAGAATCCAAGCCAGTGGCATTTGTCCTTCTAGACACTCCACTCGGTGCCCCGGGGAGTCCCCCCTAAGTGCCACATTCCATGCCAGGCACCGGGTATGCCCAGGTTCCCCATCCTCCAACTGAGCAGCACAGACAGACACCCTGGTAAACAGAACTTGGGTGGGAGGCAGTAGAGACTCCCAAAGGGGCTCTTCCTAGGGCCACTGCAGCAGAGAGAAAGCAGCCTGGCCCACCTGCAAGTCAGAGGGGGCTTCCTGGAGAAGGTGATATTTGCTCTTGAGGCTCGAGCAGGAGTTTGCCAATTGGGAAAGGAAGGTCATTTCCGCTTAGAGAAGGTGGCTAGGGGCAGGGAGGCATGCAATAAGGGATTGAAGGGTGGGCAGGCTGAGGCCAGGGAGGGTGTGGGTGCCAGCCCCTGAAGTGAGCTTCAGCCTGGCCTCATTCAGCTCTTGAAATTCCTCCCAGCTCTGAGCCTCTTTGCACCCAGGACACTTGAGCAATCACATGAGGCCTGGTGCAGCAGCGGCAGTCAGGAGCTAGGTTCTGGAGGATGAAAGGGTGTCTTCTGGGCCAGCACCACCCTCCCAGAGCCCGGTCTTGCTCGGAGGGAGGTGCTGGGGCCCTGTGCGCAGCCATGCCCAGGTTGCACACATCACCTTGGCAGTTTGTGGGCAAACCCCCTGGGCCAAGGGGAGATTGCACGGCCAGCCACTTCCTCCAGTTGCTTCCCTCCACCGGCCGTCACGGTTACCTCGGCCGCGTTGGGGTGAGGCCGAGGTGACGCAGAATGCATGTTGCCCAGGGTTGTTTCCCCAGATACGGGTCAGCCAGAGTGGCTGTCACTGCTGGCTTGCGTTCAAAGGAGGCCAGGGGGCAGGGTGGTGTGCGGGCGGAGGCGTGTTGACAAACTGCCTCTCTAGCCAGACGCGCAGTCTGTTGGGAGCACGTCAGGGAGCAGCTTGGAAGAGGTGGCAGAGAAGAAGAGGGCTGCCCTGCCAGGGGCTGTGTCCACGGCCTCGTGCCTGGGCCCTCTGTCCGGAGCTCCTAGAGCATGCTGGGAGTTCGTGCAGTGAAGCTGTTTGTGTTCATGGCCTAAAGCCCATTTGGCTGCGAAGTCTCGTTCCAGGCCCCAGGCCACACGGCCACTCCCCAGGTCCCAGAAGTGAGAGAGCGGGCAGGCTCAGGGCAGGCCAGAGACTTTGCTAGTGGCCCCTGACTCTAGGCTGTCCTTGGCCCAGCTGGCCAGGTGTGTCCTCCAGATTTTCCTGGGAGGGAATGGACAGCAGGAGGCACCGCATCAAAGCAATCCTGGTGGCCTGGGGCCACGTGGTCCCTGTGTCCGAAGCAGGAGGCTCAGAACCTTCAGGCTAGAAAGCTGAACCTGAAACCCGTCTCCGCCATTTCCCAGTCATACAGCTAATTGGCCCTGGGCAGATGGGGCCCTTGAGCCTCCTTCATACCATCTGTAAAATGGGACACAACCTTGTTAGGCCCCTCGGAGTCGGTTCCAACTCAGCGGCACTGTGTGCAATGGGATGCAGCCCTGCGCCCAGTCCTGCACCGCCCTCCTCAGTACTGGGTCTCCTCTACCAAGCCCTCCCAAGACACGTCCAAATCGCAGGGGCAAGGTCTGGCCATCTCTGCATCTGGGGCGCATTCTGACGGGGCTTCCTCCAAGACGGATGTGTTGGCTTTGCTAACGCCATACTTCACAGGCAGCCAGTTTCCCCTCCCCTTCCTGATGTCCCGTCCAGCTTCCGCGTGCAGACGAGGCCCTGGAATAGCCTCAGCGTGGGCAAGGCACACCTTAGTCCTCATGTGACATCGTGGCCTTCAACACTTTGGTCTCTGGCAGCAGCTTGCCCAGTGGCGTACAGGACAAGCACGTGTTAAAAGATTCATGGAAAAACAGAAGTCCAAGATAATGAATGGCTTTCCACCCCCCCACCCCCCACGCACAGATTTTTGAGGTCCTCTCCCCCCTCCTTCATCGTAAGGCTGTGAGGATTAAATAATAGGCAATGAAGGGGCAGCTAGGAGCGTTGGTCCCTGTTAATGAGACCTGACTGCAGTTCTGGTTCAGAGTCAGGGCTGCTGTCTGCCTCGAGCCCTGTGCTCCTCTCGGAGATCCATCTCCACGGGCTCCACTGACAAGGACCACGTGAAAGGTTAAATGGGCACCTTAGCGGGCAGTGAGTTTTATGTGAATGGAGGAGGAACCGTGTTTAAGGGGGGGGCGGCCGAGAATGGATGCATCCCTTGAGGAATATAATCAGCATCCCGTAATTGTCCATGTAGAAATTGTCTAAGTGGAATCTGTTCTGCTTTGTACGCCGGGGGCTTTTGAAAGTTAGTGGATTAAGCCCCGTAGGCATCCTATGCCCCTCTCTCCATTGATTTTAGTTCACTTGTAGTTCCCTTGTCCCTGGGTTGGTCCTCCCTCTACCCTACCCACCCCACCCACCCACCTTCCTTTCTCTGTTGTTTTCATCTCCGAATTGTTTATCTCTTATCTAGATAAACATGCAGGGACATTAATAAGCACAAAAACCAGGCAAAGCCAAACAAAACAACAAAGGAAGTCAAAACAATAACAAAAACAACAACAACGTCACTGACAAAAATGGAAAAGCCTATAAATAGTTCAAGGTGTGTTTGTTTGCCTTTACTCCATACCTCCCCACACCTCCATTCACCTTGGGTATGATTTTGTGCTGTGCCTTAGATGCCTGATACCTGATCCCATGACACCTCGTGATCACACAGGCTGGTGTGCTTCTTCCATGTGGGCTTTGTTGCTCCTCAGCTAGATGGCCGCTTGTTTACCTGCAAGCCTTTAAGACCCCAGATGCTATATCTTTTGATAGCCAGGTACCATCAGTTTTCTTCCATCAGATTTCTTCACATTTGCTTATTCACCCATCAGCTTATTCACCATCAGCTTTCTTCATCAATTGCACGTCCCCTTACAGAGGGGTTAGAGGGAAGAGATGAGCCAGTCAGGGTGCAGTATAGCACCGATGAAACACACAATTCTCCTCTAGTTCTTTGGTGCTTCCTTCCCCCCACTATCATGACTTCCATTCAGATTAGACCAGAGCATGCACACTGCTACAGATAAGAGCCTGAAACACAGGGAATCCAGGATGGATAAACCCCTCAGGGCCAACAATGAGAGTAGAGATACCACCAGGAGGATTAGGGGAGGGTGGGAGGAGGAAAGGGGGAATCGATCACAAGGATCAATCTATAACCCCCTCCCAGGAGGACAAACAATGGAAAAGTGAGTGAGGGATGACAGAGGATGATGTAAGATATGAAAATAATAATCTATAACTTATCAAGGGTTCATGAGGGAGGGAAGGAGGAGGAAGAAATGGGGAGCTGATATCAGGGGCTCAAGTGGGAAGAGAATGCTTTGAAATGATGATGGCGGCATATGTGCAAATGTGCTTGACACAATGGATTAATGTATTAATTGTGATAAGAGCTGTAAGAGCCCCCAATGAAAGTATTTAATTTTTTTAAAGTTAGTGAAAATGCAAGATGAAAAAAATATATATAATGGAATGTTTCCAGGGATGTTTTGAAGCCCCCTCTCACATTCTCAACGAGGACACAAAGCAATTACAAAACAAAAAGGCAGCGTTGAAGGACAGAGTTTCTCCTGCCTGTGTAATGCATGGGCTTTCACACGGGGCAAATTCCCTGGTGTGTCCTGGGTGTACCCTGCCTGGTGGCGAACCAGAGGCCTGTGGCTGGCGCCCCATGCAGGCCACTTTCGGGAGCCCCTGGGACATCCTGGGGGCAGAATGTGCAGATGCAGGAAGCCGAGGGATGGGAAGCCGCCAAAGGAGAGAGCTCCGCGTTTGGAAGGAGTGAGAAGGAAGGATGCTGATGGGGAGAAGTGTGAAGAGCGAAAATCCCAACGGAGGGCGAGAGGGGCAGGTGCAGGCATGCCAGCAAGAGAAAGGGGTGTGAACTTGAAGTCTATGCCCAGGCCCAAGGCATTTTTAAAGGAAGTGCCTGGTAACCACTGTCCTGGACAATTGTGCCCTGAGGGCTTGTGGGGTGGGGGCGGGCAGGAAGAGAAAACAGGGCCCCACTGCCCAAGCCTCCCCATTCCCGTGTCCGTCTATGGGAGTAGACTCAGGAACCCACAGAAGCTGGGCCCTGCCTTCCTAAGACTCCACCCCCAGTGTGCCCTCCTTTGGGAAACAGCGCCATCTTCTCAGTCAGGAGCCAGTGGATGGCAGACAGTGGGTGTACTCAGAGGGGCGGGAAGAGATCGCCATCTGTCTGTGTGTCAGGAGGGCCCTGACCGGTGGCTCTTTGCGCTCACAGCTCGATGAGGAGGAGGAGCGAAGGAAAAGACGCCGGGAGAAGAACAAGGTGGCCGCGGCCCGGTGCAGGAACAAGAAGAAGGAGCGGACGGAGTTTCTGCAGCGGGTGAGCCTGGGGGCTGGTGGAGGGGTTGGGGGTGTGTGTGAGGTGTGTGTGTGTGTGTGTGTGTGTGTGTGTGTGTGTGTGTGTGTGTGCCTGTAATGTTTGTGTGGCCTGTGCACTCTGGACCGGGAGACATCACCAGGTGGCTGAGGAAGCAGTGTTCCTACTGGCATCTCTGCAAGCGTTCATGCCCCACTCAGGCCTCCATCAGCAAGTTAGGCAGGGCTGGTCCCCTGCCAGGTCCCCAAAAGTTCCCGAGGAGGTGCTGTTGCCCTTACAAGCCTTCAAGTCTGGTCTGACTGATAGTGACCTTTTGCCCAACTGAGCAAAGCCCTGGGCCCAGCCCTGGGCCAGTTGTGATGATTGAGCCCGCAGTTGCGGCCACTGTGTCCATCCGTCTTGTGGAAGGTCTTCTTTTTCACTGATGCCCTGCCCCCCTCCCTTACCCAAGCATGAACGTCCTTTTCCGAAGGGATTGGTCTCTCCTGGCAACATGTCTAAAGCAACGCAGTCTTACCCATCTTTGCTTACAGGAGCGTTTTCGGCTGTACCTCTTCCAAGGGGGCCTCATTTGTCCCTATGACAGCCCGTGGTGCTGTCAGTCTTCTTTGCCGACACATTTCAAAGGCATCATCCTTCTTCTCCGGCCTCTTCCCTAGTCAGTGTCCGGCTCTCACATGCCGATGAGGTCTTTGGGAAGCCCATGGCATGGGACGGACGCATCTCAGTCCTGGAAGGGACAGACTTACTCTTCAATCTTGTCAGGAGGTAGGAGGAGCCACGGCCCCCTTGGCTGAGTCCCACAGCCACCCACATTGGCACCGTGGTCAATCAGTTGCCGGGTTGGTTGCTAATGAAGCCTGGGGATGGGACATGCCTGTGGGCAGTGGGCCAGTTCGTACCTTGTGGACTTCCTGGACCAGTTAGTACTTTGTGTGCAGAGAAAGGCTCCTTCTCTTAGGGGGCTCTGCCCATCCTGCATCCTATATGCCTGCCCCTCGGCTCCTCTGATGGCGACCCCAAGCTCCTTGCTGCTGCTCCTAGAGCCCCAAGGTCAGCTTCGCAGGCTCAGGTCTTTCAGCAAAGGGTTGCTCATCTGCTGCGCCCTCAGGGCAGCTCCCTGTCCTCCCCGAGAAGGCACCAGGCAAGGTGCTCCGTCTTTCTCTCCCAGCCCTGTCTCTGCTGCCTCCTCTGCGTCACAGAACGGGGGCTCGGCAGTGAAGGAACGTGACTGGAAAGCCAATTAGTCCTTAGTCTAGACCTGTCATCTCCAGTCCCCCCAAGTGCCCCTCCACCGCCTGTGTTATTCCTAAATAAGAACAGTGTCAGTGTATCATCATAACACAATCCAGTCCAAAGTGTAGCGGTCCTGTAGGACGGACTAGAACTGCTCCTTGCTTGGAAATCCTCACAGGAGCAAATGGCTACATCTTTCTCCATCAGAGCTGCTCCCTTGTGGCTGAGCCGCCCAGTGCATAAGCCCCCGGCTCCTTCACATAACGAATGGGTCAGGCATGTGTCTATATAGTCCGCACTGGCCACAGTGGCTGGCAGTGGTAAAACTGGATGCACCTCGGAGCGCTATATGCATATTTTGTTTTCTTCTCTATAACCCAACGAGGTGGATCTCTTTGTTATTTGACAGAGGGTGAACTTGAGTTGAAAGTGTGGTCAAGTAACATATCCAGGATCCCTTAGCCACTGGGCGGTAGGAGTGAGGTCCAAGTGTGGGCCTAACTTCAAAGCCTGAGACCTTGGCACTCTGCTATACTGACTCTCATCTGTTCATTTGTTGATCCTACAAGTCTGTTTAATCAGGAACTGCCAGACCCGCTCTGTGCCAGATGCGCTGGGGCACGAGATTGACCAAGAGTTCCCTCCTCAGGCTCACAAGGAGCAGAGGGCGATCCTTCGGCCACAGGTGCAGATGCCTGTGTGCTGTGAGCCCCCAGGGCCAGGGAATAGCTGTTGTTAAATAGCAGGACTTAAAAGGAAGCTGGGAGACCCCCTGGAAGAGATGTACCATGCCAGGCTGGAGGTCTTCCAGAAGTTTCTAAGAGATGGGCTTCACGGGGGACCTTGAAGATGGCATATCGTGTAGCTGGTTTCCTGGAAGAACTCCGGCAGGGAATGGAGACAGCCCACAGCAGATCCGCCCTCCGGGCCTTCGTCAACCAGGAAGCAGGCCAGGTGCGCCCAGGTAGACACTTCCTTAGCAGCAAGCAGGCAGAGGAACGGCAGTGGCTTCTCGTCCCACTCCAGGTGTGCCCTCTGCGTGCTGGGCACTTTCCATGTCTCCTTGCATCCGTACCAAAGCCCAGTGAGACGATACTACTCATTTCCATCTTCGAGATGGGTCCAAAGCTCAGAGAGGCCACACGGTGAGTCAGCGGAGGAATCCCAAGGGCCTCAGTGGCCGTGCAGACTTGTGCCCCCGGGGAACGACAGATGTGAGGTATCTTCGCGGCTGAGGGGTGCAGGATGGCCCAGGGAGCTGGGAGCTGCCTGGCCAGGCCACGGAAGAGTTGCTTCAATTGAGACAGAAAAGAGCCACCAGAGCTAGAAGGTGAAGGGCAGGTGGGGGCGGGGGGGGGGGAGGCACCAGGAACACCTGTGGCAAAGGCTAGAGGCACCGGAAGGGCCACAGCTGCGTGTTGGAGGGGATGCATGCAGAAGGCGGGCAGGGCCCTGACAGGTAGCCTGTACATGCTGCCGCACTGCCTGCACCAGTCCGTCTGTGCCTGCTGTCCGGATGATCTGTCCCTCTCCCAAGTGTCCCCATGAGGGTGATGAGCTATCAGGTCACAGGGCCGTAGCCTGGGGCCTGGACTGGAGCTGCAAAGGGGGAGCAGGGAGGCCAGTTCTGTGGCCGGTGAGGGAAGGGGGCAGCTAAGGAGACAAGGCAATGTGTAGACTCAGGGTGGGGGTGGGGGAGAGCTGCTGGAAGGGAGATGTGGGCGGGTCTGTCTGGGCCCTAGGCCAGCTCTCCCCCTGCCTTTCACCTCTCCTCTTCCTCTCTGGTTTTGGAAAGCAAAGGCCAAGGTGAGGTTTAGGACCCCCCACAGCAGTCAAACACTCCGCAGACTGGCTGTGTCAGGAGGGTATTATTTAAGAGTGTAACATTTACGGGGTGCCGGGGTACAAAGGAGATATGTGGTTGGGAAAATGGGATGAAAGATAATGGGGTTTTTCCAGCAGCTTTTTGAAGGCCCACCCCCATCTGCTGTTGAGTTGATGCTGATGTCTGGCGACCCCCTGTGTGTTGGCATGGAACTACGCTCCATGGTGTTCTCAATGGCTGGGACCTTAAGGCATTAGATGGCCAGGCCTTTCTTCTGAGGGACCCCTGGGTAGAATCAACCCCCGAGCCGTTCAGTGAGCAGTCAAGGGACTCCTTTAAATGCAAAGAAGTTCTCATGCTTAAAGTCCCTTTGGTCAATTGCATTTTCTGGGAGGAAGCGGAGGCCCAGAGAGGGAAAGAGATCGGTAAGGTCCCACAGCCTGTGTTTTTTCTCTATTTCGCACAGTCAAGTGGCAAACAGAGATGTGAGCAGAACAGTCCCCTTCCTCATCAACGCGAAGACCCTAGCCCGTGGTCTGCAGCACATTATGAAGCAGAGGGCCCTGGTGGCGCAGTGGTTACAGGTTGGGCTGCTAGCCTCAAGGCCAGCAGTTCAAAACTACCAGCCACTCCGCAGGACCAATATTTCCACTCTCATAAAGACGTACAGCAGTGGTTCTCAGGCTGTGCGTCCCGACCCTTTGGGCGTCGAACGACCCTTTCCCAGGGGTCGCCCAATTCATCACAATAGCAAAATGACAGTGATGAAGTAGCAGTGAAAATAATTTGATGGTTGGGGGTCACCACCACATGAGGAAGGTTGAGAACCTTGGAAACTTGGCTTGGAAACTCACAGGGGGCAGTTCTGCCCTTTCCTATAGGGTCAGCCACAATGAGCTGGCATCGCCTCGATGGCAGTGGGTTTGGGTTCTTTGGGCTATTAGAGAAATGTCCACCACTTTGACAACCGAGGCTCAAAGCAGATTTTTCTGCACATGCGTGCACGCAAAAAAAGAAATCTGCACATTGTAGCATTGACCAGTGCCTCTTGAGTATGGATGGAAGTGAAACCCAAACCAGATTCTAGCAGCGTGTTCAGACCCTTATATTACGATGTACCCTAGCAGTTGGAAATCAACAAAGTATAATGCCGTTCTGCCCCCAAACCCCTACTGCCGTTGAGTGGAGTCGATCCTCCTAGCGAAACCCCTCCAGGATCTCTGAGACTGTAAATCCTATGGGAACAGATAGCCTCATCTTTCTCCCTTGGAGTGGCCGGTGGGTTTGAACCACTGACCTTGCAGTTAGCAATCCAGGACTTACCTGGCTGATCCTAAAAAAGAAAACAAGGTGCCCCACAACCACCATCAAGAGGATCCTGCTTATTGCAGACAGGGCTGTGCGCTGACTGAACTGTGGCAATTTCACTGACTATTACCTGTTGGAAGGAGGACCCTGAGCCTCCTTACCCAAACCGCTCTTCTCCATGCAGCGAGAGTCAATCTGTCCTTCCAGCCCAACATCAGGTCTGGCTGTTAGCCCTCTCAGAGGTCTTTTAAACCCAGGCAGTTATGCCGACAGTGTTTTTCTAAGCACAGTCTGGCCACCTGGATTCCATCTTGACATCCATGGGAGCAGCGTTGGGGGTGCATCGGTCTCTGAACCCTTCCCGGTTCCCTGGGCCGCTCGGACTTAGAACTTGTGCTCAAAGGCACGCCATAGCCAGGAAGCAGGTGTTTTCAGGGGGGGGGGGGGTTTACATGCCCTCGCTGGGCTTGGTGAACCCACAACGCCAGGGCTCACACACCAGAGTGCTTGCTTCCTGTGACCTCCCTGCGCCTGCTCTGTGCCACGTGGCCTCCATCCTCCTCCCAGCCTTTGATCCTCAGGCCAAGGCCACAGGGGCAGGGGAGGGTGGGGCATTTCCGAGGAGCAAGGTGTGGCTGGGGTGGACCAAGAGAGCCAGGAGCCAAGCAGATAAGCAGGCTGGCCACGGATGTGACCCAGGCTCGTGCTGCCAGTGACCCAAGTGTCCCAGGTGACAGGCCCACAGAAGGTCCGCTCTCCTGGGCTCCATGACAGGTGCAGTGGCCAGAGCCCACCCTGGCCTGGTGGTGCTTAAAGCCCTGTCTCTGTTTGCACACAGGAGTCCGAGCGACTAGAACTCATGAACGCGGAGCTGAAGACACAGATCGAGGAGCTGAAGCAGGAGCGGCAGCAGCTCATCCTGATGCTGAACCGGCACCGGCCCACCTGCATCGTGCGCACCGACAGCGTCAAGACCCCCGAGTCCGAAGGCAATCCGCTGCTGGAGCAGCTAGCGAAGAAGTGACCATGGCTGGGAGGAGCGAAGGGGGCAGACGAGGAGGGGCCCACGGGCCCTCTGGATGGGGACACTCTCTATGAGGAGGCCCAGCGCAGCCAGCATCGGCGAGCTCTTGGGTGAGACTCAGGTGCCGACGGCGGGAGGGCAGGCCGAGGACCCCAGGGGGACCAAGCACTGAGACCAAAGTCAAGCCACCACGGGGGGGCTGTCCTGCCTGGGACCTGGCTTGGAGGAATGGAGGGCCGCCCTGCCGGGCACATCTCTGGTCTCTCTATTGCCAGGGGACCTACCCAGGGCATCTCTGAGCTGCCAGGAAAAGCCATGGGTCAGAACCAAAAGGCAACTGGGGATCGGACTGAGTACAGCTGTCTCATGCCTGTCCCTGCCCCTACCCCCACCACCGAGCTGGGCTGAGGCGGGGGATCCCCGGCTGCACCGTCGGCTCTGCCTCTGCCTGGACATCCCCCCTCCCCACCCCACCGACCCTGCTGGAGTTTGCTGCGGGCACTAGGCGCGGGCGCCCTTCCGAAGCACATACTCACTCGAATGTTTACAGATTGGCTGTCCTGGCAGTGCTTTTAACTGCACATGGTTTTTATACTTTCTGGGTTTGTTTTGTTTTTTAATATTTTTTACCAAAAAAAGGAAAAAAAGGTTTTATACAAGCACTATATATATGGATTTCTATAATCACTCGATGTGATACAGTATAAATATGCTATGGTTTGTTTGTTATGAACAGCTACCCACCAGTTAGGCTGTTGTGCGTAGTCCTAAGTACTGTAGTCTCTAAGGGGGGGTGGGGGGCTGGGGGGTAGGGTGGGGGAGGGGAAGGTGCATTTCCATCCTTGTAAACCCTTCATAGTACTCAGTCTTGTATCTCTCAGTAAACGCTACTCTTACTTACCCTGCTCGCTGCCTCTTGTCATGTCTGCCTGGGAAACAGGAACACCCAGGGAACAGGGGTGCCTGGGGGATATGGGTGGGTGCCAGGCATACTCAGTGCCTCCTGCCCCCGCCTAGTGCGGGAGAATTTGTGGAACATCTGTTTCTAGGTCGCTGGTTCTCATAATGCCCATTTTGCAGATGAGAACACTGAGGCCAAGGGGAGTTAATGAACCCTGCAGCTATCGTCTTTTGAAAGTCAGTCGTTCATTCCACAATGTTTACCGAGTACCGACCGTGTGCGCAAGGACCCTGGGCAGCAGAGCTGACCTCAAGGCTGGTGGTTTGCACCTACCCAGCAGTGCCGTGGAAGAAAGGCCAGGCAACCTATAGATCCACAAAGATGACAGTCAGGAAACCCCGTGGGCCAGTCCCACCCTGTACCACATGGGGGATGGGGGGGGGGGCTGCCACGAGTCGCAATCAACAGGCTTGGTTCGGGCCCACCGTGTGTGCTAGGCCCTGTATAAGACAGCTGAGGGCTCCCCGGGGGATTAAACTGGCCTGAGCCTGCCCTCAGGAACCTTCCAGACCTGAGCCCAGTCCCGTGCTTCTCCATACAAGGCCTCTTTTTGTTTTCACAAGAGCCTACCTGCAGGGCAGCGATCGGCCCCATTTCACAGGTGCAGGATTCGAGGCCCAGACAGATGCACCAGGCAGCCATCATTTCCAGAGGACTTCGGATGTGCCAAGCATATGTAGCCCCATCCACTGCACCATGACAGCATTGTCACCACCATTTTACAGCGAGCGAGGCTTGGAGCGGTTACACGACTTGTCCAAGGCCACCAGCTAACAAGGCTACAGAACTACCTCCAAAGGCCCAGGGCTCCCTGCCGGTCCCTGTGGTTGAATGTCTCACTGCACCAGAAGCAGCAGCCTGAGGCCGCCACTACAGTTTCCGTTGCTGGGCACCCCAGCTGTGTGATCATGGAGGGGAGTGTGTGCCTGGCTGGAGATGTCACACACTCGATGCCGTTTATTGGGCACTTTCATGTGGCCTCACGCCCTGACCCTTCTGTGAGTTCCATTGTGCAGCGTGAACTTTCAAAGGTTCACCGAGCTAAGAAGAGAGGGGTGCTTGGGAGTTGGACCCAGTTCTCCCACCTTCTAATTAATCCCTGTTCTTTCTCCTCTATCCCTGGAGTCTGATAATTGGGGATTCATAAGGAGGCTTCAGGTGACCTTGGGTTGATTCCCAAGTCAGGTGGGACATTCTGGGACCCTGTACTTATCCAGCTCTGGTTCTTTCCAACCAGTACGGCCAGGGTGGGCTTCCAGCTGAGCCCTGCCTGCCAAACAGGACTCTCAGCTGTGGCCAGATCCCCACAAGCCCTCGACTGTAATCCTTTAACATCTTTTGAGCTGTGAGAAACAATGACGTGGACATCGAGGGGCTTCCGAGAGACCTGGTGGGCATTCCCACAGGGTCACTGCCTGCTGCTGGCCGAGGTCCCTCGGGTCCCAGACTTGGGCCTCCCCAGTCAGCTTCTCCACTTTAGAGGCTCCTGACCATCCTCGATGCTGTCTCCCAGCTTGGGATTTTTCTCGTTACCATGACCACCACTCCTGCGGGTAACCAGAAGGATTCACCATGAAGAACCAGACCCTGCTCACTGTGCCAAGCCGATCCCAATTTGTAGAAACCCCCAGGACGGAGCACACTGCTCCGTAGACTGTCACTATTTATGGTAACAGACCGCCACGTCGTTCTCTCATGGATCACAGGTGGGTATGAATCACTGACCCTTCTGATGAGCAGCTGAACTCTGTAACTCTGCCCCACCAGGGAGGGGAAGGCGCTCACTTGTCTTAAACCTTCCTGTTAACCTCTCAGTGTTTTCTACCTGGGAAGTATCTTCCGCAGGTCACCTCCATCAGTCTTCACCTGGAAGTTGGTGATGTAATCCCCGTTGACAAACCAAATTCACTGCCCTGAAGCCAATGCTGGCTCACAGCTCCCCGCAGGACAGAGTGGAACTGCCCCCACGGGGCTCCCAGGCTGCACTCTTGACAGCAGCAGGCTGTCCAGTGGCCGGTGGCTTGAACTGCCAACCTTTGGGCTAGCAGCCAAGCGCTTTAACCGCTGCCTCGCCACAGCTTCCTATTCCATCCCTGGCATGGAAAGCAGAGAAGCAGTCACTTGCCCACGATCACAGACCTCTTAGGGGGTCGGTGGTTCTGCCCCCTGGCCACCCCCTGTGTGCAGAGGAGAACGGCTCCCTGGGCTTTCAGAAACACGGTGCCAGGCTTGTCTTCCGAGGATGCATTACCACCATGGTGTGGGCTCGAACCGCCCACCTGGGTGGTACATCAGGTGCTGCTGCAGACAGTCTCACCCAGGTGGACCAGCAGCAGAAGGACTGCTCCTTGTGTGTGGTGGGGCCTCCATGCCAGCAACACTTGTGTGGGGTCAGGAGAGACAACACAGGCGTACACCTGGTCACAGTGCACATTGAGACTCCCCGGCTGTCAGAGCCCTGCCGCAAGTGGGGGGACAGAGGGCGTTGGGGGCAAGTGGGCTGGAGGTCCAAGCTGCTCTTCCTAGCGCTGAGCCTCACTGCCCTTCCTTATCTGTAGCGTGGGAGTGGACGGGATCGATCCAAGTCTGTCTCGAGCAGGTGTGTCTGGAGGAGCAATGAGAAGTGGATGCACAGGTGTTTGGTCAGCAGCTGAGTGCTCAGCCTTTGTGCCCCGGGGTCCCTTCCATGATGCTCCCACTGCCATCAAGTCAGCTCTGACGCCCAGAGACCCTGTAGGACAGGGGAGCACTGCCCCGGCGAGTTTCTGAGACTCTGTGTGAGTTGAGAGCCCTGGTCCTTCACTGGTGGTTTCAAACTGCTGACCTTGGGGCTCACATTGCAATGTGTGACCATCCACCACCAGGGCTCCTCCCATGAGGGATGGATATGAGGAGATGGAGGAGATGGAAGCTCAGAGAGGGGCGAAGAAGAGTTTCATAGCGCTGAGGCCGGTCAGCAGGCACGGTCCCTGCTCGCCCAGTGTGTGGGCCAGGAGTGCGGGGACCTGCAGGCTGATGCAGTGAACTGGGCCTCTCTGGACCAGACAGTGTAGCACACAGCCGCCCTGGAAAGGGTGAAGATTCAGTCCCATCCTGAGGTGCCTGGAAAGTGTTTATGATGTAACAAGCAGCTTTTGGCAGGACAGTCCTGATTGTTAACAATTTTCCCCACATCTCGTGGCACTTTTAAACAGTCCCAATGTTTGGAAAAAATACACGACAAGCTAGGGTATACGGTTTTCGGCTGCCATGTGGCTATTTCCCCAGGGTTTTATCAATGGTGTCCTGCTGGTGTCCCGTGTTTACAGTGTTAAAATTTGGTCACCTTACACAAGCTCCATCCCAGGGAGTTCTTACTCTGTCCTTTACCACGGAGAGCTGACAGTGAGCATGCAGCAGGAAGCAGTTGAAAATGCTTATTGTCTAGAGAGTCGCTGACAGTCCAGTTGAGCACACAGTCTGGGTAGAGGATGAGTACTGGGACGCAAGGCCCCAGACTCAGCTCCAGCTATGGTGGACCTGCCACCCCCTCCCTGGTCCTGGGGCACCTGCCTGCATCACCTCTCCCCAGGGTGGCATGAGCATCCGCTGAGATAGTGTGCAGCAGGACCGTGGCCTCAAGGCAAGACCCATCAGCAGTCAGAGGGGCAGAAATCGATGTGTGGCTCCGGGTGCCAGTAAAAGGGACCTTGCACACACTGTCAGAAAACCCAAACCAAACGGCGGCCCTTCGGTTGATTCCAGCTCGGGGTGCCCCATGGCTTACCAAGCAGAATTACTCCATGGGGGCTCACAGACGGAGCCTGGGGGTGGAACAGTGAAGTGCTTAGCCACTACATGAAAGGTCGGAGTTTGAACCCAACCCGCGACTCCGCGGGAAGAGGACCTGCTCCTGTGAAGACGACAGAACTGAAAACTCCAGGAGCCCTAGTGGCGTAATCAGTTCCACATTGGGCTGCCAACCACGAGGTCAGCAGTACAAAACTACCAGCTATTCCCTGCGAAGAGATGAGGGGTTTTGCTCCCCGTAAATATTTACAGCCTCAGCAACCCAACGCGGGCAGTTCTGCTCTGTCCTTTAGGGTCACATGAGTCAGAGGCGACTCCGTGGGAGTGAGTTTTGTGTGGGGCAATCAGTCTCTGTTACATATGGTAGCTATGAGCCAGCATCGACGCACCAGCACTCCATAGCAACCAGCTTTACCGAAACACCTTGCCAGGCCTCTCTATCGTGGTACCACCACATGGTTCGCATCACCAACATTAGGTCAGTAATTGGGCACAAACTGCTTGTCCCCCCGGGATGCACCATACAAGGGGTACCAGGTGTGATGTGCAGGACATAGAGCATTTGGAGTTTGTTCCACCAGGTTAGACTGTTAATCAACCTTTCTATTTAGAGGTTCTGAAAGGATTGCCTAACAGGGTGTGACAAAAAAGACCTGATTTGTGAAAGATGGGGGACTGGTTTTGCCACCACAACAATGCACCTGCTCATGCAGCCATCTCAGTGCACCAGTTTTTGACAAAAACAAACAAACAGCATGCTCTCTTGCCCCACACACCCGACTCACCTGATTTCACTCTGTGCACCTTCTTTTCTGTTTCCACAAATGAAGAAGGACATGAAAGGACAGTGATTTGATGACACAGAAGAGGTGAAGGCAAAAAAACAGGGAGGTGCTGTCAGCCATCCAAACAGAGAAGTTTGAAAAATGTTTCCAAGAATGGAATCACAGATTTGACAAATGCATTAAGTGTAATTGAGAGTACTTTGAAGATGATAAGGTTTTTTTTGTTTAAAAAAAATTAAACACATAGTTTTGAAAAAAATATATACCTGGTTTTGGGGGAATACACCCTAGTGTATTGTCAAGCTCACTGCTATCAGGCTGATGCCAACTCATAGCAACCCTACAGGACAGAGTAGAACTTCCTGGGGGTTCCAAAGACTGTAATTCTGTACAGAAGGAGAAAGCCCTGACTGACTTTCCACCTTGGAACAGCTGATGGTTTCAAACCACTGAACTCCCAGTTAGCAGCCCAACGCTTAACCACTAGCCCACCAGGCCTCCTCATGCACCACTGGGATTGAAATTGGTGTCAAATCATTTGGCATTATCTTTAGTCTCTAAAGTAGTTAAATGATCTGTTGTCAATTTGAGAGGATTATGAGTGCGGGGGTGGCATCTAGCCTATCAATCGGGTCATAGCCAATGAGGCCTGGCCTCTGTGTGGGCATGGCCTTCTCCTGAGGATTGTGGGAACTCCTATCTTCCTCCCTGGAGGCGGGAGATTCTCTCTCTCTATCTCCTCACTCCCTGGGAGACATTGCAGCTGACAAGACACGTGGAACTATGCTAGGGCCCTGAGATGGAGAAGCACGTGGAGACTCCTGCCAGTGCTGAGATGCCTCCATTGCCACTGGATCCACAAGACTTCCCACCCACTGGCCTGTGATCTTCCTGCATTTGGTGTCATTGCATATGTTTCATGAGTCTGAAGAGGACTTTATAGATTGGTATGGGACATATGGGCTAATGTTGGACTTATGGACTTGATCTGGACTGGGCTGAGACGTTCTCTCAATATTCAATTGCTCTTGTGCATATGTATGAGTACCTATGAATTTGTTTCTCTAGTTGACCCAGACTAACGCAGCCGCTCTAAAACTAACCATATCCTCTGACCTACCAGTGTCCCATCTACGTAGATACTTGGCCTGGACTCTAGCATAGTGAGCGACCCAAGGGAATGCACCAGAACTGTCACCAAGGTTTTGTTTGCCACAAAGAAACATTGAAAACAACCTGAAAGACAAACAAGTAAGCCAATGGTGGTGTTTTCATAGAAATCAAACCCTACATAGCAGTTAAAACAGCAGTTCTCAACCTGTGGGTCATGACCCCTTTGGAGGTCAAACAACCCTTTCACAGGGGTCGCCAAAGACCATTGGAAAACACATATTTCCGATGGTCTTAGGAACCGAGACACCGCTCCTCTGTCTGTCTCCAGGCGGGTCTGCCCCCATGTAGATACACCCACACACGGGGTCACCACAACATGAGGAACTGTTCTGAAGGGTCACGGCATTAGGAAGGTGGGAATCAGAGCTGCATGGATTCATGTGGATAAACCCTTGTGTGAAGAAAGGGGCGGGCATAGGATGCACACGTGGGGACTGCAAAGACTTTGGGGACATGGGATGGAAGCGAATGAGGATTTTTCCATGACGTTCTCAAAGCTTTCTTGTACAGTATAGCAGTACGCACAGTTTCTACACATGCAAAAAGATACTTTATTGTTAATGAATGCACACAGGTGTAAAGACCTGGACAGGAATGCTGGCAAGTGCACGTCCAGGAACGGGGCCAGCATGACTTGAGGGAGGATACGACAGTGGTCTTCCGCCATTTGTGCAACTTTTCATTTAGGTTCCCAGCTCTGAATCAAATGTGGAAGACTGTTGACATTGGTCAGAGGCCAGAGATGAGCGCAGAGACATGGGCTAACTTCACCCTCCTCTGTATCTCCAAGAGTGTTCGTAACACAAGAGACCAAGCCGAGACACCAAGGGGAGGTTTCGTTTTCCACCCTTGGCTTAGCAAACTCGGGATATTAGAAACAGCATCTGAGATGGCAATGGAGTTGCAGCGCATGCTCTTTGGATTTTTGCAAACGTAATGACACGCCTAGAGGAAGAGAGGAGCCAGCCAAAGGATGTGAGGAACTGAGCCGGCTTTCTCCTCCCATCAAGAGTTCTGGTCTCAGCATCCCACGGGGGCAGTTCTGGTCTGTCCCATGGGGTTGCTCCGAGTCAGAATCCACTCAACTCAATGGCGGTGCATTTTGTTTGGTTTGGGTTTTGTTGCCCCTCCCCCCCCACCCCCACCCCCGAGCAGCAGAAGCCCTGGTGACTCGGTGGTTAAGAGCTCAGTGGCGGACCCAGAGACTGCCAGGGCAGTGGCTCTTTCTTGCCACATCGCCGTTGAACTCGCTTGTGTGGTCCTGGCCACAACCAGAGTATTGCGGTAGCTGACGGTGTGGACTGTAAACTTGGCCAAGCGGTAGCCCCACTCACTGCTACGGTGTTATGATGATTGGAACAGGTAATACAATCTCGAACATTCGGTGACCAAACCAAACCCAAACCACGCTGGCCCTCCAGTCCATGCTGACCCATGCTGGAGGACCGTATGGAACGACCCCTGCGGGAGTAGAAGGCCTTGCTGCTGTCCTGGTTTTGGTGCACAGCGATTAATTGGAAGACACATTGTTCTCTATTCTCATCACCAAGGGGGTTGGGAGTGCCAAAACCAGCTCAGTTTTACATGGGGAAGGCCACTCACAGCCACTGCCATCAACTTGATTCTGACCCCATAAGACAGGGTAGACCTACCCCTGTGGGGTTCTGAGACTGGAGCTCTCTGTGGGAGTAGAAAGGCTCATCTTTCTCCCACAGAGCGCCTGGTGGTTTCAGACTTGAGCAGAGCAAGGTGTAACCCATTCTGGGGTCCTTCTGCCACTTGCACGATCCAGCCTGGCCGACTCCGTGACCAGAAGGATCCATGGTATATCCGGAGCTGGCTAGTTTGAATGCACAACTCGTGGTGCAATTAAAATAAAATGACGTTCTTCTGTCTCCCTGTCCCTTTAAGGTGTGTTCAATGGATCCTCGTGCCCCAGAGAAAATCCAGCAGGCCAGGAGCTTCTCTGCCAGGTAAGAGACAGGCGTGCGGCACACTAAGTCTCAATCCATCAAACTGAAGGTCCGGTCTGAGAAAGGGATGGAAACCCTGAACCTGATTTAATGCTCAAATCAATCTCCTTCCCTATCACAGGCCTGCCTGAGGGAAGGGTAGACTGCTCCTCCTCCTCTTCTTTCCCTCCCCGCAAGCTGACAGGCCAGCTTCAGCCTTCTCCCAGACCTGGGGCAGAAGGCAGGGGGAGTGGAGCGCTGGAGGATGGGTCTCCTTGAACTGCGAGGGCTCCCAGCTGGCTTCACTCCTGCAACATGTCTAAAGCGGATGGCTTTCCTCAGAACTATCTTTGTGGGGTCTTCCACTGTTTCTGTGCCTGGGAGATTCTCTCCCACCTGTCCCTCCATGCAGCCAGGTGGGCTTCCTCGCTCCTCTGCCCCAGGAGGCCATCTCTAACCTTCAGCTGCTCGCTGGGACATCCAGCACCCTCTGGATAGACTCCAGGTTGGCCCACACTGACTGACTGACGCCTCGCCAGGGGAAGCACTCAGTCGTATACACACACACACACACACACAGACTCAGGTGTGCAGGGGCCAGTCTGGTTCATCCACTTCTTCAGGGGGCTCCCCTGTTGCTCAGCCACCAGGCTGGAGGAAGGAATCAGCGCCCCCTTTCCCTTTGCCCAGTGGAGGGGCCAGGCTCATCACTGCAGCTGCACCTCCAAAGACAACACTCTATGAATTCCTTTCCAATCCCCCCTTCTCAGAGGCCCTTCACAGGACCCAGTGTCTGTCTACCTAAGGGTCCTAGCGCCTTAGAATGGCTTCTTTGAAGTTTGTGATACGCTGGCTTCTTCCCAAGCACTGTGCCTCGATATCCCAGCCAGTGCTTTAATCTCAGTGTCCCAGGACTTTGGTTCCCCAGGTAAAGTATGGGAAACTAACAGATGTCATTCCCGCAGATGTCATTCTCCTACAGCTATGCTGCCTTAAAGTGAGCACATGGTTGACTCTGTCTCCCTGTGGAGGCAGACATTCCCTGATTAGTTCTCCCACTGCAGCACCCATCCCCCCAATGCAGGTATTAGGTTTCCTCACCTGTGAGCTCAGGGGCTTTACCGTGATTCCCACCCACCTGTGACCTATGTAACTCCTGAATATGCATGACTAATGGCTACCAATAAAAGCCCCCAAATCATCAGGATACCCTCTCTCCTCTGGCCCTCTGCCCTCTCCAGCCCAGTCATCTCTCTCCTCTGGTCCCCTGGCCTCCTTCCCCGCCCCCGCTCCCCAGTGCTCCTCTCTGGTCTCCGATCTCCATGTGGACCATCAAATGTATCTGACGCCTTCATTTTACTCTCTCCTTTCTCTCTTATTCTCGATGACTTTACTATAATCCTTATATAGTACAGCTTACAATTGCGCCTGCCAGGCTATGATGATGTGTTAGGGGCTGGCAGTAAAGGGTACATGACGGTATAGGGTACACGGTCTTATTAAGATTCACACCGATCCCTATAACCCAGCGGTAAGAAATGACTCGCTGCACAATTGCACCAGACACCGTGACCCCCTGATAGACCAGATAGCCAGCAATGTCCATCGAGAACCTACGCAGCACTAGCCCAAGATGCCAGGTTCGGTGAAGTCGAGGGCCCAGGAAGATGAAACGAACCCTAGTGGGGTGGATTGGCACAGTAACTGCAATAATGGACGCTGGCATCGTGCAAACCAGAAAGAGGGCCATGCTTGGGCAATACTTCTTCGGTCGCATATCAGGGCACCAGGAGTAGAAGCTGGCTCTATGGCAACAAATTACCACCACCACCGCCGCCAGATGCTGGATCCTCGTGAGGCTGGATCCTTGTAAGCCCCATGTGATCGATAAGGAAACCGAGGCTTCTGCAAACGCCTCGTCTGTCCAATGCCACAGAGCTATTAAGGGGCACCACAGGGAGTCCATTCAACCGACAAGCATTAAGCTCTTCTCGAAGCTTCCTCTGGAAGACAGACATGGACCTAGTGAAAGCCCAGTCTTCAGGGAGATGTCTTGGAGAGGTGGACAAATGCCCATGGTAAGGGATGGACAGGTAGGAGGCAGGTCAGGGGCAACAGGGAGGAGGGTTTGTTTGTTTTAACCACAGAACTGGTAACTCTTACGCTCTGCTCGTTCCTTCGGAGGGAAAATAAAATTCCAATTCGACTGGACACGCATCACAGTTTGGTGACCGTTTTGCCCCATGGTTCCCCCCTAGGTCGCTCTCACATCCACATGTTACTATTTGGGCAACCATCCCAGCCCCCTCCCAGATCCTCGACGCTCAGCCCCCCCCCCCCCCACTTCAGGAGCTTCTTTCTTCTCGGGTGTCTGTAGTCGTTGCCTCTTTCGGGGGATGAAGGTGATGGCCGGGGCCTCCTCCCGAGCGATGGTTTTCTCGTTGGTGTTCACACTGTCACATCAGTCCCAGCTTCGCCCATTCAAGGGGACTCTGGCAAAGCCATGCGAGGCCTGAGCAGAAGCCACTCAAACCCCCTCAGTCGCAGAAGTCTCTCCTCCCAGCCGTGTTTTCAGAGGGGCTGACAACGCAGATGTAAAGGGGATAATGATTCTTCATGGCCTTTCTTTGCTTGAAGTCCAGGTTCAAAGTGTGTCCTCCTCCTCATCCAGACCTGCATCCCACTGGCCCAGAAGAAATACCCCCAGGCCCCTGGGATAAATTCTTTTGAATTCTCCCTTGACCATTTCTGAAAGAGCAAAGCTCCTCTTTGAAGACAAGAAACCAGAAGAGACTGCCCTTCTGACCCGCAGCTCCTTCAAGTAGCTTAAACCTTTGCATTTCCAAAGCCGCTCCCAGCCTGGGCTCCAGAGAGATCCCTTCCCTCCTTAAAAGGGAAGAGACTTGAGCCCCCGCCCAAGGTCACTGCTGAGGGACTCAGGCAAAAGCTCAATGGGAATGTTCAGCTTTGTAGAGGGAGCCTTCTTGGGGCCTCCACCTCCAGGCCTCCATCCGTGACTCTTGGCAGATGATGCCCCAGGGTACCCTGGAACCACTGACTCTGCCCCTCCCACGATGCTGGCCTGCTGGCCTTTCACTGGGGCTTGTGAAAAGGAGGGTTTTCTTTCATCGTTAAAGACAGAAGCTACCATTACGAGGCTCTACTAAATTAGTCCCTCCTGATATCAGGTCCCAAGTGTGTGAAATGTCATTAAAGTAGATGCCACTCTAAGGACTAACATGTACCTGACCCAAGTTAGGGTGTTTTCCATGCCCCACTGTGCCCGGGCAAGCTTGGGCAGTGGTTAAGGGAGCCTGGAGAAGAATCGGTGCCTAGAATGGTGGTGTTGGTGAAGAATATGGAAAGTGTGCCATGGGCTGCCAGAACAAAACTGTCTTAGAAGAAGTGCAGCCAGAAGGCTCCTCCGAAGCAAAGATGGCGAGACTTCATCTCAGGGACCTTTGACTTTTCACAGATAATGCCCTTGATGTTAGCCTGCAACTAACGACCATCCACCATGAATGTTTAATGTGTGAAATCTGTTCTTGAAATGCCCCCTAAATTCAAGTGGGATGTACTCGGAGTTATACTCTCTTCAACTTCAACCTGAACATGTACAGTGATGGTCTGTTCCACAGTCAACGCTGACCTCGTCTCGACTGATGATATGGAGCTTTTCCATCATCTCTTTCCACAGATATGATTGATTTGATTCGTGTTGGTTCCATCTGACCAGCTCTATGTGTATGCCTGCCATTTCTGTTGTTGAAAAAAGGTGTTTGCCACAAATAGGTCATTGGTCGCATATATTTCTAGCATAGTTGGAAAATATGTCCTTGGCAGAGACAATGGCACTAGAGAAAGCATGGTGGAGGTAGAAGGTAGACCCACAGTAACTTGGGTCAAGGGGAAGGCAACATGCAGCAAGGGGAGGCTGGCAACAAGGTGAAGGGAGACCCTGGGAGATGTACAAGAGTTGGAGACAACAGAAGCCAATGCTGTTCTACACACCCTCCTGCAATAACAGTCACCTACCAAGGCTACACAGACAGACAGACAACTGAAGAGAAGGGGGCTATACCCCTGAATATGCACAGGTTTGGCAGAGATATTTCTACATATCTGTTTCGATATGCTGAAAATATACCCATGAAGATAGTAAGGCATACAGGAGGCCAAGTTATGGCACTATGACTAAACACCTGGAGGAATGGCCGCCTGAGCCAGGAGACTTGCGATCACAGCCTTGTTGATCATAGCCAAGGTCAACAGACGTAACAGAGTCTGCAAAGACCACATTCTACATCCAACTTTGGTGCCTAGTTACTGTGCTCTTCACAGGGACCATCGAAGGTGTCAACAGTTGTCTCTCCATCACTGGAGGAAAGAAGAGTGAAGAAAGCCAAAGACGCATGGACATAGTCAGTCCTGAAGACTCATGACCCACTCAAACGTGAACCATCACAACCCTGAAACCAGCACGAGATGGTACCCAGCTACCACCACCAACTGCTCAGGAGAGGGTCCCATTAGCAGGGTGGGCTTAGAGCAGGAGAAAAACATGAAATAAAACTCCTACTCCAGGACAGATAAACCCCTCAGGGCCAATGAGAGTAGCAATACCAGGAGGGGAAGGTGGAGGATAAAGGGGGAACAGATCACTATAATCTATATATAACCCCCTCCCTGGGGGACAGACAACAGAAAAGCAGGAAGGGAGACATCGGTGGGTATAAGACAGGAAAAATAATAATTTATAAATTATTAAGGGTTTGTAAGGGAGGGAGGGGGGAAATGAGCTGATAACAAGGGCTCATGCAGAAAGAAAGTGTTTTGAAAATGATGATGGCAACAAATATACAAATGTGCTTGGCACAATGGTGCATGTATGTATTGTGATCAGAGCTGTATGAGCCTCCAATAAAATGATTTCAAAATAAATAAAGTATTAAAGAGCAAAAATTAAAAACAAAACTCCAACTCATAAAAAAAACAGGTGCAATACTCTGATAGAAACTGATGGAACCCCCCCCCAAGATTATAGTCACTAACCACACATCAGGCCTGGAACTGAACACCCACACCCCCCGCCATAGTTCAATTTCCAGCCAAACCAGAGCCGGGGGTGGAAGGCTAACAGGACGGCTAAGGAGGCGCACACTCCTTAGAACCACTGACCATTCAAGAAGGGCAGCATCAGCCCAAGGACCAAGACCAGAAGGCAGGATGGGTTAGGAAAGAAGGCGGAATGAAAACAGGAAACACAGGGTAGAAATCGGATGAGTAATGTTGCATTGTGGGGATTGCAATAGATACAAGAAAGAAAATGTGCGGGAGCAGGGAGGGAGGGGGGACAATGAGGAGCTGATGGCAAGGGCTTAAGTGGAGAGCAAATGTTTTAAGAATGATGAGGGCGACGCATGTACAAATGTGCTCGACATAATTGCTGTATGTATGGATTGTGATAAGAGTTGTATGAGTCCCTAATAAAATGATTTTTTTAAAGCTGTATGACTCCTGACTGGCTTGCAAAAGAAAAAAAAAAACCTGTATGAGCCCCCAATAAATCGATTTAAAAAATAAAATGTACATGAACAGTTCATGAAAAGTCTTCACCCAATTCACAAGAGAAAGTTTCAAATAAGGAATTATGCCTCCCCCCCTCCCTTAACTATGCACTGTAAATCCAACCCCTATATTGTGGTGAATATTCCCTTGGGGAATTCGTTTTCCTGGTCATGCTAGAGGTCACAGGAATGTGGGTAGATTTTAAGTCAATCATATTTGCGATGGAGGAACAGTATAGTAGGCGCCAGGAGGAAGCGGAGCTGGGGGAGGGTGGAAGCCACACCACATGAGCGTCACTGAGGAATCCCTCCAAACTGACACACAGTCTTCCCCTAGAGCCAGCACCTTGAAGGTGGACTCCTAACCTTCTCAACTTTAAGAAAATCACTTTATTTCTTTTTTTAACCATCATTTAATTGGGGGCTCGTACAACTCTTATCACAATCTATCCATCCATCCATCCATCCATTGTGTCACGCACATTAGTACATTTGCTGCCATCATCATTCTCAAAACATTTTCTTTCTACTCAAGCCCTGGGGATTAGCTCCTCATTTTCTCCCTCCTTCCCTCATGAACCCTTGATAATTTATAAATTATTACACTGACCCATGTCTCCTTCCATCCACTTTTCTGTTGTCCATCCCTGGGGGTGAGGATGGGGTTATATGTAGATCATTGTGATTGGTTCCCCCTTTCTCCCCGCACCTTTCCCTTACCCTCCTGGTATCGCTACTCTCATTATTGGTCCTGAGGGGTTTATCTGTCCTGGATTCCCTGTGTTTCCAGCTCTTATCTGTACTAGTGTACATCCTCTGGTTTAATTGGATTGTAAGGTAGAATTGGGATCGTGATAGTGGGAGGAAGGAAACATTAAAGAACTAGAGGAAAGATGTATGTTTCATCGTTGCTACACTGCACCCTGACTGTTTCATCTCCTCTCTGAGACCCTTCTCTAAGGGGATGTCCAGTTGCCTACAGATGGGCTTTCGGTCTCCATTCCACACTCCCCCTCATTCATAATGATATGATTTTTTATTCTTCGATGCCTGATACCTGATCTCATTGACACCTCATGATCACACAGGCTGGTGTGCTTCTTCCATGTGGGCTTTGTTGCTTCTCAGCTAGATGGTCTCATGTTTATCTTCAAGCCTTTAAGACTCCAGACGATATATCTTTTGATAGCCAGGCACCATTAGCTTTCTTCACCACATTTTCTTATGCACCCATTTTGTCTTCAGCGATTGTGTGGGGAAGGTGAGCATTATGGAATGCCAATTTAATAGAAGAAAGTGTTCTTGCATTGAGGGAGTAGTTGGGTGGAGGCCCAATGTCTGTCTGCTACTTTATTACTGAATCTATAAATATATGCACATAGATCTATTTTCCCATCATCGTATATAAATATATTTACATATGTACATGCCTGTATTCACACCTCTATGAATGCCCTTGGCCTACTAGTTCTTTCCTCTATTTCCTTTTACTTTTTTCTTGTCCCATTATCATGTTCAGCCTTCGTTTGGGTTTCAGTAATTCCTCTCGGTTACATTGCCCTTGATCAAGCCCTACCAGGCCTCCTACACTCTCCTCACCACTGATTTTGGATCACTTTCTGTGTGTTAAAGCACCTACTTGTGGTATGGGGTATTTCTATTACAGCTCTCGCTCATTGCCACCAAGTTGATTCTGATTCACAGAGACCCTACAGGACAGAACTGCCCTGTGGGTTTCCAAGACTGAACACTTCATGGGAGTAGCAAGTCTCATCTTTCTCCGGCAGAGCTGCTGGTGGCTTCGAGCTGCTGACCTTGTGGTTAACAGCCTAACACATAACTTCCCACACCACCAGGGCTCCTACTCCTGTGACGGCAGCACTGGGTTACTAACACATTCTCTGTGTGGCTTTCCTGTTAGCTTTCTGTATCTGCTTTGCAACTCCACTTGTTCTTGGTTTGCTCTGCCCCTTCCCCTCTTCCTCCAAGCCCCGGGGAATGTGGTTCTTTGTCTTTGGGGGGCAAGGCGCTTGTCTACTCTGCAGAGTGCAAGGAATCGTTTCTCTAAGACCATCTTATTATTTTGAAAGTGGGCTGTTTCTCCACAGAACCTGCACTCAAAACTCAAAACCCGAGGTGACAAAACAAGTCTCTGCTTCCACGTCAAGAGACGTCTCTGGCCTCTCCTTTAAACCAAATCGAACCCCAAACCAAACTCCCTGACTGGCCATGCGGACTCACGACGACACTAGAGGACAGTCTCTCTTCCCCTGTGAGTTTCAGAGACGGTACCTATTAGAGGGAATTCAAAGGCCCGTCTTTCTCCCGAGGAGCGGCCGGTGGGTTCGAACTGCTGGCCTTGCAGTGAGCAGCCAGCACATAGCCATTTAGTAAGGAATGTCTGCTTTGAGTGTTCTTTTAAAAGCGTTGGCTGTAAGGCATCAAACTGGCCTTGAGGACTTCAAAGGTTAAATAGAAAGCCTGGCATAGGGCAGGAAAGCGGTAATGAGTTAATGGGGAGTGGGGAGTGGGTAGGATGGTGGGTCTGCAGTCACCCTCACTGTGCTACGGTAACTTTAAGAATGGAGTCAGTGTCCGTGGTTTGCTCATGGAGAAACTGCTGCCTTGGCATAGCTCTACCATGTGGGACGTGTCCAGCACGTTCTACTGTCTAAAGAAACAAATGTGTCTCCCTGGAGAAATGAAGAGAAGCAAGTTCCCGGCACGCTTGAGAGCCCCCGAGAGAGCAGGCAGGGGAAGCCAGTTCCAAAGCGGCAGGATTTAGGATGACCTCCTTCGAAAATGTTCCCCTGGGTCCTTGCCTACAGTGTCCCAGGTGACAAGGCTGGAGGAGGACACACGGGGAGGAAGAGACATTGTTGCCATTCTAAGCCAGATGCCTATGCCCAAGATAACTCACTGAGGGGCCCTGAGGTGTTCCAGCCACCCGTGTGCACAAAGGAGGGTGACAACCATCCATGTGGTGTAACTATGCCCCTCCCCCTGCGCTGCTAACCTCAGGGTCCGCAGTTCAAAGCCGCCAACCCCTCTAAGGGAGACAAATGAGGTTCTCTGTTTCCGGAGAGACGTACAGCCTACTGAGCCTTGCGATGAGTGGGCGTGGCCTCGGGGCAGTGGGTTTCTTAGCTTTCTCAGGTGGGAAGCATCCCGGGTCTTGGCTTCTCACGAGAGAGGCTTCACTCCAAAGCCTGATCTGTGATCCAACGGGGGTTTTATAAAGGGCAGAAGACGGTTCGGAGTTTACAGTCTCAAAAGAGTAGAGGCGATTTGAGGGACGCGTGCCAAACCGCGCGTAAACTGCGCCAGGGCTCGCTACCGGGCAGCTTTGTGGGACTGTGGCGGCCTGAGGCCAGCCGGACCATGCGTGGCCCAGCCGGTGCAGGACAGGAGAAGGAGCGGCTGTCGGGGTCAAGGTAGTTGAGGCCTCTGGCTGGGAGGCGTGGTCGAAGGTATTGGTTGACCCTGTTGGTTGAATTAAGCCTACGTGGGCCTAGTTTGTGCCGCCCAGGTGTACCGCCCACCTGGCTGGGGTGGGGATGAGGCCTGAATTTGGAGCATGCCCAGTAGTGTTTATGGCTGGCTAAGGCTCACCTGATTCTCTTCCAACCTCCTGTAGGGAGCCTTTAGGCATGGAGAGGGACGACGCCTGGCCCCTGTCTCTTGCTACCTGGCAGGTTTGGCTGGGTTTGGTTTTGCACCTGATGAGCACCTGTGCCTCATTTAAGACGCCCATTAAGAAAGTCCAGCATCGCTGCGCTTCCAGAGGAGTTGTTAGGTCTGAAGCACACTTGGTCATGAATGAGGCGGTTGCCGGAGGGTGCTGTGGGTGTCGCTGGGCAGAGGTGGCTACGCTGGAGAAAGGCTCTGGCTTGGAGGGCTCGTGTCTGGAGGGAGGGGTGCACCCGCTGCGGTGACTGGGAGCCCCACCCTTCAGGATCCCACTCTTCCCTCTGAGGTGAAAGGACCACGCACAGTAGCAGAGCCAGGAAGTGGTCACCTCCGCACCCAGAGCCACTCACTCACACCTTCAGGGTGACTCATTTGGATGTCTGTCATTCATTGAGCTCTGAGCACCTGTTCACAGTGGTTTTGGTGTTTTTTTAGCTAGAAAGTTCCACAACTCCCCTCCCCTAAGATTTCAGAAAGCTGACCTTCAGGCTGTGAGGAAACCCAGCCGAGTGGCCGGTGGGCCTCAGAGAACTATGTTCCACCTGACCCATCACCCCCCACCCCACCCCCACCTAACTAGTGACCTCCCCTCCCCCATTCATGCTGGCGACAGTGGGGGCCGGCTGGCTCCTGCCCTTGGGGGGCTCCCAGGTGGGCAAGAGAGATCTGAACAATAGAATATCATATAGGAATATATGATGGGGCTTCAAAAGTGTGTGGGAGAATTCCATTCTCCTTTAATTCCATTTTCCCCGCACTTTTTGAAGCCCCCTTAGATGACTAGGTATGAGTTTTTAAAAATGGGTGGGAAATCTGTATCTGCTGACTGTCCATTTCATAAAGCCAAACAAGATATATAAACAAACAAGCAAACTGCCTTGGAGTTGATGCTGACTCCTAACGACCCGGTAGGGCAGGGCAGAGCTCCCCCTGTGGGTTCTGTGTTAGCCTGTGTAGACTCGAGAAACAAATCCACGGACACGCATGTGTGTAAGAAAGAGCCATTGAACATGGAGAAAACATCCCAGCCCAAGGTCCTAAGTCCAATATTAGCCCATATGTCTGACAGCATAAGGTTCTCTTCAGACTCACGAAACACATGCAATGACACCGAATACAGGACAATCACAAGTCAGTGGGTAGAAAGTCTTTGGATCTAGTGGCATTGTAAGCATCTCAGCACTGGCAGGGGTCTCTCTGTGGCTTCTCCAGCTTCAGAGGTCTGGTTGCATCCATGTGGCTTGTCTTCTACAATGTCTCTCAGAGAGTAGGGGAGAGGGAAGAGGGGAGAGAGAGAGAGAGAGAGAGAGATATCGATCTTCCATCTCCAAGGAGGAAGTACCAGATTTCCCAGAATTCTCAGGATAAGGCCATGTCTCATTGGCTATCTCCAGATTGACAGCCTGGACTCCACCCCTACTTTCTTAATCCTTAAATTGACATCAGATTAGGTGACTACCACAGGTTCCAAGACTGTCACTCTTCATGGGAGTGCAAAGCCCCATGTCGCTTCCTAAAGAACGTTAGTGGTTAGTGCGGACCTTGTGGGTAGCAGCCCAACACAGAACCACTGCACCACCAGGGCTCCCTAAACAAAGTATAAATGTATATATAAAGATGTGTATCTGCATCTAAGTCAACATCTATTCAGAAAGATATTGTTAAACTATTGACTAATTTTACTTGCCTGCGGGCATTTGTAGTTTTCTCTGGGTTTGGGGGATGGCGATTAATTATTTGATTTACATTTCTGTGTTTTCAAATTTTTCTATAGTTATCACATATTAACTACAAAATTTGAACAGGTCTAAAGCCCATTCTCTTATCAGTATCTGAGCTTGGAGCTGGGGTTCCAGGTGGTGGGGGGGAGTGCTTCTTGGGTCATGGCTTTCCTAGGCTCTGGCTCTCTAGTTCCCAATTTTTATTACTCTCTTTTGAAGAGTGGGCCAGATTTTTCCATCGTCTTTTGGTTGTAAAGTATTTTTAAAAACCCACCCAAACCAAACTCATTGCCATCGAGCCAATGCAGACTCACAGCCAGCCCTATAGGCCAGGGCAGAACTGCTCTGTGAGGTTCTGAGACTTCGAACCTCTGGAGCAGGAAGCCCAGCCTTTCTCCTGTGGAGTGGCTGGTGGTTTCAAACTTCTGTCCTTTCTGATTACAGCCCAAGTGAACTCATAAGCACCAGGACTCCTTAAACTATTTCTAGTAGCTGGTTTGACATTTTTCAGGTGTGCGATTCAGTCATAAAATTCAGCCACATGATGATCGTGCTGTGTGGCCGTCACCAGGAACTGTGACCGACTTTCCCATGCCCTTTCATGAAGGCTGATTCTGGGAAGGGCCGCCAACGGGCCTGTCTGTGCTGAGCCATGTGTCTGCTGCCCTCTGGTGGTCAGTTAGGACCTCAGCACCATCCTCACCCCTTGCCAGTCTCTCCCAACTCATGACAACGCCATATAGGACCGCTTAGGACTGACGCTGTGCTCTTCTGAGACGCTAACCCCTCACGGGAACAGAGACCCCCCTCTTCCTCCTACGGAGTTTCGAACAGATGACCTTGAGGTTACCAGCCCTAGTAACCACTACGCCACCGGGGGGTCACCTGTAATTACTTCCTAGTGGGCCTCTAAAGTCCCATCTCTAGAACTCTTCTTTTTCTGAGATGGAGCATCCTTTTAAAATCCATGCAAGGCATGCCAGGCCAAGCCTCTTTAAGGCTCTTGTAGAGATGCCATTCCCGTCAGAAACACAGTCCGGCCTGGGAGTGGGCTGGAGTTTCAACATGAGAGGCATCTGGGTGGGGGGGGGGGGGGCTCACCTGCAGCTTCCTCACGGTTAACGGAGGTGCCGTCCTTGGTTTTGGTCTGCGTCAGGACCGCAAGCAACACCGCCCGCACACCTGTGGACACGCCGAGTTGAGGTGCCACTGCTCAGAGGAAACACTGAATCGCCTCCGGGGGCCTGGCGACAGAGCGCAGACATTTTGAGACTGTGTGTGTGGCTGTAAGCAAATCGCGTCCCCTCTCTGTTCCTGTATCTGCAGAAGGGGGACAACACTGCTTGCCTGGGTCAAACTCCAGCCACTGACCGCATCTGTAGCCCACTTTCCGCATCTGTGACCTTCGTGGGGTTGTGCAGTTGGACTGAACCATTCACATGAATAGAGTCAGTCAGACCAGTGGTGTTGCTTTCAGCTGTCATCGAGTTGGTGTCTGAGCCCCAGCAAGCAGATGCACGGTGGAACTACCGGGCCCTGCACTGTGTTAGGCCAAGTTGCCTAGAGAAACAAATCCAGTGACATTCATATGTGTGTAAGAAAGAGCTTAATGTCAGAGAAATTGTAAATTAAGAAAACATCCCAGCCCAGTCCAGATCAAGTCCCTAAATCCAATCCTAGTCCGTAAATCAGTCTTCAGCCTCACACAGTCACATGCAATGATGCAGAATGTAAGAAGATCACAGGCCGGTGGGTACAAAGTCTTGTGGATTGATTGGCGGTGGACACACCTCCAGGGCTCTGGCTGCCATCAGTCTCGCTCCATGTGGCTTGTCGACACAGGAAGGTGAAGCAGGGAGAGAGTGCATCCCGCCTCCAGGGAGGAAGGGAGGACGTTCCCAGAATCCTCATGAGAAGATCACACCCACAAGGGAGCATCATCAGGCTGTGTCCTGTTGGACAGGCTGGACCCCTCCCCTTCGCCCTATTCATCACATCGACACAAGATTATGTAACTACCCCCTGTACCGTCCTTATGACCAGTCGCACATTAAGCTGTGAGCAGCCACAGGTTTCCGCAGGCCGAGTCTGAAGACTGGATCACCAGGCCGTTCTTCCGCGTCTGTCTTAGTTCCACTGGGATCTGTTCATAACAACACATGAGCCTCCCTGACAGGCTGGCGCAGCGGTAGCCATGCCTGCGGTCCATTGGCTAGGAATCCCCCACAGAAGGGAGCCGTTTTACCTGTGAACCTCTGCTGCCCTCACGGAACATAATTTGTTCTGCATAGACATCGACGACTCTTGCTGCTGTGCAGTTACACTCTATGACATATCAAAAGGGCAAAGCATAGGAGTCGGTAAACATTATGCTGAGACTGCCAATAGGTAGGAGCAAGAGAGTTATTGTGTGGTGAGCTTTCTGTGCACTGTGGGCCCTCATGGTGCTGTTAGGTAAGTGTTGGACCGCTACTGCAAGGCTGATGGTTCAAACCTACCTGCCACTCCACAGGTGAGACACGAGGCTATCTGCTCCCTAAGGATTTACAGCCTCGGAGCCCTGTTTTAAGTTGCTGTGAGTCCGAAATGATTGACGGCATGGGGCTTCAGGCCTAGTGTATTAAGAAGGGGTACTATTTATTTAGTACCATTGTTCAGGAGCCCTGGTGGCACAGTGGTTAAGCACTCGACCGCCCATTAAAATTTCAGCAGTTCCAACCTATCAGTCTCCTCCCAGGGGGAAGGTGTGACAGTCTGTTTCTTTCAAGATCACAGCCTGGGAATCCTATGGGCCAGTGATGCTCTCTTGTACAGGGTGGATATGGATCGGAAATGACTTGATGGTAAAAGGGGGTGAAGAACCTAAGATCCAGAGAGATTAAGTACTGTGCCTAAGACCACGCAGATGGGAAATGTGAAGCCAGAGTTCGAGCCAATTGGTTCAGCCCCAGGTTCAGCCTGGTCTTTCCCTTCTAGTCTGTTGGCAAGGCCCTCCTAGGGTTGGGGCATTGTTACTAAGACACTTTTTATCCTCCAAGCTTGCTTGCCAATCTAGCTGCTGTAACAGACAAACTGCAAATCTCCATGACTTTATCTAGTAGGAGTTCATGTCTCATATTTACAAGGACCTCATGAGGGCAAAGCTTCCATGTGGTGACTCAGGGAGCCAGGCTCCTCACACCTTGTGCTTCTGCCCTCCTCTGGGGCTTTGAGGGCACTGCGCTGACCTTGTGAGTGAGGACACGGCCACCCCTGGCAGTGCTGCTCATAGTCCTGCATTCGATATTGGCTTAATGCTCAGTCACATGGTTACAGCAAACCAGTCGGGACCCTGGGAAGTGCAGTTCAGCTCTGTGCCCAGGAGGCAGAGGAAAGCAGGCCCACAGGCCAGTCTTGACCACACCGGGGTGCGTCTTACACAGACCCGCCTTGGAGATGCTGCGGCTCTCATCCAGACCACCACAGTCAAGCAGGCATCGCAATAAGAGGAGTCACGCAACTTTGTTGAGTTCCTCAGCACGTACAAAAGTGATGTTTACACTAGTATGTACAGACAATAGCATTGTGCACGAGCTTGAAAGGTTTCAAGAATGACCACAATGTCACACAGAGGCTCGCTGTTGGAAAAATGGTGCCAATAAGAGTTGCTCACTGCCGGCTACCACAAGCCTTCGATTTATAAATACGCAGGTACCCGCAAAGAACTTCAGTCAATGCAGTCAAGTCAAGAAGCCTGCCTGCCTGGCCCTGGGGTCTGCTTTCATTTCATTTCCTCCAGGACAAAGGCTGATTTCTTGGGCCTCCCCGTTGGGTGCCTCTCTCTGTACTTCCTTGGCAGTAAATTTTTTTTGCATGAAATTATAGTTGTTTGCTCAACTCTCTTCCCCACTGGCCTGTGGGCTGTCAGGGTGTGGGGCTCCACCAGCCTGGTCCCTGCTCAGGTCCCAGTCCTGATGAAGCTGCTGACCCAAGGTCTAGAGACTCAAGTCAGTTCAGAAGAACCTACAAAGAAAAATGAGCCCCGCTTGCACTGGACACAGCCTCTGAGCCCCCTGGAGCAGCATTGTACTTGACCCATGTGAGGTCACCTCAAGGTGGGACGGACTGGGGGGCGGCTGGTGACTTGGAGGGAAAAACACAGCAAATAAATAAAACCCAAGCCGGTTGGCATCAAGTCGGTTCTGACTCACGGCAGCCCCGCGCGTCAGAGGCCAGAATAGTTGTTCCCTTGGGATTTCTGGCTTGTAATCCTTATGGAAGGCGATTGTCAGGCCTTTTCTCGGCAGTGCCCCTGTGAGTGGCCGTCTGGGTTCAGACGGCCAGCCTTGGGGTTCATGGTCTGATGCAGACTGTTGGCATTCCCAGGAGCCTCAATGCAGTCCCTCAGTCCTATGACCTGTACCCACTGATACTGAATTGATTCTGGGCCCTTGGGTCCCCCTTCCCCCTTTCCCCATGTGTTTCCTCTGCTATAATTTGTACCAGGGCTTTACCATTGGGTGGGTTCCAGGCGCCCACCTTTTGACTCATAGCCAAGCCAACCAGGGCCTTCCAGCACACAGTAGGTCATTGTGCGGCGACTGCTCCTGGAACACATGGCGGAGGGGGGTCAGAGGAAGTGGCTGAATGTGGTCCCTGGCTCCCCCAGGATGGTGTGCCTACCCCCCTAACTGCTGATAAGTTTCAGACCCGTGGGACAGCTCGTCTGGAACAGGCCTGGAAAGCCCTCTGAGGTTGAGGTTGAAGCCTCTGTTCTTCAAGAGTGGAACTGAGATACCGTGTGTGGTCGGCCGCTCCCTGTGCCTCGACACCTGGCCCCCAGGAGGACCCACACAGAACTTCTCTAACCTCAAGTCTGGTCCACATATGGGTCCACCGCAGACCTGGCTTTGCACTGTGGAAGCAAACCCCGGCCACAGAGTCAATAGTGCTACCTCCCTGTGTGAGTCTGGGTAAGAAATAAATCCTTAGACATGCATATGGGTATAAGAGAGAACTTTACATCAAGGGCAATTGTGCATTAAGAAAGCATCCCAGCCCAGTCCAGTCTAAGCCCATAAGTCTGATGTTAGCCCATATGTCTGATACCAATCTATAAAGTCCTCTTCAGACTCACGAGACATATGCAATGATGCCAAATGTAGGACAATCACAGACCAGTGGGTGGAAAGTCTTTTGGATCCAGTGGCAGTAGAAGCATCTCAGCGCTGGCAGGGTCTCCATGTGGCTTCTCCAGTTCCCAGGGCACAGGGTCTATCGGCGTAGTGCCATGGGTCCTGTCAGTAGAAAGTTCCCAAGGGAGTGAGCAGAGAGAGAGGTGTCTCCATCTCCAAGGAGGAAAATCTACAAATTCCCATGATTCTCAGGAGAAGGCCACGCCCACACAGAGGCCTCCTTGCTTATATCTTGATTGACAGACCAGACTCCACCCCTTCACTCATAGTCCTATTAAATTGACACCAGATTATATAAGTACCACACCCCCATTTATCAGTTTATGATGGATCGCCTGTCCACTTCACCCCAACTCTCTGCAGTCTTTTTTATAAAATCATTTTATTTAGGCTCATACAACTCTTATCACAATCCATACATACATCCATTATGTCAAGCACATTTGTACATTTGTTGCCATCATCATTCTCAAAACATTTGCTTTCTACTTGAGCCCTTGATGTCAGCTCCTCATTTATCCCCCTCCCTCATGAACCCTTGGTAATTTATAAATTATTATTTCATCATGTCTTATACTGTCTGACGTCTCCCTTCACCCACTGTTCTGTTGTCCCAGGAAGTATTTTTCATCATTTGGTCTTGTTTTTTTTCCCCCTCCCTCCTGACCTATGAAAATAAAGCAAAGAAAGTTGTATGAGCTCTCAATAAAATGATTGTTTTTAAAAAGAAAATAAAGCAAAGATTCGAGGACAATTTGTAGTCTTTTTAAAATTTACCTCTTTGTGTCCTCCTTCCCCCTCCCCATCCCTGGGTGGTGGCTTGCAGTGGTGGGTGGTGACCAGGAGCTATGATCAGGACTGGGGAGGGGCCATGACCAGCTCACCGGCCCTTCTTCAGGCTCAGACCCCTCCCAAGTTCAGGAAGTTGCTGCTCCTGCCTGGCTGCAAAACTTTCATGACTGGAGATGAAGAGGCAGAAGGTTCCTCTGAACAGAAAGGTGGCCCCAAGATGTCATCCCCGTCCATCTGTATGTATTCAACACCAACGATGTAATAGGGCAGGAACACCTGGGCTGGTCCCTCCTGGCGGGTGAGCCTCAGCACTTAATCGTTCTGAGCCTCCTTGGTCTCATCGGTGAAATGGCATAACAGTATATCCCCTCTGACACTCTGATGACACAGCATGTCCTCTCAGGGCGGCCTGGGAAGGCAGGGGCAGACCAGGGAGGGGCAGAGAGGAGGTTACACTAGGCATCGGGGCCACTGAAGGCAGTGTGGCTCCCAACCTTCCTAATGCCACAACCCTTTATTACAGTTTCTCATGTTATGGTGACCCCCAACCATAACATTGTTTTCGTTACTAGTTCTTAACTGTCATTTTGCTACTGTTATGAATCTTCATGTAAATATCTGATGTGCAGGATGGATTTCCATTGTTACAAATTGAACATAGTTAAAGCAAAGTGATTCATCACAAAAACAATGTCGTATATTTGAAGTATTTATTTCGAATGACAAATAAATGAAATTTATTCGGGAAACATGGTGTAGCATGGGTAGCAGTCTTAATATAGCAATAGTAAACTACATGGCTGCAGTTTGCGACAGAATACGTAAAACGCCAACGTCAGTGGGAAGGTTGAGATAGCTTCTTTCTCACCAGATCACATCTGCATGTGGGCGGACCCGCCTGGAGACTGATAGAGGAGCGGTGTCTCGCTTCCTAAGACCGTCGGAAATATGTGTCTTCCAATGGTCTTAGGTGACCCCTGTGAAAGGGTTGTTCGACCCCCAAAAGGGTCGCGACCCACAGGTTGAGAACCACTGACTTAAGGAGCGTTGACAGGAGTCAGTCTGATGGTGGCCATACTGTCCCAGCTGACTTCCCTCTCCGCGCTAGCACGGGGATGACAGGGACCTTGGGAATAGGGAATTGGGAGTGAGTGTCATTTCAGGGCCCCAGACGCCTGGAGAACCCGGAGGGCTGCCCCCTGGCAGAAGCAAGGCCCCCCAGGGCAGCCATGAGGAAGGGGGTGGCTCGAGGCCCAGCAGCACCTGGACCTGTACGAGGTTTGAGCCCAGAGGTTTGAGTCTTCGGGGAGGGTTGAGTGCCTGGTCCTCACAGGCCCAGTCCCTGCTGACTCATGCAGGGATAGGGAGGGGAAGAAAAAAAACCCAAACCCCTAAGTTCTAAAGGAGCAAAGCTGCAGGGAGTCTGAAAACAGACCAAAGCTATGCTGAGTTGGAGAAGGGGTTTCCCCCAAACTCTCCCTGCACTCACACACAACAGCCAGAGGTTTCCCGCCACGGGTGGGGTGGGGGGTCTGTGAGGGGGAGAGCAGTTCTCCCAGGCCGCCTGCCTTCTCCCCCACAGGCTGACAAGCCCACCCACCCGCCTTCCTCTTCGCAGCGCCCTCTGGGCCCCCGGCTTTGCCAGGCTGCCCGGGAAGGCCTGTTGGAGGGACATGATTCTCCTAGCTACCCACCAGCTCAGAAGACCAGCCCCTGTTTACCAAGGGGTGTGTGTGTGGGGGGGGGGGATCCCCTGTGACCCCCAGCATCCCGCCAAACCAACGCTTTCCATTTTCTAGACGTGCCCCCCCCCCCAATCTTCACAGCTAAATCGAAACCGGACTTAGCGGACACTCAGGATTGTCGCGTCTTGCCTGTGTTTCTGTCTTGGTGGACACTGCGATGCTGGGCCAACTCCGCTGTCCTCACCTGTGAGCCTGGCCCCTCCGAGTGCCCACCTCAGCAGCAGGGTGAGGGCCCACAGGCCTCTCGGGAAGGAACGATGGGCTGAGGGTGAAGCCAGGATTGTCCAGCGGATTCCGACTGGTGGCGGCCTCGGTGGGTCAGAGCAGAAATGTGCTCTGGGGGTTTCAATGGCCTCCCCCTGTCCCCCCGGAACAGGCCACTGGGCTTTTCTTCCAAGGTGTCTCAGTCAGCAGCCCGGTGCAGCACCAGGGACTCTGGACACGCAGTTGTTGCTGGGTCTGTCAAGTGAATGCTGACGGCTAGTGACGCAAGGGGACCAGCTGAACTGCCCCAGAGGAAGCATTTCCCTGGCTTCCCGGCTATGTTCTCTGTACACCAAGAAATCGTCCAGCTCAGTATGTATTTGACTGTGACGTAAACACTCAAACGACTCTGTGTTTTGTCTCGTTTTTTACAAAGCTCCCTTTGGGCTCACAGTGGAACCAGTGACAGGACTGGCCTGTGGAGCTGGATTTGCAAACACACCCACGTGCTGGCTGTTCACAGCCCCGCTCACACGCTCGTTCTGACCCCAGAGCGCTGGGCTGGGATGGCAGCAGAGGGTGGGCATGGTGGTCTTGTGAGAGTCTTGGGAGTCTTCCCTTGCCAGGGTTAGAGAGAGCAGAGCATGCTGGGACTACTTTTTTTTCGATGGGGTTTCTGTTACCTCGTGTGCCCAGTTCGGGGACACTCTAGGGAGGGAAGGAACCCAGAGGCTCCCTGGGAAGCACAGGCCCCCGTGACCTTGGAAATACATCGGTGGGCATTGAAAGCAGCAGGGGAGGAGGCGGTCACAGGGCGGACACTCCTGTGGGTCCAACCCATCTCGCCCCTGGGAAGGGCAGAATGGAGCACTGCCCGGCCCTGTCCCATGTGCCCTTTGCTCTTATGCTGGGGCCCTGTGGCCGCCCGTGGCAGCCCAGCTCCGGAGGGCCTTCCTCTTGCGCGATGTCCCTTTAGTCCAGGGGCCGGGCTCCCTGGACAAAGAGTCCTGGTGGCATAGTGGTTATGCCTTGGGCACTAACTGCAAGGACAGCAGTTTTGAAACGACCAGCCCTCCGTGGGAGCAAGATGAAGCTTTCTACTCCCCTAACGAGCTGTCATCGTGGAAACCTCAGGGGGCAGTTCTCCGCTGTCCCCCAGGGTCACTCGGTAGTCAAGTCAATGGAAGCAAGTTTGAGTTTTGTCTTTTGTGGGGGTGTCAGTTGCTGGCTTTTTGTAAGGCTCTCGTGGGCTTGATTTTTTTTTTTTGCACACTTGGAGGGGACACAGTGGAAACTTCAGTCAGAATCCCCCCCAGGGAATTTGCTTTCCTCAGAATCACATTCTTCGGTTGTTCTAGATGGGACTGCCGGAGGATTGATGCGTCCAACCTGTGGCGTTGGCTGAGCATACAGACTCGACTGTGGACTGCCAGAGGCATGCACACTCCTGAGACAGGAGGATGGCGAGATTTGGCATCACTATTTTGGTGGTGTGGTGGTTACCTGTTGGACTGCGATCTTCATGGTTGGCAGTTCAAAACCACCAGCACCTCTGAGGGAGAAAGACTGGACTTTCTACTCCCATAAACAGTTATAGTCGCAGAAACTCACGGGGGATTGCTTGGAGTAAGCGCCAACTAGATGGCAGTGAGAAATATCAAAGTATAGGACTCTCTCTAAGTTATGTCCTGTGTTAGTCTGGGTACTTTAGAGAAACAAATCCACAGAAACTCATGTAAAGAGAGAGCTTTATATAAATAGTAAGTGCACATCAAGAAAACATCCCAACCTGGTGCTGCCCAAGCCCACAAGTCCACTATTAACTCATATGTCCGACACCAATCCACAAAGTCCTCCCCATCTCACAAAACACATGCAATGATGCCGAATGCAGGAGGAAAGCCGAGTCAGTGAGTGTGTAAGCATCTCAGCACTGTCAGGGGTCTCCACACAGGTGCTCCACCACCCAGGGCTGCATTGGGGTAAGTCCATGTGGCTTCTCCTTGGGGATGTTTTGCAGGAAGTGAACCTTGTCAGCTGAAGCAGGGAACTGGCCAAGGCAGCTGCACCTTGGTCTGACCATCACAAACAAGAGACCTGAGAACTCAAAAGGCAAGACTCACTGAGCCATTTATCCCTCCACCCTTCAACTAACCCCACATGTGTTTATCGGCCAGGTTGGCACAATAAGCATTAACTATCTCATGTACATATTCTCTAGTGCAGTGGTTCTCGGCCTTCCTAATGCCACAACCCTTTAATACAGTTCCTCATGCTGTGGTGACCCACAACCATAGAATTATTTTTGTTGTGAACCACTTGTTAAATGATTGGAAGCCCACCACTGCCCAGGCCCCAACCCCACACACTCTTTCCAGCTTATATCCCTCCTGAAAGAACAGGAGGTGCCCAGAGTCTGGCCACGGTCCCAGTCCCCAAAGCATCACCATCGAAAAGGCTGAGACTTGGGTATCCACATGTGGAAAGCTGGGCTGTTTTATTGATGTTGGACATGAAGGGGGCTTTTCTCGATCTTGTCTGTCTGGCTTAGGTCAGTGACCTGCAAAGAATATCAAGTTGTTGAGATGGAAAGTAGGCCCCAAAGTTCCCATCCTCAACCCCTGCCTTGCAAATTCAAAGGGGAGTGCGTCCTCCTGGCCTTTGTCTAGCTGCCCACAGGCCCTACTTTCCTGATGTCAACTGACCACTGTCCTCGCTGCAGGGACACGGTGTGGGCAACAGAGCAGCCATTCTCAACTTGTGGGTCGCAACCCTTTTGGGGGTCAAACAACCCTTTCATAGGGGTCACCTAAGGCCATCAGAAAACATATTTCCGATGGTCTTAGGAACCCAGACACTGCTCCTCTATCCATCTCCAGGTGGGTCCACCCACATGCAGATACACCCACATACCAGTACCCCACGTGAAAACTGTTACCCATGCTACACCATGCTTCAAGACAAAAATTTTATTGATTTCTCATTAGAAAGAAATACTTCACAATATATAATGACAAATTGTTTCTGTGATTAATCGCTATGCTTTAATTATGTTCGATTTGTAACAATGAAAACACACCTGCCTATCGGATATTTACATGACAATTCATCACAGTAGCAAAATGACAGTGATGAAGTAGCAACGAAAATAATGTTATGGTTGGGGGTCCCCACCATGCAAGGAACTGCAATAAAGGGTCGCGGCATGAGGAAGGCCGAGAACCCCTGCTCTAGAGGGAGGCCAACCAGACAATCGTCGTCGTGTTTGTGAGCTTAGAAAGGTATGGTGACTTCTCTTCTCTGCACTCACTACGCTCATCTTTGAAAACCCCTGTCCGCTTCGGCCTGCCGAGCGGTCGGCGGCTGTTCTGGCAAAGTGTTCAGCTCTTTGAACACTCTCAGGAATTGCAGCCTTCGCTCTTCATAGCGGGGGAGTTGGGGACGAAACACAAAGCTGGAACAATGGCAGCGTGTCTGTCCCCTGCTGGGTGCCGGCCACTTTTCCTCTTTCTGTCGTATGTTTGTTGACCGAAGCAACAAACGCCAGGGAACAAAAGTGTAGGATTTCATCAAAAGTATAACGAACTTTATGCAACGAAGAAATAAATCTGACAAGCATAGTTTCATCTCATTTTTCTGTACCTGTGGACAATAAACGTGACCGCGGGTGCTGAGAGTGCGCTGCTGCGCAAGTGAACTAGAAGGTTCGGAAAGAGTGCGGGACGTCGACGTGTGGTTTGTACCTTCAAGAGAAGCTGATTCCGAGTGCCATTCTGACAACCGCTGGGCCGAACTCAACAGAAAACTAGGTCTGTGTTCTACGGAACCAGTGGGAACCGGCTGAATGACACCACTGACAGCTGGTGGAACATGTCTCCTTACCCACACCTCTGTCTTATCTCTGGTGACCACTGAGCTAAGCTCTATCTCTCTGGTGTGCTGGAGCTTAAATTCTGAGCAGCGGGGTTCCAGAAGGGTTTACAGTGGAGCCTCTCTCTTCCTTTTTGAGTTTCTGCACAGATTCAGCTCCCACTGGATTCTTTCTGACCACTGATTGGGAACCTAAAGGGCTGTGTTCTCACACAGAGTGTCTGAGACCAAAGGTCGATGCTCTCAGGAACCTGCCTTTGATGTAAACTGGGTATCGAGGTTCCCACAATGATGTCATATGCCAATGTAGTGCTAGGCCCTGCCCCAGTCCTGTGAATGGTCCTAATCGGCAGTAGAGCACCGACCCCAGCCAGAGGCCCTCCTGCATCCACAATCCTGCCTGCAACTGCGATGAATTCATCTGCCACCAATTGGGAGCTTGTGAGAGTCTCTTTTGTGTCCCAGGTCCTATTTAAGCCGTGGCATGACTGTGAATCTTTGGCCACCATTTGTCATCATGCTGATGTTCTCCTTCCCACAATGATTTGTCCCCGTCTTGTCCTGATCCATTTTCAAGCTTAGTAAGTGGGTTTCTACACATTCGACTTGAAGTTGCCGTCTCTTTTCTTCTGGCAACAATAGATTTGTCTTTTCAGGAATTTGGCTCATTCTTATGTTTCCTGTGTAGCGCTTCCATTCAATCTTCGATGGTAGGTAGACATTTATAAAAATCCTTATCTGTATCATCTTTGTCACTTCAGGACTGCTGATATTGAACAGACTTTGAACACAAACATTCACAGAGGAGTGGTCACCCAAAGACCCAGGACAGCTCCAGTGCTGATTTTTGGGTTTCTTTCTCTGCACCACTTTCCACTTGGTGGTGGTGGGCGCTGTTGAGTGGCCCACAGCACCTGCATGAGCAATTCTGACCCATAGCCACCCTGGACATGAGAGGACAGCATAGGACTGCCCTCTAGGGTGTCCATGGGAGCCTTTATGGGAGCAGATTACCAGTGGAGGGGCTGATGGGATCCACCTGTTTTGGGGTACTCTCCCCATAAATTCCAGCTGTGTCAGCCTCTCTGAGGTTCCTGGGTGGTGTAGATTTCTGCTGCTTGACAGCTAACCCCAAGACTCTCACCCACTCAGGGGTGCTGTGGAAGAGGACACTTGGTCATCTGCTTCCATAAAGGCTACAGTCAAGAAAATCCTGTGGCCGGCCGTTCTACTCGCTAGCAAGTGGAGTTGCCATGAATTGGAACCAATGCAAGAGCCACTGACAACAATGTTGCTGTTATTGTCGGTCTGCCATCGAGTCGGTCTGACTCTTAGTGACTGACCTACAGGCGATAGAGCCAAACAGCGCCCGGTCTGAGCCAGCCTCACAATTGTCCTGACGTGTAAGTCCATCGGTGTCCAACAACACCAATAGCGTCTCCAAACTCTGTGTGCTGTCTTCTCGGCTCATCTCCCTGCAGTGGCCTGCTTGGATTCTCCTCCCCTGCTCTGCAACACACAGAGGGCCCCCAGGCTGATGCTGTAGACAATCTCGTCTGTGGCACTTCTCTCAGGGGTTACGATCCTACGCCTCTCATGGTTCCAAAATATACGGAAAGTACTATGTGACCCAGCCGTCTCTCCACTCCATCTACAGAAATAAAGGAAGGACGCGCAAAGCAGATATGGCCACACCCCTGTTCGCTGCAGCTTTATTCACAATAGTGAAAAGATGGAGCCACCAACAAGCCCATCAGCAGAAGAATGGACACATCATCTCTGGCCTATTCATGCAGTGCAATGCTTTTCATCCCTAAGGAATAATCACGAAGCCAACATCTCATGACATGGGTGAAATCGGAAGATATTATGCTGCATGAAGTTAGGCGATTCCCTAGAGATAAATTCCACTTGAGACTACTAAAATAAAAAAAAATTAAGACAAGTGATTTTCACACCAAAAGAAGCAGACTTTGATGGTTAAGACAAACGAAGGCAGGGAGAAGAAAGAAAATTTATTTTTCAAAAGATCTATAGCTCTATAATAGCACACACAAATAGTAGCAGAGATATATCTACATATAGGTTTAATATATATATTAAATAAATATTAATATTTACATATACATATATGTAATATATTTGCTATATTAAACAAATATATAAATTAAATATATATAAATATATATAACCTATATATATACGTTAAATTTAAAATGTGGCAACAGTCATTTCATATGCAAGGAGCTTCAACAAGTTCATGGGAAAAAGAAATGAAAACATCGTGGAATTTTCCCCATGAACTTTTTGAAGCCCCCATGATCCTGTCCAGTTTTATAGTTGCTTCCCGCGTAAGTCAGGTCTTTATGGATGCACAAGACTTCTTTAACGTGTTCAAGAGTACCATGCTAGTTGGAGGACGGAGGTGGGCCCAGCCTAAGCCATGCTATTTCCTGTGTGCATGTGAATGCCGGAGAGACACCCCCGCCCCCAAGGGGAATTGGGATATTTGAATATGACAGGGTTGGCAACGCAGATGGGACTGCCAGGAGAATAAACGAATCCGTCTGGGCAGAAGTCAAAGGCTCCTCAGAGGGCGGAGGGTGAGACTCAGCTCATGTCAGGAGGGAGCGAGCGGTCCCAGGAGAAGGACGCCATGCTTGGTCAAGAAAAGGGAGGGAAAAGGGGGAAGACCTTTGACAAGCTGGATGGACAGCTGGCTGCCAAGGGCCCGCCGCCGTCACAGTTGTGAGGACAGCGCAGGGCAGGGCAGGGTCTCGCCTTGGTATCCACGGGGACACGATGACCTGGGCTGACTCCATGGATCCCACAACAAATGACTGAATATCCATTCCCAAATGTATCCCCGCCCTGACAAAGGCGTGGAGAGCGAACTGTCTCCCCTGGGTCTACTAGGCCCCTGTATGACTCTTCTCAGCCTTGTTTTGCTGTACCCTCAGGATGGGGCCGAGAAGGGCCGGAGAGCGCGAAGGCGCCGTGTGCAGCCCTGCTCACTGTTACAGCTGCTCATTCCTTCTCGAGTTTTTCCCTATTCTCATTTTGCCCCCTTCTCTCCATCTCTCCAGCCCCCTCCCCCCAAAAAAACATGTTGTCTCCAGTATCTTCCCCCATTTTACAGAGGAAAAAAAATCTGGGGACACAGAAAGATCCTATCACTTTCCCCTATGGTCGGAGCCCACTGCACTCCCACAGGGAGATCCTCGGGGCAGCACTGACCAGCTGACTCATGCACAAGGGGCACAAGGACGGCAGAAGCTGCCACCGCCCACAACAGGGCCTCCCGGGGACACCTGTCAGGTAAGCCCACCTGACACAGGGCCGGGCAGTGCTTGGGTCAAAGGGCATGTAGGCCGAGGGGATGAAAAGCTCCCTGGTTGTCAGCTGGGGCAAATCCTACCACCCCCTCCTCCCAGGCTGCCCTCACTCATGTTAGCCCCCTCTTCTATGGTCTCCCCCCAGATGCACTCATGAGGCCCCATCTGTTTCGCCCAGGAAATAGCTCTTGAAATTTCCCCCCGCTTTCCACCCTACCGACACTGTTTGAATTCAGCTTGTTTTCAGATCTGTGGTTACTGCAAACCTCCTCACTTATCTCTTCAACTCTTATCGTGCCGCCCCACCCCCTCCCGGCACCCACTCGGCCATTTTCCTCCTTGCTGCAACCAGAGTACCCTATTGGAAGTGCCAGTCGTTGGGCCAAATGAAACCCACTCACTGCCGTCAAGTTGATCCCCAGCCATAGACCCCAGCTCCTCGCGACTTCGGGAACTGCCCCTGTGGGTTCCCGAGGTTGTGTATTCTTATGGGAGCAGAAAGCCTCAGCTTTCTCCCAAGGAACGGCTGAGAGATTTGAATTGCTGACCTGGTGGTGAGCAGCCCAGCCGAGAATCCCCCACGCCATAGCATCTGTCCAAAGAAGCCTGTTTCTTCTCCTGGCATTTGCATGAGCAACTTCCCCTTCTTGGACCGCTCTTCCTTCTTATCTTTATCACTCTCCTGGTCTTAGTGTGTAAGAGCCACCTACTACAGCCATTCATTTCCTAGTCCTAAAAACTTACACAAGTGACTTAGCTATGTGTTTTCTCATGTGGGCGATAGATCACGCCTACTCATAGAGTGTTGGGAAGATTAAATGACAGGATAAATTAGAGCAATACCTCCTATAATTAGCAGGACATACTTATTAGCTCTCTTTATTCCCATTCACCCGTCAGGGCCCAGTTTAAATGCCTCTTCCTCCGGGGGCTCTTCCTCTGGGACTCTTCCTCCGGGGGCTCTTCCTTCTTCTCCAAGTTTGGGTTGTCGACATCCATCAAGATCTGGGCTCGCCCTGTATTTAGAAGCGGTGTGTCTTGTGACCCTCTTCCCTCTCGGCGCCTGTGAGCCCGGGGAAGGTCTTGTACGTACCTGCAGAACATCACAGCAGAAAGGGCCTTGCCCTGTAAGGGAGTGTGTGCATGCATTCCCTGCAATATTTTTAAAAATTCATCTGTCTGGCCAGTAAAATGCAAGGCAGAGAGGCCAGCTCAGAAAGTGATGGCAACAGGTATTTGGGGGACTCCCCAGGGTCCATCTTGATCAATCTTCTTGAAGGATATGGAATGATCATGGGGGCTTGTGAGGACATTTGAGAAAAAGTGAAAACCGGAGTGTGAGAGAAAAGCCAGGCAAATTGCCCTGAGGAACTCTTTGGTACCCAACAATGCACCTGCTCACTCTCCTGGGTCAGCCAGGCTTGGCGGGAGAGGGCCATTGGGAAACCTTGCCCTTTCACTCCCTCCAGCCCAGATCTGGTTCCTCCAGAGCTTCTCTTGCTCCCGGACTCCAAGGGCATTTCAAAGGAACACAAGTCGAATTCCTTAAGGATGCTCAAGCTGCTCGTTTGATGTGGGGTCAACCCAGCGTGTAGAATTCTTTGTGGGGAAGGGCTAGAGAAATAGAAGCGCCACTTCCAGAAGCTTATAGACCCAGATGGAAGACATGTCCGGAAACAATAGCTTGACAGTTTGATATTTTCATGTAATAAAGGATTCTATGGTTTTGTGGCAATCCTTTCTGAGTTATCCCATGAATGGCACGACAGTGACTGTATCATTTTGAAACAATAAGGGAATAAGTTGAGGACTGAGGCATGCCTGGCACAAGCCACGGGGTCTTCCAGGGCCTTGTGTGCACGTGAAAGCTGGACACTGCACAAGGAAGACGAAGAAGAGGCGATGCGTCGGAACTGTGGTGCTGGAGAAGAGTCTCGGAAGTCCCGTGGACTGCCACACGGACCACCCGACCTGTCTGGGAAGCAGCACAGCCAAAGCCCTCTCAGGGGCCAGGGTGGTGAGGCTTCGTCTCGTGTACTCTGGGCAGGTTGTCGGAGAGACCAGTCCCTGGAGAAGGACATCTGTTTGGTCAAGCGGAGGGACAGAGAGACAGAGGAAGGCCCTCAAGGAGATGGACGGACACCGCGGCTGCCACCATGGGATCAGACACAGGACCAATCGTGAGGGTGGGGCAGGACTGGGTGGGGCTGCTTTGCATAGGGTTGCTATGGGTCGGAACCAACTCGAAGGCACCTAACAACCACATATTATTATTTGGGGAGCTTGTTCTTTTGGTGTAAGGAGGTCCCTGGGTGACCCAGTACCCCCTGGACAGCATGCCATTTCCATGCACCGGCCCAGTTGTCCTGATCCCAGAAAAAGCTTGCCTCTTTCCCGCTGTGCCCAATGTCCAGCACAGGAGATAACCCAGATCGAAAGTTCCGTTCACGTCGTTCAAGAAAAAAGCTAACCGAAAGACAGCAAGCTAGGTGAATTCTACATTTTTCTGTTGAAATATTCAAACCATCAGGTCAAGGTTCCAGTTAGACCTTTTTAAAAAGAAAGAAAGAAAATTGCCATCAGTGCTGCACATCCAGGAATTCAGAGTGGGAATCACCAGGTATGGGGGACCTCTCCAAATCTAGGTTGAGGCCCCGCGGAGCCTGGGTCTGCACTGACACTTCTTGGTCTGAGTCACCCATCCTGATCCAAATCACAGCGACACAGCTGGCTGACTCCAAGAAGGAAGATGGTGCCCCCTCAACTCTCCAGGGGCGCCAGTTGGTCTCCGGAGCACTTCTCCAGTGTGCGCTGCGGGGACTTCAGAGTCATCTGTAACTCTGTGTGTATTTATTTTTATCCCAACAGAGATACAAAGGAAATTAAGCTCTGATAGCGTTGAACGAGTTAACACAACAGCAAATAGTGATTTTGTAAATTAAGATCGCGATACCGCTTTATCAACGAACATATCTATGGTGCATATTTACATGTTACGTATGCATATCATAGAACCAACCCCGGCTCCTGGCGACAGCACGCGCGACGAGGAAAAACGACCCCATTCAGTTTTCAGGGCTGTGACCTTCCAAAAGAGATCCCTAAGTCCTGTCTCCCAAAGAGCCTTGCCAGGAGTTTGAACCTGAACTTCAACCTTTGGGCTCCTAATAAAGGGCTTAACTGTTGGACACCCAAGGTCTTCTTAAACAGGCGTCAACACATGCGAGCGCTTTGTGTGCCCTCAGAAGGAGATGGAGCAGAGAAGGGCAGAGCGGCTTGGCGATCGTGGCACCGGCTCCCAAGGCGGTTCCATCTTTTTCACACCTCTCCCTCCCCCAGATGGGATGCTCCAGCGACTTCAGACACTTGTACTTCCCAACGCCCAGCACACCCCACCTCAACTCTGCTCTTGCTATCTCCCCTGGCCCGGATCATCCCACTCATCCGCTGGGCCTCTGCTGCGCAGAGATGGTTTCCTCTCTCAGAAACATTCTCTGTCACCCCAGGTTGGATTGGGTTCCCCTTCTTGGGGGACTACCGCTGATTGTGCACTTCTTTATTGCAGCATTTACAACGTGAGAGTTGCATGTTCATCTCACTCGCTCACATGAGGCAGGATGTCTTCATCTTTCTCTGTTCCCCTGTGTTCAGCCTAGGGCTCCAGTGACCACTGAGATCTCTACTCTCCCACTAGGAGAACCTCTGAAAATGTCTCCATGAACCTCAGCAGCTAGGACAACCTCTGAAAATGTCTCCAGGAAAGAAGTAATGTATTCCCTAGAGCCTGGTCCCTTCCAGAGTTGCATCAACTGTCGCCACCAGGCCCAGGGCCTCCGTGCATTCAAGAAAGAGAAGAAAGTTCCTCTTCAACAGCCGCCCCGCCTTCCGGACTGTGGTTCTTCCAGCACAGAGCACGACCAAGGACTTCCCCTGGCAGCTCAGTCCGAGACCTGGCTGAGTGAGCCCCTTCTGCAGAAACGTGATAGCATCAGCACACAGGAGGGTTCCAGGCAACAGGCTGTCCTTCTTGTGGGAGGAGGGCAAAGGCAATGAGCTCATGGCCCCCTCTGAGCTGGGGCCTCCCCAGCTCAGAACCAGGGACAGGGGAAGTTGGCTTCTCCGCAGTTCTCTCTGGAACCTGGGGGTTTTCATCGCCGCTACTCCTTGGCATCTGCCCCAGTCTCTGCCAAATGGCTTTCTCCACGTCTCTGAAGATGGAGGTTTCTCGGTGTCTGAGCCAGCATCACCTCAGGTCAGCCCATCAAAGAAGCCCAAGGAGTTCTTGAAGGAACTCACTATTCCAAATTCTTGGGAGAGAGACCCCACTATGTCTAGTCTGATTCAGGGACTCACCCAGCCACAGGCATGTCAGAAATGGGGACATGATAGGCAGGGCAAACATTCTCAAAACTGTCATTGTAGAAACCCCAAGGTGGGACAGAGGAAAGTAAAAGGAAATAGAGGAAATTGCCGGGAGGCAAAGAACATTTATAGAGGTCTAAATACAAGTATGTACATATGTTAATATATTTATATATGCTGATAGGCAAATATATCTATATACATGTATTTACTTGTTAAGTAGTAAGGCAGCAAATGGACATTGGACCTCTACTCAAGTACTCACTCAACACAAGAACATTTTTTTTCTAATAACCCCACATTCTGTGATGCTTGCCTTCCATGACACAATCACTGAAGAAAAATGGGTACATAAGCAAATGTGGTGAAGAAAGCTGATGGTTCCCGGCTATCGAAATATATAGTGTCTGGGGTCTTAAAGGCTTGAAGTTAAACAAGCGGCCATCTAGCAGAGAAGCAAGCCCATATGGAAGAAGCACACCAGTCTGTGTGGTCATGAGGTGTTGATGGTATCAGGTATCAGACATCAAAGACCCAGAACAAAAAACCTTACCAATGTGAATGAGGGGGAATCACAGAGCGGCGACCTAAAGCCCATCTGTAGACAATTGGACATCCCCTTACAGGTGGGTCACAAGGAAGAGACGAGCCAGTCAGGATGCAGTATAGCACCGATGAAACATACAGCTTTCCTCTAGTTCTTTAATGTTTTCTCCCCCCACTATCATAATCTCAATTCTACCTTACAAATCTGACTAGACCAGAGCATGTACACAGGTACAGATAAGAGCTTGGAAAACGGAATCCACGACAGATAAATCCCATATGACCACTAATAAGCGAGTAGCAATACCAAGAGGGTAAGGAAAAGGTGGCAGGAGAGAAAGAGGGAACCAATCATAACGACCCCTCCCAGAGGGGCGGACAACAGGAAAGTGGGCGAAGGGAGACAGCGGTCAGTGTAAGACATGAAAAAAAAAAATTTATCAAGGGTTCATGAGGGAGGGAGGAGGGGGGAGGAATGAGTTGATACCAAGGGCTCAAGTAGAAAGAAAATGTTTTGAAAATGATGATGGCAACAAATGTGCTTGACCTAATAGATGGATGGATGGATTGCGATAAGAGCTGTACGAGCCCCCAATAAAATGATTAAAAAACAAAACCTGCCATTGTAGAAAGTAAAGAAGGAAGACAAAAAGCTGAGTTTCTACTCATTTCCAGGGGCTCTTGGGAATGGCTGCAAGAGGGGTTAGCTCCCTAGGGAAGGCGTCTTGTGGGCGTGCTAGCCCACGAGCTCTGGAACAGGGCAAAGGGCAGAAGCCACAGTGCCTACCTGTCTTCCACAGGGCTCTCTGGAGCAACCAACCCAGTGGAGTGTATCGATCAATCCACGGTGATTTGTTTCTAGAAATAGCTGGCATGGCTGTGAAGGCCATTGTTGCCAGGTGTCATGAAGTTGATTCCAAGTCGTCTTGCACCTACACCCAGCAGAAAGGAACACTGCCCGGTCCTGTGTCCCCTTCCCAATTGTCGCCACGTGGGAGCCCATGACGCCAGCCCTTTACCAAGTGTGATGTCCTATTCCAGGAACAAGTCTTCCCTGGTAACGTGTCCCAAGTATGGGAGCTGAAGTCTTGCCAGGTGCGCGTCTAAGAGCATTTCCTCCGAGATCGCTTTGTCTGTCTTCCAGGCCATCGGTCGGGCTTTCGGTTTTCTCCGACAGCATCGTTAAAATGCCTCCCTTCTTCCTCGCTCTCCCTTGCTCAGGGTCCAGCTTTGACATGCACACGAGGTGACTGAAATCACCGTGGGCTGGGCCAGGCGCCCCTTAGTCTTCAAAGCAACACCCTTGCTTTGTAACACTTGAATGAGGTCCTTTGCGGCAGGTTTGCCCAGTGAAACATTTTGTTTGACTTCATGATCCCTGCTTCCTTGTGCACTGATTGTTCATCCGAGCAAGATGAATCCCGGACAACTTCAGTCTCCATGCATCGTGATGCTACCTACTGGTCCAGTGGTGAGAATTGGGGTTTTCTTTACACTGAGTTGCAATCCGCACCGAAAGCTGTGCTCCTTGCCGATCGTTTGCAAAGGCTGCAAATCCTCCTTGCTTTCAGTGAGCAAGATTGTATCACTTATGTAGTGAAGTTTGTGAATAAGCCTTCCTCCAATCCTGATGCCAAGTTCTTCCTCGTATAATCCAGCTTCTCAGATTATTGGCTCAGCGTACGGACTGAAGGAAGTACGGAAAGAACACAACCCAGATGCACCCCTTTCCTGATTTCAGACCGCTCTGTGCTCCCTTGTTCTGTTTGAACAACTGCCTCTTGGTTCATATCCAAGTTCAGCATGAGCACAATGAAGTATTCTGGACTTCCCATTCTTCTCCCTCAAGGCGAACAGGTTTTAGCCGGGCTCCTCGACTCAGAATGGACTGTCCACTTCAGAGGGATTCATCAGTGACAACCTTACAAATATCAGAGGAATTTTGGAAGATACAGTGTTGGAAGCACTCAGTGCATAACTGAGGAAGAGCTGCCCTTTCTCAATAGAGTTGACTGAAATAATGTGCATGAAGGAAAGCCTGTGGGGCCTTCATTTGCTGATGAGGCGTGACTCAGAATGAGAAGAAACAGTTGAAACTATCTCTTAATGATTGGAATGTAGAATGTACAAAGTATGAATCAACGAGAATTGCAAATTGTCAAAAATGAACAGGAACCCATAGATCAATCTCCTAGGCATTCGTGAGCTAAAATGGACGAGTATTGGTCCCTTTGAATCAGATAATTGAATGGTTTACTGTGTCGCGAGTGACAAATTAAACAATGGTGTTGCATTCATTGTCAGCAAGGACATTTCAAGATGTGCCCTGAAGTACAATGCTCTGTGATAGGATAACATCTGGACACACTCAAAGACAGTGCGGTGGAGGAGCCCCAAATCAGCAAGTCAGGCAGAGAGTACTGGCTCATAGAATTTGGGGAATTGGAAGATTCTAACATCTGTAGGTCAGACAGCAGGCTCATCTCCCAAGAAGAGGAAGTCAGAGGATGACTCACTGAATGCATTCTCCAAGTTGATTCCCTTTTAAATTGATTGGTGGCTCACATCCGATCACACAATAGAGGATGATTGCATAATAGTTGCCAACCCCCTTAGGATGATGGCCTAACCAAATTGACACAGACTATTAACACAGCCACACCCAAGCCATGGTATTTTGAGCCACCTCATCTGCATGTGAAAGTTGGATGTTGAATAAAGAAGACCAAAGAAGAATCGCTGCACTTGAATTACAGTGCGGGTACCACGGACTACCAAAGGAACAAACGCATCTGTCTTGGAAGAAGTTTAGCCAGAATGCTCCTTGCAAGTGAGGATGGCCAGGCTTCCGAGAAAGTCCCTAGGGAGAACAGCATGCTCGGTTAGGCAGAGGAAGACCCTCCATCAGGTGGCTTGACACAGAGGCTGCTACGATGGGCGCAGGCACAGGAAGAACCTCAAGGATGGCTCAAGGCCGTGCAGCTTGGGCTCTGTGGGGCACAGGGTCACTGTGTGTCGGAATTGACTCAAGGACACCTAACACCAAAACAGGTGATGGCGGCTCTCTTGACGGGTGTGAGAGGAACAAAGTCCTACAACTGTTAAAAAGGTATGCCTTCAGCTTTCACTGGTTGCCAACCATGAGATCATGCTGTTAAATAAATCACATTAATGATATAATGTAATCGTTTGGGCTGAAGACCTCCCAACATCCATTGTGGTTGGAATGGGGGAGCCAGCCCCCTACCACTAATCACGGGTTCAGTAAGCACAATTGAACGGTTGAGATATATAAAGATTATCTTAAAGTTATTGAGAGCATGAGAGATAGAAGAGAGATTGGGATAATGGGGTCAGACACATTTCATGGTAGCATGCTCACCTCCTGGATGGCCATGATCTTACCAGCCAGGCACAGAGTGGGCCTAGTCGACGTCGGATGTAGACCCGGCAGGAGGCTCGAGGACCAGCCAGGAGGCTCGAGGACCCCATTTATTGCTAACCAAGGGTTATATCTCCTTTGGGGGATGTGATTGCAGGTAACCACATGTCACAGGAAGGGGCAGTACCATAGGCATACACATCATAGGAAGGGGATGTACAATGGGCATAGGCGGAACAGGAAGGGGATGAGCTAGGGATGTACACATGATAGGAAGGGGAGGAACTAGAGGTATATACATGACAAGATAAGGTGACCAGACGTCCCGCTTTTGGTGGGACAGTCCCTAATTTTAACAATTTTCCCCACATCCCGCGGCATTTTTAAAATGTCCCTATTTTTGAAAAGAATGCACGACAAGCTAGGGTATACAGTTTTTCGGCGGCCATGTGGCTATTTCGCCAGGATATGAGTTTTATCAATGGTGTCCCGCTTTACCAATGTTAAAATCTGGTCACCTTGTCTAGATTCATGATGGTGGCCTAACCTTGGTCACCCTTGGGTGGGCTTGACCTCTCTGGGGTCTCCTACGAGGAAACAGACAACTACTATCCTTATCAGAAGGGGGTGGGCCCTACTTGTTGTGGGGTAAGCAGTGGTGACTGCTTGCTCTAGATGACTGATAATCCTTAGGGAGAATAACCCCTGATCTACTTCTGTTGACCTCCAAGTGTATAGCCAGTCAACTGCCATGTGTAGCAAGCAGCTAAGTTTGGCATATATTTCGGGGAGACAACTTGGGAGAAATCCTTCTGCTTCCCACAACCCATTGCTGTCATCGACAAAGAGAAATGAGCGCAGGTATCTTCAAGCATCATGGTACAAAGGAAAGAGGGAGGTGAGCGCAGGGGGAATGGGACGTGCAATAATGAGCCCAGGAGGAGGAGCAGAGAATGAGGAAGGCGGGAAGAGGACGAACGTTATGAAGAAGAACAGAACAGCACTGAACTTTGAGATAAAGAAAATCGGTCTTTAAATCCCGTGGGACGAGGCAGGGACTGTAACAAGCTAGCCCTGATGTTGTGCTGGTGACCAGTGGCCTCAGCAGCCTTTGTTTACTGATGATGACTTTATTTACGGTGGAGACAAAATCTCAAGGTGACAAAATCAGCGGCCAGTATTTGAATGGGCCTTGAGACTCTGCGAAGGGAAATCCTTTTGTAATGAAAAGTAGCAAAAGCAATTTTTATGTGTGTGTTTTCGTCAAGGTTCACTACCAAGTTCCCCATTCAACAACGTCCATACCAGTCCTTCAGTGATGTCAGCTGCCTTCTTCACAAAGCAGGGATGTTCTCCTTGCTATTCTAGTTGTTTTGGATGTGGAGATTTGAACCCCCTCTTATGTCTATAGGTCCACGGAATCTGCCATGGTACTCTCAGTCGCCTCATGTGCGTGTGAAAGGTGGGCACTGAACAAGGAAGACCCAAGAAGAAGGGCTGCATTGGAATTGTGGTGCTGGAGAAGATTGAAAGTGTCACGGACTGCCGAAACAACAAATCCTGAAAGTACAACCGGGAGGCTCCTTAGAAATGGGGAAGGCAAGACTTTGTCTCATGTCCTTTGGACGTGTTGTCAAGAGAGACGAGTCCCTAGAAAAGGCATCATGCTTGGTAAAGTAGGAAAAACTCACTGCCATCGAGTCAATGCTGACTCACAGCAACCCCTGTGGGTTTCTGAGACTGTAACTGTTTACTGGAGTAGAAAGCCCAGTCTTCATCCTAAGTAGCTGCTGGTGATTTTGAACTGCTGACCATGTGGATCGCAGCCCAACTCATGAAAAAGGGGAAGGCCCTCCACGAGATGGATCGGCACAGTGGCCGTGTCACTTGTGAGGATGGTGCAGGGCTGGGCAGTGTTTTGTTCACAGGGTCACTGTGAGTTGGAACCAACTTGACGGCCTCTGTCAGCAACCTCCGCAGAGCTGCTTAGAAGTTGTGTTCAATGAAATCAATGCATTTGACTGTAACAACCACTGCAAAAGGGCAGGAGCCGTGGTCTCCCTAGAGGCAGACAGACTGACCTGAGCCACCACTCCACCGCTTGTTAGTTATGAGGCTTTGGGGCACATTGTTTAATATCTTGGCATCTGGATTAGATTTTTATGGGTTGTCATAACAAGTTTCCCTAAACTTGGATGCCATAAAGCAACAGTAATTTCTTCTCTTGAAGGTAAGGTGCATAGAAATCCAAATTCAAGGTCAAGACGGCATCTTACTCTCTCTTAAGCCCCTTGGGGAGGGTCCTTCCCTGTCTCTCTTAGCTTCTGGTAGCCCAGGCGGCCCTTGGCCATGGCAGCACAACTCCAATCTCTGCCCTGCCTCCGATTGGCCACCTTCCCCTTGTAGCTCACTCTCGGAGATAGTTGACAGGAAACAATGACTATAAAACTTAAATTAATCAAGGACGCAGACGCTACATCGCTGGAGAACCACAGGATGCAGAAACCGAGCTCTGAGGGGAGAGGAGCAGACACTGGCGGGAGCAGGGCAGACAGTGAGACACTGCATAGTAACTGGTGAATCTGTGAAGTCTGTGCCTCCGTTGTTACCAGATCGCAAACCTCTTCCTCCTGAAAGACTGGGTTCAACTGGCTTTAGAGCCACGCACAGCAAGGACTCTTGTGACCGCTAAGTGACCTGAAATGGGGGTTCCAGCAGTCGCCGAGGAGTCCAGCTAAGACTAAAGGAGTGGTGCACATCCCTACCAAGTTATGCCAAGTATCCCAGAGGCCCTTGCAGTTTGAATTATTAGACTCCATCGTGGTGCCAGGCTGTGCATCACCCACTGAAGAAGGGGACCAGGAAATAGCTCATGGAAACCACAGGACGGCACCAAAGGCCTGACCCAGAAGTCTTTCCCCGAGAAACGCATCCTGAAAAGAGAAGAGCCTGTGGCAGTCAGCTTCCACGTCGACCTTAATTTGTACCAAAGAGCAGGACTGGAGTCCAACCTGTCAGGCAGCCTGATGCCTCCTGGGAGGTGTGGCCTTTTATAAAGCAGATGCTGAGGACCCCTGGCCTCTCTTACCCTTTGCCTTCATCCTTGCTGAGATTCTGTGTTTGGATATCCCATGAGCGGAGGCCCCATGTAGGCCGCTGGCCCTAGGAGCCAGCCTGGGAGCTGTTGGCGCCGGTGGCAGTTACATCATCTCCTGTCAACTTGAGTGAAGGGTTGGAGTCTAGCCTGTCAATCAGATCATAGCCAATAATGTCTCTGTGTGGGCATGGCCTTTCCTGAAGATCCTGGGAACTCTTGTCTTCCTCCCTGGAGGCGAGACACACACCCGCTCTGTCTTCCCTTTCCTGCTGCTGAGACACTCAGGGAGCTGGAGGACCCACGTGGAGATCCACGCCAGCGCTAAGATGCTTCCTTTGCCACTGGATCCACAAGACTTTCCACCCACTGGCCCGTGATCTTCTTGCATTTGGCATCATTGCATGTGCTGCATGAGTCTAAAGAGGAATTTATGGACTAGTATCAGACATATGGGCTAATATCGGACTTATGGACTTGATCTGGACTGGGCTGGGATGTTCTCTTAATATGCAAAGACTCTCAGTGGCCTTGACTCTTTTACATATGTGCAGGTTCGCAGCATTCTTGATCGTTTTAATGAGGTTGAGTCCTTGACCTTTTGCTTGAGTGAGATTTGAGTTCTTAGCTCATCAAGTGAAAGTCTCAACCTGCCTAAGGCTTTGAGATAGTCAAGCCCAGGACTGACCACCCACCCTGGCGAGGCATCCAGGGGCCAGTTCCTTTAACTATGTATGGTTCAAGCCCTTCGTAGCATTGGTGAAGTTTGAGTCCTCGGCCCTTAGGGCTCTCTCCTCTAAAGGCTTTATTCTGGCGCCCCGGCCTGCTCACCCGGACCGGTCTTTCTTCCCAGTCCTCTGTGGACAAGGCCTTTGGGAACCCTGTGTTCCCCTTCTCTGCCGTGTCCATTTGCCGTTAAACAAGTCACCTCCCTGTTCCTCTGATGACTCCACTTCTGTCTTCCAAACCCTAGCCCCTTGATCTATGGATTTACTCAGGAGACCTTTGTCAAAACTCCCCTACCTGGTCCACCAGCTTGAGGCCAGCCCTGAATGCCTGAGCTGGAAGAAGGCTGTTCTAGATTATTGCCTTTTCAACTGGAGACCTGCCTTACTCCCTCCACGGCCTCATTGTCTGGTTCCCATCCTCCATGAATGGCAAACCTCACAGAGCCTAGCTTTGCCCCAGCCCACCCCTCTACTACAGCATTCTTGCTTTTTAGACGCTGAATGTACCCTCCCTACAGAAGTACCCCATGTCCCCTCCTGGGTGGCTGAGATCTTGATGAACAAAGGCTTGTGGCCAGTTGGCTCCCAAACCCAGCAGGGCCACTTTCAATTCCCATTCTCTCTTGCTCTCTGGGAGAGTTGCAGAATCTGGTGTCAATTTGGAACTTGAGAGGATTAAGAGTGAAGGGGTGAAGTCTAGTCTGTCAATCGGGTCATAGCCAATGAGGCCTCTGTGTGGGCCTGGCCTTCCCCTGAGGATTCTGGGAACTCCTGTATTTCCTCCTTGGAGACACACACTCTCTCTACTCACTCCCTAAGAGATGTTCTACTGACAAGACACACGGCACTATGCTGATAGACCCCATGCCCTGGGAATTGAGGTGCCACATGGAGACCTCTCCCAGCGCTGAGATGCTTCTACTACCACTGGATCCACAAGAGTTTGTACCCACTGGCCTGTGGTCTTTCTTCATGAGTCTGAAGAGGACTTCATAGATTGGTATTGGACATACGGGCTAATATCAGATTTATGGACTTGATCTGGACTGGGCTGGGATTTTTCTCAATATTCAACTGCTCTTGTATATAAAGCTCTTTCCTATGCGTATGAGATTGTCCATGAATTCGTTTCTCTGGTCTACCCAGACTAACACACACTCTCTGAGCAATCTTCTACCCTCTGAGCCTCACTTTATCTGTTTCCTAACTGCTGGTATCCATTTCTGCTCCTTATGCAAACTTAGGCCTGCATGTAAATAGGATTATTTACGTGCAGGGAAATCAGTTGCTTCTCTTCTTTAAAGCCAACATGGAAGAAAGAAAATTGCCCCTGTGGGTGTTTGAGTTCCTCCTTTCCCGAAGTAAGACTGCTGGCCAGGGCTCCGCCTGCTTGGATTCATTTCATTGACATTTCGACCTGGGCCACACCCACCTTTTCCAGCATCTTTAATGCAGGGTCATGACAGTCCTCCCCTAGCTCTTATGGATCAAATCACCCTGCAAGTTACTAAAAATTCTGGCAAATCTAACTCAACGGAGCTATTCCCATTAAGCAAGGCTCCAATTTGGGAGCCTCCCAGGAGTGCCCCCTCACCTTATGACCTCTACGAGGTGACAGAAAAAGGACCTCTCCAAGTTTTTCTTTTCAAGCCAGAAACAGCTGGACCCCCTCTCCCCACCCCCCAGGACGGTCTGAAGATCCTGCTTCTCAAAGGGGGAAAGAAACAAGAAACGTGTCAGTGTGGCTGCCAACCCCAGCCGTCCTCGAGGATTTGGAGGGACGGGGGCTTCTCTCAGGAGCCAAACCAGTGAGGTTTGTCTGTGTGTGTCTCTAGAAGGAGATTTATCCGAACAAATGGCTCACACGGTTGTCGATGACAAGTGCAGTGTGAGTCAAGCCAAGCTTCTCTGGTGACTCGTGGAAGCAGCAAGATGCAGCAGAGGCCGTAAAGACAGCTGGGTGAAGAGATCATTCATTAATAGGAATCCGCAGTTGGCCAAATGAATCTACCGTCAGTAGTCCACCGATGTCTCCTGGGCTTGGCAGGTGACACAATGTGAGATCGAAGAACTAGATGCGTGACCCAGATCCGGCAGAAGGTGAAGGGGCAGATGGAGTTTGACGGTGCTCAATCTCTCTCTCTCTGATACAAAAGGCTGCCCTCCCACGGAGTGTCATCGGACTGTGACCCAGTCAGGAGGCTGGGCTCCTCCCCACTCCCTACCTAGGAATCTAGATGACATAGTTCCTAGCCATCCCCGTCCTCATCGTCTTCACACGCTGATCCTAGTTCTGTCCACTCCCCTGCCCTGTACAAGCCGCTCCTCGCCTCTGGCCCCAACCTCCTCTGGTCCATACCGTGGCTTCCTCCACAATGCCTAAGGACTGGTCAAGGGCCCTCGCTAGTGGGACTGGGGCCAGGGAATACAGTAAGACCCGTAAAGACTGAACTCTCCCGTTGCCCTGGGTGCTGGATTATGTCCCATTAACACAAGTGCCAAGCACTACTGGGGACAGGGGGATGGTAAGAATACATGTCCCTTTTTCTATGTCAGACCTGAGTCCCTGGAAGGAGAGGTTGGGAAGTATGTCTGTGGAGACAGAAACATTTAGAAGAGAATTAAAAACAAAAAACCTAGCCACTACTTTCCTCATCCGGCCAGATACTGAGACAAGCCTGACCTTTTGTTGCTCCACTAATGAGAAGCGTAAGACAAAAACTACAGCAAGGGAGAACGCAGAAGAGGGACCCCAAACACATCCCCCGCCATGTAGTTTAGTGCCAGGACTACCTGTCATGTGGGATATAATCCAGAGTGGGAGCGTGACGTTGATGAGGACTTTGATAAGAGCAAGCACCTAGTGCCACACGCCTTGAGGGTACTAGAAGATGTGTTTCCAAAGCTGCTCGTTCCTCCAACCCTTTGAAAGAGGTTGACAATGGCGTCACGAAAGTCTTTGGGACCCAACACCCCCTTGGCTTAATTAATAAGGAGACCAGTGGAAATAACAGAGAGAAGACAGCGGTGAGAGGGGGGGCAGGAAGCTAGAGAAACAAATGCTCCTACTGGCTGCCCCTTGGACCTGGCCAGGAAGCCCCTCTGGTTCTCAAGGCATAAGAAGAAGCAGAGCTACGGGATGTTCCGGCCCCTGTGGTAGCAGGGAATCTCTCAAAAGACCAATGGCGTCAGTGGGTGAAGAGGGTCTCGGCAAGGGAACATCTGGAATGTCCTAATCCAGGCAGCACGTTCGTCTCTGATGGGCTAGGCCCAGTGGTGGCATTCAACCCGTTTGCACCAGTGCGGCAGAACTGATACCTAAGCTTTGGTTGAGTTCGGGGAACCGGTCGTTACAATGACATGTGGAATCAGGGTTCTCTTGAAGGTGGAAATCACAAATTTGCATTCCTCACTCTTTGTTCATGTTCAAATGCGCAACAGCGTATCTAAGCGCCCGCGGTATTGTCTGTTCCATCCTTAGACGGAACTATGCTTGTCATATTTATTTTTTCATTTCCTAAAACTCGTTATACTTCTGATGAACTAAAGAGGAAAAGGGGCAGGCAACCAGAAGGCAACAGACACGCTGCCATTCGTTTCAGCTTTGCGTTACGCCCCCAAGTCCCCCCAGATATGATGAGTGAGGGATGGAATTCCCGAGAGAGCTCAAAGAGCTGCACATATTGTCGGCTCAGCAGAAGCGGAAAGGGGTTTTTCAAAGATGAACATAGTGTGTGCAGAGAAGAGAAGCCGCCTCTGTCTAATCTATCAAACACAGTGACTGATGTCTAATTGGCCTCCCTGCGAAGAAATGGGGTCCTCGTCCTTCAGCGAAAACCAGTGAAGGGGAACTCGCACAGCCAATGATGATCAGATAAAAGTGGTGAATATTGCAATTGAGGAGGCCAATCAGAAAGCAATATGGAAATATCTCCAATACAGTGTTTTTGCTTTGGGGTCAGGTATTATTTACTATCGCTTCATTAATATTTTCCTTATAACACAATCTAGTTTATGTGCCTCTTCCATTGTTTTTATTTAAGTATTAACTATACGAAATAATGAACTACTTCAGTATATCTTTTTTTAAAATCATCTTATTGGGAGCTCATACAATTCTTATCTCAATCCATCCATCCATTGTGTCAAGAACACATGTACATTTGTTGCCATCATCATTCTCAAGACATTTGCCTTCTACTTGAGCCCTTAATACCTGCTGCTCATTTCCCCTCCCCCTACCTCATGAACCCTTCATCATTCATAAATTATTATTATTTTGTCATATATTACACTGTCTAATATCTCCCCCCGCCCTCTTCTCTGCTGTCCCTCCCCCAGGGAGGAGACTATGTGTAGTTTCCTATAATCAGTTCCCCCTTTCTACCCTGCATTCTCTCCACCCTCCAGGGATCACCACTCTCACCACTGGTCCTGGAGGAGTCATCTGTCCTGGATTCCCTGTGTTTCCAGTTGCTATCTGTACTGATGTACATCGTCTCGTCTAGCCAGATTTGCAAGGTACAATTGGGATCATGATAGTGGGGGGGAAGAAGTATTTAAGAACTAGAGGAAAATTATATGTTTCATTGTTGTTACCCTGCACCCTGCCTGGTTCATCTCCTCCCCACAACCCCTCAGTTAGGGGTGTCCAGCTGGCTAGCATTGGGCTTTGAGTCTCCACTCTGCACTCACCCACCTTTTCAATGATATGATTTTTTTCCTTGATGCCTGATACCTGATTCCTTTGGCAGCTCATGGTCACACAGGCTGGTGTGTTTCTTCCATGTGGGCTTTGTTGCTTCTGAGATATATGGCCACTTGTTTATCTTCAAGCCTTTAAGACCCCAGACGCTATATCTTTTGATAGCCGGGAACCATTAGCTTTCTTCACCACATTTGCTTATGCACACTTTTTTCTTCAGCAATTGTGTTGGGAAGGTGTGCATCCTGGAATGCCAATTTATTAGAACAAAATGTTCTTGCATTGAGTAAGTGCTTGAGTGGAGACCCAATGTCCATCTGCTGCCTTAATACTAAACCTCTAAATATATGCACATAGATCTGTTTCCCTACATTCATATAAATATATTTACATATGTACATTCCAGTCTTTGGACCTCTATAAATACCCTTTGTCACCTAGTTCTTTCCTCTATTTCCTTTTACCTTCCTCTTGTACCACTATCATGCTCAGTCTTCATTTGGGTTTCAGTAATTTCTCTCGGTTTCCTTGCCTTTGCTGACTCCCTACCAGGCCACTCACACCATCCTTGCTACCGATTTTGGATCACTTATTGCTCCCCTGTCCCTTGGTTGGTCAGCACCACCTCCCTGTACCCTGATCCCCTTCTCCCATGTCCCCCCGGAACCATTGGTCCCGTTGTTTTCTCCTCCAGACTATTCATCCAGTCCATCTTATCTAGATAAATCTGTAGAGATAATAATATGCACCAAAAATCAAGTAATTGCAAGATGAGTGAAAACACAGCTATGACAATAAAAAGGGAAACCAATTACCCATAGAAGAATAAATTAATTACAAGAAAAAAATTTTAAAAGAAAGAAAAACCTGTAAATAGATAAAGGTCTGATTTTTTATTTCTAGGCGTGTCCTTCAGTCAGGTCCAATGGGGCACCATGCTCTGGCCCCAGAGTCTGTCCTTTGTACTCCCTCGGGGGCTCCCTGCTCTGCTCCCATGGTTGCTGTGTCACACGCTTTTAGTGCGTTGCCTCAGTGTTACAGGGTCAGTCTGGGCCAGTCCCGGCCCTGAGTCTGCAATGTTGTCCCCCTTAGGGCCCTGGGCCATCAAGGAATGATGTGTCTCCTCGTGGGATCAGCCATATTGTCCACTCTGTCCATTGGCTGTTCAGAGCAGCGATATCATCCTCCAGGCTTGATGGACCAGGATGTGCTCCACTCTCTCTTCCTCTCCCTTCTTTTGCTCCCATTTGTGCTGATCTGACATGCCCCTCTCCCCTAACTGCAGCTTCAGTGCCGTCCTTTCAAGTAAATTCTCTGGGGTGAGGGGCAGTTGTCCATGTAGCTGGTTTGGGGGCCGAGCCCTCAGGGCCCTCCACTGGCTCCCCACTCCTTGCCGGCACAATGCAGTCATCTGGCACTGGCTTTATATCTGGTCCCTCTTTCCCTGTGGAGACACAAACAATACTCTTCCCTTGGGTGGGTCAGTGCCCTATTCCCCCATCACACATCTTTTTTTTTCCCTTTCCCCCTCCACCCCCGTTTTAGTTGACTACCTTATGTACCCCTGGGTTTGGTCTGGACCCTGCCATACTATCTGGACCTCATACTATCTGGATTTTTTTTTAATACTTAAAATAGTCATTAGGGCAGTGAACCAGTTGTTAAATTATTTGAATTCCACCACTGTCTAATACCCCTCTGATCACTGAGAACCATTAATTTAGGTTCCATCTGTAGCATGTATCAGAGCTTAAATTGTGAGCAGTGGGTTCCCAGAAGGATTTGCAGTGGAACCTGTAACCATGACTGCTAGTGGTATGGGAGCCCTAGTGGTGCGACGGTTACATCTCGGGCAGCTAACCACAGGATGGCAGTTCAAAACCACCCTATGCTCCAAGGGAAACGGATGAGGCTTTCTACTCCAGTAGACAGTTACAGTCTCACAAACTCACAGGGACAGTTCTACCCTGTCTTATAGGGTCCCTGTAAGTCAGCATTAACTCGACACAGTGAGTTCATCATGTTGCTTGGTTAGTGGGACGAGGTTTCTTTGTGAGACTGTGAAAATGTTCTGGAACAAGATAGCGGTGACGGTTGCCCGATTGATACAGTATGATTTTTATGGTTGTAAAAGTGTGTTAAAATAAAAATTGGGGAAAAAAAGAATGAAATTTTTAAAATGTACCAAATCGAATTTACAAGTAGATCAGACAATGGACAAGAAAGGATTGATCCATTTGAAGAATTGATTGGGCCTTCTTAAAATGGCGTGGTTGTTCTTGGCCTTCTGGAGGGCCCTGAAAGAGAAGGCTGTACGGTACTGTGCTGAAGTTTGGTGGAGTTACATAAAGCCAGTCTGGCAGCGGTGATAGTGAACAGGCACACTGTGCTTCATGGAGTCCTGAGGTGAGTAATTTGGCTGCGAGTGGAAAGGTTGATGGTGCGAGTCTACCAAGAAGTGCCTTGGAATAAAACCCTGCGGATCTGCTCCCAAAAGAGGAGTCACCGAGCACAACCCTCTGGAACACGATTCTTTTCTGACACACTTGGGTCGCCATGGGGCAGAATCTCACGGGTTGTCTGAATGCTTAGGAGGCACCAGACACCGTGCGAAGCAGTGTAGGCCCTTTGGGTTCAATCCTATGATGCGCCAACCAGTTCTTCTCCTTACGTGGGTGACGAGCCTGAAGAATGGTCTCAATGGATTTGTTGATGTTCAGGTAGTTATTTAGGGCCAGAGCCAGAACTTTCCATTCTGTTTTTAACCCCAGAGTTACTGGGCCGTAGCTCCTTTCCCACTTTCTTCTCAGACCACATCAGGAGAGAAGGATGCAGAAAAGCCACTCAGTTCAAACAATACCGATGTTTGGTATTGTTTCCAGATGAGATCATCCACACAGCCAGAGGTACTCTGCCTGGCCCGAGAGACCAGGGGGCTCACCCAGCTCTGCAGGTACTTCCCGCTGCCTGACACAACTACCCGAGTGAGTCACAAACCAGTCATCTACACAAGCCCCACTATGGTCTGGTTGTAGCACAAGGGCATGGCAGTAAAAATAAATAGATAGATAGACAGATAGATAAATGAAAGTTCTACCTTTTGTTACCTGGTTTTGCAATATATTTATTTATCTTTTATTTATTTATTTATTTATTTATTTATTTATTTATTTATTTATTTATTTATCTTCTTTGACAGTTTTATTTGCATCGAATTCACAAAGTGTTTGAGTCGAGAGTTCACTCCTATTTAAAAGTTTCACAGTCATCCCCATGATCAATCGCAGCACGTTGTCATCTTCATTCATCCTCAGCGGAAGTAGCTCCCCATTTCCCTGCTGCCCCCCACCCCCACCCCAAGTTACTGTCTCCATAGATTTACCTCTCCTGGATGTCATACACTGAACGACATTTTTTTTAAAAACGAAACCAAACAAAACCTAAACTAGCAACAGTAATAGAAGTAAACAGAAACTTCTATTGGAAAGGAAGCAAAACAACAAAAACTAGAAGAAATTCTTAGTGGGTCAAAAGGGAAATCAAATGACAAGGTGTCAAATTTTAACCCAACTACATCTGCAATAATCCACTTTTCCAATAGATTCTGTACCATAGCAAGGCTATTGAGTGTCGCAACTGGGGTGGGTGCTAAAGGAACCTAGTGGGCCCATTGCGGTCAAGTTGCGTCCCAGTCACAGGGAAATCATAGGACAGATAGCCCTGGTCAGGATTTCTGAGGCTGTTGCATTGATAGAAGCAGACTGCAGCAGCTTTCTCGCAGGGAGAGAGAGCCGTTCAGTGAACAGCTGAGTGCTTTGGCCATTGTACCATCTGGGCTCTTATCTACTGGGTAGAGACCAAGGATACTACCCCACAGTCTACAGAATAGCGCCACAGAACAAAGAATTATCCAGCCCAAGGATCCACTCCATAGTTTCTCAGACACCCTGCCCTAACCCTTTAGGGCTAACCCCAGGCAGGGCAGCCACACAGCTGAAGAGGGTTGGGCCACAAGGCAGCCCCTCCGGGGAAATTTCCATTCCCCGCCCCTGGCCACCGCCTCTGGCCCCAGGTTGGCGAATTCTGCCCTCAGGTAAATGTTTTCTCTACTTATTTGGGAAACTTCAAGAAAAAACCCCTTTGCCATCCTGTAAGCAGTGAAGACACACCATCGAGTGTTTTTTCCACCCCCAAATGAAGGTATCTAGGGGATTTCTATTACTTTAGCTTGAATAACTAACAGTAGCAGATAACCCCAAGGCTTCAGAGGGGGCGCATTCCGCTATTGCTCCCCAGAAGGGTAACGGGGAGAACTCAGGGAAGACAGACAGACAAGTATGGACACAAATCCACCTTGAAATGATCTAGACAGGGCAGAGATGATACCTCAGGGCTTCTGGCCTGCGGGGTGCGGGTGGGGGACCCTCGAGGGAATGAACAACAGTTGACCAAGTGCACTCCTCCCTCACCCCTCAACCATGAGACACCTGTGTGGGGGACCCTTGGGGAGACTTCTCCCCAGAGCCTTGTTTCTCCCGGGGTTTCCTCCTGAGTAGAGGAGGGGCTGTTAAGGAATGGGTGGCTGAGGTCAAGTGCTCCATCCAGGAAACTGAAACCGCTTCTCTGAGGTCAGGCCAACGCGAGAAACCAAATGCACTGCCATCGAGCGGATGCTGACTCAGAGCGATGCCCCCCCTCCCCCTGTGGACTTCTGAGACTGTCACTGTGGACAGGAGTAGAAAGCCCAGTCTTTCTCCCGAGGAGCAGCTGGTGGTTTAGAACTGCCCATCCTGGGGATGGCAGCTCAACGCTTAACCACTCCTCTACCAGGGCTGACTTACCAGGGCCCCAGGGGAAGGGAGGCATGCGGGGCCTTGCAACCAATCCTTCCCCTTAGCTCCTTCTGAGGCCCCTTGTGCTCTAACTTGAGGTCTTCCCATGAACGAGACTCTGGCATCAACTCAGAAAAGAGCTGCTCACCGCCTGTGATGCAAATGGACATGGGCCAGTTAACCCCAAGCTGGAGGCTGGAGTCTGGCCGATGCTAAGGAGGCCAAGGAAGAACTTTGCAATTGCCACTCCTTCCTGTCCCCAGGAAGGTGACCCAGAGTGGACAGGGAGACCAAAGAGAGCCCTGGGTGAGCCAGGAAAAACCTCACTCCGCCCCAAGGCACAAACTTCCCCCTTCTGGAGAAACGGGCTGGGTACTTTCTCCCAACAAACTAAACCGGATGCCAAGGAGCAGATTCTGACTCCTGGTGGTGCCGAGAATGGCTGGAAGTTAGAACCACCCCCCGGAGTCCAGGTAGCAGTCGAGCCGGCAGACCTAGGCATCGATGCATCAATAGGAGCATTTCCATTCTTCTTGTTGCCCTTGGAGAGTCTGCCCTTCCTTCCGGGAAGGGAAGCCTGAGTTCGGAAATGTCCTTCGTGGAGGACAAATAACCTATTTCGGCAGGTCCCTGACCAGGACCTCAGCACAACAGAGATTTCTGGTTCCTCAGTTGCAGCTCTCATCCTGAATGATTCAGTCAGAGCATCCTCCCTCTCGTGAAACACCCATCCATCCGATCTCAGCATCTTAAAGATGGGATGACTCTTCCCTCACAGAAGGGTCACGAGGACTGGCTCGTCTGAGCCAGTCAGGATGCAGTGTAGCACCAATGAAACACACAACTTTCCTCTAGTGCTTTAATGCTTCCTCCCCCACCCCACTATCATGATCCCAATTCTACCTTACAATTCCAGCTAGACCAGAGCGTATACACTGGTACAGATAGGAACTGGAAACACAGGGAATCCAGGGCGATCCCTTAGGACCAATAATGAGAGTAGCGATACCAGGAGGGTAAGGGTAAGGTGGGGGGAAAAGGGGGAACTGATCACAATGATCTGTTCATAACCCCCTCCCAGGGGGGACGGACAACAGAAAAGTGGGTGAAAGAAGACAGCAGATGATGTAAGATATGAAAATAGTAATAAATTTTCATTTATCAAGGTTCACGAGGGAGTGAGGGGAGGGGAGGGAGAGAGTGGGAAAAATGAGGAGCTGATACCAAGGGCTCAAGTAGGAAGAAAATGTTTCAAAATGATGATGGCGACATATGCACAAAAGTGCTTGACACAATGGATGAATGGATAGATTGTGATAAGAGCTGTAAGACCCCTCAATAAAGTGATTTTTTTTAAACATGGAATGACGCAGCAGGGGCTTCAAGAAGTGTCTGTTTGTCCTGACGCTGGGGGCAGATGTGCTAGACTGCTCTGAATAAATCAGTTTGTTGCCTTAAAAAATCTTTTCAAAGTTCTTAAGTCCATTTAGGATGTCCTGGTGGTATAAGAAGGCCCTTAAGGCGATTGAGGGATTGCACGGTAGAACAGGGTGACCCAGAGTAGAACTGGCCTTGTGGGTTTCTGAAACTACAACTCTTTATGGGAGTAGAAACCTCCACCTTTCTCTCTTGGATCGGCTGGCTGGTGGTTTCAAACTGCTGACCTTGGGGGTTGCAGCCCAATGCACAACCACACAGCTCCTTAGGTGCTGTCACGACAGTTTCAGCCTATAGTGACCCTATGCACCACAGAACAAAACACCGCCCAGGCCTGCCCCATCCTCCCAAGTACTCTTGCACCGGGCCCTGATGTTGCAGCCTATGTGTCAATCCATCGCATCGAGGGTCTTCCTCTACTTGACCAAGCATGGTGTCCTTTGTCACGGTCTGGTCCCTCCTGGTAACACGTCCAAAGTACTTGAGACAAAGTCTGGCCATCCTTGCTTCTCAGGAGCCTTTTGGCTGTCCTTCTACAACAGATCAGTCTGTCCTTTTGGCGGTCCACGGCACATTCAGTCTGCCTCATCAGTACCATAATTCAAATGCATGACTCTTCTTTGTGTTTTTCTTATCCAATGTGCAACTTTCACACGCACAGGAGGCGATTGAAAATAGCATGGCGTGGGTCCGGCGCACCTTGGTTCTTACAGTGACATGTTTGCTTGTCAGCACTTTAAAGAGACCTTGTGCAGCAGAGGGACCCAGTGCAGTGCCTCACCGGATTTCTGGACGGCTGCTTCCATGGCACTGAGGTGGACCGAGCCAGACCAACTCCTTGACCACGTCAGTCCTCTCTGTTTGTCAGGGTGTTACCTATCGGTCCAGTGGTGAGGATTTGTGATTTGTGATTTGTAATGCACACTGAGGGCTGCCATCCTTGATCCTCATGAGCAAGGGCTTCAAGTCCTCCTCACTGTCAGCAAGCAAGGTTGGGTCTTCTGCATTGGAAAGGTTGCTAATAAGCGTCCCTCCAATCCGATGCATGTTCTTCGTATAGAGTCCAGCATTTTGGAATGTTTGCTCAGCACACGATTGAATAAGTAGGGTGAGAAGCTACAACCCGACACTCACCTTTCCTGAGTTTAAACCATGCCGTGTTGCCTGGTCCGGTCTTAAGCCATGTCCAGGTTCCACCTTAGCACAATGAAGCGTTCCTGTAATCATATGTTCCTCATTCTGTGAGATGGAAATTGAAGCAAAGAGAGATTAATAACTGGCTTTCCCGCTTTTGGGGGTTACTCCCTTGGGGGTGAGGGAGGAAGATGGGAAGTGAGTTGCCATGTTCTGAAACCACTTAAAGCAGCGGTCCTCAATCTGTGGGTTGAGACCCCTTTGGGAGTCAAACGACCCTTTCCCAGGGGTGGCCTGATTCGTGGCAGTAGCAAGATGGAAGTTACGAAGTAGCAACGAATATAATTTTATAGCTGGGGGGGGGTCACCACAACACGAGGAACTGTTTTAAAGGACCGCGGCATTAGGAAGGTTGAGAACCACTGAATTAAAGGATCCTAGAGAGAATGACGTGGTAAGTGACTAAGGCCGCCTGCCTCCTGCCGTAGGAGGCAGCCAACTCGGAAATGGTGCGATCCTGAGGTTGACTCTTACCTCATGAGAGACCCTCAACCAGAACCAGCCTGCTAAGCTGATCCCAGATTGCGGGCCTTCCAACACAGGGTGATGGTCACGGTGGTTTGGAGGTGCTAAGACAAGTGTCCAGGTCCCGTGTCACCCAGCAAGAGAGAATGAATACAGGAGGCTCGCACAAGGCAGCATTGTGGGGCATTCAATGCCACAAAGTAATCAAACAAACTTATTTCTTTAACTTTTCTTCTTCTTCTTCTTCTCCTCCTCCTCCTCCTCCTTCTTCTTCTCCCCTTTTAGGAAGTTCAGGCATTTTCATTCCTCCGGTCTTTCCTCCACTGCCCTGCCCTCGTCCACTTTAAAGACGTCTTGGGTTTTTTTGTGTCTTTTTTTTCCTGCCTCGGGTTCTATAAAGTCTACACCAAGTCAAAATGCTACATCTGGAAAGAAATTCCACCAAAATTATTAGGGCAATCATGAACCTACTGCCAATCACCTAGCAGTCAAAGAGGTAGTTGGAGGCCTGTCAGGCTTTTGGCATCATATACCTGACAGCCTGGAGCTGGGGGCAGAGGCTTGGCAGTTCTAGGATCTGACTGTCTGCATTCCTGTCCTGTTCTATCACCTGCCACCTTGGTATGACCTTGGGCAAAATATCAAAATCCTGGGCCTTCATCCCCTTCCTTTAAATTGGAGAGGCTACTTAACACACCCATCTGCAGATTCCTGGGTAGATGAAAACAAGACGTGGCAGCTGTGATCCACTGGCCGACTTCCAGAAGTCGATTTTCAGGCCATTCTTCCTAGTCCATCGGAGTCTGGAAGCTCCGCTGGCACCTGCTCAGCATCACAGTAACACCCAAGCCTCTCCGGATAGACAAGTGGTAGCTGTGCTCGAAGTTCATTGGCCTGGATTCGAACCAGGTTCTCCTGCATGGGAGGCAATGCTTCTACCACCACAGAGCACCACTGCCCCTATAGCTGGCTAGATCTGTGCTACTTTTATCTGTGTGTCACAACCTCCTGAGAGGTGGGCACCCAAACCATCCAAACTCCAACTCAGAGCGCCCTGTGAACACGACAGCCTTGGAAACGCTGGCGCTGTTCTACTGCGCTGGAGTCTCGGTGAGTCACTGTAAGAACAGAGGTAAGCAGGAAGGGATTACTCACCCCCATTTGCAGGTGAACCAAATGAGCCCAATCATCACAGAGCTCACGTACCTGGCCCCAGGCCGCAGACCTACTAGGCGGCTGGTCGTCAGGATTCCAACCCGGGTTAGTGCCTCCAGTTGCAGTGGTTTTTCACTGTCCCTCCCCGCTCTTACTGTTTCTCCATTTTGAGTTTGGACCTGGTGAGATTCTTGAGTCTTAATGATTCAAGGTCAATCTCCAGCGCCTCAAAGACCCTCGCCATACTGGTGCCAACGGCTGTGAAGGCCCCGCCGACTCCTGGCGGCCCTGTGGGTGTCCCGGTAGAACTGTGCTCCACAGCCTTGTCAACAGCTGTCAACTTTGCAGAACTAGATCTCCAGGCCTTTCTTCCTAGGCACTCCCGGGTGGGTTTGACCCTCTAACCTTTCCGCTAGCCATTGAGCGCACGAGCTGTTTGCACTGCCCATGGGCCCCACAGCCTCTGCCTTGTGCCCTCTGTGGTCGCCACGGGCTGCTTCTGACAGGTTTCCAGGAACGGACAGTGTCCTTGGGCCCTGGATCTGAGTGCACTGGGCTGCGCTGTGAAGGGGGTGGAGGAGGCAGCCAGGGTGAAGCAGGCTGCTTTCAGGTGAAAACCAGAGAGAAGGAAAGCCTGCTTTATGTTGGTATAAAAACCCAGTCTTGTGACGATGGAAACTCTCCCTCTTGTCCTCTGCTCTCGGGTCCCTGTTGACAGAGACCGGCTTGCTAATTCTGGCGGGGGGGTTTTCCCTCCTGGCCTGTTTTTCTCTTTGGTCTTCATCAATGGAAGCAAGTCCCTCTGCCTTTCAAACTCTTTCCGAAGGGAGCCGGGGTTGTGCGTGCGTGCGTGTGTGTGTGTGTGTGCACGCACGTGTGTTCTCTCTCTCTCTCTCTTTCTCTCTCTCTCACATCATTCTGTGGTCTTTTCCCAGATCTGTATTTTCTCTTAGGTTCACTTCGAGCTTGTTCAAATTTCCGCCCATGTGACTTCCAGTGTGAGTTACCAGAAACCACAAGAGAGAGAGCGAGAGCGAGCCCCAAAGCGAGCGACATGTCACTGTGGGGGGCAGTGCCTCTACACCCCGGAGCGAGGAGGACACAGGGGTCCCAGGTGGCTGCGGGGCAGACCGAGGAGGGACCTGTGCTATTGCTGGGGTACTGGCCCCCGCGGGCAGCCAGGCAGGAAAGCCAGCTGGTGACAAGAAGACCCAGAGACACCTGGGCCTGTGTGTGAGCGCCCAGAAGATCTCAGGATGCCTCACAGCTCCGACAGCAGTGACTCCAGCTTCAGCCGCTCTCCTCCCCCTGGCAAACAGGTGCGTCCCCCTTCTCCCTCTCCTGCCTTCTGAGTCCCCTGGGTGGGAGGCGGGTGTGTGTGTGTGTGTGTGTGTAGAGAGAATGAGGAACCCGAGGAGTGAGGAAATGGCTCGTGGCACCAGCTCCCTGTTAGACTTCAGACACGGTGTTTGCAGCTCAGTGGTGACGATAGAGACCCTCGTCCTTCCACCCATTCTGCCAAAGTCCCTTGGGGGTCCCATCATCCTCCCCCCACTGTGCCCCCCACCCTGAGAAGCTTTCGAGGAAGCCCAGAAGAGAAGGAGCAGGCTCTGGTTTCCCCGGGGAGAGGGTCTAGCTTTTCCAAGGCAGAGGGAGAGGAGGAACGTGGAGCTGGGAAACTGGCAGCTGCCACCCAGATTCTAGACAGGCCGTTCCCCAGGAGAGGGCCACAGGGGTCCCTCCAGAGCCTTTTTACCAATTGGAAACAAGTTAGAAGGAGCTATGGGGTGCTTCCCCACTGGGATGGCCACGGCTATTACCTGCTCCCTGTGGGGCTTCTGAACATAAACCAGAAACTAGTCCCACACACGAGCTGGAGACATTCCCAACCCCAGGGGGAGCCCAGAGCGAGCGGGGTAGGGCTTAGAAAGACAGGTGCTGCCTGGATGGTGACTTTGGATGAAAGGGGTTCAGCTTGAGGGGTCACTCTGCCTGGCACCCAGACTATGGGGTGTTCTCTTCACCACCCTCTTTGGCATCCCTCCCCAGAGGAAAGCCTCCTCTTTCTCATCCCAAGCCCCAGTGGCTTAAAATCTTCTTCCCCCTCGGACAACTGTCTTCTCCTCATGGAAGAGCCAGTGCCCCAACCTGGCAGCTGTCATGACTATCTACCGGGAAACCAGCGGGCAGGGGGCCTCTAGAGGGCGTTCCACACAGCCACGATGTGGTCTGAGCAGCTTGGACTGCCTGGAAGTCGGCATTCTTCTCGGGAAGGAAATTACTCATGGCTTCCTTGGTAGTATGGCTCCCGGGCCCTCAGAGGAAGAGCGCCACCTTTCTTTCTAAGCCTTGTCTTCCTGCTGCAATGGCCTGGGAGTGTGGGGCACGCTGGGGGCGGGCGTTCGTTTCGGGGGTCTTGCTCTGGCAGCTGCACCCCTCTGTGTGGGGAGGGGGAGAGGGAGGCAGGGAGTAGGATCTGGCTGCAGATGAGCTTCACGCAGACTCCTGCCCTTGTTAGCAGCGTGGGGCATGGCCAATCTCTCTGCCCAAGCAAAGGACACACTTGCCTGCAGGGTGGACTGAGAGGAACTCCCAAGACTTCTTTGTTCTTCCAAGCACTGCCTCCCAGAGCCGGGGAGTCTCCACCGGGAAAGTTATTCTACTTGATGAGGACGCCTAGTGTGCGTACCGCATGTGTCAGGGGCTAAGGACTCTGGGGAATGGGAATGTGACTGGGGTACAGATGGCTGCAGGGAAGGAAGAGGCAGCTCTGTGGGGGGGACTTCAGCCCAGAGACGCAGCTAAAGACTCCATGGGTACCAACCAGCGAGGAGGCAGCTCGTGCAGAAGACTGCAAGGGTGCCCGCCAGTGAGACAACTAAGGAAGGGGGTGTCTTAGAAGCGCCCCGATGTAGCATCAGATGATGGAATTCCCTGTCCCTCACCCTTCCACGATCCTTCCACTCCACATTCTCTCAACACACACACACACACACACACACACACACACACACACACACACACACGCTCACCCAGGCAGCATCAGATGATGGAATTCCCTGTCCCTCACCCTTCCACGATCCTTCCACTCCACATTCTCTCAACACACACACACACACACACACACACACACACACACACACACACACACACACACACGCTCACCCAGGCAGCATCCCAGCTACAGTCCAAGGGCAGGTGGACGGTGAGCGGCACAGGCTGAAGCTCAAGAGGAAGGATGTGCCCACTCTCATCTGACCCGGGACGCTAAACAGGGTCGGGGCCGGCTTAGTAGTAGGCTAGGAGATGTAATTTCCAGGTTGCTCTAAGTCGGCATGGGCAGGCTCTGTGCGGCGTAGTTTCCTCACACCTAAAATGGGGGAATAACACCAACGTGCAGAATCGGAGAATTAAAAAGAGCCCCTGGGTTGCCCAGAAGCTGGTGCGTCGGAGGCGGTCATCAAAGGCCCGCAAAGCATCAAGAAGGCTCTGGGTCGGGCAGTAAGGAGCCAAGGGGAAGGCGCCCGCCCGAGGAAGAGATGTGATCAAATACATTTCAGTACCTTCCCCACATTTGCATAAATACAGTCTTGCCAGAGCTGGAGGTCTCCTGCCCTCTTTGTCTTGTTCTGGTAGCTTTGGGTCAAACCACTTGCTGAGCCCCGAGGGCCTGGGGACGCCGTCTGGGTGGATGGAGAGATGGAGGGCGGGAGGCGGGGAGGAGGCACGGCTGGATGGGTGAACAGTCACCACCGAGAGATGCTGGTTTCCTCGGGAAGAGAGGAGCGCGCTCATGGCGTTCTCATGGTCTCTGCCGCCCAGGGCTCATCAGACGATGTGAGAAAAGTTCAGAGAAGGGAAAAAAATCGCATCGCCGCCCAGAAGAGCCGGCAGAGGCAGACACAGAAAGCAGACACCCTGCACCTGGTGAGTGTTGAGCTGTTCATCCTCTCTGGAGCCTGTGCTGCCCGCCACCCATCTGCCACCCATCTGGGCCCATAGTGCGATTCCGCCTGTGTGCGCCTGCGGTGGCCAGAGGCGTTGGAGGGTGAGGGTTGTGGAAGGGAGGGGTGGTGACGGAAGCACTCCCATGATGATATGGAGAAGATCCTAGAGCAGGGCATGGACCAGAAGGCTGAACTCCATTCTGCCCCTTCCCCAAGAGGAGTTGGATGTGGGGAGTCCACAGCTGGGGAGAAGATAGAGCCAGCAAGGGCGGAACTGTCTGGGAAGGAATGGCCAAGCTCCAGAGGGTTGGGGATGTGGAGGGGGGGGCCATGATCCCGCACTGCTAGACCTACGTAGCTCCACAGCATCTTGCGTTTTGCGTTTAGGACCAGAAGGTCTACGTCACTCTGTGCCTTATTTTCCTTTCCTGGGCATCATGGAAGTTTTATTTGGATACTTCTGTGTTTAAAAATATCCCAAGATACCATGTCATGTGCGCTTAACCTGGGATGGTCACCATGTTGGCTGACACTCGCCAGAGAAGGCCCTGTTCCTGGACTTGCAAAGGGTGGACTGGTCCTCCTCCAAAGTCCTCGTTGGTGTTTCTGAGTTGCGGGCTTCGTTACGCAGCGCTGCCCCCGGGCACCCAGACTGTATCACTTTCTCCTCCTCTTCAGTCTGGCCCCTCCTCTGGGTCTTGCTCACCGCTCACTTCCTCTCCCATGCCCTCCTGTCTTTCCTCCAGAAACTTCTCAAACTTCTCGAACTCATACCAAACTCACCGCCATCAAGTCCCTGCCGGGTCATAACCACTCTCTAGCACGGGGGCAACTGCCCCCGGGACGTTTCAGGACCCTAACTCCGCGTGGGAATACACAGCCTGGTCTTTCTCCTATAGAGCAACTGGTGGCTTCAAACAACTGGCCTTGCCTTTGCAGCTCAACATGTAACCCACCATACCGGCATGGCCTCTTGTACTCCCTCATAGCCACCGAGTCGACCCTGTAAGCGGGGCAGAGCTGCCCCTGTGCGTTCTTGAGACTGTAATTCTTCACAGAAGTAGAAAGTCTCTTCTTTCTCCTACTCTAGTGCCCCAGTAATTGATTTCAAAGGGCAGCTTTGTTCCAAAAACACAATTGTTACCAAGAATGAATAGCTTGGGCTTAGATGAAAGAATAAGAGAGCAATCAGTGAGCAGCTTCACTTTGGAAAGAATAAATAAGATAAAGTGTTAGGGAAAAGGGGTTATTCTCTAGAAACCCCAAACATTTAGATTTTGTAAGGAAAGAGCAGGCTGTACCCATACTTTGGATGGGCAATTGTGTTTTATTTGAAATATATTCAGCATCTGCCCCCACTGCCCACCAACATAGTTTTGAAGTTCAAAAATATTTGTTGAATTGTAAAAAAAAAATGAGTGCACAGGAAATCTGTACCTCTCCTAGCCAGCTGGTGTAAACGAGATGCTGGTACATATGAGGAGGCTTCAAATATTCACGGAAAAATTCTATATCTTTCCATTCCATTTCCCACAAACTTTTTCGCAGCCCCCTCGGGAATGAGACATTCTCTGCAGTTTTATTGTGACTGAGGGTCTCACTACACTCCAGTGTATTTTTGCTTTAAGCTTAAAAGTCTACAACCACCGGCTTTGTCTCTGATTTCATATTCTCTAGAGGAAGCAAACAAATGCATAAAAGTTGAACAAACAAAAAGCTGTTTTCATTCAGGCAGACAACGTTCTGAGACTGACGAGCTGTTATTATAAAGTATAGCTCTCCAGCGTCACGGTCAAACTGGCTTTGAATCTTACCTCTGCAGTCAGCTCTCTACGGGTCCAACCTGAGAGATGTTGGTAGCCTCTCTCAGACTCCACGTGCTTTTCTGCAAATGGGAAATGACCACAACGAGCTGGCATAATGGATAATGCTTTGGGTTGCTAACCCCAAGGTCAGCAGATCGAAACCACCAACTGCTCCATGGAAGGAATATGCACCTTCCTACTCCCACAAAGATTTATAATCTCAAAAGGCCACAGGGGCAGCCCTACCCTGCCCTGTAGGGTTGCTCTGAGTCTCAACCCACTCAGCGGCAGCCTGCGAGTGGACGTCAGAGAGAGAGCGATGTAAAGAGCTTGTGGAAACCTAGTATACAATGAATTCCTTAACAACCTCTACTGAAAAGCCCACTGAGTCCATTTAGACTCCTAGCAGCACTCTACAGGGGTTCCTGGGGCTGTCCCTTTTCACCTGAGCAGACAGCCTCTTCTCTCCCTGCTGAGTGGGAAATAGGTGTGAGCTGCCGACCTTGCAGTTAACAGTTCAGTGCTGACCCTACCTGGCTTTGTTGTTTTGAGACCCAAGAGAAAGAATTATAACTAAGGTAGCCTGTGTGTGTACATGTTATTTCAAATCCTGGAATCCGTTTCGAAAGACTCCTATGGGTTGGAAAGTTCAGGCACAGTATTACTAGTGATGGAAAGCTCTGTCCCACCAAACATAAGAACAGAGGAGTCCTCCCTGTCTTGAGCTACGCATTGGTCTCCCTGTCAAGCTGGGCCTTCATTCACCCCCTTAAGGCCACAGGGATGTCGAGGAAGACATACTGATGGGCATGGCCAGGCTTTGAATTCTAACTCCGCCGTCTCTCTTTAAGAGCAGAGTCAGCCCCAAAGGTTCTGACTGGCATAGTCATGGCTACACTGGCATACTCTGTGGGGCCTGGGAGTCCATGCATCCCTGAGTCACAGTGATTACTGCCCCCCCCCACCCCCAGCCTTAGTCTCTGGAGCAATGGTTCTCAACCTTCCTAATGCCGTGACCCTTTAATCCAATTCCTCATGTTGTGGTGACCCCCAACCATCAAGTTATTTTCGTTGCTACTTCATAACTGTCATTTTGCTACTGTTATGCATCACCATGTAAATATCTGATAAGCAGGATATATTTTCATTGTTGCAAATTGTGACCCATAGTGACCCATCACAAAAGCAGTATGTCATATATTGTGAAATATTTATTTCTAATTACAAATAAATGAAATTTGTCTTGGAGCCTGGTGTAGCATGGGTAACAGTCTTCGTGCCGGGTACTGGTATGTGGGCAGATCTGCACGTGGGCGGACCCACCTGGAACCAGATAGAGGAGTGGTGTCTCAGTTCCTAAGACCATCGGAAATATGTGTTTTCCATATTTCCGATGGTCTTAGGCAACCCCTGTGAAAGGGTCGTTCGAACCCCAAAGGGGTTGCAACCCACAGGTTGAGAACCGCTGCTCTCCAGTTTCCCTCCTCACCTTATCTGAATACAAATAGGCTCATGCCCACCACCTTGCTTTTGGGGACCGTTGCATCGGTGTTCTGTCTCTGGCCAGCGAATGGGCCCCATCAGAGTTGCCACATCCAGCTGGAGGATTGTACTCAGTGGGACACACGCCCTTGGCTTCGACAGAAACTCTTGGCAGCAGCATGTGCATCAGCTGCCACCTGACAGCATTTGGCTGCGGTCTGAAATATCCGCTTCCTCTCAGGCGGTCATCTCCTGTTCGCTCCGTCCATCCCACCCTTCCTGATGCTTGCAACTCAGGGAGAAGACGCTCTGCTTCACCAAGCTGAGTGCGTTGGTTTCTCCTGGACGCCTCTGCTTGCTGGGAGTGCTGACATCTTGTATCAGTGCTCCAGCCTCAGACACAGCTGGATGGCGCCCCCCACGGGGCTTGGAAGACTAGGTGTCAAGAGGCCTTCAAAAGTACGGTCTCGAATGAGGACCATCTTGTCACCTCAAATGCTGGGGCAAAGAAAGGCTCTCAGTTTCATCTCTTGTCACTCTCACCTGTCTTAAAATAGCCAAACTAGTTGCCTTCTTTCTGCAGTGAGAGTGAGAATGTGAGATGTTTGCTACCTAAAGGTTTCAGTATCTGTCCCCTAAGTGGCTTGCACCAAATGTCCTAAGTTGCTTTTACAATGGAAATTAGGGAAGGAGCCTTAGGGAGGATTGTGTTTAGGCTCATCCCAGTGTTAAAGCAGCCCCCGCGTTACATAATCCTCCTGTCAACTGGCTCATGCGATTCTTCTCCTAATTGTGATACCAATGAACTGAGTCCACATTCCATTTTAATTCTTCTCCGGTTGGGGAGTCCACACAAGTACTTATGACACGTAGTTGCTTTTCTCCTGAAGACAACTCAGGGGGCTATTAGACACTGATTAAAAAGGAGGAAGCCATACCATGACTAGTTAGTGTCTCAAAGAGATCAGGAGCTAGTAAATGGATCCAAAGTAGTTTAAGAACACAGACAAGACTAAAAAATTAATGATACGAATTTCAGATTAATATTAAAAGTAACAAGTTTCTTATATGTAAGCCATAACCAATTAGAAATTAATGGAAGGAAAGATTCCCTGTATATTATCCATGGAAGCCATGGGAAGAAGCTCATATAATAAAAACATGCATTTTTTTAAACTGGAAAATTATCATAAGTGACTGAAAGACCTAAATAAATGACAACAATAGTAAGCTTCTTTTAATTAACCTTTGCATTTAATAACATCCCCATAGAAACCCAGTAGGAAATATCTGGAAGTTAGGAGGAGCTAGACTAGCTATTGTGAGCTTCCATAGAAAAAAGAACTTGATGTAAGAATTGTTAGAAAAATTCTAAAAGAAGAAGAGTGAAGATTAAATGAACATAAATTACAAACATAAAAATAAAAACAATTTGTACAGGTCAACACATTGAACAGAATAGAATATACAAACATGTGCAAATATAAATTCAAATTTTTAGACCCAAACATATATCATATCGTAAAAAAACTAGTGTAAATGTAAAATGACTCAGATGGCATTTAAAATCAGTGAGAAAAGGCTGAATCATTTAATAGAATGACGACAACTGTAAACTATTTGGGGGGTGGGGGTAGCGGATCTTCATTTCTTATAAAATACACATAGATTAAATGTAAAAAAAGTTAAGGATATTTGGAAAATATGGACATTAAAGTTTATCTTGGAAAGAAAAAGTTCTCTGGTAATGAAATATAGAGCCACAAAGGAATAGATTAATATGCATAGCTACATAAAATTAAAATATTTATATAAAAATTAAATATACATAAAAATTAAAACATTGATATAGCTTAAAATGCTACCAATATATGTACAATCAAAGGCAAATGACAGACTTGGGGAAACATCTGCTAAAAAAGAAACTTTTATTTACTTAATACGTGGCAACTCTTATGAATAAGAAAATAACCTGAGAGAAAAATGAGGAATGATTGCAAATAGGCAATCCACAGAAAAATTTAAATTAGCAACTAGTAAATGTGTGACAAGATCCTAGACTTTGTTTAGTCAGGAAAATGATAGAGAGGTCTGAAGGGCCGGCCCCCATCCCAACTATATGGACAGCCCCCCAGCTCCCACCCCCAGAAGAACTCACTTCAGAGGACAGCACCGAAGCTATAGCTCAGGAAGAGGGACATGTCTGATCAGAGCACATGGGAGCAAATGAAGGGGGAGAAAAAGAGAGTGGAACACAGCCTGGCCCACCAAGCCTTGAGGATGATATCCCTGCTCAGAGCAGCCCATGCACAGAGAGGACCATAGAGCTAGCCCCACTATAAGACTCGAAGTCCTTCACTGACCCATAGCTCTACAGGGGACAACACTGGAGACACAGTGTGGGAATTGCGCCTGATCTGACCCCACCACACCGAGGCAAAACACTAAGGGTGTGCAACAGAACAGCAAGGGGAGCAGAGCAGGAAGTCCTGAGGAAATATGAAAAATAGACTTTGGGGCCAGGTGTGGTACCCCATCAGACTTGACTGGAAAATACTCTTAAAAGTTAACAAACAGACCTTGAACTATTTACAGGCTTTTCTCTTTTGTTGTTGTTTTCTTTTCTATTGTTGCTTTGTTTTGCTCTGTCTTGTTTTTTGTGCATATTATTATCTCTGCAGATCTATCTAGATAAGATAGGAGGGATAAACAATCTGGAGGAGCAAACAATGGACCGATGGTTCCAGGGGGACATGGGAGAGGGGGAGGGAAAGGAAGTGATGTTAACAAACCCAGGAATAAAGGAACAACATGTGATCCAAAATTGATTGTGAAAAGGGTATAGGAAGCCTAGTAGGGCTTGATCAATGGCAATATAACCAAGAGGAATTACTGAAACCCAAATGAAGATTGAGCATGATGGTGGGACAAGAGGAAAGTAAAAGGAAATAAAGGAAAGAACTAGGAGGCAAAGGGCATTTATAGAGGTGTAATACAGGCATGTACATATGTAAATATATTTATATGTGATGGAGAAATAGATCTATGTACATGTATTTATCGGTTTAGTATTAAGGTAACAGATGGCCATTGGGCCTCTACTCAAGTACTCTCTCAATGCAAGAACACTTTGTTCTATTAAACTGGCATTTCATGATGCTCACCTTCCCAACACGATCACTGAAGACAAAGCATGTACATAAGCAAATGTGGTGAAGAAAGCTGATGGTGCCTGGCTACCAAAAGATACAGCATCTGGAGTCTTAAAGGCTTGAAGATAAACAAGCAGCCATCTAGCTGAGAAGAAACAAGGCCCACATGGAAAAAGTACACCAGCCTGTGTGATCACAAGATGTCAATGGGATCAGGTTTCAGGCATCAAAGAACAAAAAATCATATCACTGTGAATGAGGGGGAGTGTGGAATGGAGACCCAAAACCCATCTGTAGGCAACTGGGCATCCCCTTACAAAAGGGTCGCAGGGAGGAGACGAGCCAGTCAGGGTACAGGGTAGCAATGATGAAACATACAACTTCCCTCTAGTTCCTAAATGCTTCTTCTGCACCCCACCTCCCACTATCATGATCCCAATTCTACCTTACAAATCGGCTAGAGCAGAGGATGTGCACTGGATGTACACAGATAGGAACTGGAAGCCCGGGGAACCCAGGACAAATAAACTCCTCAGGTCCAATAATGAGAGTAGCGATACCAAGAGGGAAAGGGGAAGGTGGGGGAGAAAGGGGGAACCAATCACAAGGATCTACATTTAACTTCCTCCCTGGGGGATGGACAACAGAAAAGTGGGTGAACGGAGATGTCGGACAATGTAAGACATGACAAAATAATAATAATATAGAAATTATCAAGAGTTCATGAGGGAAAGGTGTGGGGAGGAAGGGGGGCAAATGAGGAGCTGATACCAAGGGCTCAAGTAGAAAGCAAATGTTTTGAGAATAATGATGGCCTCAAATGTGCTTGACACAATGGCTGGCTGGATGGATCGTGATAAGCGTTGTAGGAGCCCCCAATAAAATGATTTTAAAAAGAAAAAAAACAACAGTGGAATGTCCTGCTAGATTAGCAAAGATACGAATCCTGCCAGTGCGTGCTGTTGCCGTGGCCGTGGAGAAGCAGGCACCCGACCTACTGCTACTGGGAGTGCCAGTCAATGGAGCCCTATGTGAGGGCAATTTGATCAGGTTCAGCTGACAACGATGATATAAAAATCCATGTGACTTCTAAGAGAATTTCCATTTCACTTACAGTGACTCCCATTACGGAAAATGCACAGTTTCAAGAACAGCAAAAACCAAAAATTCCTTCAGAGGATAGTTTTAAGTTAAGGGTTAGGGTTAAATATTTCTTCAGCGTAATAGTTTCTTTTCTTGTTGTTTGTGCTGAATATTACTAATTGAGAACTTAACTATGTACCAGGTCCCGCGTTAGCAGCTCCACGTGCAGTGTCTCATTTATTTGCAAAATAAGCCTATTTTTATGAGGCTTTGTATTGGGTTAAGTAACCTGTCCCGAGAGGCCGTTTATGAGCGGGCATATCTGATTCCAGGAAGCATATCGTAACCATTCTGTTTTATTGCTATTTTCCTCCAGACTCGTTTAAAGATGTATTCATCCTACCTAACATGCCAACCGCATTTGTGCACTCATATCACATACCAGCTTTCTTTGTTTGCTTGCTCTTATTTTGCAAAGTGTTTTCATAAGCGTTATGCTAAATGTTACCCTAAAATTAACATAGCACACTTATAAAACTGCTGGGGTGTTAGAGAGGGGAGGGGGAGCACTGAGGAAAAAATGCAGAAGGCTTATATTATTGGAATAAAAATAGAGTGCAAACTCCAAACTCACCGCTACCGGTGACCCCATAAGACAGAGTCCACCAGCCTCTTTGGGTTTCTGAGACTATAGTTCTTTATGGAAGTAGAAGGCTGCATCTTTCTGAGGAGCGGCTGGTGGTACCAAACTGCTGACCTTGGGGTTAGCAGCACAACTCATAACCACAGCGTCACCTCCTTGATTTTCTTCCTGTATTTTTAAATTTTTTTCTGTTCTTCAAGCACATTTGCCAAAGTCCTCTCTTCCCCACCATTATTAGGCATGATGACGAAGGTAAACATCTCTCCAGGCCAAATCTGTATGTGTGTATACCGGTATATGTGTGTGTACAGGAGTACACACCATCAAACCTGTACCACTGTCCATTGAAACCACAGTGATAAATATGAACATTTCGCATGCTAATACCCCTTGACCACCTGAAAATGGTGGAGGCACAAGAACCCTTACTGCATTATTAGTTGTGAACAGTAAATTATCCTACTAGGTCAATAAAATTAGACAGAGGCCCAACAGCACAGGGTGAATCCTGTTTTGTACTTTGACACAGTAGAATTTGAGTAGAAATCCAGTGGCAGAGAACATGCAGAGTTCATGTAACATGTGTGAGTTCGGGCATGTTTACATGCACAAAGAGATTTCTGGAAAGATGTTCGGCAAGATGTAACAGTGGTTATTTTTGAGTGGCCGTGTTTGGGGAAGTTTCCCTTTTTCTACTGCTTATGTATATTTTTTCAGATAATGTGTATTATTTTTTAAAAATCAGAATAAAACATTAGACTATTTGCACCGGCGGAGAGAAAAAAGTATCAATACAATCCGCCTGTCCTAAGGACTTGCCCATGGATGATGGTTTGATGTGGTTCATACTGTGAGGTGTTGGGGGGCCCAGGTCAGTCCTACACCAGTCTGGATTCTGTTCAAATGGGATTTGACCTCCCAGGGTGAGAGCTGACCCTTTCTCACCCTGCAGCCATCTCCAGAAAGCAGAACACAGATTTCTCGCTCTTGTCAAAGAGTCCCTGACCCAGCTGCTGGGAGTATTTCTTGGTTTTTTCTCTACGACTTAGCCTCACCGTTTTTGTTAATGGGCCTAGGTTGAGTGTGCAGAATCACGGCTCCTGGAGACTCGGTAGAGGGTTCACACTGTGGCCCGTGGAAGGAGTACTCATCATGATGGTCACAGGTCCTTGAGGACAAAAGTCACAGGACTCTCAGAGGACATGGAGATGTTTTAGGCCAACGCACGGGTCTCATCAGGAAGCCTCTGACGCTTTTCTTTTCTTTCTTTCTTTTGCAGTGTTTTAGCAAAAATTTATTATTTTTAAATACAAATCTCTCGATAACTAGTTACAACAACAAAAACAGTGTTTGTACACTCAGCTTACATGAATGTAAGGTTGGGACAGTATTTCGATCTCACGCTAGCGGCCTCCCTCATCTGGATGATATGTCCGTGTCTTTGTCTCCTTTTAAAAATTTTTTTTAAAATAAGTCATTTTATTGGGTGGCTCTTACAGTTCTTATAACAATCCATACATCAATTGTATCAAGCACATTTGTACATCTGTTCCCATCATCATTCTCAAAACATTTTTTTCTACTTGAGTCCTTGGTATCAGCTCTTCTTTTTTTCTCTTCTTTCTTTTAAAATCATTTTATTTGGGGATCATACAACTCTTTTTAAAAAAAAAAACATTTTATTAGGGGATCATACAACTCTTATCACAATCCATACATACATCCATTGTGTCAAGCACATTTGTACATTTGTTGCCATCATCATTCTCAAAACATTGTCTTTCTACTTGAGCCCTTGGTATCAGCTCCTCATTTTGCCTTTCCCTCCCCCACCTTCCCTCCCTCATGAACCCTTGATAATTTATCAATTATTATTATTTTGTCATGTCTTACACTATCCAACGTCTCCCTTCAACTACTTTTCTGATGTCTATCCCCCTGGGAGGGGGTTATATGTAGATCCTTGTGATTGGTTCCCTTTTCTTCCCCATCTTCCCGTTACCCTCCTGGTATCACTACTCTCATTATTGGTCCTGAGGGATTTATCTGTCCTGGATTCCCTGTGTTTCCAGCTCCTAGCTATACCAGTGTGCATCCTCTGGTCTAGCTGGATTTGTAAGGTAGAATTGAGGTCATGATAGTGGGGGGTGGGGGCATTTAAGAACTAGAGGAAAGTTGTATGTTTCATCATAGTTACACTACACCCTGACTGGCTCATCTCCTCCCTGTGACCTTTCTGTAGGGGATGTCCAATTGCCTACAGATGGGCTTTGAGTCTCTACTCTGCACTCACCCTCATTTACAATGATATGGTTTTTTGTTCTTTGATGCCTGATCCCTGATCCCTTCAACACCTCATGATCACACAGGCTGGTGTGCTTCTTCCATGTGGGCTTTGATGCTTCTGAACTAGATGGCTGCTTGTTTATCTGCAATCCTTTAAGACCCCAGATGCTATATCTTTTGATAGCTGGGCACCATCAGCTTTTTCACCACATTTGCTTATGCACCCATTTGTCTTCAGCGATCGTGTTGGGAAGGTGTGCATCATGGAATGCCAATTTAATAGAACAACATGTTCTTGCATTGAGTAAGTGCTTGAGTGGAGATACAATGTCCATCTGCTGCCTTAATACTAAACCTATAAATATAAGCACATAGATCTATTTCGAGGGGCTAAAGTTTAAATGTCCCCCTATGATGAAAGATTTTTAAGTTATAGTCCCAGTGTAAAGGACAATGACAGATTGGGGAAATAGTTGCATTAAATTAAATCATTGTGGGATGACCTCAGGGCATGAAAAGAAGCAAAAGACAGAAAACAAAACAAAATAGATGGCAGGAGAGACTCTTGAATGTAGAAAAGGCAAAGAAAAAGTGGAGGAAACAACCAAATGAAGGAGTTGAACAGAAGAATTCCAAAGGGTGGTTCAAGGGAAGCAAATATTATGAAATGTGGAACAACCAGAGTTAGAAAGCCAACCGGGAGAACAGCTCGGTCCTTCTCAAGCTGAAAGCGCCAAAGAAACGAATCGGGCCCGGGTGGCAATATTGAAGGATGCTCTGGCAGACTATTGAACAGTGCAGGGAGCATCCAAAAAAAGACGGAAGGATCAACCAAAGTCACTGTGACCCAAAAGGATAGAGTGATGTTCCACTCCTTCAGGAGGTGGCAGATTATAATCAAGAACCGATGGAAGCAAAAGGAGGACTCCAAGCTACAGGCACTGGAGAAAACGCATCCAGGAATCCACAGAATACCGATTGAGAAGTTGACGAAATATGGTGAAGCGATCTAACCCCGATGCACACGTTTCCAGGTTATAAAGGAAATACTACTCTGTGTCCCTCTGCTGTCTTTGAACTGCCGTCTCTTGGCCTGCGACAGGTTCTACATGAGCACGATGCAATGCTGGGAGTGCCCCCTGGTCTAAGAAATGTAGAGAAATTCTAAGACTTACCTTGCCAGCTACTGAGAGAGAGTCATATGTGGGTCTATTCTGAAAGGGAGAAAAAAGGAGATGCAACAGAATTATCAAACAGTATTACTTATATCGTGTTCAAGTACAATTTTGATGATGATGATATAAGAATTATTGCAGACACACATTGACAGGGAATGGCCATACGTTCAAACTGGGTTCAGAAGAGGACATGGAATGAAGGGTATCATTTCTGATGTCACATGGAGCTTGGCTGTAGACAGAACCAGAGAGCTAGTCACTTGTGTCTCACCAACTAGGAAAAGGTATTCAACCGTGTGCCTAAGAACAAGTATGGAAAGCATCGAGAAAAGTGGGAATTCCAGAACACTGCATCGTGCTCATGCAGAACCTCTACCTGGACCAAGAGAGAGAAGGTCGAAGGGACAAAGGGACCCTGGGTGATTTAAAAGCAGGAGAAACGTGTGCCAGGGTTAGAATGCTTCCCCACATGCATTCACATCTGCATGCTGAGCAACTGACCCAAGAGGCTGGGCTGTAGGAAGAACCATGCAGAGGACACGCCCCTGCTTGCCGAGAGCAGACAAGACTTGAAGAGTTTACTTATGAAGAAGCAAGGAAGACTACGGCCCTCATCTGGATCACACCTTAACACAGAGAAGCAGCCCATCATTCAGAGAACAACCTTTCTCCACGAAACCTGTAAGCAACATGGTGATAAGCGGGGAAAACACTGAAGTGGCTAAAATGTCATTTTACTTGGATCCACAATACTCGGGGAAGTAGCAGTCAATCAATCAAAAACAATGTATCGCACTGGGAAAATCTGATGCAAAAGGCCACTTCAAAGTGTTAAAGAGCAACGTCACTCCGAGGACGGTGGTTGTTCTGTGATTTATGTCAACTAGACACTCCTGGCTAGGGGTGGAGTCACAGCTGTCAATCAGGCCACAGCCTGATGGTCTTCCTTGGGGTGGGGGGTGGACTTCTCACAAGGTGCACAGGGAGTCCCCTCCTGCCTTTCTCCCTCTTTGCGTTTCTGCTTGCTGGCCACCCTGAGAGCTGCTGGAGTCCTGTCATGTTTCACATGACTCTGCCCACACAGGCCTGTGATCTTTCCGCATTCTGCATCATTGCATGTGGCTGTGTGAGTCTGAAGAGGGACTTATGCACTAATATTGGACTTAAAATTTGAGCTGGACAGAGATGGGATGCTCTCCTTGATGTGAAGCTGTTTCTTATACACATGTGAGTGTCAGTGGATTGGTTTCTCTAGTCAATCTGGCCTAACCTAAGGACCAAAGTGTACCTGTCTGAAGCCATGGTATTTTCATTCACCTCCTGTGCTTGACAGTGAATAAGGAAGACCAAAAAAGAATCGATGGATATGAATTATGGTGCTGGCAAAGTATAAAATATACCATGGGATGGCAGAAAAATGATAACAATCTGTCTTAGAATAAGTACAAACTGACCCTTAGAATCGAGGATGGAGACACTTCATCTCACGTCACCAGGAAGGACCAGTCCTGCAGAAGGACATCGTGTCGTCTGTGGACACAGTCCCTTCAAGGCAATCCTTACCGAGAATGAGAAGGCTGGTCGTGCCCTTTGTGAGCTCACTCCTAAGAACTTGTCGTAGGAAATAATTGTTCCCAAACCAGAAACAGTTTTGGTAGCAACCAAAATATGTCCAATATTGAAGCGCCATTTGCAGAAAATTGAGGCTTATCCACGTGATGGTGTAGCCATGACAATAACAGTTACGGTGACGATGTGATGTGATGAGTTACGACAGAAAACAAGATGCAATGCTGTTCTGTGCTGTGAATGAGGTTGTGTGGAAATCAGCATGCATGTTGCTGCCAAACGGCAATAGGTGCAATTGAAAGCAGTGTGTCAGGGGACAAGGATTATGGAAGTTTTGAGGTTAAAAGAACCTATAATGTAGTTACACTGTATTTTTTACATTAAAAGCAAGAAAATGGTCAAGTAGAGTAGAGTAAACTTTGGTGGAAATCAAGGACAAAGACAGGATACCCTAGAAGTGTAATTTGGGGGTCCTATTTCACTAAAGTCACTTTATAATTTATCCTCCAAACAGGGACATTTTCAAGAGTAAAAAAAAAAAAACACCCTTCATTGCCATTGAGTTGACTCCGATGCACGGCTGACCCTCTAGGACAAGGTGTAACTGCCCCTGTCGGCTTCCAAGACTGTAACTCTCAGGGGAGTAGAAAGCTGTGCCTTTCTCCCGAAGTGCGGCTAGGGGTTTCAAACCACCAACCTTGCAGGTGGCAGCCCAATGTGTAACCACTACCCCACCAGGGCTCTGAGAGTAAAAGGGAGCCACAATTAAAATTATGCCAAATCAACAGGGACATCTAGCTGTAGGGGCACCAAGGAGGTGCCTGGAGACCTTAGGAAAGTGCCAGTTCCTGACCAAGTGGAGAAGACCGGATTCCTCGGGGGTTTCCTGGACCTGTTGCTATTAGTTACCTTCAAGTCCATTGCTCCACTCATAGCAACCCGTGCAACGGAGTACAACTGCTCCCTCGAGTTTTCTAGGCTGCCATCTTTCTGCAATGTGCCCTGGTGGTGCAGTGGTTAAGTGCTTGGCTACTCACCCCAGGGGGGCACTTGGAACCCACTAGCTGCTCCTTGAGATAGAGCCCGGGCAGTCCATTACTGGAAAGACTACAGCCTTGGAAAAGCACGTGGGGCCGTTCTACCCGGTCCTTTTGGGTCACGGAGACTTAGAATGGAGGCCACAGCAAGGACTTTGGCTTGTTTGCTGTTCAGTCCACACAAAATGGAGAGCCGATGGACTTTGGTGAAATGCCAAGCCAGTGAAAGTGAGTGTTGTTAAGATTTTTATGAACAACCATAACAAGAGCATATGGTTTTGTATTTGATCATAAATCTGATGTACTCAGATGCTTGATTGGCAGGATAACGTCGGGCTTTCTGCTAACAAATACATCCCATGCCCTAATTTTACAGACCTACACACACACACACACACACACACACACACACACGGGGTAGCCTTGCTTTAATGTTGGCTCTCTCATTTAAACTCACCAACCACCCAGTGAGTTGCTATTGCCTCCCGTTGTGTAGACCAGAAGGTTCCGGCTCAGAGAAGTCACCCAGCTGGGATTTGAGTGAGTTTTGTTGTCACAGATCCAGTTCCTGCTCCCTGTAGCGCAGTTACCTACTGGCTCTCGATTGGCCAGACTCCATCCAGCCTCAAGGATCTGCTCAGAACACCTTTTCCCGGTTTCCATCACCATCTCCCAGGGCCTCGGAGACATTCACTTTCCCCATTCCCATGCCTCAGTCGCCTTTAATGTCATCTGATTGAAATTTCATGTCATCGAAGCTTTCCAAGCTGCGTAATTGGATTTCAAATAGGAGGCCATTTGAGGTCGTGCACAGCACTGTTCACTTGGTAGAATTCATTTATGGATGCTTCTGGTTATGTTCCAGTCTGGTTGCCCCACAGAGCCACTGGTGGGTTTGAACCACCGACCTTTTGGTTAGAAGTCCAGCACTTACTCACGGCACCACCAGGGCTCCTGGGGGAAGGTCCAGGCCAAACGAGTGAAAGAGCAAGCTGAGTTCCTGTGAACATGCTGCCATCTGGTCCCTACTAACCCATCATCGCTTCCGTTTGAGGAACAAATGTGTTGCCAAATTGGGGCTTAACCTGGGCCTTGTAAAAGAAAATAGATCTGTCGGGCTCCTTTGTCACTATTCTGGAGTTACAGAGAAGTCGAGCTATTCAAGCACTCAGATGGTTGGCTGGATACTTCCTCCGAAGGTCTGTAGTCCGCCCAGTGTTCAACAGTAGACGCCTCACTCAACTCTTCATGCACAGACTTCAGATGTTGGTCAAGTTGGCAGCCAAGAGACGTGATTTTCTTGAGCAGTGACGGTGTGCCAGCCTTGTTCGAGACACCAAGGAGGCAGCAGGGAAGTCAGTGACCGTCCCTGACCTCACGGGGCTCAACAGTGGACAGTTATTAAGTGATGGTTATGATTTCTGACTACTCTTACTCCCGGCCTTTTCATCCTGAGAATGAAGAATGAATGGTGGGCTACTTGAAATACAATAGTAAGGAACTTTACCTTAAATGAACATTGGTTTGAACAAAGTGTTGTTCACCTTAAAAATGTGCTCCCACCTCTTAAAAATTGCTTGTTTATTTTATAAAATAAAATACATTTAATAAAATAGCAAACTACTCACTGACTGTAAGGTCAGTGGTTCAAACCCACTAGGCACTTCAGGAGTAAGAGATAAGGCGCCTACTCCTTTGAAACTCTACAAAGGGTTGCTATGAGTTGGAATTCATTCAATGGCAGTGGGTTGGTTTGTTTGGTGTAAATATATAAAATGAAAAATATAAAGTGTGTTTAATAAAATAGCATTTCATTAATACAACTAAAAATTATGTTCTTTTAATTGAAGAGCCAGCTGTGAACGTCATTCTCAGCATGTCTGTACAGTAGGCTCACTGGAAAAATATTTTTGAAATCTTGATGCCTAAGTCTCACCTCAGAACAATGAACACAGACTCTCTGGAGCTGAAGACCAGGACTTAAGACTTTCTAACGCCCTCCAGGAGGTTCCAGTGTGCAGCGAGGGTTGAGAATCAGGGGAGGGTAACACTGGAAGGGGTGGAAGTTGAATATGTGCAGCAGCATGTTCGGAGTGAGTTTGGAGCATTCGTGGGAATATATCCCCAGGTGCTCTGTCTAGAATCCTGATGGCTTAAAATATGTAAATACTATATAGACTTAAATATATGTTTATATATAGAGAGAGGGCATGCAAAACTAGCATAAACCTTCAGTGATGGCAATTCTTTGTTGCTTTGTGGTTCTTTTGCAAAACTGGGTTTACTAGTGATAACCTTTCTCACTTAAGATATTACTTAAGATTGTGTTGAACTACAAGGAACAGAAAAACCATCAAACAGATACTTCAACCGGTAACAGTTCATTTTTCTCACATAATGAGAAGCTGAGAAATGGACAGACCCGAGCTAGTGCCAAGATATCACCAAAGAAACCAAACTCCTTCTATCTTTCTGCGGCCATCTCATCACGTGGCTCTCTTCCTCAAGGTGGCAAGGTGAGGACGGCTGAAGCATCGGTCTGTGTTGAGAGAGGGCGGCCTTTGTCCTAGCATGACTTTGCCTTTCTATTTGAGAAGAGACACCGCGAGGTATTTCTGCTCACATCTCATTGGTCAGAATTCTGTCACATGGCCACACCTATCTCAGCCCCTTTAGAGGGAAAGCAAGGGAAGAGTTGGCAATGGATGCAGTTCTGAAAGCCAGTGAACAGGTGGGGTCTCCAGACAGGGCCCCAGAGGCTCAGCACCTGTTGCTGAAGGCATTTCTGGTGAGAGGATTCGCTCTAAGGAAACATCTGTGCGCCGAGGATGGTCCTTCTTCTTTGCTTCTAAGGGGAGAAATAGGACTTGGGGCGACTTGCCCCAGGCATGGCGGAATGGTAGGCATAGATTCACCGAGAGTTGAGAAGTGTCCTACCTTTCCATTGGCAGACCCCTGGAAAGGGGCTCCACCCCGTGTCTGTGTTTGGGAGACAGGAGGTGGTAACTGCTGGCGAGGGAACAGGAATCGGAATCTGAGGGATACCCTTTGCACACCACTCTCTTCATCTTATGTGCTAGGACATGCCATCGGGAGACACTAGTCCTTGGGGGTTAGTGGGCTTGGGGCATTATTCTTGGGAAAGTAGGGGGCCCGTGAAAAAGAGGAAGATCCTCAGCAAGACGGGTCAGCAGAGTGGCTCTCACGATGGGCTGACAGACCAATGGTGGGGACAGTGCAGGACGGGCAGTGATTCGTGCTGGTGCATGCACACAGGGATGCTGCGAGTCAGAGCTGACTCAGCAGCACCTAACGTAACGACCAGCCGCTCTTACTACAGCGTGGGCGGGAGATAAAAGGTCGTCCCATCAATAAATGACTCTGTGTTCTGTGGAGGAAACACCCAGGGACTATGTTGGCTCTTCTAGAATTGGAGATTCAAAAATCCAAGGTGAAGGTCAAGACCCTTCACCAGAGTTGGCAGGGAAGAGGACCATACCTTGCTCAGAATGACTAGCGAATCCTTGGGTGAGCTTTGGCCAGACCCTAGCTGGATAACACCAGCTATCCTTGGCCTGGGCCGTACTGGCTCCCTGGGAGGTAAAGGAACTGCCTGGGGATTCCCCATCATTCAAGAGCTCTTCAAGTGACCCCCTCCTTGGCCCCTCCAGTAGGGGATTTCCCAGAATGTTCCCATACCCCGAGGCAGCCTCCTCCTTCACCACCTCCACGCTGCCTGTGGTTGCTGGTAAGGGTGGCATCAGGTGACCCACAGGTGAGAGTGAATTGTGAAAACTACCATCTGGATTTGCATGAGGTGGGAAAGGAGGGAAGATTCCATTAGAAAGCCCACAGGGCTGAGGCCTCACAGAAGCTAACTATCGAATATCATAAGAGGTTTAACAGGCTTCAGAGACAAGAGCAGAGGGTGGCCCAATTGAGCCTACACCCAGGCTGCGCTGATTCAGGTAGCTGCAACAGCTCTCAGGCTGTGTGACCTGGTGGAGGTTTCTTGACTTCTCTGTGCCTCTGTTTTCCTCTTCTGTAAAATGGGAATATTATCTAGCACGTCAGACTGCATCAAAGATTAGGTAAAATATTTTTTTAAAGCGCTTAAAAGAGTGGTTGTCACATGATAGCATTTAATAGATGTTAGATATTGGTGGGCCAAGTTCTGCTATTCTTTTAAAATGTTTGTTTCTACTCAGCATTCTCATAAATCGAGTCTGTATCTCCATGTCCCCCCCCCCCTTTGAACAGTTCAAAGGTCTCTCTTGCTAACACATTCAGGTAGTAAATTTGGAACCTGGACTAGTTGAGCGTTGGACGAGGCTTGGGGTAATCCTGCGGTTTAGCAACATTAGCGGATGATTAGGATCCCTTGGGGCACCTTGAACAAGCCAGTGTCCAGGTGGAGTAGGATCTAGCAGCCAGACATTAACTGAGTCAAGGTCTGCGGAGGATAGAATACATGGCCAAGGTCAACAACTGTTGCTTGGGTGCAGTCTTCCTGTTTTAAAGTGAAGTAACTAGGGGTCAGAGAGGGAAAGCAATTCACTGAGAGTCACCAGCCAGGATAAGCACCCAGGGCCCATTTGACCCCAGCACCGTTGATGGTACCCACCACTGGCATATACTCAAGACCTCACTCAGCATCTGGAGGAAGGTCTGGCCTCAAGCCAGTTCTGCTTCCTGAGAACTATCTTTCCAAGTGATTCCCCTCTGACTCTGCTCTGGAGGCAGATGAGAAACTGTGGGTGATCTGGGATTGTCATTCTGTGTTTCAAGGACTCCCCAAACCGAGGCCTGGTATTTGCTTGAGACCTTCAGCCATTGCCAGTCTTTCAGGGAAAGGAGTTGAGTATGATAGATGGACCACAAGGCTTAGCAGGGCAAGACTCCAATAGCCCTGCTCCACCCCCTATGGGGTAATGAGGCTTTGCTTCAATCACCCAGTGTTTCCAGATCTCCAAGAAATCGAGGTGAACCCCACCAGACTGTGGTTTTTCTGAGGACCACAATGTGGGCTTACCCCTGGCACGGGCCAGATGAATTCTCAAACGGAAAGATTTCTGCAGAAGCCAAAATGTACTTCTCGGACCCGCCCGTTCCACTTTCCCCTCCCTGGGTTCTAGGGAGGATTTGAACCAGTTTAGTCATGGCTGACAAAGCGAGATTAGAACCGACCCCCAAAAGTAAAATCTGCGTGAAGGTTCAACACCAACCCCAAAGGAGAGATGACATGTCCAAGTCCTCGCGGGGGCAACTCTGAGGAGACATACTTTGGGGAGCTTGAAGAGAGGAAGAGAGAGTGGATTGTTGTCAAAACTATGGAGAGCGATTCGCATTCAAGGCGGCCTCCGCAGATGCCCTCTGTGAGCCAGCAGGCTTTGGGAGATTGGTTTGCTCTGCAATGTTCAGCTACCCTTGGTTTTTGTTTGCTTGTTTTTAAGAAGGAGATTAAGTTTCTTGCAGGAAATCAACTTGTCATTTCCCTCCATTCTGTCTACCATTCTAGTTCACCTGCATTGTACACATTTCCTGGTTCCAGGGGTCCGGTGCTGGTTGATTGGGACGTTGGGGGGTGGGCCGCGGCTACCTGGGCCCCCCAGGGGCCCCCGAGAGAGGCGGATGGAGCGCTCAATCGCATGCGCGGGGCCGTGGACGGAGAGGCCTGGGTTCAGACCCTTGCTCCTGCCAGGGCCGTCCACCGAGGCCCCCAGGCCCCCCAGGACTGGCTGCTGTGGGGCCCGGCAGGAAGCAGTCTTGCTTCCCAAGGTGAAGGCCGGCTCCCTGTCGCAGGTGGTTTTCTGGTGAAAGCTGAAGGCGGTGATGAAGCTCCTCCTAGAGCTCCGGGAAGCTCCGCAGGCGGGCAGGGGAGGGGCAGGTGAGAAGCCAGCGCGCGGAGCCCCGAGGGCGGAGCCTGGAGGCGGGCCTGCGGGCACTTCCCGCCAGCCGGGCCCGCCCCTGGGCGGGGAGAAGGTCAGCGCGGTCCGTGCGCCCGCCCACCCGGCCCCGCCCTTCAGCCGCGGGGTTTGCCCAGGCGCCTCGGAGCCCAGAATTTACTGTAAATGTTGCCACCGGTGGAAACTCTCAGAGGGGGCGAGGAAAAGGGGTAGAGAAAGGGGCCAGAGCTCCCGGCCCCCAGTTCCCGTCTTACCGACACCCTCCCTCCCTCCCTTCTCGTTGAGCTACTTTATTTTGCCTTTCGGTAAAGTGGGGGATGCACTCCCGCCGGTGGATGTGCCAGGAAACAGCCAAATGGTAAAATGATGAGCCAGTTAACACTTTGCCCAAGAAAGCAAGCTCTCGCTCCGCCGGCCTGGCCACAGCTCCTCTGGACGGGCCTGGATGGGTCCCCAGCATGATTCCAACTCCTGCAGAGTTTAAGTGAGCTAGCTCCATGGGGGGTCCTTGGCTGTTTTCGTGACCAACTCAGGCCATGGAGGAGTTTCTAAACTGACTTGGCTGGTGGATATGACCTGCTAACCTTTAAATTAATAGCCAAGGGCCCCCTGTGGCACCCTGGAATTGCACCCCGTTAGAGATGACTCAGTCCTGGCTCTGACTAAGCATGTACCTCTGCCCGCCACAAATGCATGGAAGCTTTCTGATGGGCAAGGCCACAGATGTATGGGGGGCCCTGTCCCTGGAAAAGAACCCCGGATCCTTATGTCTTTAAACTGGGACTATCCCAGGAAGTCTTCCTGAGGGCGAACAATGGCTTAGCTGAACCTGTCCAAACGGTCTGCCTTCAGCGCGGTGCCTTTTAAAGTGCTGTCTGCCTGCGATCAAACGGACAACAGCAGTTTGAAAGGTTAGGTGAGACCCTTGGGGAGGAGCGGTGTGGGTGGGTGGGTGTCAATGGGAAGGACCCACGGGAACAGAGGGCGAGGAGAGTCTCACAGGACACTGTGCATTTTGCTGTGTCATGCGCTCACGGACAACAACAAAATGAAATTTAAAAACAAAACACCTGGGTGGAGGGGTGATAGGGCCTCTGGCCATGTGCTGGGAAAATCCAGGGGGTGCCCATCAATTCATTGTGTTCTCTTTGGGGCATTTTAAATGTCAAGCTATCTGAACATCTGCTCGCCCTGCTCGCCGCCCACCATAGTTTTCAGTCAACCTCCAGGGCCAGCAGTTGATGTCACCAGTCACCAGACAATAAACATTCAAGTTGGTCCTATGGGCCAGGCATCGGGCCACATGTTCAACAAAGACAGCATCTAAACACGAAGTGCTAAAATGATTTTCTTTTAAAATTAATATCACAATTGACTGGTATTTCCAAAACTTGCCTGATTATTAGAACGACCTGGGGGCATGAATTAAAAATTTAGACTCCCTGATGTACCCTAAAACTATTGAATTCAAATCTCTAAGGGAAAGGCCCGAACCCATACTTTGAATGAGACCCCACCTTAATTTAACTGACAGGGCAATCTGGAGCATGCTTTATCTAAACCAAATAGAATTAGGAAGGAAGGAAGAGAGAAAAAGACCAAGTCTTGTCAGGGTACCCGCCCTAACACATCTTCACGGGTCCGGTAGGTGCAATTGTACAGTGATAATAAGTAAAGATTATAGTAAAATCATAGCGCATGAGAGCTAAAGAGAGATTGAAAGAATGGAATCAGACACATTTCAAGGTAGCATGCTCACCTCAGCCTCACTTGGTGGTCTACGTGGAGATTGAGAGAGAGAGATTTATTGCTAATCAAGGCTTGTATATTTTCTGGGGACATGCAAGTCTCTTGATTACAGGTGGTGACATACATCACAGGAAAGGATTGTGTTATAGGTGATACAGTAATGGGAGGGGGTGATCTAGGGGTATCCACTCAATAGGAAGAGGAGGGATTGAGGGTATACATATGGCAAGATGGGCAGATCCTAGATTCAGGATGGCAGCCTAACTTTGGATGTCACTGAGCCGGTTTGACCTGTTCTCTGGCTCACTATAGAGACCATTATCAGTAAGGTGTAAACCTCATCTATAGGAACTGAACCATGACTGTAAGTCTTTAGAGAGAAGTAGCCCATTGTCCTTAACAGGAGGGAGCAGGGCTGACCTGTGGTGGGACCAGACAGTAGTCTGGCAGCTGACTGACTGCCTTCAGGGAAGTAACTTGACAATCATTTCCCATTAACTGCAAGCAGTGTCCTAAGTCTAACATATTTGGGGGAGATGACTTGGGAGACATCTTTCTGTTTGCCACAAAGTCTCTAAACATTTGCATCTTCAGTGTCATTTGCTTTGAAAGCAGCAGTGATTAGCATAAAAGGCCTATTTGATCCAGTCCAGGGGTGTGACCCATAAAATCACATTGGAAATACCCACACAGCTTTCTGAAGGTGGGGATGGTTTTCCGTAAATGCTCATTACAGGGGCCTGATGTGGTTACGAGTTGGGCTTCTATCTGCAAGGTCAGTAGTTCGAAACTACCAGCTGCTCCAAGGGAGAAAAATGGGACTTTCTACTCCCATAAAAATTGACTGTCTCAGAAACTCACAGAGGCAGTTCTACCCTGTCCTATAGGGTTGCCATGAGTCGGCATCCACTCAGTGACAGTGAGCTTGAGTTTTTGTTTGCTTGTGTTTGGGGTTTTTTTGTTTGTTTGTTTGGATGGCTGGTTAATTAATGTCGTGACCAGTAATCAGTGTTCCTTTCTGATCTTGCGTTTTCCCAACTGGTGTGTTTCTGATAGTTTCACCACCACCATCGCAAAGCATCTAGGGAATGGCCCTCCCACTCCGCAAAAATGGGAAGCATATGTGCTTGGGTTGCCCCCAGAAGATGGTACAATCAACTGCTGGGTGAGCAGCAAGGAACGGAGAGCAACTTGTGGAGGACCCTGGCCACTTCCTATGTCCAAAGACCCCACATGTCCCAGAATTCCAGGCAGTTCGCCCTGCACTTGGTTTGTAAAACTATACGCTGATGGGAGGGGCCTGTGCAAAGCACCTGGAAGAAGAAATCGGCTACGAGTGAAATTAAAATGTTCTAACAGACGGCTGTAACTGCTAACCACTTTCCCTCCATACATGCTTGCTATACCCCCTCCACGTACACCCGCACAGAGGCCCCTGCACACAAATTCACAAACATTTACACACACACACGTGTCCCAGAAAGAACCATCATTACCATTTTGAGAAGTCAAAACAGACAAATAGCAGCTAGGTCACACCGTGCCACCTGGTTGTTGGCACTGTTAGCTGCCTTGGGATGGGTTTGTACTCACAGTGATCTAGGGTGTGCAGATTCAGGTCACCAGCCCTATCTCCTAAAGTGCCTCTGGGTGGGTGCCAACCTTTCAGCTAGGAGGTGAATGCTAATCGGTGTACACCACCCCAGGTCACCTTTGGCCTAATTCCCATCCAGGAACAGACAAACACAGACACACAGATGCCTGGGCTCACAACACCCTCAAACCCAACCCCAACCCCATCCCACTGCCATCAAGCCCATGCTGACTCACGGCAACCCTATAGGACAGGGTGGAGCTGCCCCTGTGGGTTTCTGAGCTTGTAATTCTTGACGGGACTAGAAGGCCTCATCTTTCTCTCGAGGAGTGGCTGGTGGTTTCAAACTGCTGACCTTGTGGTTAGCAGCCCAAGGCCTAACCACTACCCTTAGACGTGCCCATCCCCGTACTGGAGATGTAGATGCAGGTGTGCACAGACTCATGAGGGCAGGGCCTTCTCCATGGCTGTGCTAGGAAAAGTCTAAGCTGTTCTCCCCACCTTGCTGCCTCCCCACACTAACGCCCACCCCTCCCCCCTGCGCAGGAGAGTGAAGACCTGGAGAAACAGAACGCGGCTCTGCGCAAGGAGATCAAGAGGCTCACAGAGGAGATGAAGTACTTCACGTCCGTGCTCAGCAGCCACGAGCCCCTGTGCTCTGTGCTGACCTCCAGCCTGCCCTCACCCCCCGAGGTGGTGTACACCTTCCACCAGCCGCACGTCAGCGCCCCGCGCTTCCAACCCTGAGCGCCAGTGCAGCCTCCACCCCCCGGGGGCCGGCACACAGACTGCGTCCAGTACACCCTGGCCCCACAGAGCCTTGGCGAGCCCTGGGCCGGGGGCCTGGACACGGATTGCACACAAGGACTATGGTGGCTGGAGGTGTGTGAGGCCTCCCCGCAGGGTGTCACCCGCCTGGGGGTGCTCATCCCCAGGTGGGTGGCAGTCCCGGGCCACAAGAGCAGTGAGCATCAAGCCCAAGTCCCGGGCACAGACAGAGGATGGCAGGGAAGGGCTATTTTTCTAAATAAACTTTGTAAAAGACACCAACTCGGCAGGGGCCTTTTCTTTGAGACCTGAATTCCCTAGGGTTGGGGACTTCCTCTGTGTGTGGCCTCAAGTACCCCTCAGATGCTCTGGAGAGTCCGGCACTACCTCTCCTTCCTCCAGGGCTGCTAATCTATTTGGGAAGACCAGGCTATTGTTGTATTTGATTTTGTTACACAGCTTCTTCAGTCTCACCCCACCTGCCTGCACCCCCCCTCCCCCCCTCCCCGGTCAGGCATCTCTTCTCCAATAGCCTCTGAGTCTAACCTGGAAGCTTGAGTTTCTCCTAGCCCCGGGCTTCCTAGATCGGAAACTTCCAGGCAGGGAGAAGGGCCACATCAGATGCCAGGCACTCAGTGAGTGATGTGGTAAGCCAGGTCCCTGCTATCTTCCCCCCCAGTTAGCTTCCCCAGCCCTGCGTCCACCCTGGCCGCTGGCCCTTGAAGATGGAGTGAGTGCTCTGGGCAACGTGCAGCAGGGTGGAGATGCCGCCCTCACCCCCATGCAGCACTTTCCTCATGCTCTCAAGGGGCACCGGGCAGCTCAGATCCACAGGGACCTGCCTTTGGGCCTCCGTGTCCTGCTGAAGACTCTGCCCTGCTTGGGAAGCAGGGACAGAGCACGTTCCCCTTGGCTTGACTCATGAAGCTCTGCAGGCTGCCATTTTGAATCTCCCTGAGGGCCACTGCAGGGGCCCTGGTAGTGTAGTAGTTACGTGTTGGGCTGCAACCCACCTGGTCGGCAGTTCAAAACCACCAGCAGCTCTTTGGGAGAAAGACTGGGCTTTCTACTCCCGTAAACAGCTACAGTCTTGGAAACCTGGCAGGGTGGGTGGGGGGTGGTGTTGCTGTGAGTCGCCTTGACTCTGTGGCAGTGGGTTTGGGTTTTGTTGTTTGAGGGCAAGGTTGTCTTCAAGGTAGAATCCCAAACCCGTGCACCCTGTGGCCCCTGTTCTGACATCTGTGGGCATCTCCAAGACCCCAGAGGCATGTCCTGCTGGTCTGCTGCCACAGCCTGACCCACAAATCTGGTCTCTGTCTGGTGGCGCCTTCTCAGCCAGTCAACAGCTCTGGCCTATTTGAGGCTCTGAACCTTGCCGCACCCTTGCCTTATGTACCTTTCTGGAAGCACACCCCTGTGGAGTCCGTCATGGTTATTCCAGGCCTGGAGAAGCAAGGCCCGGCAGGTGGTCACCCGCCCAGCTGCCTGTGAGCACACACTGCAGTAGGCAGGAGCCTGGCGCGGAAGCATGGATGCCCTGGTGGGGCATGGGAACTGAACCCAGTCCAGTAACTCAAGCCTGTGACAGACAGCCCAGCCCTTCCCCAACCAAGTGTCTCTGAAGAAGAAACCAACATTTTAATCTTCGGTCTCCCCGGGCTAGTAGATCAGGGCATGTGGGGAGGGATTGTAGCCAGCAGGATGCTTCTCAACAGGCCCCTCTGGAGCCCCTGTATGCTGCCCCTATTCAAGCCCTCGACGGGTAATGCCAAGGTTGGAAGTTTGAGTCTACTCAGAAGTGCCTCGAAAGAAAGGCTTGGCTGTCTACTTGGGAGGTCGAGTGGAGAATCAGCCATCAAAAACCATACAGAGCACAAGTCCCCTCGGACACACACAGGGCACCAGGAGTCATCAGACCCAACAGCAACTGGTACTGTTCTCGGCCCTCCCCTCTCCCCTTCCATCTGTTAACAGGGTCGAGCAAAGCCCCCAGCCGACCCCTCTGCTTCGGGGTGTCCCGAATACAACGTAATTCACCTCCACTGATTTTTAAGTCTCAGAACCCAGGGTCTGGCTTTCTGTGTGGCCACCTCTGGGCCCTTTGTGTCAGGCTGGGGCAGGTCTTCTCCCCACCCCTCCGCTCACTCAAACACACTAGCTTCCAGTGGCTTCTGAGCACTCTGCTTTCCCCACGAAAGCCCCTGAAGAAGGCACATGACTGGCCCCGGCCAGCTTCTGAATGACACTCGGGCCCAGAACTAGAAGCGCCGAGCTCACGTGCGCAGTTCCCACCCCTGGCCAGGCCGTCTCTTCCCCTTTCATTCTCCACTTTCTAATGACCCCGAGCAGTTCCGCTTCTCCTTTCTGATCAGCCTGGTGGAAGCAGCAACGCGTTGGGCTGAGGACAAATGCCACTGCTGACTTCGTCTCACCCAGGGTGTGTTAGTCTGCGTAGACTAGAGAAACAAATCCATAGAGATACTCATATGTGTATAAGAGAGTGTTTTATGCAAAAGAGCAATTGTATACTGAGAAAACATCCCAGCCCGTCCAGATCAAGTTCATAAGTCCAATATTAGCCCTTATGTCCAATACCAGTCTATAAAGTCCTCTTCAAACTCACACAACACATGCAGTGACACCGAATGCAGGAAGACCACAGGCCAGGAGGTGGAAAGTCTTGTGGATCCAGTGGCAGTGGAAACATCTCTGCACTGGCGTGGGGCTCCACGTGGCTCCTCCAGCTCCAGGGCTCTGGCTGCATCAGCATAGCTCCATCAGGCTTGTCATCAGAAATGTCTGGCAGGGAGTGTCGGTATGTCCCACCTCCAAGGAGTAATTTATCTCAGTAGTGTCTCCATATGAGGTCATCAAGTAGCAACCTGATTGACAGGCCAAAAGCCACCCCTTCACTCTTGGTAGTCTCAAGTTGGCACCAAATTATGTAACTACCACATAGGGGAATCATAGGGGCCTCTTGAGTAGAGATGTCAACTCCCACAGCTCTGACCTCAACGCACCTCAGACCTCCCACCCCCAGGAGCTCAGTCCCAGGCTCCTGTCCCAGGCAGGCAGTGGCTACCTGGGCCAGTAGGCTAGCAGACACACCCTTAAATGCCTTCAGGACCTAGACAGGCACTTTCAATGAAGGATGCTCCCTGGGTGTAGGACAATTGGGAGTGGTGAATAATGAGGCCACCTGGGGAGTGAGAGCTTACTTACCTGCCCAAAGGGGGCAGCTCCTCTGGGCTCCAACCCACACAGACACTGAAAATTCAGGCCACAGCCCGGTGCAGCCGCATCTTCCACTTTGTCAATAGAAGCCCAAATCCGAATTTTTCCATGAAATCTTTTCAAACCCTCTGCCAACCCAAAACCAGCTGTTTGGAATCAAGTCTTTCCCAAACAGCTGCAGGGCCTGGGGCAGGAGCACAAATAGAAGTTACAAACCAGATGCCTCAACACACACACGCACATACACACGCATGTGCAAACCCTCTCAGAATTGATTCTGACTCAGAGTGACCCTATAGGACAGGGTAGAACTGTCCCTGTGGGTCTCTGAGACGGTTGTTGCAGCCCCCCAGGTCAGTACATTCTGTTGAGTATCTTCTCATAGGATGTCTTCCAAGGAGCCGCTGGGTGGTTTCAAACTGCTGACCTTGCAGTTAGCAGCCCAACTCATAACCACTATGCCACCTGGACTCCTTTTCCCTTAGAGAGCAGACACATATGAACTCAGGTGACAGGACAGGCATTACACAATAGGGGGGGTGTAGGTGGGGGTGTCTCAGCACAATGTGGTCCAGGCAAAGGAAGGTGCCAGCGCGGTCGAAGAGTTACACATCACAAAGACCACAGTTTTGCTGCGTCCCAACAGACAATCATCTATGAGTGTCTACCTAGGCAGGCAGGCACAGGTGTGGGAAGGCAATCAGGACGATATCCGTGAGGGTGTATAGTCTTGGCAGAGGACTTTTCTCTATACGAGAAAAATGGAATGGAAAAAGAATGGATTTTTCCATAAACTCTTTGAAGCCCCCTTGTGTATATTGGTACTCGTACATGCTACAAATGTACCCGCATGTATAAGAAAACATATTGGAGGAGGTCAGGAAGGGAGAAAGGCCAGGCTTTCTCCTCCCATAAAGCGTTACAGTCTCAGAAAAGCACAGGGGCTGTTCTACCCGGTCCTCTAAGTCAGGACTTGCTGTGAGTCCGAATCAACTGCCTGGCACTGAGTTTGGGCGAGGAGGCAACGTTAGGAAAACTTCTCAGCCAAGGCCAAACACCTGGAGGGTCTTCAGACCACCGCCTAGGTCAGGGCAGAGCGGAGTTCACACAGACAATGCTCTGCAGTCTGCTTTGGTGAGTACCGACTGGCGTGTGGAACGCTTTCCAGAGATCATCTCAGATGCAGCCCGGGGTCTCACTTTGATCGAAAAAGAGTGAAGAAAAGCCAGGGAACATGGAAACCAGAGGACTCAGGGACCAGGCCAACCCCAGCCCCTTTGCCCCGAGGCCCCCTCCCTGAAGAAGTGGGTGGTGCCCAACTGTCACTGCTGACCTTTCCTCTGATCAGGATCACAGTAGAAGGTCAAAACAAAGACAAAACAAGACAAAAAGCATAGAAGAGAATTCAAAACCATTTTTAAAAGACCAGACTTACGGGTCTGATAGAGCCCCTGACACTGTGACCTGCAGACACCCTTTAAGCCTGAAAGCAAACCCACGGAACAACTCCCCTTTCAGCCAGACAACAGACAGCCTAGGAAGGGGACAGTCCCCCGGGGAGGAAGGGACCCCCAGGAGCGAGGACTGTGTGGGACCCAAAGGACAGCACTGGCGGGAAACAAAGCTGAGCAAGCAAGAAGAGTGGGATGGAGGGAGGGATGGACCCAGGAAGCCAGGGAGGAAGCGGGTGGAAAGCTGTGCCCGGCAGGGAATCGCAGCTGCCGTCTAGAAACAAAGTGCATACACATTGTGGAAAGGAAAAAGGAATCTGCCCTGGACACTTTCACCCAAACCATCATAAAGATGCTTCCAAAGACAAACACCGGTAAGGCGGTCTACTCTGCCCTGCGACGTTCCAACGGTCAGAGCCCAGGCCACAGCTTGGGGTTTTTCCCGCCTTCCTTTATATTTTTAGTGAAGGGGGGCGGAGGGGAGCAGGCAGGTGGTCTCTGGTGACTATGTCTCTTGGTCCTAAGGACTCCTTGTCCCAAGTGAAGCCGGTTCCCAGGCTGGCGGGGGCAGCACCAGTCCACCTGTCCTGCGGCGGAAGGAATGAGCCCAAGGCTTGAAAGTCCCGTTCTGGCTAGTTTAGGGGGGCAGGGGGACACAGAGCCAAGCTGAGGGTCCCTGGGGAATTTGTTTGTTTTCCCTCAGCTGCTTATCTCCTATTTGTGGTGTTATTTCTGCGTTAGCATCAAAACAAATGACTGGAAACCCAGAGAAGTGTGGGCGGGGAGAGAAAGGCTAGAGAAGTCAGTGCAAAGGTCACGGTGACAAACTTACCAGCAGGGGTTATTAATACCACCAGCCGGGGGTGCAGTGTGGCCGCAGCTGGGTGGGGAGGGAAGGAGTGGGGTGCCCCCCCGCCCCCGCCCTTCTTTTCAGGACAGAGAGGCTGTCTCTCCTGGGCCCTTCCTCCCCTCCCCCAGGAATCCAGATAGGAATGAGACTCATAAGCCATGCCTCAGGAGAGCACCGAGCCACTGGGTAGTAGATCCTGGCTGCTAACAGAGAGGCTGGGGTGAGGACCTCCTTGGTGACGTCTCAGAAGAAAGTGATCTACTTTGGGTCCTGGTTTGCACACGAGTAGCAAGCAGAGCCGAGGAGCGTCCTTTCCATTGGAATTCACCAGTAAACGTTGGAGCTGGCAAGTTCCACTGTGCTTCCTGAGGTCTGACTGACTTGTCTTATGGGATGGAGAGACTGCCCAGCTTGTTGCTGTGGCTTTGAGACCAAGGGTGACAGCGATGGCAGAAACTTGTTGATAATCACCTCCCCTGACCATACACTCCCCATCAAACCCCCCTCTTATAATGCGCTAAAAAAATATGACCTCTACCAGTCTCCCTTACAGCTCAGGAAGGGCTCAGGTGACACCGTTTGTCAATGGGACACAAGCAGAAATCGCTGGGTAGCTGATGGGAAAGGTCGGGCTGTCAGGGGTCAGGAGGCTTTCTCCTGTCGCTGTGGAAGTTGGCCAGGTGGCTGGAGCTGAGTCTGAGGACACAGGACACAAGGGGACATCTGGGTCCCTGGTGGAGCTGCAGGGGTGTGACACAGTTCTGGGACAGACTGCCTCTGGAGTTCTTTTCTGTGAAAGTGAGAAAGAGTTCATTTACTGAAACCATCCTGAGTTCAATGTTTTTTCATTAAAAAAGAAGATGAAAAAACAAAACAATAACATGGCCTGGAGTCAACTTAGTCACACGTTTGTTCCATTTATTTTTCTAATGTGGGCGTCACAGGGATCAACAGGAATCTAAATCAGGCTCCCCGTCCAGCCTTGCACTAGGAGGTTGGGGCTGGGATCGTAACCGTGTCCCTCTGGGACATTTGGAAATGTCTGAAGATGTTTGCGTTTGTCACCATGGGGGATGGGGGGGTGCTATTGGCCTCGAGAAAGAGAGAAGAGGCCCATGATGCACCTGGACGTTCTCCCCACCCCCGGGGCAGTGGCCCACACGAAGACGAGCTGACTCTGGGTCTCAGTATTATTAGCAGCACCCGGGTGGAGAATCAAGCCCCCGCTCTTTGCAGTCGTCTTGCGGTGGCTTGGGAGATGCTGGGATGCTGGCAGCTAGCTCACCAGGATTTCCAAAGCCAGCAGGGTCACCAAGCGAGGACAGGTTTCAGCAGAGCTTCCAGACGAAGAACAGATGTGGAAGGAGGACTCGGTGGTCCACTGAAGGGGATTCGCCCCGGAAAACCTTATCAATAGCAGCGGGATGTTGTCTGGACAGTGTTGGAAGAGAGCCCCTTGGATCGGATCGGAAGGTCTTGAAACGCCACTGGGGAAATCATGGAGAAGAACATGGTGAAGCGGTTGTTAGGTGCCCCTGAGTCGGTTCCGACCCACAGCCACCCTCTCTGCACAACAGAACGAGATGCTACACCAGCCTCACAATCGGTCCTGTGCCTGCGCCCATCGTAAAGCAGAGTCAGTGAATAAGAGGAAGACACCCCCCCCCCCCCCCGCCCACAAGGAGAGGCTTAAGCACAACAATGGTGAGGACGTCCCAGGAGCGGGCAGTGTCTCCTTCTGCTGTGCAGTGGGGCTCCTGGAGCCAGACTGCCCCGACAGCACCACCTACCCCAACGCCCTGCCATCCCGCCTTTCTCGGGAACACCACCTGGGCACAGAAGAAGTGGGTGCTCTAGGCTGTGTTTTCCTCTCTGACCTCCCCGCCCCCCAAAGCCTTTCCTCATTTCCAGCATCTTTAAGTGGAGCCCAGAAAGCCTCCTGGTGCTTCAAAATCCTGATCTGAGGGCCCTAACCCCCCACCCCCGAGAAGCAGGACCCAGTGTCACGCTGGTTGCTTTGAAGCCTGAGCCACTTGTTAACAATGTGAATCCATTGCCACAGTGCCTGTCGGGAATGGCAGGATGGTTTCAGGTGATCTTTGGATAAAATGCGTTCATTTTATTTTTATTGGAAAGAGGCTATTTTTAGGTTGTCTCACAAAGGCAGTGGTTTCCCATTCATGATATTGCTGTACGCTTTTAAAATTTTTATTTATTTATTTAAACATTTTATTAGGGGCTCATACAACTCTTATCACAATCCATACCTATACATACATCAATTGTATAAAGCACATCTGCACATTCCCTGCCCCAAACATTCTCAAAGCATTTGCTCTCCACTTAAGCCCTTTGCATCAGGTTCTCTTTTTTTTCCCTCTCCCTCCCCGCTCCCCCCTCCTTCATGAGCCCTTGATAATCCACAGATGGTTATTTTGTCATATCTTGCCCTATCCGGAGTCCCCCTTCCCCCCCTTTCTCTGCTGTCCATCTCCCAGGGAGGAGGTCACATGTGGATCCTTGTCATCACTTCCCCCTTTCCAACCCACTCGCCTTCCACTCTCCCAGCATCGCCCCTCACACCCCCTGGTCCTGAAGGTATCATCCACCCTGGATTCCCTGTGCCTCCAGCCCCCATATGCACCAGTGTACAACCTCTGCCCTATCCAGCCCTGCAAGGTAGAATTCAGATCATGGTAGTTGGGGGGAGGAAGCATCCAGGATCTGGGGGAAGGCTGTGTTCTTTATCGGTACTACCTCGCACCCTGACTGACCCATCTCCTCTCCTAAACCCCTCTGTGAGGGGGCTGTACGCTTTTCTTACGGAGCATGGGTGGCACGATGGGTTAAGTGTTGAGTTCCAAACCCCCAAGGTCAGTGGTTCAAATCCACCAGACACCAAGAAGGAAAGGGAGGCTCTCTGCTCCTGTAATGATTTATGGCCTCAGGGACCCAAGGAGGCATTGTGACTGTGCCCTGCAAGCTCACGACGCATCCAAACGGACTTTGCAGCACTGGGTTTGGGTTTATATACTTCCTTTGCCAATCATTTACTTTCACACACACACAACGCGATTTAAGGAGAAATGGGCTTTCTCATAAAAAAACTCACTTAGAAAATGTTTCCATAAACCCGTTGCTCCGAGTCCCTTCCACCTCTTGGTGACCTTGTGTGTTACGAAGGAGAACCGGCTTCCACAGAGTTTCCTTGAATTGGACTCTAGTGTCAGAGCCAACTTGCCGGCAGCCACTTTGGAATGTGCGGGAGGCCTGGCAGCGTAACGGTCAGTGCTTGGCTGCTAACCCAAAGCTTGGCAGTCCGTACCACCTGTGCCCGTGTCCAAACACCAAACCCGCTGCCGCTGCGTCGATCCTGACTCCCGTGATCCTCGGGGACAGCGTGGAGCCGCCACACCAGCTTTCCAAGGCTGTGGATCTTCTCAGACGCAGACTGACCGCCACGTCTTTCCCTGTGGGTGGCTGGTTCAAACTGCCAACCTTTTCTTTCTGAATTAATTAATCATGGCATCGGGGGCTCTTACAGCTCCTATAACAATCCACACCCCAATGGTATCCAACGCATTTGGACATAGATTGCCATGATCACTTTCAAAGCATTTTCTTTCTGCTTGCGCCCTTGGTATCAGCTCCTCTTTCTTCCCTCCCTCCCCCACCCTCCCTCGTGGACCCCTGTTAAATTGTAAATGATGATTATTTCCTTATCTTACAGCATCCGCTGTCTCCTTTTCCTAGCGGGGCCTGGAGGGCTTTTAACCCCTATGCCACCAGCCCCACCCCCCTGTAAGGACGTCAGTCTCAGAAACCCTATGGGCAGTCCCCCTCTGTGCTCCAGGGCTCCGCAGATGGAACCTCCTTGAGGGCAGGACAACTGGGGTTTGAACTGGGCCGGCCGATTGCCAGGACGTTCTTGCTGAGTTCACCCCGCCCCTTTGGTTAGTCGTCAAGTGCAAGCTCTTTGTGCCCTGCAGGGACCCAGGTCCCGTGCACAGAGTGTCGTCTACGCTGTGGCTGTTTGCAAAAGAGGAGCAGACGGTGAAAGATGATCAAGCCTCTGTGTTTGGTCAAAGCCCAGGCCAGCTAGACTCTTCCTGTGTGCAGGGCTTGGGAGCCACGGCTGCAAACCACAAAGCCTGGAAGCCCAGGGGCCCCACAAAATGCCACCATTTGGTTTTCTCTAGAACCCGTCACCATCCTCAGTGCTGAGGAGGAAGAGCACGGGGCCCCCTTCCCCTGTTTAGCAGAGTCTTCCTGAACCAACTAGCAGAGCAACGCAGACCCAGGTGCTGGTGCTGGAGAGCAGCTAGGCCTGCTTGTGTCATGGGAACAACAAGAGCAGGTTGACAGGCCGATCTGCTCCGGGCCAGTCCCCAATTAGCATAATGAAGCACTACGCACACAGAAACGCTTATTACCCACCCCCTACCCCATTTCCAACGAGCCCTGGTGGCATCACGGCAGGCTGCATGCGATCCACAAGGTCAGTAGTTCGAAACCACCAGCCGTTCTGAGGGAGAAAGGCAGGGCTCTCTACTCCCGCCAAGAGTCACAGTCTCAGAAACCCCCAGGGGCAGTTCTGCCCTGTCCTACAGGGTCGCTACGAGTTGGCATCGACCTGATGGCAGTGAGTTTGGTTTGGGTTTGTACCTCACTTCTAGATACCAGCAAGACTGAGGTCTAAGAGATACTCAAGGTGACTAATTTTCAAGTGAAGACCCAAACCCTTGTCCGGTTCTCTGAGACCATGAGTCATCTACCCTGGTTCACCACACACCACGGACTCTCTTCCTCTGCCCTGAGCTCACCCCCTTCCCCAATTCTCCCTGTTCCCGCCCACAGCAGAGACCTCGCACACGGTGTGCTGTCTTAACTGGAGTCCCCTGTCCCTGGTCTTCTCCTTCATTCAGCAAACAGCTCCTTTGTCTTCAAGAAAAAGCTTAGGGAGGTCTGCTTCCCAGACTAGGTCAGACCCCACACTTCACTGAGCTTCTTCAGAGCAGCTCACAGAGACTGCCTGCCTTCACATTACCTGTGTGGGTGACCTGAATCTGCATACCCACACCCAACCTCCCCTGAGGGCAGAGAGTCTGTCTGACTGACCTTGGCACTCTCCACCTCCAGCTCTGTGGGAATCCAGTGCCTATTTGTTGAGTGGGTGAGTCGAGGAAGGAAGGAAGGAAGGCAGGCAGGCAGGCCGGTGCCCGTCTTCTAGGAATGCAAAGCGTATCATTCAGGACAATCCTTATTCTGACAGTGAAATGCCAGTAGCGAACTGACAATGAACTCCTTATAGACAGGAACCCTGGTGGCATAGCGGCTATGGGTTGGACTGCTAACCCCAAAGTCAGCAGTTCGAAACCACCAGCAACTCTGAGGGAGAAAGATGAGACTTTCTACTCCTATGAAGAGTAAGTTTCAGTGGGTGGGGAGGGCGAGGAGAGCTGGGGAGCAGTCAATGAATGCAGGAGGTGGGTAGGGAGGTGATTGAACTGATTGTGACGATGTATACACAACTCCTTTTAAAAGTGATGGGAAAACTATAGACGTGTGTGATATGTGAATATTATATCAAGAAAGCCACTAAAAAAGAAGAAGAAACCAAATTTGACCTGTGGGTCCTGGGGGTGAAGGAGGAAGAGTGTTTGCTTAGGGGGCTCTGCGTTTATTTCAATGGGGGTGGGGCCATTTGGAGAGGAATATCAATAAAGTTTGCACAACACGAAGAGGATCATCAATGGCACTGAATGATACACGTCGAAGTTGTTGAGTGGGGGGATCTTTTGTTGTGTATATTTTTGCCACAGTTGAAAAAAATTTATGTATAATTACACAAATAACAATGAGTACAAGGAAGAAGAAACGGTTCTAAAGTTGATCGTGGTCATGACCGTACGACTCTGCTTGATATGATTGAACAGTGGGATACGTGGATGCAGTGCCTGCTCCCCGATGTGCAGCCAGAGGCTCATCTGACACAAGCAGCAAGAGGCCCTGGTGAAAGAGAGACGGAGGTTCACGATCAGGTGGATGGAGAAGAGGATGCTGCAGGGACACCACCTTGCTTGCTGAAGGTGAGGAGGTTTGAAGAGCAATTCAGTGTCCAGGGCGCCCACACCCTCCCACCTGGGCCAGTGGACGAGGTCGTGGTGGCAAAGAGAAGAGATCGAAGTTTCACGAGTTCCGCTTACTTGGCTCCACGGTCAAGGAGTCCTGACGGCACGTTGTCGCGGGGAAGTGTGCAGCGGAAGGCCTCTTTAAAGCGTTCTAGAGCCAAGTTGTCGCTCTGAGGACTAAGGGGCCCCTGGCCCAAGCCGCGGGCTTTCAATGGCCTCATCGGCATGGGAAAGACGGACAACAAATACGGGAGGACTGGGAAAGAATCGGTGCATTTGAATTACGGTGCTGGCAAGGAATATGGAGAGTACCGGTGAACTTCCAGAACAGATCTGGCTGGGAAGAAGCACAGCCAGCGTGCTCCCTGCAAGCAGGGGTGGCGGCACCTCGTCGCACGGACTCAGGACATGTTAGCAGGCAGACAGCAGACCCTGAGAAGGAGAGCCTGCTCGGTGAAGGAGAAAGGGCAGCGAACAAGAGGAAGGCCCTCAATGACATGGATGGACGCAGTGGCTGCAACAATGGGCTCGCACCTAGAACTGTTGTGAGCCTGGTGCGGGCGGGGTGTGTGTGTGTGTGTGTGTGTGTGTGTGTGTGTGTGTGTGTGTGTGTGTGATTCGTTCTGTTGTGCATGTGGTCACTATGGGTTAGAACTGACTCACCTGCACCTAACAACCACAACGTTGTTTAATCTTGTTGGGGGTGGGGCAGATGGTGGCCGCCATTTACCAAGCATCGGCCTCATTTTCTCCTCGCACCAGCTGTGCTGCTTCAGTGTGCTGGTGCTCCTCCCTGGAGAACATGTGGTAATTTTCCCCCATAAAGATGTACAGCGCAGTCCTACCCTGTATCCCAGAGGGTGACCATGAGTCAGCAATGACTTGATGGCAGTGGATTTGGGTTTGATTACTAACCCCATTTTATATATAGAGAGAGTTTAAATGGTTCGCCCCAAGTCACACAGTTCTGAGCACAGTTCAGTTCAAGCTGATCTTCGCTGCCTCCAGAGCTGGTATTTAATTTATGCCAAGTTTGAAGCACTTAAGAGAACTTCAGATGGGCATGGGGTGGGTGACAGCGACAGGCCTGTGTTGGTGCTGCCACCTAGTGATAATTCAGGGAACTGTGAAGCCCAACCTTCCTCCGGCTATGCCCATCCTCTTGCCCCTTTTTCTCTTCTCAGCTTCCAAGCTTCTAAAGAAAGACCCAGGTGTCTGGGTGCTGCCTCTACCAGTCCATGAGACCTGTCTGGGCAGGAGACGATGGTGTGCAGAGAGCTACCTGGCATCCCAGCAGGCTGCCTCATTGCCTCTCAGAGGTTGTCACCAGCTCTTGTGTCCCATAGACCCCATCCCACAGTCTCACAGTCACAATGGAATCGAAAGTTCCATCCCCATGATCCGTTGTAGCTCAGATCAGTGCAACCCACGGGGTGTATCAAGGGCTGGTCTTCAGGCCTTTCTTCCTAGTGCATCTGAGTCTGGGAAGTTCTGCTGCAAACTATTCAGCGCGTAGAGGCACACAAACCTCCGCTGGCGGATGGGCGGTGGCTGAGCATGACACCATTGCCTGGGTGTTAAATCTGGGTCTCTTGCATGAAAGAAGAAAATTCGACTGCTGACGCCCTTCCCCGCCCCGCTCCGCTCCGCCCCCTGACTGCGGCTTCACATCTCAGAGAGTAAACCAAAAACCAGAGCAGGGGTCATGAAGTCCATTTCAACTCATGTGTGTCAAAGAAGGACTGTGCTGGGCGAGGGGGCAGCGGGAGGACTCAATTCTTTTTTTGGAGGTGGGGTGGGGAAGAGATTACCAGGCCTTTCTTCTGAGGCACCTCTAGGTGGACTCCATCTGCCAAACTTTGTGTTAGAAGCCGAGTCCTAAGCTGGTAACGCCACATAAAGATTTGTTAAATAAAAGGAGGTATGCAAATCTCCATGGGCATAAGGCTCCGCCTCTGGAGACATTTGACTATGAAAATCAGGGTCGAATGGTGTCCCCTGTTGGAACCTAAACCTCTGCCTTCTGCGTGGCCCTGCTCAGGGCCCCCTAACCCTCTCTAACTGAGCACCTCTAGCTCTGGCCAGCAGCGTATCTCAGTGCATCAAAGGTAATGGCATGCCCACATTCCCAGAGCAGCGACGCAAACCCTGGTCCTTGGGCTTCAAGCCCAGTGATCTTCCTGCTCTGTCCTCTCTGCCTGCCTCTTGTCATCCAACTCACCACTCGACACTGTTTTTGTCAGCCTAGTCACCGACCCAGACATGATGACTCAAGAGGCTAGGCTCAAGATGCAGGCTAGGCTGTCAGGGGAACGGCCTGTGTCAGCACCCGGGCTGCCCTGACCTTTAAGTGGGGAGCAATGACCTCAATCTGAGCTATGTGGCTGCGGAGTGATTTCAGTCTCAACTGCCATGCGTGCAGCATGGGGGAAAGGCAAGAGGAAGCTACTCCCGGCGCATCCAATGTGCCTTCTGGGCTGCTCCCCTCCCCCCATCCAAGCTCGCCTGGAACACGGAAGCCAGAAGCTGGGCTGGCGCCTCAGACTGGGATCATGGCGTTGTCACCACCAAGAGAGAAAGAAGAAAGAGTGGGTTCCACCATACACGGGGCCTTGCTGTATCCCAAATTTAGCCGGTTTCTCCCTCAAAGTGCATCTTTGGATCGGGAAAGCCGCTTAGAATGAGCCCTACACACAGGGGTTGCCCACAGTGAGGAGAGACACAGTTAGCTAGATACCCCTGCGTCCCCCCCAGCTCTCGGCAGCCCCACGAGGGCAGAACGCCCGGTCCTGCACCTTCCTCACCCTCGCTGGGAGGTCTGAGCCCCCGGTGTCAGCCGCTGGGTCCCGAGAGGCTTCATCTTCTCCCTGTGCCCAAAGGCGTTTTTGGTTTGGGTTTAACCTGGAATATGGGCTTCGTCCATTTGCCTGTCATCTACCTTTTATTCCCCGGCCCTGATGCCGGCCCGCAAGGTCCCATCATGCCCCCCACTCCTTCCCTGTTTCCCGTTCCCGCTCTGCCGCTGTCGGTGTCCCTGGCCCTTCTGCACTGTGGCCTCGGGTGAATGCTGCCCTCTGGACCGTCGGGAATGGGCAAGTCCAAGGACTGTACGGGTCCCTGGCATCACTGTTCTTCTCAGGGGCCTGTCTCCCGCTGGGCTGGACTCTGACCCACAGCGGAGAGTTCCGTGCCAGCCTTGAGAGGTGACTCAGTGTGGCCGGTAAACCCGCTCTCTCTCTCGATGATGTTTGAGGTTTGTTTCACATTCGTCTCCCACTCTCTGGGACCGGCTCACCGCGGTTGGCAGCGGTCGCGGGGGCGTCATCTAGTTCTGAAACCAGTGCGTTCCTCGACTTGGAGACGCATGGTCGGCTCTTAGGAACTGATGGGAGCAACTGACACCCTCTTCTCTCAGCAAAATGCATCGCGTGTTTGGATCCGATGCTGCCAGGGCTTCACAGACCCCTGAAGTCCACTCCCAGACCTCATCCGTCCGTCAGCCCAGCTCAAGGCCAAGAACCCAGCTGCTGCACAGCCTGTGGTCCAGGGTAGGCAGCATGGAGAGGGGAGCCAGATGCTCTCACTGATTGGAGCTGTGCTGTAAGTCAGGAGGCCCTCAGACTCATCTGAGCAGGCTGGGAGCCCCGGGAGCCACTCTGTCCTGGCAGCTCAGCTTGGGGCGAAGCTGCCCCCAAATGGAGCGTGAAGGATGTCTCGAAGATACATGTGATGGCCGTTAAACCCAAGCCAGACCGGTTGTTGTACGCCTTGTGTGCACACACTCGAACTACCCAGAGGTGTTGTCAAGTAGGTGACAGCAGGTCAGCGGACCACCAGGCCTTTCTTCTGAGGCACCCATCGTGGGCGAGAACTGCCAACTTTTGGCAAGTCACTGAGCATGTCGCCTTTGTGCTACCCAGAGACTCCACTCTGTGCATCATTTGTTAATAATTCTGAAAAGATGGAAAACGTAATCATTTAAAAGCAAAACAATATGTGTTGCCCTCAAAATACTCCTGTGCTCAGACAGCCGTGCCAGGAACCCATGTCCGAGGGCAGTGAATGACAGATCAGGACAACTTTCCAAGGCGGTCAGGGCAGGAGCCTCCCTCCCTGATCTCTCAGACACCAACAGTCTCAACCAGCCCCTGAAGTCCCGGTATTGAACTCTGTCCCTGTGGAGGGGTGTTATTACACCCAGAGGGCAAATGGCTGTATTTCTGCTGAGGACAATACGCAGTCTCCACAGGCATTCACACTGTAGACAGAATTTTCACCTGCTCTTTCTTCGAAGGTCTGCGTTAGGATGATGATTTGCAGGCTTGTTTAGAGGAAGGAAGAAGGCTGGTGGTTGGGAGAGGGGGCAGGAAGAGGTCTAGGTGAGGACCAGAGATGTTGGAGTCTCAATCTAGATTAATCCCGGTTTCGATCGCGGCTCCTTGGATAAAGTCGCATGCCTTCAGAACAAAGGCTGGCTTCAGAATGGGTGTCCCCGGGCTTCCTCCAACTTCAGTTAAGTGTTGTCAGCCTGGTCGTAGGCTTAGTGTTACAGCAGGGAATGTGCATGTGTGTGCGTGTGTGTGTAAGTTCAAATGTGTCTGCAAGGGATGGGACAGAGATCTAATGCTTTACACACTAGCTCCTTGTGAGTCCTTTGGTTTCTAAGTTGATGCAAACCATCAAGTCCCCTCATGTCAATTCTGCCTCGCAGAAACCCGATAGGACAGGCTAGAACGGCCCCTGTGGGTTCCCAAGACTGTGGCTCCTTAGGTGCATACACAGCTTCATCTTTCCCCCATGGAGCGGCCGGTGGCTTCAAAGTGCTGGCATGTCTCCTAGGCCACTAGGGTCCCTCCCAGTTGGTGCAAGGCCCATCGTGTTTGCGTCTCTTCTTTAGGAAGTTCTCCCACTGCTGATTCTCTGCCCTTTGCCCGTTTATCCGCCCCATCAGCGAAGATGTATCAGGAGGCCCTGGAAGAGGCCCAGTGTCTCCGTGTCCTTGTGGAGCCTGCAGCCCCTGGGGGAGACGAACAGGAAAGAGACCTGAGAACTGTAATTCATTAAGGCTTCCTGGAGGGAACCGGGCAAGTGCATACCCAGAGGACCTACCGACTGGGACAGGGGCGGTCTGGGAAGATTCCCTAAGGAAATGGGGTTGCTGAACTTGAGTCTTGAAGGATGTGGCCCATGAAGCAGATGAAGGGCACTCTAGGTAGTGGGGACAGCCTTTGCCCCTGTGGCCTGGGTGAGCTATGGAGATGCCTTGGTGGCCTGAGGAGCCCAAACAACTGGGGCACTGCCCCCGCCGCTTAGGAACTTCGCCACCTCCCACGTGCTGGTGCTGGGATGCAGGTCCACAGACGATGTGCCCATTTTGCAAGGCTGGTAACTTATTGCAGTCAGCCAACTTAACCAGACCATCTGTCATCACAAGGCATACCCCATCCCCCACTCTCTCTAGCCCAGTGGTTCTCAGCCTTCCTAATGCCGTAATCCTTTCATACAGTTCCTCATGTTGTGGCGACCCACCCACCAGAAAATTATATTCGTTGCTACTTCATCACTGTCATTTTGCTACTGTGATGAATTGGGCGGCCCCTATGAAAGGGTCATTCAACCCCCAAAGGGGTCGCGACCCACAGGTTGAGAATTGGTGCTCAAGCTCCCTCATCACCTGCTCCTACTCACTCTCTACTCTGTCCACCCCACGGGGCAGCTGGAGGGGGGCCCCCACGACGCAGGCCAGACTGCACTGTTCTGCGGCTCAGTCCCTGTCGCGGGGTCCTACCTCTGCAGCGGCCACAAGACTCCACCTACCTGGCAGATGGCTCCCTCTGCTCCCCGTCTCCGGGTGTCCACTCCAACCACACCAACCCGCTCGGGGCCGTTACCCCTGCTGTCCCTGCGCCCAGAACTCTTCCTGTCGACGTCCTCATGGGGTGATTCCTCCCTTCCGCTCAAATGACACCTCTTCAGAGAGGTCCTCGCCCACCAGGTGTGTCAGTTACACCATCTCCTGTCAACTTGCAAAGAGGTGGAGTCCAGCCTGTCAATCAGGTCGCAGCTCGATGACCCCATTTGGAGGTGTCATGGAGATAAAGAGCTCACTGGAGGCCAGACCCACACAGACTCTCTGCAACACATTCCTGCTGGCAAGCCACAGGAGCTACGCTGATGGAGCCAGAGCCCTGGAGCTGGAGGAGCCACGTGGAGACCCACACTAGTGCTGACGTGCTTCCACCACCACTGCATCCTCAAGACTTCCCACCCACTGGCTTGTGATCTTCCTGCATTCGGCATCATTGCATGGCTGCTTGAGTCTAAAAAGGAATCTATGGCATAGCATCAACATATGGGGTAATGTCAGACTTATGGACTTGACCTGAACTAGCTTGGAATGTTTTCTTAATGTACAATTACTCTTTGATATATAAAGTTCTCTCTTACACACATTTGAGTGTCCCTGGATGTGTTTCTCTAGTCTACCTGGACTAACACACTGTGCCACCTGATAGCATGGTATTTGTTTACTCCTTGACTGTGTTCTCCATGGATGGTCAAGGTCAAGAGCTTCTGTTTGTTCATCATTACATCTCTGGGTGGCACAGGCAGTTAAACACTCCACTATTGGTCCAAAGGTAGTTGGTTCAAATCCACCTGGAGCTGCCAGTGCCTGAGAGTCTTCTGAAAGGTCACTGTCTTGGAAGCTCTAGGCAGCAGCTCTACTCTGCACCCACGGGGGTGCCGCTTGGTGACAACAAACTGCAATGACATATTCCCCTGAGCAGACCACAAACAAACAAACATACTCCGCCGCCATCGAGACAAGTCTGACTCATAGTGACCATATAATGGAAGCAGAAAGCCTTATCTCTTTCCCTCAGAATGGCTGGTGGGTCTGAACCGCTGACTCTGTGGTGAGCCATCCAATTGTGCATTTTCTAGACTCGTGGTCTGAGCCTAGAGCTGTGCTACACACGTGGGCAGGGCTCAGTCACGTGGGTGGAAAAAGGTAACAAACGCAAGGGGGGGTTCATCCCCACCCCAGCACCAACCTCCATCCTCTGCTACCTCCTCCCACACTGTAGCTGAGGGGACAAATAGAGTGCTCGGTGACCCCCAGACTCAGTTTCCTCTGAGCTGTGGGACCCCCTTACTGGCTTGTTCCTGGCAAGTATGGACCAAAGCTGTCTTAGATGACCAGGCATCTCGCAAGCTCTTAAGACCCCAGACCCTGCTGGCTTCCCTGGGATGCACCTCCTGACCTCGGGGCACTGTCCTCCGCCAGTCCCAAGAGACGAGGTCCTTTAAACCCAGGACGTAATCTCAGAAGGGGTTTGGCTATGCCTGTGGCATATCCATACTAGTGTCTTCAATGAACATAGGTACCTGCACCCACATATTTGCGTGCAAATGTACCCACACCAAGGGGCCCTGGCAGCATAGCAGGTTATGCATGGAACTGCTGAGCAGCAAGGTCAGCGATTCAAACCCACGAGCTGCTCTGCGAGAGGAAGAGGAGCCTGTCTGCGCCTGCAAAGATGCTCGGAAACCCTCAGGGGCAGCTCGGTCCTGCCCGAAGGGTCACTTTGACTCAGAGTCCACTTCATGGTGGCACGTTGGATTTGGTTTAGGTCTCTAGCTACTTCTCTCTGTCCTCCCCTATGTGCATGCGTGCACTTACCTACAGACCAGGATGCCCAGGTTCCCCGGTATAGGTGTGCTCTCATACACCTTCCACTTCAGTTGAGCTGCTCACTACATCCTCGTCGGGTACCACTTTCTCCCTTGCCAACAAATAAATAAACTACGTGTGTGTATAATAGATAGATAGATAGATAGATAGATAGATAGATAGATAGATAGAAACATACACATACATATATATATAAGAACAAGCACATCTCTTTCCCCCAATGGCCATTGTGCTATCTCTCGCTCGCTCTCTCTCTCTCACATCTGTCTGTCTCCTCATAAAAGAGGGAGTGCACAGTATTTTCCCCTTTTGTGCTGGTCCCACTTCATCTAGCTTTAGGCCCTCTAGGTCCCCCAGGACTCCTCTGACGCCTGAAACTTTCCCCAAACCCTAGTGAGGAGTATGCTTTTGAAGACAAGATCCGATCAAACAAAGCAGAGGCCAGTTCAACCAGCTTCCCAGGCACTGCCAGTCTCATTGGTCGTGCTGCCCCGCTGTCCCCACGCTCCGTCTCCAGACGTCCCCCACCACTAACAGGTGCTCCGTGCCCACCTTCTCCCTCTTCCTCAGCCCTCAGGAGCCACTAAGAACGCTTGCCTAACCCGTAGAAGTGGAACCAGAGAATGGCTGTCTGTGTGTCCTTTTGTGACGGACTTATTTGCCTCAGCAGAACGTTGTCAAGGTTCCTCCCTGTCACAGTGTGTGCCAGGACTTCATGCTCTTTGTGTTGGTTCCACTATATGCAAGGGGGTACTCCCCCCCTCCCCAAACTGGAATTGTGCTGGGCGGAGCAGAGCATTCGTAGGACCCATTTTCCTGCTAGGTGAGCATCCAGCAGCTCACTCTGAGTCAGTGCACCCAGTGTCATCTCCTGGGAAGGTTCTCTCTGGTCTCAGTGGATGTTTTTGTAAATGTGGTTCTGCTCAAACCTCATTTTCTGTGATGACCGATTTGAGCACTGAGTGCGGCTGTGAAGTTTTGTTTCCTGCCCTGGGAAAATGCCACAGGAACTGTTCTGACGCTGAACACAGCTAACAAGGACAGCGCTGTGGGGAAAACTCAAGTGTACGAGTGATTTTCTCATTTGAAAAATGGTGAAACGTCGATTGATGATAAACCTCGTTCTGGACGTCCATCAACTTCCTGAATGGACGGAAATGTCAATTCGTAGTTCATTCCACCAGGTCAGACTGTTAATCAAGCTTTCTATATAGAGGTTCTGAAAAGATAGCGTACCAGGGTGTGACCAAAAAAGGCCTGATTTGTGGCAGACGGGGTACTGGTTTTGTCACCACGGCAGTGCACCTGCTCATGCAGCCATCTTCGTGCACAAGGTTTTGACGGAAAACTGCATGCTTTTCTTGTGTCTGTGCACACACTGGCTCCAACCACGGCGCCACCATGAGGCTATTGTGAGGATGGCATGGGACGGGCAGTGTGGAGCTCTGCTTGGCATGGGGTTGCTTTGAGTTGGGACTGATTCAGGGGCACCTAACAACAATATATAGTTATGTGAGGGGGGACTCCCCCAAAAGACCAGCATTTTTTCCCAAAGCTATGTGTTTAAATATTTTTTACAAAATAACCTTTTCACCTTCAAAGGGCTCTCCATGACGCTTACTACATTTGTCAAATCTGCGATTCCATTCTTGGAAACATTGTTCAAACTCCTCTGTTTGGACGGCGGACAGCACCTCCCTCGTTTTTGTCTTTCCCCTCTTTCTGTGTCGTCGAATCCCTGTCCTTTCATGTCCCTCTGCATTCACGGAAACAAAAAGAAGTCGCGCGGAGCGAGGTCATGGAGAGCCCTCGGAAGGTTGTCGGAGCCACTGTGTGCACAGATACGTGTGTCATCTTTGTTTCTCCGTCCGTCTGCGGATGGACCCGCGGGCTGCTGCCCCCTCTGGTTCTCGTAAACAGCGCTGCAGTGAACCCTGGTGTTCAGGGGCACCACAGAGGCGGTGGGGCAGCTCCCAAGGGAGTGAGTGCCTGGGAATGAGGGGCAAACAAGCTCCTAGTACAGTGCTTGGGTCCAGGAGTAAGAGCCGGGGTCCTGGCCCGTGTGCCACGCCCAGAGCCTGTGGGGCGGCAGAAACGGGTCGTGTCAGCAGTTCCGTGCTGTGGTTGTCTGATTCATAGACAGACGGCGTGGGGCCTGTGCCATCTGATGGCATGCGCCAGGGTGGAACTTCTTGCCTGGGTGAGAAGGTGCCCATTTCCCATCCGAATGACTACCCGCTCCTCTAACTCGTGGTTCCCGAACCTTAGTCACCCGCAGGCCCCACCGCAGTTTTCTCGGTTGCACCTGTGAAGTGCTTGTTCCCTCCTTTGCTCAAGTGTTTTAATCGACGCTTTAAAAAGCCAAACCAAACCCAGTTCTATTGGCACATAATTCACATATCATACAATTCGATAGTTCGTCCACTTCCAGAAAAGTAGTACCAGCTGTCCCCATAATTTGTTCTAGAACGTTTTCTTCAGTCTTGTGCCCATCATTAGTAGCTCCTCATTCCCCACCGCCCCACCCCCAACCCCAAGGAACCATCCATCCAGGTACTGTCTCTATCGACTCACCTATCCTGGATTTCACGTACAGAGAAACGTCCAACAAGCAAACAAACGAAAACCTAAGAACAGTAACAAAGTAACATAGAGAAAATCCCCAATGGAAAAGCAAGCAGAAAGTATTGAAAACTCGGACAAACTGAAAGTGGACCGTCAGAGCGCTCCAATGAGACGGCGTGGATCGGTCACGCACCGGCTGTCCTCTTCTCACACATGCTGCGTGGCGGCAGGCTGCTCCCACCCCTGCCCCCGGTCAGCGGGGATTCGCCGGAGGCTTCATCCATGCTGTTTCCCTTTAACATTTTTATTTTAACTGCCTGAGTCTCGTTGGGTGAATGGAGGTATTCTGAGAGGAACTAGTAGGGTGGGAATCAGGGGGAAGGGTGACAGGCCAGATAAAGTCTGGCTCAGACAGGAAGCTGGTAAAGGGAGTGGGCAGGAAACCTGGGGTCTGAGAGAGGCAGGTTGAGGGGTGAGCATCCAGATCCCAAGGGGTTGAGCAGAGGGAACAGGGGGAGTCCAAGGTGAGGCCACAGGACCCTGGAATCTGGGGGACAAACCAGGAAAGGGGCCTCTGGCTGGGGAGGTTATGAGAGGGAATTTGAGGGATTGTGAGGGGGGCTGACTTGAGGAGCTATGGTGGGAAGGGGGTTGGGGTTCAGGTTCGTGGGTCGAGGCTCTGACTGAGGACGGAGGGGTGAGCACTCAGGACAGGGCAGCATGGGAGAGGGTGGGGAGCAATCGGGAAACCGGAGGAGGCATCGAATGTCTCTAACTGTAGCGACCCCATGTGTGCAGAGAAGCCCTGGGCTCCACACGGCTCACAAGGGCGGATTCTTCAGAAGGCCTTTCTTCCTGGGTGCCTCCTTGTTCACTGAAGCCTCCATCTCTTCCGTTCCCACTTACCTGTTTGCGCCTCCCGGGAGGAGGCATAAGCTGAGGATGGTTTCAGGAAGGAGGTTTGGAAGGGGGTCAGGGCCCAGGAAAGGGCCTTAAGGAGTTACAGGGGGGAAAGACTGGTGGGGGGTGTGCAGAGAAGGACGCTGAGCTATGGGTTGAGGAGGGACCCCAGGAAATGGGCTTGAAGGGAGGGACAATGGTGGGGGAGGAGTGGGCACTGGGCGACTCTGACACCAGGCTGCACAAGCATACTGTGGCGGTGGCTGGGTCGGCCCTGGTCGGGCAGCATCCCTGTGCCACCCACGGACCACCTGAACTCACCCCAGTACCCCTGGGACATGGGCCTGGTTCTCAAGCAAGGGCTCGAGGGGCCAAAGAGGCCAACTGGTAGGCTGATAAAAGAGCGTGGAGTGGTGGGGGCTGTTGTGGGGTTAGTGGGCACAGTCACATGGGTTTGGATCCGTAGCCACCCTGCGCGCAGCAGAACGAACCCTGCCCGGTTCCATGCCATCCTCACGAGTGTTCTTTGTTTGTGCCCCTTGTGCCGTGACGAGGAAGCCCTGAAAGGCAGAAACCCGGGGCAACCTTTCAGACAGAAACCCGGGGCAACCTTTCCCAGGCAGCCCAGCCCAGCCCAGTGTTCTTCAAATGCCTTCTTGGGAGTTAGTAACTGATCCATTGAGGAGAATAATCAGCTATTTTAAAACTTGGGGTGCAGGCACAGCCCGAGTCTCCCCACTGGAGACCCGGAGAAGTGCTTTCTGAGACCATTCCGAGCTCAGGGCAGCAGGATGGGGCCAACCGCGGTGACGCCACACCAACTGACGTGGGAAATCTTTCGCCCCTGGATTCCGAAACACTGGTCCTTGGGTTCTCTCTTTGGGCAGCCTCTTCCTGATTTGTTCCGCTCACTCTTCCTGAACCATTTATTTCTAATTATTCCATTCGTTCACAAAGTTAAGGAGAAGCCAAGCCAGGTGGGGTGCCCTGGGAAGGCATGGTACCAAGGAGCTGGGCTGATATGATGAACACCGGGCATCTGGCTTTCCATAACTTTGGGGTATTGGGCTTCCAGGGGGCATCCGCATGCCTGTGAATGTAGTGCGGGTTCTCTAGCCCCTTGATTTTGCAGCAACTGATGGAGTGGCCACAGAGACCGGGGTGGGGGGTGGGGTGGGGGGGAAGGCAGGATAAAGATTGAGGAGACACAGCAGAATGGGAATCAGGGTGCTATTTCTAGGACGCGTGTCTCTGGGAGGCTCCATACACCCAGCTGTCTCCCTCAGGATACCCACATCCACTGCCATGACCCATGTCAGCCACAGTTCACAGGGACCCTGCCTCATGAAAACCCCAACTCAGAGTGACATCATGTAGGTCAGCATAGAACCAGGCACTCTAGGATTTTCAATGGCTGGGGTTTCAGAACTGGGTTGCCTGGCCTCCCTTCCGAGGTATCTCTGGGTAGCCAGGGAACCACCAGCCTTCTGGTTAGCAGCCAACCGTGTTAGTCAGATGTACCACCCAGAGGCTCCAGCAGAAGCCTACCGAGCAGATTCTCAGTCGAAATCAAACCATGTCTTACAGGATTGGGCACATCTGCTGCACTAGACCTCTGTGAAGTCCTGAAGCGCAAGGATGCCACTCTGAGGACTAAGCCACGGTGTTTCAACACATGATATGTATGCGGACGCTGGACAATGAACAAGGAAGATGCGAGAAGAACGGGTGCATTGGAATTATGGAGCTGGCAAAGAATATCGAAGACACCACGGACGGCCCGAAGAACAAACACATCTGTCTTGGAAGAAGTACAGCCAGAATGATCCTTGGAGATAAGAAGGCAAGCCTTCATCTCACATACTTTGGCCCTGTTATTAGTAGAGACCAGTCCCTGGAGAAGGACATCATGCTTGGGGCAGTAGAGCATTAGTGAAAGAGAGGCAGGCCCTCAAAGAGGTGGGCTGACATATTGGTTGGAACGTAACGACATTGATGCCGTTGGCGAAGTAACAGGCGGTGTTTCATCCTGCTGTGCCAGGGGCGAGTCAAAACCAGCTTGAGGGCCCCGGACGGCAGCAACCACCTAGAGTCTCCAAGGCTGAAGGTCATTACAAGAGCATACAACCTCATCTTTCCCCCGCAAGACAGTTTGTGGGTGTGAACTGCCAACCTGGTGGTTAGCAAGCCATAGCCTAACCCCCAGTGCCACCAGGACTCCTTATCAAAAACTGCCATAGGGTGGATTATTTCATAGGCTCTTCTGGTCGTAGCCTTTGTTACTGTCACCAAACAACCTTATCTTCCCAATGAGTTTGGGTAAGAAGGTGGGAAAGGATGCTGATTGGACCACATGAGTCAACTGTGATTGTTAACGTGGTTCATTGTGATGGTCCTCCTGCTGGGCTTAAAATGAGTCATCTTCAGTAGCAAGAAGGGAGATTCTTGCGGCCAGCAGGAGAGAAGAGCCAGGAGTAATGCATCCTTTGGGCCCTGAGATCCCTGCACTTGAACCTCCTCGATCCAGGAGACAGTCGTGACACCAGAGGAGCGGCAGCAGACGCAGAACCAAGAGCCGGAGTAGTAAACTCGCCAGCCCATGTTGTTGTTGTTTGTGATAGTTAGGTTTATTGGGCCAACCTGAACAATAGGAACATGTGGGATTAATCAGGTTGCAATTTGATTGGAGGGCAAAGAGCTAAATGACTCTGCAAGCCCCCCCCCACCTCCATCCCTCTTGCTCTCTGGTGTTCAGTGCCTGCTGGACCTTTGGAGGGGCTGCTGTAGCTAGTTCTCTGCCTCAACCTGTGAGCTACACCACCTGTGGGCCAGGCCAGCCTGTGGAGCGCATTGCTAGAGCTTGAGGCTCCCCTGAGACCTGCTTCCCCACGCCGCTGGTGTGCACATCGCTTGGGCTTGAGGCTGGTGGATCCTGTCCCCTTGGATTGCTTGCATTCAACATCCCATCCAGGCCTGCTTCGCTAAGCTCCACAGCTACTGACGGTTGGAGACCCACCTTGTCGTTTGCTGTCTGGGGGCAGACTCTGCTTGCCTTTCCCCAGGGAGGACTCTGCTGTCTGCTTCCTTGACCTTGGACCTGGCAGCCCACGTGAGTTGAAGGACTACCAGTATATTAACTGTTCCACAGAAGTGAGTTGAACTGAACCTTCTATACTACTGTGTGGATTAATTAGCTGTTATAGTCCTTCTCTGTATAAACATATATATGTAATTATATAAGTATCTGGGTCTCTCTCATTTCTCTAGAGAACCCCGCCTAACACATTGTTGTTGTCGTTAAGTGTCATTGAGTTGGTTTCAACTCCTAGAAAACCTATGCACACAGAGCAAAACACTGCCTGGTTCTGTGCTGTTTGGGCCCTTTGTTACAGGGCTCCATTCATCTTCTTGAGGGTCTTCCCCTTCGCTGCCCCTCCACTGGACCAAGCGTGATGTCCTTCTCCAGGGACTGGTCTCTCCTGACAACATGTCCAAAGTGCCTGAGATGAAGTCTTGCCATCTTGATCTCTGACCGGCCTTCTGGTTGGCCTACTTTCCAAGGCAGGTTGGTCTGTTCTTTTGGCAGACAACGGTACTTTCAATATTGTTCACCGGCCCCGTAATACCATTGCATCGACTTTTCTTTGATCGTTATTCAATGTCCAACTTTCACATGCATGTGAGGCAAGTGAAAATACTGTGGCTTGGGTCAGGAGCCATTAGTCCTCAAAGTCACATCTTTGCTTTTCAACATTTTATTTTAATTTTATTTTTTAAATAAATCATTGTATTGGGGCTCATACAACTCATCACACTTCTTACATACATCAATTGAGTAAAGCACCCCTTATACATTCGTTGCCCTCGTCATTCTCAAAATTTGCCTTCCACTTGGGTTCCTGGAATCGGCTGCTTTCCAACACTGTAAAGAGGTCTTGTGCAGCAGATTTCCCCAATGCCATGCATCCAGTGCTCTCTTGGCTGCTGCTTCCGTGAGCATTGATAGCAGATCCAAGCAAGATAAAATTGTTGACAACAACCTTTTCTCCATTGATCATGATGTTACTTACTGGTCCACAGTTGTGAGGATTTGGGTCTTCTTGACATGGAGTTGTAATCCACTCTGAACTATGACATCCTTGCTCTTCATCAGCAAGTGCTTCAAGTCCTCTCACTTCCAACAAGCAACATTCCATCATCTGCAGATCACAGGTTGTTAAGTCTTCCTTAGATCCTGATGCCACATTCTTTAAGACCCCAGTCACTATCTCTTTTGATAGCCGGGCACCATCAGCTTTCTTCACCACATTTACTTGTTCACCCACTTTGGCTCCAGCCGTTGTGTCGGGAGCCTGATGCCACATTCTTCTTCACATCCAGCTTCTCTTATTTTTTGTTCGGCATAAGATTGAATAAGTACGGCGAGAGAATATCAACCGGACGAACACCTTTCCTGATTTTTTAAAAATCATTTTATTAGGGGCTCATACAATGCTTATCACAATCCACACATACATCAATTGTGCAAAGCACACTCGTACATTCATTGCCCCACCTTTCCTGGTTTTATTCTCTTGTTCCATTTGCACAACTGTCTCTTGATCCATGTACAAGTTCCTCATGAGCACATTCCGTGTTGTGGAATTCCCATTCTTCTCAAGGCTTTCCGTAGTCTGTGATGATCCACACAGTCAAATGCCTTGGCAGTCAGCGAAACACAAGGACCCAGTTTTGTGGTATGCTCTGCTTTCAGCCAAGCTCTATCTGACATCCGCAGTGCGCTCCCTTGTTCTACATCCTGTTCTGAATCCAGGCTGAACTTCTGTCAGTTCCCTGTCAATGCACTGCTGCAACCATTGCTGGGCGATCTTCAGCAAAATGTTATTTGCATGTGATATTAATGGCATTCTTCTATAATTTTCACATCCTGTTGGCTCACCTTTCTTTGGAAGGGGTACAGATGTGGATCTCTTCCAGTCAGTTGGCCAAGTAGCTGTCTTCCAAATGTCCTGGCCTAGATGATAGAGTGCTTCCAGTGCTTCTTCAGCTTGCTGAAACATTCCAACGGGTGTCCCATCAAGGCCTGGAGCCTTGTTTGAGGCTAGTGCTTTCGGTGCAACATTAACTTCTTCTTCGGCACTCTCTGGTTCCTGCCCACATGCTACCTCTTGAAATGGTGGAACGACGACTAGTCCTTTTCGGTGCAATGACCCTGTGTATTCTTTCCATCGGCTTCTTTTTTTAAATGTTGTTTTATTGAGCTGTAAGGAACACATCGTACAATTCAATAGTTCGGTCCTCTTAAGCAGGGTGGGGCGGTCATCATGACAATCAACTTCAGAGCGTTTTCGTCCTCCTTGAATCCTTGCTGTGGACTCCCGTTTCTCCACCCTCGCCCTTCATGCCCCTGGGTAACGATTTTTCAGTTACTGTCTTTGTAAATACTGATTTCCCTATATGGAAACAACCCATGAAACAAGGACAAATAATGGGTGGAGTGGGGGCGGGGGGTCGTTAGTGATCTCATGAGGGTGAGTACCGGGCAGGACCATGTCACAAGGACCAATTGTTCTTATATGAAGGCTACAATCAAGCGACAGCTCACACTCCATTCGCACAATGATTGTTTTTCTATGTCTCTGTTTCACTTATTCCCTCATCTTTTTTCGATGCTTCATGAATCATTCAAATCTATTTTGCCCAGAGAATCTTTCAAGATTGCAAACCAAAGCTTGAAATTTTTCCTCTGGTTCTTTCTGTTTAAGATATGCTGAGCGGGGGGAGCGGGGAGGGAGGGGGAAAAAAGAGGACCTGACGCAAAGGGCTTAAGTGGAGAGCAACTGCTTTGAGAGTGATGAGGGCAAAGAATGTACGGATGTGCTTTCTACAATTGATGTATGTATATGTGTGGATTGTGATAAGAGTTGTATGAGCCCCTAATAAAATGGTTTTTTTTTAAAGATATGCTGAGCTTGTTCTTCCTTTTTGGTTTTCTAAGTCTGGGTTTTTTTTCATGATAATATTTCACTTTGTCTTCTCAAGCTACCTTTTGAAACTTTCTGTTCGGCTCTTTGGCTTCATCATTTCTTCCGTTTGCCTTCACTATTCTATGATTAAGGACAAGTTTCAGAGTCTCTGGGTGTTCAGCCCTTTCTTTCCTGTGTCTTTAATGAACTGCCTGCTCTCTTCCTGAATGATGTTCTTGATGTCTTCCCACAGCTCCTCGAGTCTTCTGACATCAGTGTTCCGTGCAGCAAATCTGTTTTTGCGATGTTCTCAAAATCCAGGTCTACTCCAAGTCCTGCTTTCACTCTCATGGGCTTGTTTTCATTTCCCTCAACTTCAAACTGAATTAACAGGAACCCTGATGGTGTGTAGTTGTCACTTGTTGGGCTGCTAACCACAAGGACAGCAGTTCAAAACCACCAGCCGCTCCTTGGAAGAAAGATGTGGCTTTCTATTCCTATGAAAGAGGTACAGTCTTGGAAACCCACAGGGGCAGTCCTACCTTGTCCTATCGGGTCACTATCCATTGAACTCAACTCGATGATAGTGAATTTTCAACCTGAACTTACACATGAGTGACTGACTGACCATTGTTCACTGACCTCATGAAAGAGCTTTGTAACACTGCCCGAGCAGGACAGAGTTGAGGCCAAGAGACCAAAGGCCAGAGAGAGGCCTGTCTTCAGGCACGGCAGAGAGGAGATCGCCTGGACTGGGAAAGTGTGTCCTGAGCATGTCTCGCGTGACTTGTAACTCGCTGACTTCCTTAACAGACCCCATATCTATGAGCACCGTCTGTGAACTCTGTGTGGCCATTGCACAAAAAGGAGTGTGATGGGAGGGGCGGCGGGTGTCAGAATCGGTGGGAAGGGTGCAGGGTGGAGGCCTGGTGGACCTCAGTCTCACAGGGATCCGCTTTGGCCGGCTGGTGCTAAGGATGGTGCCTTTTCCCCTCCCTCTCGTGACGCCAGAGAAGGTCAGACGCCGCCTCCATGTCATTTCATTCTCCTCTATTTACAGAAGCCCGGGACGGACATAGCCCGACTCCTCCCTCACCATACACCCGCTCTCCCCCCGCTTCCTCCAAGTCCAGTCTGGAACCTTTGCTCAGCGACCCCTTCCCTTCCTCCTCCTGCCCCTGCCCTTGTGCCAGATACAATTCCAGTCCCATGTGGCTGACCATGAGGGCCCGACACACACTGGACCCCAGGAGGGTTCTCCACAAGACAGCCACAGTCACCTCTCCAAATGACACGTTGACCCGTGTCTGCTCCCTGCCCAGCCCCAAGCAAGACGCCACTTTTGTCCTTGAGTAGCGGTGAGTCCTGGGGGTGCGCTGGGTGGTACAACCGTCCGAGGACGTTCACAGCCGTGAGCTGTCCGGTGCCCGTTCTAGAACTTTCTTCTGGGCTGCTGCTCAAAGGGCCCAACCCTTTTGTTCATTGACTCGCTGCCCAGTGTCTCCGTGTGCCAACGACTCGACACTATCTAAAACATTTGCTCTTAGGACAGAGAAAAGGTTAAAAAAACACCCCTGCTCAGGCGTGCACTGTTGTCTGTCTGGAACCAAAGCCTGCGGAGGGACCGCACGGGCCTCCCTGGCAGACGGACTCGTGGAGGCTGCACATGAGATGCCCGGGTCAGGCTGGAACTCGGCTCCCTCACTGGGAGGGCGAGGATTCTACCCGTGAACCCCAACCATGACCTGGCTCACCCTCACTCTGCCTTCGCCACGTTGGCTTGGTTCAAAAGAGCCGTGTTCCCTGCCAGCCCAGGGCCTCTACCCTACGCCCCCTCTACCCAGAGCACCCGCCCCCACTCCTTTGCTTACGCCCACTCTTCAAGTCTTATATCCACTCTAGCTCTGTGGTCCATCTGGACACATCCTCACCAGGTGTCAGAGCACAGTGTTACTTTGTGGGTGGTCGGTGTTGATCCCCTCAAATTGCCTGTAAGTGGCACAAGCTCATCACCAAATCCCCCTACCTGCCTCAGGGCTTGATCAGTCTGTCGCAGTCCCAGCATCTCTATCAGAAGCCCCCTCTGGCTCTGCCAGCTGGGAGCCTAGCACCTCGCTCTCAGCCAGCCTGGTGGCACAGCGCCGCTATCATTTGCGCCCCCATCTGTTGGCCCGCTGGTTTGTGGCTGCCCTTGCAGTGTGGGTTCCTCCAGGAGGGCACCACGGGAGGGTGTGAGCCCTGCCATGGCCGTCGTTTTCTGCTGGGCAGTTGTCACGGATTCTGTGTGTTTCTAGTTAGTGGCCTCAGGCTGACAGCAAGGCAAGATGGTTTGGTTGGAGACAGTCGCGTGGGCCACCTGGGTGCGGTGTACAGGTAAACCCTAGTGGTGACATCGGTGAGGGGAAACTGATTGCCTCAGATGCACACAGACCACAGCTGCGCCAGCGGCTTTCCAAGGAGCCCGGAAATGTTGATGGCCAGTCCATGAAGGACAAAAAGTTCATGGAAAAAAGCCAGTGTAAAGGCAATGGGATTTTTCCCTGAAATTTTGGAAGCCCCGCAACCCCTTCCAGCAGGGGTCCCTGAATGACTGTGTACATGGGGTGTCGTACGTCCTCCATAACCTGAAGGGTTGGAGCAGATGCCTGGCTTGTTCTTCGACCACTCTGGGTCTGACCACCCACAGCCGCCCAGCCATGTGCCAAGGCTTGGTCAGTCCTCTGGCCTTCACGGTTGCCCTGGAGACCAGCGAGTCCCACTCCCACTGCTTCCCACGGCTCTCCCATCGCATTATGCAAAAGAGCCTCACACCTCGAGGCTTTCTATAGATTATGTAAAAACAACATTTTAATACCCTCTTCCTCTTTCACTCGGGTTTTCTTTCAGTGAAGGTCTGTCTTTCTCATGTTTACGGGTGGGTTTTTAATTTTCTTCTAGTGATGGAGATGTTGGAAATCTGTGATAGAAAAAGGTATAAAGAGTCATCTAGTGGCCCTCGTGTCCACACCCACATGCACATGGTTTAGGAAATCAAGTGTGGCCCATGCAGGTGGTGTGTTAGTTGGGGTTGACTAGAGAAACAAATTCAGAGACACTCATATGTGTGTAAAAAAGAACTTTATATCAAACAGCAATTGTACATGAAGAAAACATCACAGTCCAGAACAAGTCCATAAGTCTGATATTACCCCATATGCCAACACTAGTCCATAAATTCCTCTTTAGACTCATGCAGCCATGCAATGATGCTGAATGCAGGAAGATCACAGGCCAGTGGGTGGAAAGTCTTGTGGATCTAGTGGTGGAAGCATCTCAGAGCTGGCAGGGGTCTCCATGTGGCTCCTCCAGCTCCAGGGCTCTGGCTGCATCACTGTAGCTCCATGTGGCTTGTCAGCAGGAAGATGAAGCAGAGAGTGTCCCCCACCTACAGGGAGGAAGACAGGAGTTCCCAAAATCCTAAGAAGGCCATGCCCACACAAAGGCCTCATTGGCTGTGGCCTAATTGACAGGCTAGACTCCACCCCTTCACAAGTTGACAGGAGATGATGTAACTGCCACCGATGGCATCTATTTTTCAGAGGAGATTAGCACCATTTGGAGGGCAGTGGTGGGTCCCATGGCAGGATTCTCACCTTCCAAATGGAAGACCCCGGCTCGGTTCCTTCCGATGCACCCCTGCACAACTCCCACCTTGCTGTCCTACACTGGAGGCCTGGGTGTTGCTACGAGGCAGAAGAGGTTGCAGAGGGGAACTTCCAATGAAGACAGACAAGGAGGAAAGATCTACTCCTGGAAGTCCATCAGTGAAAATCCCACAGTTCACCCGGGTCACGGCCTAAGATCATCACGGGATGGGATGCCTGGCTGGCAGTGGACAACTCGAAACCTCTCTGGACAGAGTGTTATCTCTCTGTCGTCGCCATTGTTAGGTGTCGTGGAACAAGAGAACAAACAACAGAACCAAACGCTGCCTGGTCCAGTGCCATCCTGACAATTGTTCTGTTTGAACCCATCGAAGCAGCCCCTGTGTCAATCCATCTTGTCAAAAGCCTTCCTCGCTTCTTCACTTCCCGGCTACTTTAGCAAGTTCGATGTCCTTCGCCAGGGACTGGTTTCTCCTGACAACACTCCAAAGTACATGCGATGAAGTCTTGTTATCCTTGCCTCTAAGGAGCACTCTGGATGTCCTTCTTCTGAGATAGCTTGCTCTGCTCTCTGGCAGCCCATGGGACTTCCAGCACTCTTCACGAGCGCCATAATTCAAAGTCATCGATTCTTTTTGTCTTCCGTATTCAAGCCAACTCTCACATGCCTATGAGCCAATTGGAAATAGCATGGCTTAGGTCAGGCACACCTTAGTCCTCAAAGCAACATCCTTGCTTTTCAACACTTTAAAGAGGTTGTATGCAGCAGATTTATCCAATGCAATGCATCGCTTGACCTCGTGAGTGCTGCTTCCAGGTGCATGGATTTTGGATCCAACCAAGGCAAAATCTATGACAACTTCAATCTTTTCTCCGTTCATCATGATGTTACCTATGGGACCAACTGTGAGGATTTGGGCTTTCTTTACAGAGTTGTAATCCATCTGAAGGCAACAATCCTTCAGCAAGTGCCTCAGGTCCTTCTCGCTTTCAGCAAACTAGGTTGTGTTATCTGCATATCACAGGTTGTTAATAAGCCTTCCTCCAACTCTGATGCTGCGTTCTTCTCCGGAGGATTTGGCGTCTTTCATCCTTTGCCCAGCATACAGACTGATACGTCCAGGAAGAGGATCTAACCTTGACACACGCACATGTCCTGGTTGTAAACCAAGCAGTACGCTCCGGTTCCATTTGTACAACTCTATCAGGAATAGGGAACTCAACCGCCAACGATGTGGTCAGCAGAGACCCTGGGACCTGCAAGCTTGATGCTTTCATCCTGCATCCTCGTGAGGATAACAGCCCCTCTTTCATTCCCTCCAGGCCAGACTGAGAGACTCTCTGATTGGAGGGGACCCCAGAAGGGAAGGGGTCTCCATCTCTACTCAACACAGGAAATGCTTCCCTACGGCTCCACCCTCGGCAATTCCTGAGGTGAGAGAGCAGGGTCTGAACATCATGGGGAAAGCACTTAAGAAAATGGACCAAAAACTAGGGACCGATTTTCATCTAGAACAGGACATGTTTCCATTCATACTGAGGTCGTCTGGGGGTGAGACCCACCTAAGAAAGGATCTAAGGGTCCGTTCGATCAGTCCCTCCCTTCCTTCTGCAGGACCCACATCCGACTAGACACTGGTTTGAGTCTGAATCATGCCCCGCTCAAAGCCTTGTGGAAGTCACAGTAAGGGTATAGTTTTGAAAAATATGTGCAATGGAAATTTGGGGCGATAAGGGTAGTGGTTGAGTAATATGATACTTAATGTCATCTGTACAAGTGGCAGGAGGGAACAGGAAATGGGGAGCCCTTGTTGATGAAGCAGTGAGTTCCTGCTTAGGGTGACAGGAAATCCAGCAATGATTATGGATGACGGTTGCCCAACACAATCAATGACATTAAAATCACTCAAGTATTCACCTGAAAAATGTTGGATTGGTAAAGTTGTATAATATATAAATAGATTTGTTGTTGTTTTAAATAATTTAATTGGGGGTTCTTACAACTCTTATCACAATCCATACATCCATCCATTGTGTCAGGCACATTTGTACATTTGTTGCCATCATTTTCAAAGCATTCTCTTTCTACTTGAGCCCTTAGTATCAGCTCATTTTCCCCTCTCTCCCTTATGAACACTTATAATTTATAAATTTTTCCATATCTTACACTGACCGATGTCTCCCTTCACCCATTTTTCTGTTGTCTGTCCCCCAGGGAGGGAGTTATATGTAGGTCATTTTGATTGGTTCCCCCTTGTTCCCCCCACATTTCCCTTATCCTCTTGGTATTGCTACTCTCATTATTGGTCCTGAGGGGTTTATCTGTCCTGGATTCCCCGTGTTTCCAGCTCTTAATTGTATCCATGCACATGCTCTGGTCTAGCCGGATTTGTAAGGTAGAATTGGGATCCTAATAGTGGGGGGAGCGGAAGCCTTAAAGCACTAGAGGAAAGTCGTATGTTTCATTGGTGTTGTGCTGCACCCTGACTGGCTCGTCTCCTCCCTGAGACCCTTCTGTAAGGGGATGTTCAGTGGCCTACAAATGGGCTTTGGGTCTTCATTCCACACTCCCTCTCATTCACAATGATAAGATTTTTTGTTCTTTGATGCCTGATACCTGATCCTATCGACACCTTGACACCTCGTGATCACAGAGGCTGGTGTGCTTTTTCCATGTGGGCTTTGTTGCTTCTCACCTAGATGGTCTCTTGTTTATCTTCAAGCCTTTAAGACCCCAGATGCTATATCTTTTGATAGTGGGGCACCATCAGCTTTCTTCATATTTGCTTTTGTGCCTATTTTGTCTTCAGAGATGTGTCAGGAAGGTGAGCACCATGGAATGCCAGGTTAATACAACAAAGTGTTCTTGCCTTGAGGGAGTACTTGAGTAGAGGCCCAATGTCCATCTGCTACCTTAATACTAAACCTATAAATATATGCACATAGATCTATTCCCCATCATCATATGTAAACATACTTACAGATGTACATGCCTGTATTTAGACCTCTGTAAATGCCCTTTGCCTCCTACTTCTTTCCTCTGTTCCCTTGTCTCACTATCATGCTCAGCCTTCGTTTGGGTTTCAGTAATTCCTCTCGGTTACATTGCCCTTGATCAAACCCTACCAGGCCTCCTACACCTTCCTTGCCATCAATTTTAGATCACTTCTTGTTCTCTTGTCCCTGGGTTTATTAACACCCACTTCCTTTCCCCCACCTCCCCCTCTCCCATGTCCCCCTGGAACCATCGGTCCTCTTGTTTTCTCCTCCAGATTGTTTATCTCCCCTATCTTATCTAGATAGACCCGCAGAGATAATAATATGCACAACAAACAAGATAGAGCAAAACAAAGCAACAAAAGAAAATAAAACAACAACAACAACAAAAGAGAAAAGCCTGTAAATAGTTCAAGGTCTGTTTATTAACCTTTAGGACTATTTTCTGGTCAAGTCTGATGGGGTGTCACACCCTAGCCCCAAAGTCTATTTTTGGTATTCCCTGTGGACTTCATTGCTCCGCTCCCTAGCTGTTCTGTTGCACACCTTAATGTTTCGCCTCAGTGTGGTGGGGTCAGATCAGGTGCAATGCCCACACTGTGTCTCCAGTGTTGTCCCCGATAGCGCTATGGGTCAGGGAGGGGTGTCATGTCTCATAGTGGGGCCAGTCCCATGGTCCTCTTGGTGTATGGGCTGCTCTGAGCAGGGATATCATCCTCAAGGCTTGGTGGGCCAGGATGTGTTCCACTCTCTTTTTCTCCCCCTTCGTTTGCTCCCATGTGTTCTAATTAGACACGTCCCTTTTCCTGAGCTGTAGCTTCAGTGCTTTCCTCTGAAGTGAACTCTGCGGGGAGGGCAGGGGTTGCCCACGTAGTTGGAATGGGGGTTGGCCCCCCAGACCTCTGCACTGGTTCCCTGCTTCATGCCGGAATGTTACATCCACATCTTGGAGCCCAGGGTCGAGGTCTGGTCCCTTTCCCTGTGGAGATATAAACAATACCCTCCCCTTGGGTGGGTTAGCGCCCTGTTCCCCCACTACCCATGTCTTTTTTTCCTTTGGTTACCATATGTATCCCTGGTTTTCGTCTGGCCCTGTGTTACATCTATTTTTATGACAAAAGAAAGCAAACAAAACTAAGCACCTGGAAATAATCCTGACAATTTCCAACTTGACTGATTTTGGATTCAAAGTTGCCTGAGTCAGCAGCCTGTCATCTGACAAACAAATTTTGGACTTGCGTTGTTTCCTGCTCTAGATTACTATAAATACATTGCTCTGGATTATTCTCGAGGGGGGAAAAAATCTACACATGACGATTGTTGAAATGGCAACTGTTTTGCCACCATAAAAAAATCAAATTCAAAAAACGTAGTAATAACTAAACATGTATGGCAAAGTGTGACTGGAGCTACCAGGCAGGTGCACACACAAGATGCGAGAGTTTTCTGTCGGTCCATCTTAGCGTGCTGGAAAGGCTTCCTGGAGGAGGGGATGCTGGTCCTGTGTGGTGAAGGGCCAAGCGCGATAGGTAAGGCCCACCATACAAGGTGTGGAGTGTCCATAATGCTGACAGGAAGCTGCAGGTGTGAGGGGGCAGTGGTGGGGCCGGAAGTCAAAGCAACATCACAAAGGCCTTGGGTGTGACGCTGAGCAGTGCGTACCTTCGGAGAGGTGGGGCACTTACTGTGGAGGCCAGAGAGAGACCCAGAAAGCCAAAGGATGCGGTGTGGTGGGGAACTAGAAGGAGAACAGACGTGAGGCGGCCGTATTCAGACTCCAGGTGAGAAGCCAGGAGGGTGTGCACTAAGGTGAGGGCAGTGAAGAAGAGGAGGAGGAGGAGGTAAGACCAACGAGAGACAGCACCCAGCGGACACTGTGAAGGAGTTCTCTGGGTTATTCCCGGGCTTTGGGCTTGGCTCACTACACACTGGCCATGCTGTTCATTGACAGAATTCTGGAGGGGAAGCAAGGTCCTTGGGATGGTGGGTGAGAAATAAGTGCAAGGGGTCAGACTCCCTCCACCCCCTCTCCACCAGCTCCCAGAGATTTTAAGGATGGAAGATGTTAGAAGCAGAAGGAAGGACAGAGAAAGACGTTCTCCAAGGAGGAGTGTGAGGGCAATGGGGCCTCAGACTACATGCCCAGTTTTTCTGAGGAAAAGCTTGTGTTAGTCTGGGTGGACTAGAGAAATAAATCATAGACACTCATAGGTCTATAAGAAAGAGCTTTATATATAAGAGCAATTGAATATTGAAAAAACATCCCAGCCTAGTCTGGATCAAGTCCATAAGCCTGATATTAACCCATCTGTCTGATACCAATCTAGAAAGTCTTCTTCAGACTCAAGAAACACCTGCAATGGCGTGGAATGAAGGTCAGTCACAGGCCAGTGGGTGGAAAGTCTTGTGGATCCAGTGGCATTGTAAGCATCTCAGCACTGGCAGGGGTCTCCACGTGGCTTCTCCAGCAACCAGGTCTCTGGATGCATCAGGATAGGTCCATGTGGCTTCTCCTCAGGGATGTCTCACAGGCAGTGAGTAGAGAGAGTGTGTGTCTCTCCAGCCTCCAAGAAGGAAATACAGGAGTTCCCAGAATCCTCAGAAGAAGGCCCTGCCCACACAGAGGCCTCATTGGCTATCACCTGATTGACAGGCTAGACTCCACCTCTTCGTTCTTAATCCTCTCAAATTGACAAATGATTATATAACTACCGCACACTGCGTTTCTCCGCACAGCTTTGGAAGGAGTCACCTCATGGACGAGGCATCCCTGAGGCTCCGGAGTCGTTGACATTTGGGCCGTTTCAGCACTCAGACGATGAAACATAGGGTGGAGCGATTCACACCCTGGTTGCCATCTGGGAGCTCTGCTGAGGCAACGTGGTCCCCATTGAGTTTGATTCCATTTTTAAATGTTAGGCTTAAAAAAAAAACAACTCTACAGACTTTAAGGAGTCAATCATTTGATAAGGCATGCTCAGGAACAGCGGTCCCCTCCATCATTTTCCTGTTCTCCTGAGGCAACTCCCTCAAACTCCTTTAATAACGGACTCTTTTAGAATTGACTTCCGTAACCCTAAACAGCATGGACCCATTGGCATGTCCTGATTTTTTTTCATGATTAAACAATTATGATTGAGTTGCTGGCAACCCATGCCTCTCAGAGCAGAAGCATGCACCATAGGGTTTTCCAGGGGCTGGTTTTGGGGGGCCGTTGGTCACCAGACTTTCTTCCAAGATGCCTCTGAGTAGACTCAAACCTCCAACCTTTCCATCAGCAAATGAGCGCATGAAGCATTTGCACCACCAGGCAAGGATCCAGCAGTACAGCAGGCAAGGATTTCCTTGTGCGGTCTCCCAGCTCTTCTCAACCACATGTAGGCCCACTGTCCACACCCATACCCACACATCCTGTGGTTACCATGGCTCTCAGGGTTGGCATGATTGTGTGGGTACATGGTTTTCACAACAGCGCTGCTTCTGGTAGACCAGGACATATGTTTGGTTTTTTTCCCTTTCCCATGCAGTTTTTTTAATTTCATGGTGTTAACTGCCCTGCTTTGTCGTGTATTGAGTTACAGATGTAGTACTTATTCACTAGTTCAACTCCATCTTCCCCCAGTTGTGCAAATCTCTTGAGAAAGCAGTCATCTCCTTAAGTAGATCTTCACACCGTCTTCCAACTAGCTTTAAGCTGAACTGGATGCTTTCTCAGAAAGACGAGGCTTTCTACTCCTGTAGAAACTCTGCTGGTGTTGTGGTTACATGTTGGGCTGTGATCCACATGGTCGGCAGTTCAAAACCACCAGCAGCTCCTTTGGGGAAAGACTGGGCTTTCTACTCCTGTAAACACACAGCTAAACAGTCTTGGAAACCCACGGCGGTGTCCACCAGAGTCAGCAGTGACTCTATGGCAGTGAATTTAAGTTTTCTACTCCCATAAAGAGCTACCATCTCGTAAACCCACAGGCACAGTTCTACTCTGTCCTAGAGAGTCACCATGGGTTGGCATGGACCCTGTGGCAGTGAGTTTGTGCCTATTTTCCATGCTTGGTGCAGAGCTGGCCACTCCAAACCCCCCTCCCCCAACCCACCCTCGTTGCTGCCCCTGGTGTTGAATTCTCTTTCCTGGATCCCACCTCTTCCCGTCTTGGTTTGCTCCCCTGGCAACCCAAACCAAAACAGTTGCTGTCAAGTCCACTGAGACTCATGGCGACCCCATGTGGGTTGGAAGAGAAGTGTACTTCATGGAGAGTCGATGGCTTTGACCTTTCCGCAGGAGCTTGCCAAGCCCTTTAGAGGGGCCTCTGGGTGGATTCGAACCATCAAGTTGTTACTAAGTAGCTAAGCCTGTAACCATTGTTGCCCCACCCATGGATCCCCTCCCTGACACATTTAGAGTCCCTAACTCAGTGGTTCTTCACCTTCCTAATGCGGTGACCCTTTAATACAGCTCCTCATGTCTGGTGACCCCCAACCATAAAATCATTTTTGTTGCTGCTTCATCACTGTCATTTCACTACTGTGTTAAATGGGCAACCCCTGTGAAAGGGTCATGTGACCCCCAAAGGGGTCTCCACCCACAGACTGAGAACCGCTGCCCTACCTGGTAGTAAGGAGGCCTGGTGGCATAGTGGTTACAAATTGGGCTGTTAATCACAAGGTCAGCAGTTCAAAACCACCAGCAGCTCCTCAGAAGAAAGATGGGCTTTCAATTCCTATAAAGAGTTGCTGTCCTGCAGGGTCACTCGGTGTCGGCACCCACACGATGGCAGGGAGTAATCTCTCAACAAGGGTGTGATATTGTGACTTCACACCTTGCCAGAGGGTGCTGTCAGCCACTAGGGGACAGTCTTTGCTGCCATTCTGCAGAGGCCCGGAAGGCTTCACTTCAATGCTGGGGGCTCACTTTAAGTTCCTTGGCAGTCAGCCAGCCAGAGTAACGCAAGGAGCCCAGACTCCCTTTCAGGATGCAATTCTGAAAATATATATTCTCCTTTGCCTTCAAGGTGTGCCTATAGATCTCTGTCATTACAATCTGTAGCTGTTCTGCTTCTAGCACATGGTAGACCAGATAGCCTTTGTGTGAGGGCTTTACCATGAAACATATCTAGGTACTGAAGTAAAATATTAATTCTTTTTTTTAACGTTTTATTAGGGACTCATACAACTCTTATCACAATCCATACATATACATACATCAATTGTATAAAGCACATCCATACATTCCCCGCCCCAATCATTCTCAGAGCATTTGCTCTCCACTTAAGCCCTTTGCATCAGGTCCTCTTTTTTTTTCCCCTCCCTCCCCGCTCCCCCCTCCCTCATGTGCCCTTAGTAATTTATACATCGTTATTTTGTCATATCTTGCCCTATCCGGAGTCTCCCTTCCCCCCCTTCTCTGCTGTCCCTCTCCCAGGGAGGAGGTCACATGTGGATCCTTGTAATCAGTTCCCCCTTTCCAACCCACTCACCCTCCACTCTCCCAGCATCGCCCCTCACACCCTTGGTCCTGAAGTTATCATCCACCCTGGAGTCCCTGTGCTTCTAGCCCTCATATGTACCAGTGTACAACCTCTGCCCTATCTAGCCCTGCAAGGTCAAATTCGGATCATGGTATTTGGGGGGAGGAAGCATCCAGGATCTGAGGGAAAGCTGTGTTCTTCATCGGTACTACCTCGCACCCTGACTGACCCATCTCCTCTCCTAAACCCCTCTATGAGGGAATCTCCAGTGGCCGACACTTGGGCCTTGGGTCTCCACTCTGCACTTCCCCCTTCATTCAATATGGGGAATACATATATACTTTTTTTTTTGCATGATGCCTTATACCTGGTCCCTTGGGCACCTCATGATCGCACTGGCTGGTGTGCTTCCTCCATGTGGGCTTTTTTGCTTCTGAGCTAGATGGCTGCTTGTTCACAAAATATTCTTATTGCTGAGCTCCTATCCAAGAAAGCAAATACAAAATAGATTTTGTATTTTTATGCAAATGATGTACGCACTCAAGGTTTCTTTGCCAATCCCCCAGGTATTTTCGTAGGCGTACTATGCTAATTTTTTAACAGTGATGTGTAAAAAAGATTTGTATAGCACTACATGCAAGATTGCCTTATAGGGGAAAGGTATGGTTAGCAAGCAAAGATAGAAATCATGCATTTGTGTAAAAATATAGTACATGCATACTATATACCAGCAGTTCTCAACCTGTGGGTCGTGACCCCTTTGGGGGCCGAATGACCCTTTCACAGGGGTCGCCCACCCGATTCATCACAGTAGCAAAATGACAGGGATGAAGTAGGAACAAAAATAATTTTATGGTTGGGGGATTCACCACCTGAGGAACTGTATGAAAGGGTTGGGGCATTAGGAAGGGTGAGAACCATTGTCATGTATCAATGTGGAGAGCGCACAGAAAAGGGGTGAGTCGTGCCCCACCCCTCCAGGGAGCAGGTCCTAGTGTCAGCACTGCCACCATTGAGAGTTCATCTTAGGCAAACTTTTTGAGAGACATCAAGCTGGTTTTCACAGTGGCTGCACTGGTTTACCTTTCCACGGAGGGGGAGGGGGGCTGGGCTTTCCCCATATCCTCACTCACACGCTCTGGGTTTGGTTTCCTGGATGGCAGCCATGCTAGTGAGGGGGGTGGGGTGTATGTGTAGCATCAGGTTGGGTTTGGATTTGCCTTCTCCCCAGGACAAATGAGGTTGAGCATCTTTTTTCATGTGCTTGTTGACAATCAACAACCCTCATCAGAACCAAGATCTCCAGATGTTTTCTCCCACTCCTGGCGTGATCTTGTCACCTTCTGGATGACAGCTTTTGATGGAGAGAACGACCTTGATTGTGGAAGTCCAGCTGGTCTACCTGAGGTCTCGCTGGTGCTTTTGAGGACCTGACAACCCACTGCCAAGGGCCATGTGCTGACACGGACTTAATACTTTTAAAAATCAAATAAATTGATTATGATTCAAAATGAACATATAGACACATGTAATATAGAGTATGCTGTCCAGGACTTTTTTTTCCAGTGAATTTCTCTATGAGAGGTACTCAATACTTAGATAACTCTCCTCCTCCTGAGAAGAACCGGCCGAAAGGTCAATGCTATGCTGGTTTCTGCCAGAGAATAGCAATAATCATAATAATAACTCTTACATGTTCTACTAGGATAAAATGTTATAATTACAGATAAGGTTTATGAGTATGTCCTGTAGATTGTATATAAAGTGTATCATGTAAATCATAGATAATATATATTCCTGTGTATATTAGATAGATAGTTGTTTAGGTACCATTGAGTTGGTATAATGCATGGCATAATGACCTGATAGACAGCAGAATGAGACACTGTCTGACCGGCACCAACCTCACAATGGTAATGCTGGCGTCCACTGTGCCAAACCACTTCATGGAGGGGCTTCTTATTTTTTCTTAACCCTCGGCTTGTCTGACCAGAGACCGGTCCTGTCTGATCACACGTCCGAAGTCCGTGAGAGGAAGTCTCACCAGCCGTGCTCCTGAGCCTTCTTGGCAGTGGGATTTGAGAGCTAGACAAGGAAAGAGATGCAGCGCTCTGTCGTGGCTTGGCATGTGTTACCTGGGTTACGTCTCACAACTCAATGTAGCCGAGTTTCGGTCTTTTGTCTACAGAATTCAAAAACTGAGAGGTTAAGTAAGTTGCCCAGGGCTTAATCAAGAGATTCAAAATATCACATCATTTAAGGTTTAGTTGGTTGGAAATCCAAACTCCTTCCTTGCAGTAGAAATTCCTTGTAAGCTGAATCAGTAAGCTGAATGGCAAAGCAGGAAGCAAGGCTATTAAGAGGAAGGCAAGGCAGGAACCATCTTCTATTTAGATAAGCAATGGAGTATGGTGCTTCAGGAGAAATTTATGTACAGATTATTGTTTCCTGAGATCATCGGAAAACCAGCTTTTTCTCGAATAGTTTGGGGTACACAACTTCCTTGATTTTCACTAGATTGTTCAAAGTGGGTTAGAGATAACAACCCCCCCTATTGCCTTCTGTCTCATGCTTGCAGAATAAACTTAAAGTTTCTCTAATCAACCTGGTGTCTGGGTTTAGCTGAAACGCTGATGGGCAATCTGGGTCCCTTGTTCCTGACAACAGCGATGGCAGGGCAGAATTTCACATTCATGCCAGCTAAATGCAGGGCTCACAATACTGCCTCAATTCCACCACAAAACCTCTCCCTGCCACTGAGTCAATTCCGAATCATCTCGACTCATAGAACAGCCCCTGCCAGTTTCCGAGACTCACTCTTTGCGGGGTAGAAAGCCCCATCTTTTTCCTCTGGAGTGGCATCCTTCTCTTGTGGTTAGGAGCCCAACACATCACCACCACAAAAGGTAACCCCAAAGCGTGCTTGCGTGCTGAGTTAGAACCTGGGGCACTTGATCAAACTGCAGCGTGGCCCCAGAGGAGTGCGCCTGAGAGACTGTGTGAAGCGCAACTCAGGAAGCCTGGCCTATAGGAACTCTGATGAGAATTAGCTACGAGACACCATTTTCTCATCTGTAAACCAAGCACCACATTCATGGTTGAAGAGACTGGGTGGTCCAGAGAAAAGAAAGTGAAGTCTCAGAAGGTTTGTTGTTGTTTTTAAATGGGGGGTTTGGGGATTTCTGGAGAATGATGGGAAACAATGGGGGGAACTTTTAGAATAAAAATGAAAGCAAATTCACCGCTATCCAATTGATTCCGACTCAGAGGACCTATAGGACCCAGGAGAACCCCCTCTGTCCATTTCCAATGCTGTGAATCTTTCCTGGGCAGAAACCTTTGCGTCTCTCTCATAGGGTGCCTGAAGGGGATGAGCTGCTAACTGTGTGGAGACCAGCCCGACTCACAGCCTATGACACCAGTAGGGCTTGAAGTACAGACATTCATAGCCAGGAATCCCTTCCCCAAACTTCCCAGTGCAATCTAAGACTCCAGCAGGTCTTCCAAACAATGTACGCCTCCGGGAAGTGATAATTTGAATCCAATTCTCTGGGAAACCAATGGTTCCAATAGCAGCCCCTCCCCCCGACTCCTTGTTTTAAACTGCTTTATGGGCACTTCATCCACATACCATTCCATGGTTTAGCAATATCAAAAAAGAGATGTACAATCATTACCACGACCCATTTTAGCACATTTTTCCTTCCTTGTACTCAGTGTTATTCATGTCATCACTTTTTTTCTAATTGTGGCAAAAATATACACAAAACATTCTCTAATTCCACAACTTCTGCCTGTGTAATTTAGTGCCATTGATTATACTCTTCATGTTGTACAATCATCAATATCCTTTCCCAAATAATTCCACCTCCATTAGCATAAATTCAAAGCCCCCCGAGCAACAATAATTTCCCCTTCACCCATGGTAACTGTTGGTCAAGTTTGGTTTCTTTTTTTAGTAGTTTTCTTAATGTAGTATTCACATATCACACACTTCATGGATAAATCGTTTTTAAAAGTTGTATATACATCATCATAATCAGTTCTGGTGCTCCGTCCCCATTTTCACATTAATTGTTTGTGCCTCAAATCCCCTTAACCTCCCCACCTCCCACCCACTCTCCACATCCCGGTGAACTATTGTATCATTTATTGTTTCTATGCTTCGACTGCTTCTGTGCTTCACAAACTGGTAAACTCAACAGAAATAATTTTAAAATACACAAACAATAAAAAAATAAAACAGCAAGAAGAAAATAAAGATAAGAATACAAATAAATAGTAAGAAAGAAATGACCACCATCAATATTTTAAAAGTCAGAGAAGACATTTCTGTCATGGAACAGCAAAAAATACTTGAACCTAGAACAAGTTAAGGTTGGGTCAAGAGGGAGGTGTTTTAGTCTGGGTTGACTAGAGAAATAAATCCAAAGATACTCATGTGTGTGCAGGAGAGAACTTTATATCAAAAAGCAATTGTACATAAAGTAAACATCCCAGCCCAGTCCAGGTCAAGTCCATAAATCCAATATTAGCCCATATGTCCGTTACCAGTCTATAAATTCTTCAGACTTACACAGCACATGCAATGACACCAAATGCAGGAAGATCAATCACAGGCCAGTAGGTGGAAAGTCTTGTGGATCCAGTGGCAGTGGAAGCATCTCAGCACTGGCATGGACCTCCACCTGGCTCCTCCAGCTCCAGGGCTCTGGCTCTCTCAGTGTGTCTCCGTGTGGCTTGTCAACAGGAATGTCTCACAGGGAGTGTCTCTGGTTTCTGATTAGCTATTTATCTCCTTCACGCCTCCAAATGAGGTCATCAAGCTGGGACCTGATTGACAGGCTAGATTCCACCCCTTTGCAATTTGACAGGAGATTATGTAACCGCCACAGAAGGTCAAATTTGATTTGACCAACATATTTGATGCATCATAATCAAGATTACAATAATCTCTGATATAAAGCCGTTTAAGTCCCTTGTCTGTGACTAGAGGGGATCTGCCAGAGGCTTAATCTGACTACATGCACTGCCACTGTTTTCCACAGCCTTCTACAAATTGGGTGTTCACAATTTCAGCTCTGACTTTTTTTCTTGGTCATATTTGGGTTTTGTTATTGTCATCTTTGGATCACACAGGTTAAGGTTTTTCTTCTGCATGGACTTAGTTGACTCTTCACTTAGATAGCTGCTTATTTGAATACAAGTCCCCAGGCTTGTTTTCTCTCCGCCCCCCCCTCACTCAGGCTTACAGCTTGCAGACACTATTTCAATTGATAGCCAGGCATCATCTGCTTTCTTCAACACACTTTGCTGTAGCACCCTTACCTTCAGTGATTTCTTCATGAAGATGAGTATGGAGCTGGGCCATGATATAAGAGCTAACTGTTTGTGGACTGGGCCTAGAATTACGTGGGATCCCAGAATCCATCTGCTTGCTCACGGATAATGAATGACTCTGGTTTACTTTGGTTGTCATATGATGACGACAACAACAACAAAACCTACAAGACCAACAACAACAACAAAAAACAAAAAAAAGGCAGAAAAACAAAGAAACAAAAAGAAAAGGCATTGTCATTCATCCTCTAGGGGTATAAGGCAATGGCACTGATAACTTCAGCAATTTTTCCAACGACACTGAACTCCAGACACAGTCGATATGAGGAGCCTATGTGAGTAATGTCCAACCATGAGCCGCAACCCATGAGTTGTTGTCCTGCACAATTGGATCTCCCAATCGATTGGGCTCTGACTACACTGAGCATGGGGATTGGTGCCAGGGGAAAGCTTCCTGGATCAATTCTTCCGAGTGCAGCTCCCTGTCCAACAGATCAAAACCGGTCACAGCAATGCAAGGAGAACATCAAATTCATAAATGGATGGTGATTCTGGGTCTCTTCCAAGGTCCAGTGACCACCACTTCCACAGTCCCGGGGTGGCTCCTTTCTGTTACAGGCAGCTTCGAGGCAGGGCTCAGTTCTCTCAGTTGGATCTCTACTTTGGGTCTCTCTGGAGTGGCCCCTGGGGGATGCCAGCCTGCCTGCAAGGCCAGTGTCCAAGGTCACCATGGTGCTTAGTCCATGGTGTGGTTCACCAAGGGTAGTGTCTGCCCAGGAACATAAAATCTAGGGGGTCTATGGTCCCCCTAGGTTCCCTACAATCAATTCTGTTGTGAGGTTGCTCCTCCCCCTTCACCCACCATATTCACCAACAGAAATATCCGTGCCTCCTCCAAAATGTAGCTGCTCCCCTCCCAGCAAGGTTCTCCTTCCATTCCTGTGGAGGGCCCATGATGGGTCACAGCCTGGTCTCGATGCTGTATCGCCTCAAGTGGATGGCCTTCCCCCCCCACCCCCCCGTTGAAGGAGTGACTACAGCCAATGTGAGTTCTCCTCTTTTTGAATTTTGTCTTGAGTGCTTTCCACTTCAGACAGCTCAGCATGTTCTTCCCTTTAGGTTCCCTAATTCTAGACCCTGCACATGTTGTGATGTTTGCCTCTGTCTTCTTGAGCTGCTATTTGACATTTTCTACTCCGCTCCTTGATTTCAGCCTTGCTTCCATTTGCTTCAGCGAATCTACGATGAAGAGCGAGTTTCAGATCGTCTTCTGGGATTTCCCATGTGCTCTCATAGATTCAAAGGAGCCCTGATGGGGTAGTGCTTACACTTTGGACTACTAACCACAAGGTCAGCAGTTTGAAACCTCCAGCCACTCCTTGGGAGAAAGACGGGTCTTTATACACTCTTAGAGTTACAGTCTCTGAAAATCCCAGGGGCAGTTCTACCCTGATCTATAAGGTTGCTATGAATCCAATCGGCATCGACTTGATTGATTCATCTAGTCCAGTATTTATCAACCTCCCTAATGCCATGACCCTTTAATAAGTTTCTCATGTTGTAGTGACCATAAAATTATTTTTGTTGTTCTGTCATCACTGTCATTTTGCTACTGTTATGAATCGAGTAGGCAACCCTGGGACCCCACCTCCCCAAAGGGGTCGCGACCCACAGGTTGAGAACCACTGATCTATTGCGAGAAGCCCTGGCTGATGGTACACATGGGACTGGGGATCCTGCAAAGCCACGCTACGCTCGCTGTGAGTGGCTTTCATGTCAACAGCGTGAGACAGATACTAGTATTTCATCACAAAGGCTGAGGACCTACATCTTTGAAACCCACCTGGACGTAGCTAACGCGGAGTTTCACCTGGGCCCATCACTACGACCTTGGCCTTGGCTGGACCCCGCTCTGGGAGTGAGCGGCTCACCTGCCCGCAGAGCCGCTTCCCCCCGGGGCGAGTCCGCCCGGAACCGGCAGGCGGCAGCCGATAGCTCTGTGCGCTCCCGGACCTCCTTGGAGACGTCTCCACCGAGGATGGCACTCCAGTCGCCGCCTTCCTTAGCTTCTCCCGCTCCCCTTCTCCTTGCGGCTGGGGTCTCGGAGGCCCCCGGTGGGTCCTAGCGTCGGGGTTCAAGCTGGAGCAGCGCTGCGAAGGCCACAACCAAGCTTCTGCAAGTTTCCCAGGAGTGCAGCCGGGCCGGGAAATCTGTAAAGCCCAGAGTCCACCCAAAGTCCAGCAACGCGCTGGGCGCGCAGCCAAGAAAGAAGTCGCGATTCCCTCTTGAGATCTTGGGGGGACTTAGGGAGCGCCCGCCGTCAGGACCCCGGCTTAAGGGATGCGGGCGGGTGCCCTGGTTTCTTGGAGCCGGGTGACCTCGGCAGGACAGGACGGAGCGAATCTTCTTGCGGGTCCCCTGGGAGAGGGACCCGGGAGCTTGGGGGCAGTGCAGGGGTGGCCTGCCGGTAACCCGGCGGTTTCCATGGTGCCGGGGCGTGGGGGGCAGGATGCATCTCTGGGCTGTGGCGAAACAACCACGCCGCCCACCCCCTCCCCCGACAAGAGGGGGCGGGAGGGGGCGGTCACGTGCGCCCGAGGGGGCGAGGCCCCAGCCGGCCCAGGGCACAGCGAGTCTGCCGGCTGATCGCACTGGTACTCTAGAAGGGAACTTCTTCCAGGACGGAGGGGACCGAGTGGATGTGACCCGAACGCCTGGGAGGGACTCCAGACAGAGGCAGCCAGGGCCGTGCCTACGTCCGCGGCCGGCCTGGGGGACAACTGTGGCCGCCGCGGGTCCGGGAAGGGAGCCCCAAGGAAAAGTCGTCGCAGGAACTTGGGGCCCGAACTCCCGGGGCAGAGGGAGGGGAACGCGCCCTGTTAGCTCTGGGGAGGCGCTTGAAGCCACTGTCTTCTAAATCTGCCGGCGCCCTCGGCACCTGTCCGGGGTTCCTGGGCCCAGAGCTCCGGGGAAGGCTGTGGTCAGCATGGTGAATGAAGGTCTCCAACAGGAGCTGGGCCCGGGCGCCCACGTGCAAGAGCCTGCCCCGTACGAAGAGTCCAGCGACTCGGCACAGCCCAGCTTCGAGGAGGATCCCAGCGCGACTGTCCATGCCAGCGTCTCGGGCCACCCCAGCGTCTCGATCCACACCAGCATCTCGGGTCACCCCAGCGTCTCGATCCACACCAGCGTCTCGGGGCACCCCAGCGTCTCTGGTCACCCCAGCGTCTCGACCCACCCCAGCATCTCGGGTCACCCCAGCGTCTCGACCCACCCCAGCGTCTCCATCCATCCCAGCGTCTCGGGTCACCCCAGCATCTCTGCCTACCCCAGTGCCTTGGCTGGCCCCAGCGGCTTGTCCCACCCCAGTGGCTCCTGCCCGGAAGACCTGAGCGTGATCAAGGTGAGCCGGCGCCGCTGGGCGGTGGTCCTGGTGTTCAGCTGCTATTCCATGTGCAACGCCTTCCAGTGGATCCAGTACGGCGCCATCAATAACATCTTCATGAAGTTTTACGGGGTCAGTACTTTGGCCATCGACTGGCTGTCCATGTGCTACATGCTGACCTACATCCCCCTGCTCCTGCCCGTGGCGTGGCTGCTGGAGAAATTCGGCCTGCGCACCATTGCCCTCAGCGGCTCCGCTCTCAACTGCCTCGGCGCCTGGGTGAAGTTGGGCAGCCTCCAGCCGCACCTCTTCCCGGTCACTGTGCTGGGCCAGGTCATCTGCTCCGTGGCTCAGGTCTTCATCCTGGGCATGCCCTCCCGAATCGCTTCAGTTTGGTTCGGGGCTAACGAGGTTTCCACAGCTTGCTCCTTGGCCGTCTTTGGCAACCAGGTGAGTGAGGTTGCCTGTGGGTGGTCAGCGGGGTGAGTGTGCTGGCTTGCCCTTCTGTGTTTGCCTGGAGCTTTCTGGCTCTTCACACAGGTGTGTGACTCTGGCTGCCTTTGTGACTGCAGGGTGACAGTGTGTCAGGGGATTGTGACCCAGGGGTATTTGAGGTAGAGGGGTAGGGGTGGGGAGGTAAAAGACCTTTCTCTTGCCCCAACTGAAAGGGGCCTTCTAGAACACACATAGCCTGCTCAGACGGGTCATTCCTGAACCTGTGTGGGTCCCGCAGCTTAGGTAGGAAGCAGTCTTTCTGGGGCAGCCACCCTGGGCGTGAATCATGGTCCTCTGGTTGGTGTTCGCACATGGGGCGATTTGAACCTTGAACCCAGCTGGCTCTCACACAGCCCTGCCTCCTGTTCCAAGCAGAGCTGTGTCTCCTCTTTGACATGCAGCTAAAGGCCTGTGGACCCAGGAGACCAGGTCTGCTGTCACTCTCCTTCCAAAGAGTCTAGAGCCAAGTTCATTCAGGAGGGTGTAGACTAAGTCCCGGCCTCTGGATTCCCAAGACCTAGAAGAGGAGCTGACTTAAGCAGCTCATATCTGTACCCCTCTCTTCCGTTGGTTTAGAAGGAGAATCCCCAAATCTCTGCTTCTCACTCAGGTTATGATCTGGAAAAGCTGGGTATGTTGTCTGACTGAATGTAAATACGTTTGCTCATTTTTTCCAAATATTTGAAGCAAATGTATGTGGGACCCTTCTTCATCTGGGCCGCTGCCTATGTCTGTCTCCTTCCCAAGTGCACGTGGTAGCGCCTCCATGTTTAACAAATTACCAGTAACTCCTATTTCTCACAGGGTGGCAGTGAGTGAGACTTGTTTCTCATGGACCTATTTTCTCTTACCTGCTCGTTTCATTTAGAAAGGTGTCATTTGGGACAAAATCTTTCCCAAATCCTCTCTAAAGGCAAATGTCCACTCTGTCTTTATCCACAAGGAAGATATCTTGAGCTGAACTTTCCCCTTCCACGAGTAAGTAATAGTATCATCAGTTAATAGAGCAAACAGGTCACTTCTAGGACACAAACAAGCAAGATACAGTCCTTTGCCCATGTTTACCTATGGGTTTGGAGATTGACGATGGAACCCTGATGGTATAGTATAGTAGGTTGCCTGTTGGACTGCTAACCACAAGGCCAGCAGTTTGATCCCCACAGCTGCCCCAAGGGAGAAAGGTGAGGCTTTTTTCAACTTCAAGGATTTATAACCTCAGAAACCCACAGGGCAGTTCTTTGTTGATGAGTCAAATAGGACTCAAAGTTGTCTCGATGGCAGTGAGATTTTTGTTTGTGTTTTTATTTTTATTGTTTTAGATTGGATTGACTTGAGGCCTCCGTGTGGATGAATCTTTTGTCTTTTGTTCTTGACATTTTAAATATGAGTATCAAAGGTGGTGTTTGTTAGCCACTGCCTTCTTCCCACGGGTGGGGGGGGGGGACGGGACAAATAGATCAGTTGTATTTATCCTGCCCTTCTGATAGATTTTGCATGATTATGCTGGGAGAAAGTGGCCGGTGGGTTTGAACTATAGACCTTTGGGTTAGCAGCCCAGCACTTAACCCCGGTGCCCCACAAGTCTCCTTGCCAGGAAGTTAAATCTCCTCCTTAGCAGCAGAATGGAATCCAGACCAAGTCAGGGGAAGCCCAAAGTCACTGAGAGGAGCCGATGATAAGGGTTCAGGTAGAAAGATAATGCTATGAAAATGACGATGGCAAGATATGTACAAGTTTGCTTGATGTGATTGATTTACGGATTGTTATAGTATCTGTAAGCGCCCCCAATAAAATGATTTAAAACAAAACAAAACACTGTTCCGTGAGGGCTGGAAAGCCATCTGAGAGAAACCCTCACCGGTGACCTTGGGAGACAGGAAAATCCACCCCCTTTTCTCCTGACCATCAAGCCCGAATGAATTGGCTTCCACCCCTATTCCCACCGCCTTGAAACTGCCACTGGACACAGCCTTCACATTTAATAGCAAGAATGAATCACGATGGCCCAGGCCCCGATAGGGTCAGGAGGTTCTAAGAATTTTCCAAGGAAAACACCCTAACAGGGGTCTGTGTACCTCAGGGAGCCACCTATTGAACGTGAGCCTTTGAACTTCTCTGCCAAACTCAACAGGAGCCAGGCGGTGTTGTTTCCAAGTCCTCCTAGGCTGAGGGTGTCTCATATGCTGGGCGTTAAGTGTCCTCACATGCTGAGGTTCGAGTCTTTGTGTATTTGAATGTTTTCTTTCTTTTTTTTTTTTTTCTGGGTAAATCTTAGCTACCTGGAGAAGAAAAATCAACAGAGTCCCTCGAACTTCGCTGCGGAGAAAAGGGCTCCCAAAGCCATCTCAACAGGGTTTTGGTTGGCAGCATATTCTTTTCCGCCCTGCACACTTAACTCTTTCCGTGACCTGGACCACACCAATCAATAACCTCCCTGCTTTGGTCACTCTGACTTCTCCTAAGGCTGCTTCTCTGACCCACACATGAACTAGCTCTTGCCTACTTTAAAAGCAAATTCATTCAGCAAGCACCAGGAGTGCCTGTCTGTTTGCAATTGCTGTGCTTGAGCTGCAAAGACAACACCTGCTCTATACATTCCTTTCAGCACCCCGGGGTGGAAGGATTATGCTCATTTGTATCAACGAGCAAGCTGAGGCTCAGACAAATCAAGCGATTGTGTCTAGGATCCTAGAGCCAGCGAATGAGTAGAAGAGAGATTTGAACCAGATCTGTACCCACTCCCCACCCTAAAACAAAAGTAGAATTCTGGGGTTCTCATTTTGCTCCTCTTGTCCTGTGAGATGGGTGCCCCGGTAGCATAGTGGTTACGCTTTGGGCTGCTAGTCACACACACAGCAGTTCAAATGCACCACTGGTTCCTCGGGAGAAAGATGAGGCTTTCTCCTTCCATGAAGAGTTATAGTCTGAAACCCAGCGGGCCTGTCCTATAGGCCACTCTGAGTGGGCATCACCTTGATGGCAGGGAGTCTGGTTTTTGGTGTTTTAGGACCTGTGGGTTAAGGAGCCCTGGTGGCTCTTGATAGGCAAACATTAGACTAATAAGTGCAAGGTTATCTGTTCAAGTCCAACAGCTGCTCTGCAAGAGAAAGATGAGACGGAAACCCCGCCTCTGGTCACTTTGAGTTGGGATTGCCTTGAGGGTAGTGGGTTGGTCCAGTTTGATCCTGCGGGTTGGTGGTGCTAATAACGTTTCCTGCAGTTAGCTCTCGAGCTTGGGGCCTCAGCACTTGTCTTCCGTTTTAAGATGCTCAGTACTAGTATTGCTTCTCCATGGGCTGTGGGGTCCAAGTCTCAGCTTCCAGGTGGGAGATCTGGGGGTGATTCCTGGCCAGTGCACCTCATGCACAACCTTTGTCCCTGGAGCCTTCGTGTTGCTATGTTGAATGGGTTTCACCAGAGCTGGCAGACTAAGATGGACTAGGAAGAAAGGCTTGGCGATCTAGTTCTGAAAGCCATTCCATAGCACTGCTGGGGAGCCCAACTATTCACAACAGACCCATGGGAATGGCGCAGAGCCGGGCAGGGCTTCATTCTGTTGTGCCTGGGGTCCGTCTGGTGGTGGACAGCACCCCACTGGCTGCTTTACTACAAGGACCGATTCTGTCTCTTCCAGCTCCACACGGGGCCTTGACCTTGATCAAACAGCGGGAGTTGGGAGGCGTGGGAAGAAGAAAGCAAGGAATCCTGAGTTGGGGCTGGAGAAGGGAGCTGAGCCTCCCTCCTCCTTGCAGCGGAGGCAGCTCCCCAGTTGCTCCCAGGTGGTGGCAGCCTGGCAGTTTTTGTAACACTTGACCCATTGTTTTTGAGGAAAATGATCTGTGTGGGGTGTTGAGTGATGTGCACACATTGTTAGTGCACAAGGCGTGGGAGAGCGTGTGTGCCAGCGTCTGTCAAAGCAGTGCCACGGGACAGGGGTGCGGGGCTGGAAAGCCTTCCAGCTCAGCGCCAACCCCGATGAGGGCCCTGTGGCGCCAAAAGGAAACGAGTTGGTGGCACCCAGAAACAGAGCCGTTTGCATGGAGAGCTGAGAAGTGCAGTGACCTGAGAGGCCGTGGTGGCAGCCTAAGAGAAATGTCAGCCACGCCGCACACGGGCCGCATCTAGAACCTAAACTATCAGTAGCTACATCTTTATAAAGTAACAGCAAAACAAGCAAGCCAGATGAAATTAGTTTTTGTAGTAACAATCTATTTAAACCAATGCGTGGAACATCTAATTTCCATGGGCAAAGCAATTTTTAAAAATTATTACTCAGCTATTTTACATTCTGCTTTTCCTATGGAGTCTTTGGAGACAAACGTCGATTCTGACTCCTGGTGACCCCTGGGTGTCAGCACGCTGTAGGATTTTCAAGGCTGTAATCTTTTGTAAACATCACCAAGGCTTTTGAGGTGCCTTGGGTGGATTTGAACTGTGGGTCTTTGAGTCCATTACCAAACCAGAGACCACATTCACTGCCGTCAAGCCAATACCAACTCATTACGTCCCTATGGACGGGGTAGAACTGCCTCTGTGGGTTTCCAAGACTCTTACCCAAGTAGAAAGCCCCCTCTTTCTCTCACGGAGCTGGCTGATGGATTCGAACTGCTGACCTCTCAGATCGTAACCTAATGAGTAATCACTGCAACAGGTCCTGTGCTATCCATCTGGCTACCCAGGAAATATTTTTTTATACCCCAAATCATTTAAACCCAAATCAAACCCACTGCCATTGAGTCGATGCCAACTCATGCTGTCATTGTTAGGTTGCCATTCAGTTGGTTCCAACCCATAGCGACCTTACGCACAACAAACCCACAGTGCCTGGCCCTGAGCCATCCCCACAATTGTGCCAATGCTGGAGCCCATTGTTGGAGCCATTGTGTCCATCCATCTCGTTGAGGGTCTTCCTCTTTGTCACGGCCCCGTCACTTTACCAAGCACGATGTCCTTCTCCAGGGACTGGTCTCTCCTGACATGTCCAAAGAATGTAAGACAGAGTCTTGCCGTACTTCTTTGAAGGCTGGCCGTACTTCTTTGAAGGCAGATTAGTTTGTCCTTTTAGCAGTCCATGGTACCTTATGATACTCTCCTCCAGCACCGCAACTCAAGCACATGTATTCTTCTTCAGTCTTCCTTAGTCAATGTTCAACTTTCACATGCATATGAAACCATCGAAAATACCACGCTTTGGGGCAGGCACACCTTAGTCCTCAAAGTAACATCCTCCCTTTTCAATACTCTAGAGGGGTCTCCTACACATTCACCCGACGTCATTCGTCTTTTGATCTCTTGATTGTTGCTTCCATGAGCATTGGTTGTGGAGCCAAGCGAGACACAATCCTTGACAACTTCAACCTTTTCTCCATGATGTTACCCACTGGTCTAATTGTGAGGAATTGGGTCTTTCTGATACCGAGTTGTAATCCCTACTGAAGGTTACAGTCCTTGACCTTCATCAGCAAGTGCTTCAAGTCCTCCTCACTTTCAGCAGGCAAGGTTGTGTCATCTGTACATCACAGGTGGTATCCAGGCATCATAGGATCCAGCTTCTCTGGTGATTTGCTCAGCATAGAGATTGAACAAGTATAAGAAGACACAACCTTGAAGCCTACCTTTCCTGCTTTTAACCCGTGCAGTGTCCCCTTGTTCTCTTTGCACAACTGCCACTTGAACCACGGACAAGTTCCGCAGGAGCATCATGAATGGTTCTGGAGTTGCAGTTCTTCTCAGAGCGATGCAGAGTTTGCGATGATCCACACAGTTCAATGCCTTGGAAGTGTCAGTAAAACACAGGCCACCATCTCTGGTATTCTCTGCGTTCAGCTGGGATCCATCTGACAACAGCATGTGGTGACCTGCATTGGGTTGCTGAGGCAGTCAGGGTTGATGGGAACAGACAGCCTCATCTTTCTCATGGGAGCAGTTGGTGGATTTGAACCTCCAGCCTTGTGGGTAGCAATCCAAGCTTCCCCGACAGCACCACCAGGGCTCCATTTTAGTCTTCTACCCTGTCTCAGTTTGGGTTAGGCATCTTTCCCAGCCAGCAGTGAGGCTCTGCTCAGTTGCTCGGCTGGACAGAGCAGGTATAGAACATGGATGTGTGCGGTTTCAGCAGCGGGAATCAGACCAAGTCAAGCAGGTTTCTGGGAAACTGACCCCAGTTGCGGCAGGTGAGCCACTGATCACCCAGAGAGTGAACATGAGGTTGACTTGGGAGTCAGAGTCAGAGAGTGGTGGTCAGACAATTCTCCTTCCAAACTCAAGGTCTCATGGATGTTCCGAAGCTCAGGCTGGTCATTCCATCTCTTTAATGTAAGAGGCTCCTCAAAGCCAAGTGAAGTCTGGGGAGGCGAAGGCAAATGTTTTGTCCTCTCCCATGGATTGGTAATGTTAGTGAAGGCATCAGAGTGCCTGCCCCTGACTGTGGCCACTCTGGCTTCCAGGAGGAAAGGCAAGGAATGGAAGAGGCAAGGGCTGGGAGAAGCAGAACAAGGCAGGTGGCAGTGCCCACCCGCACCACCCCCCTGACCCCTGCCCACCTTTGAACCTACTCCCATGCCCAGACTGTACAGACTCCTTAGTTTGGGTTATTATCAATTCTCCTCATAGAATCATATGGTACAGAGTTGTCCACGGCCTAGGAGTGCTATTTCTTAGATTGTCTGAATACTAACAAGATTACTTTGTAAATTACACGTGTAGCAACCAAGTAGATTTGTTGATTTGTATCCTGTTCCTTTAATTACCACTCATTCTCTATAAAGATATTGATAGAGGCTCACAGATACTGTTATGATATTGTAGCTAAAACACCAGACAATTTGACCAAAAACCTCACTGCCATTGAGTCCCTTCTGACTCCTGGGGACCCTGTAGGACAGGGTAGAAGTGTGGGTGTCGAAGGCTGTGATTCTTTAGGCGAGTAGAAAGCCTCATCTCTCTCCCATTGATAAAATCAGAGGCTATAAAAACATCACCAGCAGCAATGAAAATGCCAATGAGTGGACACCAACTCAAAGTGACCCCGCAGGACAGGATAGAACTGCATCCCTGTGAGTTTCTGAGACTGCAATTCTTTACAGGAGTCGACAGCCTCACCTTGCTCCCGAGTAGCAGGCTGGTGGTTTTGAACTGCTGGCCTTGCAGTTAGTAGCCCAATCACTAACCACTAAGCCACCAGGGCTTAGTGATGCAGGCATAGAAAACCCACCCGATTTGAAGTTCATTGTCATTGGGTAATAACGACAGCTCTGGCCAGGGCACACTAGAATGCTAAAAATAATAATAGCAAATTAGCATAACCGGCTCGCCTTGTAGATGTATTGAAACATGATGTAAGTTGGGCTTATGAAAATGCCCTTGGTTGTAATAACTGCACGGATTCAAAACAAAACAAAAGTATATTTCTCCTGAAACTGCACACAACTTTATTATTTTTTTGCAGTGTTGCAGCAGAAATTTATTCTTTTTTTATTTTTAATCGTTTCATTAGGGGCTCATACAACTCTTATCACAACCCATACATACATCAATTGTGTAAAGCACGTCTGTACATTCATTGCCCTCATCATTCTCAAAACATTTGCTCTCCACTTAAGCCCTTGGTATCAGGTCCTCATTTTTCCCCTTCCTCCCCGCTCCCTCATGAGCCCTTGATAATTTATAAATTATTATTTTGTCATATCTTGCCCTGTCCGACGTCTCCCTTCACCTACTTTTCTGTTGTCTGTCCCCCAGGGAGGAGGTCACATGTAAACCCTTGTAATCGGTTTCCTCTTTCCAACCCACTCTCTCTCCACCCTCCCAGTTTCGCCACTCACACCGCTGGTCCTGAAAGTATCATCCGCCCTGGTTCCCTGTGTTTCCAGTTCCTATCTGTACCAGTGTACATCCTCTGGTCTAACCAGATTTGTAAGGTAGAATTTGGATCATGACTGGGGGGGGGGGGGGCGTGGGCGTGGGGGTGTGGGGGAAGCATTTAGGAACTAGAAGAAAATTGTATTTTTCATCAGTGCTACATCGCACCTTGACTGGCTCGTCACCAATTGCCTATAGATGGGCTTTGGGTCTCCACTCCGCACTCCCCCTCATTCACAATGATATGATTTTTTGTTCTGATGATGCCTGATATCTGATCCCTTCGACATCTTGTGATCGCACAGGCTAGTGTGCTTCTTCCGTGTGGGCTTTGTTGCTTCTCAGCTAGATGGCCACTTGTTTACCTTCAAGCCTTTAAGACCCCAGATGCTATATCTTTTGAAAGACTGTCTTTTTACTGTCACCCCTCTACCAGGGATGCCCCGCGAGGTGTGCGCCCTCCACATCTCACTCTTGACACCAGTGGTGCCTGAAATGAGATGGGCAGCTCTGGGACTACTCCCCCAAATGTGCCTGGGCCCAGTCAGTCCCAGAGACCAAGGCTTCTGAAACTTTTCCCAACAGAAAACCCCTCTCACCAGAGACATGTACAACACACACAAGCGCTGCCAGAGTCGGGGGTTCATTATGTGTCTGGTGATTTAATTATTGGTCATTGCACCGACAGAAACCTTGTATTGTTGCCAAAATTTTCACGACCCACACATTCAGTTAGCCCCACCGTTTAAGAGACTTTGAATTATAGATGACTGGGGTGGGCCAGAGGAGCCTGGTGGCTTAGTGGTTAGGGACTGGGCTGCTCACTGCAAGGCCACCAGTTCAAACTCACTAGCCCACTTCTTGGGAGCAAGGTGAGGCTGTCGACTCCTGTTAAGAATTGCAGTCTAAGGAGCTCCCAGAGGCACAGTTCTATTCTGTCCTGCGGGGGGTCGCTTTGAGTTGGCGTCCATTCATTTGGCAGTGAACTTGGATTATTTTTTCTTTTGATAAAGAGTTACAGTTGCAGAAACCTATAGGGGCCATTCTACCAGGTCCCATAAGGTCGCTAGAAGTCAGAATGAGTTGATGGCAGTGAGTTTGGAGCGTGTTGGAGGCGGGCCCGGTGTCAGTGATGTTAGGCAAACAGGCCAGCTGAAGTACACAGAAGCCTAGAGAGAGCAGCTGCTTCTGTTTCTGCTTCAGCTGTTGTTGACAGGGGAAGTGTGATCCAGAATCGCCAAAGCTTCTCATTGTGTTCTCTGTCAAGAGAAACCAGAAATCCGGATGGGTAGGTGAAATCTTTTTTAAGTGCTGGCAACTCATTTAAAAAAAAATGTAATTACTTTCTCTGCTCCAACCCTGTGGTGAGACAGAGCTGCCATCTGTGTGGTGCCGAGTTCCAGTTCTGCTTTCTCGCCCTCAGAGCTGTGGGCAGGTGGCCGCCCAGTCGGGGGCGGGCAGGGCTAGACGCGGCCTTCCCTAAAGTGGCTGTCTCCGCTTCCTAAGGCCGCCGTAGCTGCAATCCCCCCAGTGAGATTCGTTCACAGACAGAAGTTGACTTGCTTAGGGTCCAGAAGGCTAGACGCCTGAGTTTAGGCGTGGGCTGGAGGGAAAGGCTGCCTTTCGTCTCTGGGGGAGAGTCCGTATCTCGGCTTCCATCTTGGCCTTCCTGGGAGATCTCCATGTGGTAGCTAACAACTTCTCATTTGAGCTTGCTTCTGCTTCTCCCCCCCACCCCCCCGCCCACATCTCAAAAGTGATTAACGTATATACTCGTGGATAAGCTGAGTTTTTCAGCACAGTTTTTGTGGTAAAATTAAGTGCCTCGGCTGATATTCGGGTTGGCGTATACTCGAGTATATACGGTAGGTTTTAAGGCATATCCTGAAACCTCTGTAACATTTCCAACGAAAGCCCAGTTCCCCAGTGTGGTCAGAGCCACAGGTGTCTATGCAGATTTATAACACACATGAGGGAGGGAAGAGTTCAGTCTACAGCAGTGATTGCTTAACCAACTTCCTATTGCTGGGGGCAGTCGAGAAGCCAGGGCCCCCACCGGACTTCTCATCCAGACTCTCAGAGTGAGGTGCCAACCGAAATTCAAACGCACTGCTATCAAGTTGATGCTGACTCACAGCGACCCTATTGGGCACTGCCTTCTGTGAGTTTCGGAGATGTATCTCTTTACAAGAGTAGAAAGCCCCATCTTTCTCCCGAGGAGCATGCTTGGTTTCGAACTGCTGATCTTGTTTAGCAGCCCAGTGCATAACCTTGGGCAGGGCCTGAGGCACCTCTGTTGACCACGGGGCACTTTCTGAAACCACCGGGGCGGGAGATCAGTGTGCCATGGGAAGACCACTTTCTGTTTGGGAGCCAGGATCTTCCCAGGGTTGGCTCGGTGTGTGTTTTGAGCCCTGGTGGCACCATGTGTAAAGCACTTGCCTGCTAACCAAAGAGGGGTGGGCAGTTCCAACCACCAGCTGTCTCACTGTCCACTTCCAGACACGTGTACCGCCTTGGCAGGGCTGTGGGGAAGTTCTACGCTAGTCTCTGGGGTCACTCTGAGTCACAGTCGACTGGTTTGGAGGGTGCTGGATGCTGTGTTCAGGTGGAAGCCCCTTAGCCCTCAGGTTTTTGTCAGTGGCCGAGTGGGAGGCTCGTAACTGATTCATCATTCATTGAAGGTGCGGAAGATGGTCTAAGCCCTTGGGAGGGAAATGCCTGCAGGGGTATGAGGGCCATCTGGGAGGTGGCTCAGGTTGGCCTGGTCTGGCTTCTGCTGGGGCCTTCAGAGCCGATGGAATGATTTTGAAATCCTCCACTTAAGACTCCCAGGGCCCCACTTTCTCCCTATGTCTCTTGTGATCTCCCACCTTTGTCCCTCTTCTCAGCCCAGGGTGGCCCAGGCTTGTCTCCTGGGCTGTGAGAAGCAGTCCCCTCCATCTGCACAACTGCTCATCAACCCACACCCCTCCCCTGCAGCCTCTCTGCTCACAGGGCACCCTCCCCAGGCCTTCCCTGCACTGCTGCCTTTGTGTGGTTTGCGGTCAGCACCCTCTTCTTCACCCTCTTCCCTCCCCGGGAAATCGGAGTCCCTTACCCCTCGAAACCACCCCTATGCCAGGCAACAAGGACATGGTGATGCCCCGGGGTGGGAGCATGCAGGGCCGCTTCCCTGCTCATGTGATGGTGCCAATTTCGAGTGAGGTGATCAGGGAGTAAGGTGAAGAGGCGGGGATGGGTCCTTCCCGGAAGTCTCTTGCAGGACCTGATGGGAACTTGGCCCTCTATGGAGCGTCTCAGGCGCAAAACCACGCCAGTCCTGGTGGAAGTGTTTTTCTCAGTGTGATGATGAGGATCGTGTCTGTGGACCACATCCCACATCCCCAGACACTGGCCGCCTCCCTCCCAGGCTCATGTGGCGCCCCACCCCCACCCTCCAGCCTCATACTCTTTGGAAGGAAATGGGCGCCCAGGCTTATCAGGTGGACACAGCTGCTTTCTAACCTGGCTCTTGATCTTTCTCCAGCAAGACTGCTAACAGGATGTCCTTTCCCTTGACTTCAGCCCCCCACTCCAACATCAAACGTGCTCAGGGGGGCTTGCAGGGCAAGTGCTGGAGCCCCACAGGGGCTGGGCGAATTGTCCAGGAAACAGGAAGCTGGTGCCGACAGCTTATTTTCTCTCTCCCGGATCCTGCCAGCACCACTCCTAAACTTCACCGACAAGGTCCCCTTTCCCTGCATTCTGTCGGATGGAGGGTCTCTGTCTCTGATGAGCACCCAGAATGGGAGAGCACCCTGCAGGTTCCCGTGCTCCGCCCAGGGTCTTGTGCTTTCTGACCTAATGACCAGCGTCCTTCTTTGGTCCAAGCCAAACTCAGTGGATGACAGTTCACACCCACCCTATAGGACGGGGTAGAACTGCCCCTGTGAGTTTCCAAAGACTGTAATGCTTGATGGGAGTAAAAAGCCCCATCTTTCTCCTGTGGAGCAGCTGGTGGTTTCAAACTGCGGACCCTGCGGGTTGCAGCCCATCACATAAACACCATAGCTACTCCTCCTTTGTTGGTCTTATGCAAAGAAAAAAAATTAGCTCGGCTCTCACCCCCCATACAGTGTAAAGATGTAGCCCCTCTGCCAGTGGACAGGCAGCCCACACAGCGATGGAGACAGTGGCATCTGGTTTGCGGGAGCCGTGGGAACTGAGAGGTGGAAAGTAGTTTGTTTGTTTACCTGTGTTAGATTAAACTTGAGGAACAGGGTGTCACAGAACTTCTTGATGGAATAGAGTTTGCTCTGCCTCCCATCCGTGTCCTCCAGAGAGGACGCGGACACGTGCAGGAAGCCTCTTTGCCTGGACAGCAGAAGGGTGATGGGCAGAAGCTGTGGCAGCCTGGGGATCCCTTGCCTCTCCCCTTTTACCTCTGAGACCCGTAAGAGCTGAAGGGACCGGGACCTCTCTGGTGCCACGGGCAGCTCTCTGCGCAAGGCTATTTGCTGTGCACATCAACTTTGTGACAAGTGACACCCGTGGAGAACAAGCCTACAAATAGGCCTGGAACCAAGCAGCTGTTAGCACACTTGGCTGCTAACCACAAGACCTAGTGATCTACTTCCAGAAAAAGCAAACCACCCAGCCATTCAAAACCCTATGGGGACCTTGCCCCGCCCCTCACCCCCTCTCCCCGAGGGAATAAGGTCATCATGAATTGGAAGCTACTCAAGGCAAGTGGCCAATGGGGGGGGGGGGAGAGATAACCCTCCCTCCATGGCCATGTACTGAATGCACAACTCGCTTCCCCTCCCCCCACCCTCCGCTCTGCACCCCTCCTTCTCTGCTATGTCTCCATCCCAGCGTCCAGCTCTTCCTTCTTTCATGGCACCTCCTGTCACTCTTCCCTGGAATGTTTTGTGCAATGCATTGTTCTTCTAGGTCGTAAATGGGGAATTTGAACAGATCACCTGTCTAATCTCTGCAGGTGAGTCAGGGTGGGGCCCAGAGTCAGCAGGCTTCTAGATAAAGATCAGTCCCCTTTGGCAGCTGGGGCCTTGTGACATGGAAATCTAAAGACTGCTCCCAGCTTCCTAGGCCATGCCTGGCACCCAACAGGATCTTTTCGTGGAAGGATGGGTGGCTTACACTCAGCAGTTTCTCTGGCTTGGCCCTTGAGGGCTTGGTCTGGGACGGCAGATGATCTTTGGAGGGTGGGTTCCAGGCATTTTCAGTGGTGATCATTTAATAGCATGCCAGCCATGATCACAGTAGGGACAGGGTTACTAATTTTTCTGGCTTTTATATGTCCTTAGGTCTCTGGGGAACACAAGCAGCTGTTTTGATGTGTAGCTTGTTAGGGTGTATGTGGGCAAGGGGGTCTCGCTTGCTGATCTAGTTCCCTAAAAATTGTTGTTGGGTACTCTGGAATTGATTTGGAGCAATCTCATTGGACAAAATAGAACTGCCCCCAAAGGTGTTCTGGACTGTAATCTTTATAGGGTCACCACGAGTCAGGACTGATTCGACTGCAGTGAGTTTGGTTTGTTTTTTGGGGGGATCCTTCTGGAAGGAGCCCTGGTGGTGTAGGGGTGTCGCCTGGGCGGTGATCCACATGGCCCAAGGTCAAAATCACCAGCTATTCTGCGGGAACCAACATGGGCTTTCCACTCCCGTAAAGAGTCACAGTCCCGGAAACCCACAGGGGCAGTTCTACCCTGTCCTACGTGGTCACTGTGAGTCGGCATCGGCTCGATGGCAGTGAGCTTGGTTTTGGTTTTCTGGGATCTTTAGGGAAACAGATCACTAGGTCTTTGCCCCTGGCAAACCCTGGGCAGGTTCACACGGCCAGTCTCTTGGTTAATGCTTCACTAAACCATCAGCCCACCAGGGCTCCCCTGTGAGGCTGGCCGTCAGGACAGCTCCGTGGGGCTCTATTCTACAGTGTGTAGCGTCACCGTGCACTAGAATCAACGTGATGGCAGGTACAAGTCGCAGCAGTCAGTCCTCTGAGAAAATCCTCTCCATGTGTTGACTCAATTCCTCAACCCGCTTGCACCGGACCTCTTTAGAGGGTTGAAAATCAAGGATGTTACTATGAGGAACACAAAGGTGGGCCTGACCCAAGCCATGGTATTTTCTTTATTTTTCTTTCATTTATTTTTTCATTGTTTTATTAAGGGCTCATACAACTCTTATCACAATCCATACATACATCAATTGTGTAAAGCACATTTGTACATCCATTGCCCTCATCATTCTCAAAACATTTGCTCTCCACTTAAGCCCCTGGCATCAGGTCCTCATTTTTGCCCCTTCTTCCCCACTCCCCCTTCCCTCATGAGCCCTTGATAATTTATAAATTATTTTGTCATATCTTGCCCTGTCCAAAGTCTCCCTTCATCCACTTTTCTGTCCGTCCCCCAAGGAGGAGGTCACATGTAGATCCTTGTAATCAGTTCCCCCTTTCCAACCCACCCTCTCTGTACATTCCCAGTATTGCCACTCACACCACTGGTACTGAAGGGAACAGCCTCCCTGGATTCCCTGTGTTTCTGGTTCCTATCTGTACCAGTGTACATCCTCTGGTCTAGCCAGACTTGCAAGGTAGAATTCGGATCATGATAGTGGTGGTGGTGGGGGGTAAGCATTTAGGGACTAGAGGAAAGTTGTATTTTTCATCGTTGCTACATCGCACCCTGTCTGGCTCATCTCCTCCCCGAAACCCCTCTGCAGGGGGATCTCCGGTGGCCTACAAATGAGCTTTGGGTCTCCACTCTGCCCTCCCCCACTCATTCACTATGGTAAGATTTTTTGTTCTGATGATGCCTGATACCTGATCCCTTCGGCATCTCGTGATCACACAGGCTGTGTGCTTCTTCCACATGTGGGTTTTGTTGCTTCTGAGCTAGATGGCCGCTTGTTTACCTTCAAGCCTTTAAGATTCCCAGATGCTATATCTTTTGATAGCCGGGTACCATCAGTTTTCTTCCATCGGCTTTCTTCACATTTGCTTATTCACCCACTTTGTTTTCAGCGGTTGTGTTGGGAAGGTGAGCATCATAGAATGCCAATTTAATAGAAGAAAGTATTCGTGCATTGAGGGAGCACTTGAGTGGAGGCCCAATGTCCTTCTACTACCTTAATACTAAGCCTATAAATATATGCACATAGATCTATTTCCCCTTCCTCATATATAAATGTTTGCATATATACATGTCTTTATCTAGACCTTTATAAATGCCCTTTGCCTCTCAGCTCTTTCCTCTATTTCTCTTGACTTTCCTCCTGTCCCACTATCATACTCAGTCCCCACCAGGGTTTCAGCAATTCCTCTTTGTTACATTACCCTTGATCATGATCTACCAGGTCTCCCACACCCTCCTCAACACCAAGTTGGATCACTTCTTGTTTCCTTGTCCCTACGTTTGTTAACACCATTTCTTTTCCCCCACCTGCCCCTCTCCCATTTCCCCCTGGAACTGTCGGTCCTGTTTTTTACTCCTGCGGATTGTTCATCTAGCCTATCTTATTTAGACAGATCTGTGGAGATAATAATATGCACAAAAACAAGACAGAGCAAAACCAAGCAACAATATATAACAAAACAACAACAAACCACTGACAAAGAACAAAACATAACATGAAAGAAAAGCTTGCAGCTAGTTCAAGGAATGTTTGTTGGTCTTTAGGAGTGTTTTCCAGTCCAGTCTGTTGGGGTACCACGCCCTGGCCCCAAAGTCCACCTTCAGCATTCCCTGGAGACCTCGCCACTCCATTCCCTTGCTGTTCTGTTGCACTCCTTAGTGTTTTGCCTCGGTGTGACGGGATCAGATTGGGTGCAATTCCCACACTGTGTCTCTGGTGTTGTCCTCTGTAGAGCTATGGATCAGTGAGGGGCGTCGTGTCTCATAGTGGGGCTGGCCATGTGGTCCTCTCTGTGGACTGACTGCTCTACTTGGGGTCATTGTCCTCAAGGCCTAGTGGGCCAGGATGTGCTCCACTCTCTCCTCCTCCCCCTTCATCAGCACCTGTGTGCTCTGATCAGATATGTCCCTCTCCCGGAGCTGCAAATTCAATGCTGTCTTTTGAAATGAATTCTTCTGGGAGGAGGGGCAGGTGTCCACTTAGTAGTTGGGATTGGGGCCGGCCCCCCAGACCTCTCCACTGGTTCCCTACTCCATGCCGGCATGTTGCATTCACATCTTGTGGCACTGGGTTGACGTTTGGGTTGAAGAATGGTCCCTGTTTCCCTGTGAAGATATACACAATACCTTCCCCTTGGGTGGGTTAGTGCCCTGAGCCCCCACTACCCATTTCTTTTTTAGTATTTATTTTTTCCTCTCCCACCTCCTTTTCAGTTGTCTACCATGTAGATCCCACCATGGTATTTTCAATCGCCTCTTATGCATGTGGGCTTGCACCCACCCAGGCCTCCAAATAATTTGGTGGAGGGGCGGGTGCCTGTGGGAGTTCTGGTTTCCACTCAGTGGTTTCTCTTGCTCTGCCAGTGAGGCCTTTGTTTGGGAAGGCAGATTACCTTTGGAAGATGGATAGCACTGGTAAGAAGGACTGAAGAAGAAGCAGCCCATTTGTACGCTGGTGCTCAGGACGGATCTTAAAAGTGCCATGGGCCGTTGCTAGGACAAACAATTCTGTCTTGGGACCAAAATCCTTCCCAAGGATGACTTCTCTCTCACACGCTGAGCATGTGATCGGAAGAGACCAGTGGCTGGAGGTGGGCAGCCACCTTGGTCAAGGAGAGGGGCGGCGGAAAAGGGGAAGGCCCTCCACAAGATGGACGGACACGGTGGCTGCACCCCTGGCCTCAAACCCAAGAGCACTTGTGTGGAGCCTCTCTAGCACTGTTTCCCGGGTGTCACTGACCAGGCCACCAAGAGATGTTCTCCGCCGCCCACCTGCTGTTGGTTTGGGGGCAGGCATCTCCAGCAATCCCTCAGCCAGGCTTTCTAGGTGACACAAGGCGGCATCTCTGCTAATGTTTGGTTCTCTCAAGACTTGGTGTGTCGGAGCACACTTCAATGGACGCTTGAAGACCCCTACATTCTATCCTCTTCCTAGGCTGCCCCTCGGACTCTCCGTCCAGGAAGAAATCGATAAGAGATGCAAAGGTCAACCTGCTGCCCACTTTATGAGGAGCTCGGCGGGTAACACAGTCTGAAGTTAACTAGAAAGGCCTGCTGCTGTGACCTCACCAGACCAGTCTTCCTGGGACTGGCTGCGGCCGCACAGGCCAGCCCAGTGGGACAAGCCAGCCTTGAGCTGGCACAGCTGGCCTCACCCCTTAGCAACTCCGTGACTTCAGCACGTGGCTGAATCGCTGATGCGGTGGAGGGAACTGGCCGCTGCGGACAGGCCTCGGGCACCTCAGCTGCACCCTGGGGAGGCTGCTGTTGATCTCACTGGGGGTTTGGAGGCCCAGAGAATAGGCTGGGGGTGCTGGTGCTTTGAAAACTGTGAGAGGTGATGCACATGTTTATTTTTCAAAAGGTGCCCTTTCTTAAAGTTAAAGACAGAAAGAAGAGGGGAAAAAAGACCATGGACTTGGCCCTTAGCAGGGGTGTGGAAGGGCTTCCCTGTACACATATCGTGTCCCTTCTCCTCAGGAAGAGCAACCTTGGGCTGTGGCCACACCATTTACAGGGCTCGTGTTTTTGCTTTTGTAGCTGGCGCTTTGTCCAGAACAAGCCTCGGTCCTTCTGGATGTCATGCTGAGTGTCCTTCCGAGCCTCTGGGCTCCAGAGTCTTCCCCTGTTGTCAGTCATGCCAGGAAGAGGCACTTGTTGATGTTGCCCCTTGGAGCGCCCGGAATTCTGGGCCCTTTGAATCCCAAGAAGCTCACAAGGGTCTTCTGCCAATGAGACACAGCTTTTAGGGCCGTGCGTGCTTAGGATGACTTCTCAGTGCAGGAAGCGGTGGGTGGGGACACTGCACAGAACGGATCTAAACCTCCTCAAGGAGCCCTAGTGGCGCTGTGGTTAAGCACCACCTGTTTCGTCCCAAGGCCAGCAGTTTGATACCAGCCCCTCTGGGGGAGAGAGATGTGGTCGTCTGCTGCTGTGCCAATCATAGCCTTGGCAATCCTATGGAGTCCTTCCTACCCTGCCCATTGGGTCACGGTGAGTTGGCACCAATGCCACCACGACGATGCATTGGTGAGGACAGGCCACCTCGTGGGTAGCCATCGCCCACCTGCTAGCGGACGTGCATGTTGCTGTGCTGTGGAACAATGTTCAGCAGAGCTTGCAGACCAGGAGAGACTAGGGAACACAAAGGGCTGGCCGTCGGCTTCCAAAACTCAGCCAGTGCAAACCCTCCGGCAGGATCCCAGTCACTCAATCAGGAGGACGCAGGAGGACCTGGCAGTGTCTGGCTCCACGGTGCAGGGGATCGCCACCAAGTCCGGTGCTGACTCCGTGGCAGCCAGCACCCCCACCAGGAGGTAAGGTCCTGGAATGGGAAGTTGTCTTTTAAGGCCCCGGTGGTCTTGATCTCTCACATTGCCTCCAAGGCCCCCCAAGCCCCCTCGGCAAGTAAGGATGCTCAACAGTCACGGATGCTCGTGAAGGCCCTTGTGAAGAGGTTGCACGCTCTTCTCAGCCTAGTGTCTTCCTTGAGTTCCTCTCCTTCCTTTAGAGAAGAGGCTCCCCACTACCTTAAGGAAGAGGGCACCTCGGCCCTCAGGGGCCTAGTAGTCTCCTGCTATGCCCCCAAACGCTATGGTCTTGACCTAGGTCAGGGTGCTGCTTGTGCAGCAGTGTGGAGAAACTTCGCGCCGCTAACTCTATACTTCAGAATGGTGAAAATGCTAACTCTTATGTAGAACATGCCTAATGGGAAGCAAGAATCTGATCACCTGTACTCGAATGCCCCCACCTTGGGCCGTATTTCGCAAATAACTATTTCAGAGAACTCTCCCAGGCCCCTGGTCATCCACCCTCCCACCCTCGGTGTCTGCTGTATTGTACCACTGAGTCCTGTTACCTCTGGACATCTCCTCCCCCAGTGGAAGACTGAGTTTACTTCTCTCTCTCTCTCTCTCTCTCTCTCCAGATTTTCCTCTGGGGTCATGAGGCAGGGTATTAGCTAATTGATGACTTTGACCTCTTCGGAAGAAGCTTGGTGGAGCTCACTCTATTTGGGGACGGGCACACCCGGGTAAGAGGAAATGGAATCTTACTCTTGGCAGACTGTTGAGCAACAGCCCTCCCAGCACCCGTCTTGCGTCATTTGCTTGTCTCAGAGTTTCACCAGCAAAACTCAGAATGGGAGGGCCGTCACCAAAAAAAAAAGTCTAAGACTTAGAAAACTCAGGAGGATCAGAAATGCTTATTTCTTGTCGCATGAACTAGTTGGTGGAATGACAGCGCGTTACACTGTGTATTTGTCCAGGTTGACTAGAGAAACATCCAGGGCATTCATATCTATATCTATATTTCGATATATATATATGGAAGAGCTTTGTATCAAAGAGTAATTGCATATTAAGAAAACATCCCAAACAAGTCCAGAGCAAGTCCAAATGTCCGTTATTAGCCCATATGTATAATTCTATTCTATACATGCCTCTTCAGAATCACATAGACACTCGCAATGTCATGTAGACACAATGCTACCGAATGCAGGGGAGCTCACAGGCTGGTGGGTGAAAAGTCTTGTGGATCCATTGGCACTGGACGCATCTCCAGGGCACTGGCTGCCATTAGCGTGGCTCCATGTGGCTTGTCGACAGGAAGGTGAAGCAGGGAGGGAGTGCATGCAGCCTCCAGGGAGGAAGGGAGGACGTTCCCAGAATCCTCACAAGAAGGCCACATCCACAAGGGAGCATCATCAGGCTAGACTCCACCCCTTCATTCTATCAAGTTGACATGAGATTATGTAACTCCCACACACCGCCACGTGCTAAGCTACAAGGCACGCACGTGTCTTCTCGTGGGCTGTTTTTGCACTCCTTCAAATGGCGGGAGCTGTGAAGCTGAACACAGACGAAACACAAGGGACTAGAGGGTGTGCTGCTTAGTTGGTTGCTGTGTCCTCGTGTCTGGATCAAAGGTGGTGGGAAATTCCAGGGCATCTGAATGGGCAGTGCCCGTTGCCTCATTCGGATCTGACAGAGTCCCTGGTTACCACCTTTGGAGAAAGGAAGGTCTGCAATCTATGTTGTTTGCAGACCTGGTGGTCCCAAAGCCACGCCCTCGTGTTTGCCCTTTCTCCGTGGAGTCCTTGGGGACGTCACTCACCTTCAGCACAGAGGGGTCTTTGCTTGTGGGTGCCAGTGCTGATCTGAGCTCTCCGTCAAAGGGGAGGCTGAGGAGTCGTTACTTCTGCTCTCGAGGCTGACCTAGCTGGAGCCTTTGCAGATGCCACTGCGTGGACAGTTTCTAGGGAAACGCCCACCCCATAAAACGAGAGGCTCCTGAGTTGAGGCAGGTACAAATATCAGGACTCAGGGCTCATCTGAAAGCCCCAAATAAACAAGTAAACAGTGCCTTATTTTCAGCGTTTCATTGGTGAAACTGTAGAGCTCACCCCACCCCCAACACACACACACACACACACACACACACGATCTACTTACCACCCCGAGTATCTCTGCCCTTTCACCACAAGGTGCACGCCACACCAACAAAGACAAGGTTACTTTTACAACCCATCAAGGTGTATCAGGTAAGTTACATTCCTAGGCCCAGGTCTTTGTCTTGAATCTGCTCCCTGCTGCCCCCGTTTTTCACCTGCTTCAGGGTGGGAAGTGAGGCCACATTTCGATGACCTCCATGACCGATTCCAGGGAGCCTTTCATTGGAGGGCATCCGTCATCCCGCCTCGCACCCCCTGTCTCTTTATTCTGGTTGTTCGTTCTCACGCTACAGAACGTTGTGATTGTGTCCCTGTGGTCAGTGGTATCAGCGACTAGAAATCCTTGGTTCGATTGGGCACAGAGTCCTAAGGGTTGTCTTTTCATTTGGAACATTTCCCCCAAGCGTCCTTTCAGTTCTTGGCCTTCTGTGAGGGAGGTAGTAAGAGTGGCGGTGTAAAGAAATGCTCATCAAAGTCCCTGCCCTCCGAGTGCTGACCGAGTGCTGACCGTCTAGGTGGCCAGGCAACACCTCCCTGGAAAAACAAAGGGATAAAACAAAAGAAGCCGGGAAGTGAGCATCGCATAAGATTAGGAAATCCCATGGAATTAGAATAGAGGGATTGGATAGAGGAAGAGCAATGGAGAATTCAGGGTGCTGAGACAGAAAGCAAGGTACTGGTTGGCTAGAGCCTGGAGGAGCCGTCAAGACTAAGTGGTTTCTTACCTCAGATCTGGATCTTGGCGATCTCTGTCTCACCTCCACCTTAGAACAATCCATTATTTCGGATCACAAGGGCAGCATGTACCCAAGGACAAAGTTCAGAGGTGTAGGAAGGGAGGAGGCATGAAACCAGGAAACACCGGGGAAGACCGATAACTGATGGTACCTGGAGGGCTGGCAATCGGTAAGTTGAGCCAGAATATGATGAAATGGTGAACGATAATCTGCTCTGTAAACTTCCCCCAAATCCCAATAAATAGAAAGTTAAAAAAGAAATCCGTAGAGAATGACTAAGAATAAATAAACCAGACTATAGCATGGCCATTGCGAGCCGGAAGTGGTTTGATGGCAGCGTGTTTGTGTGTGTGATGGCAGTGTGTGTGTGTGTGTGTGTGTGTGTGTGTGTGTGATGGCAGTGTGTGTGTGTGTGTGTGTGTGTGCGTGTGTGATGGCAGTGTGTGTGTGTGTATGTGATGGCAGTGTGTGTGTGTGTGTGTGCGTGTGCGTGTGTGATGGCTGGGGACACTCCTCACCATTGCTTCCTCCTAGGCCGACATGGCGGTGGGAGGCATTTGAATGACAGAACTGGGGCATCTGGAGACTAAAGACTTTTCACCCTTTGTGGGCATTTAGCTGGAGTCCTGGGGGCGTGGGAGAATGCATATTGAGCTGCTAGCTGTGAGGGCAGCAGTTTGAAACCACCAGCCACTCCTGGGGAGAAAGCTGAAGAGGGCTTTCTACTCCGTCCACAAAGATTGGCAGTGGGAAACCTCCCCGGGGAGTCCTCCTGTCCTACAGGGTTGCTCTGAGTCAGAAGGGAGTTGATGTCGGGGAGTTCTCTGTTTTGTTTTGGGTTTGTTTGTGTTTGTTTGGAGTGGGAATTCACTTGACCTTTACTTTGTTCATCAAGAGGTTCAGTCTCAGATGACCCTGGGTTTGAATCTCCATTCGAAACTGGGTGACTTTAAGCAAATTACAGATGTTTTCTCATCTCTACAAAACAAACCAGAGTGAAGGATGCTGCTGTGAGGGATTCAATGGAAACAAACAAGCAAAAACCAAGGATTCAATGGAAACAAACAAGCAAAAACCAAACTCACGGCCATCTAGTCATTCCTGACTTACAGTGACCCTGTAGGACAGACTAGCACCGCCCCCTGTGGGTTGTCAGGACTGCCATTCTTTACAGGAGTAGAAAGCCCCGCTCTCCCAAGGAGCGCTCATGGTTTTGAACTTGCTGACCTTGTAGCTAGCAGGCCAATGCATAACCACTATGCCACCAAGGCTCCTGGGGGATTATAGGCGATCCTAATTTCAGTAGCTGCTCTCGGCTGCATTTCCTTAACCTCTTCTCCCCAAAGGGTGTCACTCAAGTGCCGACCGCCAGCAGTCGCAGATTTGTAGACAAATCCCACGGTTGGGAAGGGGCCTCTCAGGAGCTCAGGAAGCGTGGCAGGGACCAGCTGTGACTCTGCTTCCCAGGCTCTTAGAGACTTCAGCTGAGCTTTGTGAACCCAGAACCCCCTTTGAGAAGTGACCTTCCCCAGCCCCACCCCTGTCCAGCCGCCAAGTCAGCAGGCTTGCTTTTGTTCCGGAAGCCTTGCTGCTTCCTGAATCATGGGTTGACCTTTTACAAAAGAAGTCCAGCGGTCAGATTGGGAGAGTTCACGACTAGAGGCAGGCTGCTGTCCCTGAGACGGCTGACCAGGGCACTCTCTTGGCAGTTCCCAGGGTCTTCCTGGGTCGGCAGGTGAAACTCAAGCCCTGTGCTCTCAACTCTTCATGGGTTTGGTGCCGCCGCGGCCTCCTCGGTCTCGGCTTCTTCCTTGGGCAGCCCTTCTCCCTGGTTGTCCTTGCGAGTGCCTTCACCCTGACCGTCCCAAGTGCTGTCGAATGGACTGACTCTTGGGGACCAGTGGAGAACGTGGCTCTCCAGGGTGCTCACTGGCTGGCTGTGCCGAATAGATGGCCAGGCCTTTCTCCTGAGGTCCCGCTGGGTCATCTGAAACCTCTTACTTTTTCCGTTGACAGCTGGCCGCATCCACTGTTGACATAACTCAAGGACTCCCACTCTCACCTGGTCCTGCCTTTGGGACACGGGAGCTGCAGTCTACATGCTATTTTGCCCGGGCTAGTGATTCATTAAGGGGTTGTGGTGGTGCCATTGGGTAAGTGATGGCTGCCACCCGAGAGGTTGGTGAGTCAAACCCACCAACTGCTTCTCTGGTCTCTGCTCCCGGAAAGGCTGCATCTGCCAGCCTCTCTGCATAGCATCACCATGAATGGGAACTGACCCAATGGCAGTGGCTTTAGGGTGATGCGGTCGTGGTTAAGCCACTTGGCTGGTGGTGGCTGCGTCTCCCAGCTGCTCCGCAGAGGGAAAATGTGACAGCTGTCTCTGTCGAGAATGCCACCTTGGAAACACTGTGAGGCATTTTTGGCTCTGTCTTGTTGAGTGGCCATGAGTTGGACTTGATTCCACAGTACCTACCAATGTCGTTACTCATTAGCAAGTGCAAATGAATACTTGAATGAAGCTCACTGAGATAGGCGGGGGTGGGGTGGGGGGAGCAGGGTATTTAGAACACCAAACCCAAACTCACTGCCAATAGGTCGATGTCTGCTCAAAGCAGACCGTGTAGGACGGAGTAGAGCTGCCCCATGAGGTTCCGAGACTGTAACTGTTTATGGGAGTAGGAAGCCCTGTCTTTCTCCCTTGGGGGTCTGAAACCAGCTGGGGATTTCAGACTGCTGACCGACCCCTTGCAGCCCAACGAGGGGCCACTACACCAGCAGGATTCCCATTTGGAGCACCATCTTTGTGGTGTTTGAGAGAAAGATGGAGTCTGCATGGACTGGATGCCAGTGAGATGTGGTGTTTGGTGGCACCATGGTGAGGCATTGGCCTGCTCACAGCAAGATCCTCCACTCAAAACCATCAGCGGCTCTTCAGGAGAAAGACTAGGCTTTCTACCCCCATCATGAGCTCCAGGCTCAGAAACCCACCAGCACAGGTCTACCCTGCCCTACTGGGTCACCGTGAGACAGAAATGACTTGGTGGCAGTGAGTTTGGCTTTTGGTTTTGTGGTGTGTCCCCACACCAGTGTGGGGGGCTGGGCAGTGCGTGCTGAAGTTACTTTAGAGCACATCCTTCCCCATGTGGATCTGGTCTGGGAGATGGAGCTTTCGTGGTGGCCTTTAGCTAGGGCCAGTGCTAGCCACACTGGCGAGCTGTCTAGCCATTGCAGAGCTGAGAGGCCAGGAGTGTCTGGCCATGCTTTCCCATGGATGAAAATGGTTGTCAAGTTACTGTCTCCGTGGCTTCCAGTGCTGGTGCCCGTGAGCACAGCCAGTGCCCAGCCCTACACCTTCATCACGCTGGGTCTGTGGGAGCCCACTGTTGCAGCTGCTCGTGGCGGGAATGGAAACGAGGCGTCCTGTGTTGCTTTAGGACATGGCAGCACCTGCAGATTTCATCTGCAGTCCGAGGACCCTCCAGACAGCAGCATGTCCTCTCGCGTTCGTTGCTGTGTTTTCAATTGTGTCCCCCTGAAAAAAAAGCATGTCTTGTAAATCCTAACCTCTGCCGGTGGTTATCATTCCACTGGACATGCCAACGAGGCAAGGTGCATGTAGGATGGATCATGAAGCAGCTTCTTTTGCGATAAGGAAGAGATTAAGTAAGCCAGCGAGGGCTAAGCAGAAACAGGGAAAAGACACGACAGGCTGAACGGAGATTGTCCAGGAGCCGAAGTTCAGAAGCGACAAGGCCCTTTGTCCTGAGCCAACGCAGAGAGAAAGCCTTTCCCTAGAGCTCGTGCCCTGGATTTGGGCTTCCAGCTCTTAAACTGTGAGAGAATCCATTTCTGTCTGTTAAAGCCTCCTCTGTGGAATATGGTCTGTGAGGGGGGGCCCGAGGTAACTAAGACATTTGTCTTTTTTAAAAAGCATTTTATTGGCTCATACAGCTCTTATCACAATCCGTCCATCCATCCATCCATCCATCCATTGTGTCAAGCACACTTGTACATTTATTGCCATCATCATTCTCAAAACATTTTCTACTTGAGCCCTTGGTATCAGCTCCTCATTTTTTCCTCTCCCTCCTCCACCCTCCCTTCCTCATGAACCCTTGATAATTTATAAATTATTATTGTTTTTTTCATGTTTTACACTGACTGATGTCTCCCTTCATCCACTTTTCTGTTGTCCATCCCCCAGGGAGGGGTTATATATAGATCCTTGTGATCGGTTTCCCCTTTCTCCCCGCCACCTTCTTCTTCCCCTCCTGGTATCGCTACTCTCATTGCTGGTTCTGAGGGGCTTATCTGTCCTGGATTCCCTGTGTTTCCAGCTCTTATCTGTACCCATGGACATGCTCTGGTCTAGCTGGATTTGTAAGGTAGAATTGTAGCCCGATGTCTTGTGACCTATGCTCTTCTCTTGGTGGTCTGTCCTACTACCCTTATCTTCAGATTCATTGTATAAGACCTTTGCTAATGTGTCTATGTTGTTGTTTGTTGTTGAGAGGTGCCACTGACTCCTTGCCGACCCATAGCCCCTGGTGTGTGTGACAAATGAACCACTGCCCTGCCTTGCACCGTTCCAGGATCATTGCTATGTGTGAAGTCCATTGTTGCAGTGACTACGTCCGTCCTGTCATTTGATGGCCCTCTGCTTTACCACAGTGCATGATGTCCTTCTCCAGAGACTGGGTCCCTCCTGACCACCTGTCTGAAGCGCATGGAGTGAAGTCTCAATGTCCTCACTTCTAAGGAGCAAATACCCGGCGGCTCTTCTTCCACGACAGATGTGTTTATTCTTCCAAGACAGGCTGTGGAATAGTCACTATTCCTTGTCAAGAACGGAATTCAAAGGCAGCAGTGATGCTCCTCCTTAGTGGCCATCCAGCTCTCCCATGCACATGAGGTGACCGAAAACTCCATGCCATGCATCAAGCACACTTGCGTCTCCAGAGTGACGTCCGTGCTCTTTAACACGTTCAGGAGATCTTTTGCAATAGAGTTGTCCAGTGCAGGATGTTGTTTGATTCCTTGGCAGCTACTTCCATGCACGTGGTTTGGCAGGCCCAAGTACGACCGACAACTTCAGTTTTCTCTCGGTTTATCCTGATTCTACTTGTCCAGGGGTGAGGGGTTTTGTTTCCGCTACATTGGAGGGCCATCCATACTGAAGACTACGTGGTCTTTGGTACTCAGCAGAGGGCCCTTCACCTCCTCTTTGTTCCCAGGAAGCAATGTGAACATAGATGTGTACACATTATGTACTAGTTGTCCATGAGGTCATACTGTGTGCTTGGCTCTTCCAGGTTGATCAGCTTTCGGAGAACCTGGTGTTGTGGAAATGTAGATGGAGCCCGAGTATACCTGGGACAAGCTTTGATTTTTTTAAAGGGCCTCAATTTGTTTGGTTAAATAGCATACTTTCTATGCCCACGTTGTCTAGCTTTCCCTTCCCAATCACCTCTTTCCTGGGCTGTGACGTACCAGATGGAGACGGGTCTGGACTGGACGTGATCTCTTCCTAACATGTCAGTTCACTGTATGTCATTCATTCAGCACCTGACTCGAGCCAGCACGCATGAGCTCTTTGTGTTCCAGGCCCCAGACAGCTGCCAGGAAGGATGACTGAAAACCTAAGCAGTAGTTTAACTCAGATGGTCAAGAGCACCTGAGCATTTTACTCCCTAAAGAATCATCTATTTAGGATCAAATTGAGAGCTGTCACTTGAGAGTTAGTTACGACCCTCTGGGGCAGTGAGTTTATCTTGAGGGAGGGAAGACCCACCCAGAAATGGAGGGTAGAAATGGTTAGACACCTCGAAGAAGATTGCCGTCCAGGTCACTGATTCGTGCATGTGAAATTGAATGGATGTATGCTTTGTGGTATTCTCAGCAACAAAAAGAGGGTCAAATTTTAAAAATTAATTTAAAAATTGGTAGCTTTCGATGCAATGATATACATAATATTTGTGTGTATTAATATGTATCATGAGGGGGCTTCAACAATTTGTGGGCAAATTACATTATATTTTTTTAAATGGTGTTCTGAAGTGCACTTGTCCATCAGCAAAGAATCTGAGTCTGTTTCCGTCGACTCTCCCTCCTTTTAGACGCTCAGCTCTGATGCGGAAGGAATCTGCACGGTTCTTAAGGCTCTGGCCCTTCTCTCCCTCGTTACAATTTTAGCTTTATTTATTTTGGTTCTGCATATGCTCCCCCTTTTGTTTGTGGGATATGATCCTGATGGAGAAAAGCAGTCTGCGTAGTTGCGCTGTCCGTCTCGTGCAGTCCAATCAGCAGCAGTAGCCCCTCCTCTGGGGCTCTCTGTCTCTCCTTCTTTCTCTCTCTCCCCTCCCAGTCACCATAGCTTCCTGACCCCCGCCCCCCAGCCCACTCGGCCTTGTTGTAGTCTTTAAAGTCTTATCCTTTGGTGTGAAAACCGTATTTCTTTTTCTTTACTTTCCTTTATAATAGTGGCGCCATAAAATATTTACCCGTATGAAACTGACCAGCTTCGCTCAGCACAGTGTCTTCTACCTGTGCGCATGTCTTGAGGTGTTCGACCGACTCATTGGTTTCTAAGGATGCAGCATATTCCGCTGTGTGAACGTACCAGAGTATGTGCAGCCATTCCTCTAGAGCAGTGTGTGTCAGTCGGGGTAGACTAGAGAAACACATTCATAAACATGCATATGTATATAAGGGAGAGGTTTACATACATGAGGAATTGAACATTGAGAAAACATCCCAACCCAGGCCAGTCCAAGGCCATAAGTCTGATATTAGCCCATGTGTCCGATACCAATCTATAAAGTAGTCCTCTTCAGACTCACGAAACACATGCAATGAAGCCAAATGCAGGACGATCACAAGACAGTGGGTAGAAAGTCTTTGGGTCCAGTGGCGTTGTAAGCATCTCAGTGCTGGCAGGGGTCTCTCTGTGGCTTCTCTGGCCTCTGAGGTCTGGTTGTGTCCATGTGGCTTGTCTTCTGCAATGTCTCTCAGGGAGTGGCAGAGAGAGAGAAAGGACGTACCAGATTTCCCAGAGTTCTCAGGAGAAGGCCATGCCCACACAGAAGTCTCATTGGCCATCTCCAGATTGACAGCCTAGGCTCTATCCCTACACTCTTCATCCTTAAATTGACACCACACAGTGGTTCTCAACCTTCCTAATGCTGCCACCCCTTAATACAGTTCCTCATGTTGTGGTGACCCCCCAACCATAAAATTATTTTCGTTGCTACTTCATAATTGTCATTTTGCTACTGTTATTGAATCATCATATAAATATCTGATCTGCAGGATGTAGCTTCATTGTTACAAATTGAACATAATTAAAGCATAGTGATTCATCACAAAAACAATATATTATTATATATTGTGAAATATTTATTTCTAGTGACAAGTCAATGAAATGTTGTCTTGAAGCATGGCGTAGCATAGGTAACAGTGTTCACACCGGGTACTCGTAGGTGGGCGGATCTGCATGTGGGCGGGCCTGCCTGGAGTCAGATAGAGGAGCGGTGCCTCGGTTCCTTTGGATGGTCTTAGGCGATCCCTGTGAAAGGGTCGTTGGACCCCCCAGGTTGAGAACCGATGCTCTGTCCTCAGAGTTTATTATTCTTTCCATGTTTTGCTACTATAGAAATCACTGCCACAAGTATAGGTGCATACCTGTCTGTGCTTTGGTCTGCATCTCTTCAGGCTTCAAAGCAAGCAGGGTGATCACAGGATCATAGGTATTTGCGTCTGTCTGCGGAGGTGCAACAGCGTGTTCTCTGGGGGTCGTACAGATCTACAAGCCCACCAGCAATGGATGAACGTCTCAGTCTCTCCTCACCCCCATTTATGATTTTCTGGTTTTTAAGAACAATTTTACTAAGACTGTTGGTGTGAGGCTCATTATTGTTTTAATTTCTATTTCTCTGACTGATAACAAGCACAAGCATTTCTCCAATGTGATTGTTGGCCCCCTGGATGTCATTTTTAGTAAACTGTATTCATGTCTTAGGTCCACTTTTTATTGGATTATTTGTTTATTAAGGGGTATAGTTTTCTATCGGTTTTTGAAAGTGGTCTGATATATTATTGCTCAGTATTTCCCCCCGGTTTGTGGGTTCTCTTTTAATTCTTTTGACGAAGCTGTTTGATGTGCACAAATGTCACATTTTAAGAAACTCCCAGCCCCCTTGTTGTTATCTGCAGTGCGGTGTTTGTCATTATGTTTATGTCTTGAATGCCTTGCCCGAAAGTTTGTCTCTCTTTTCTCACTGATGTTCTTTTGGCTCTAGGGCAGTGGTTCTCAACCCTTGGGCCGCGACCCCTTTGGAGGTCGAACGACGTTTTCACAGGGGTCACCCGATTCATCACAGTAGCAAAATGACAGTGATGAAGTAGCAACAAAAAAGATTTGATGGTGGGGGGTCACCACCCCATGAGGAACTGTATGAAAGGGTCACGGCATGAGGAAGGTGGGGAAACACTGCTCTAGAGTTTATATTTAATCCATGTTGAATTTGTTTTCGTACACGGTGTGAGGTACGGGTCTTGTCTCATCCCTTTTCTATTTTCTGCTGTTGTCCTCACTGCAGCGCTGTCACTGTCACGCCTTGTCTGGGCTGGCGTGGTCCTGTTTCGCGGCGGGTCTTACGCAAGCAGGGTGCGTTCTCCATAACAAGGCCTTGCACCGTCCTTGCAGGTTGCTGCTGTTGACTCTGCCCAAAGAGCTCCTTTCGAAATTTATAAGAGTGGTCTTGTTTTTACAAACTCCTTTCGTTTTCTCCTCTCCGAAAATGATTTCATTTCTCTCCTCATTAAGCGATAACTTTACTGGAAAGGAGTCTTGGTTGGCAGCTTGTTTTTTTTTTCTCTTTAAAAATGTTGACTGTATCAATCCATTGCCCAGTTTCGATAGAAAAGTCTGAACTTCACCTTATTGGTGGGCTTGTGTATGTGGTTGTCCTTGTTTCCGGTGCTGCTCTTAGGATTGTTTCCTTTTTTTAATTACATTATCTTCTAATTCAATTTTTCTATAAACTTCTTGAAGCCTCCCTGTGGGTGTGTGGATTAGACCACATAGTGTTAAAAAAAAGGAAGGACATGTGTAAGCCCCTACAATCGAATGGGCCCAAGGGGGTGGTTGTGCAATTGAGGGGTCAATTAGAGAGACACCAGACAAGATAAAGCAAGTGCTCACCGTCACAGTTGTGACTTCATGAGCCAGGCCCACACGGAGAGATGCATAACGTAATCTCATGAGTTTATACCGTCTCGGCCCCACAGGCCACAGTAAGCACATATGTAACAGGAAGGGGTTGTACAACAAGCATACATGTGACGGGGGCAGGATGAGCTAGAAGTATACACACAGTAGGAAGAGGAGGCGCCAAGAGCATGCGTGTGACAGGAAAGCATATAGGTAACAAGATGGGCAGGCTCTAGAGTCAAGGTGGCAGCTCAACCTTGGTCGTCCCTGAGCTGGCTTGACCTTACGTGTCTTTGAGCTCTCCTTCAGAGAAACAAGCATTATCCTTACCAGAAGGGAATGGGTCCCACGCAGGGTGGGACAGAGACAGACAGTAGGGTCTGAGTGCTCTAGATGGCTGACAACCTTCAGGCAGAGAACCTTCCAGCAGTTGACCTTCAAGTGTATAGTTGTTGATCATGTGTTTGCAGACAGCACCGTTGAGTTGACATTATTATGGGGAGACACCATGGGGAATAACTTTTACTAGCCCATGAACGTGAAGGTTTCCTCCATGGGAACCTTGGTCTCCCAGACTCCTTAATGTATCAATGTTGAGAGTTTGTCCTCCTGCACTCTCTTCCCGGTTCTGTTTCCCACAGAAATAAAAAAACAGCTGAAAATCCAGGGATTAAAGATATTTAGAGCAAGGAGAGCCTGCCTCTCTAAGATCACCAAGGGCAACGCGGTGACAAAACTGAGAGATTAAAAAACATGAGAAAGCTTTCCAAGCAGGGACACTGCATGGATAAAGGAAGGAGCGGATGGTGAAAAGGATGAAGTAGTAAATAAATAGTCTGATGTGGCTGGCATGCAGGGCACAGATTGGCGGAGAGGTAGGAAGAGCTGGAACGAGAAAGGTAGTATGAAACTAGGTTGAAGAAGGTCAAGGATGGCAGGCTGAAGGATTTGGACTTCCTTCCTGGAGTATTGGTGGCACAATGGTTCCATGTAGGCCCGCTAACCCCAAGGTCAGCAGTTCTAAACCACCAGCCGCCCTGTGGGAGAAAGATGAGGCTTTCAACTCCCTTAGAGCTACAGTCTTGGAAACTCGCAGGGACAGTTTAGACCCTGTCCTGCAGGGGCGCTATGAGTCAGAATTGACTTGATAGCAGTGAGTTTGGTTCTTTGGCTTCCCGTCCTGGAGAGGGACACTCTTTGGCAGTCCTGCAGTTGGCTCGCTCTGTGACCTCTGGCCAGGTGCTGAACATGATCTTCCCCCTTGTCGTAAAGTTTTTGGGGGGTTAAATAAAAAAGGTAAATTAGATGCCCGATACACAGTAGATCCCAAGAAATAATGGGGTCTCCTGCTGTCTCCATATTCTCCCATACACACTTTCTACCATGGTGGGATAATATGATTTGTCGGAAGAACCTACTCTGAGGGGCAGACCTGTTGATAATCCCATTTGTGCAGACAAAATTTTTCACAGCCAGCCAGCCAACATTACTGAGTACCTACGATGAAACAGAGGACCGTGTGGGTTCAGAGGTAGAATGTTCACCATCCATGTGAGAGAACCAGGCTAAAGGCACAGCGACCATTTGTTGCCAGTGGAGGCCTTTGTGTTGCTATGAGGCAGGAGAGCTTCCAGACTAAGACAGACTACAAAGAAAAGCCTGGTGATCCGCTTCTGGAGCTCCAACCTGTGGACCACAATGGTCAGATCCATTGTGCATGAAGCCAGTGTGAATCAGGGCTGACTGGACAGCCTCTAAGAACAATGATGCTATGGCAACGACCACGGAACTAGGCACTGGGGACGAGATAGGCTTCCTCACCCAATGCTGCTCTCCAGAAGCAGGGGCAGAAAATTGGTCTTTGGAGGAGGAAGAAGCCAAACCTCCAGAACCAGAACTTCACAGTCTAATCCCCATGCTTTTGTTTTGCACGGCAGGTGGGAGGGTGCCTCCAAAGCCAGTTCCCTCCATCTGAAAGGTGCCTGGCACACCTTACACCTTACGTTCCAGCTGGGCTTTCTTCTACCCTGGAAGCCATCCATCATCCATCACCCTACCTGGAGGTGGGGTGAAATAGGGTTCACTCCGGCTAAGCATTACATGGTGGAGGGACAGACAGCGAAGGGATCAGGCAAGCAGGCCCGGAGCAGGCCTGTGAGGCAGGAGCAGCGTGGGGATCAAGCATTTGGGGAAGGACCAACTGGAAGGTCTTATTTCTCAAGACAAGGCACCCCTGGGGATTCCATTGTACTGGACCAGGGTCTCAGGCTGTGAACTTTCCTTTGGGGAAGGAAAGAACTGCGCAGCCCTGGCTGACTCCATTAACTTCCTTCACCTTCACCAGTGGGGCCCTGGAGGACCCCGCCCAGTGACCCGGACCTCAGCCTCCTGCTCAGTGAGCCAGGGTCACTGTCGGGTGTGGCTGGAGAAGTTGCTGCGTTTTGTCTTGTGAGTGGGTTCTGCTTGGAAGCGCCTCACTAGCTGGGCTCCACGGCACCTCTCCAGGAGTCTGTTGGGCCTCTCCTCTGCTCCCCATCTCCAGTGCACTGTGGGGACCCAACATGACCTGGAGTGGCCTGGTGTTCCCAGTGGTGACAAAGATGGGAACATGGGATTGTCCCTTTGCGTGTGTTTGGATTTGGCTTCAAGATCCTTGACTATATTTTTTCCCCCAATAGACACAGGTAGTTGAGTGGCCAGGAGTGTGTGTGAATTGAGTTGCCAATCAAAAGAAAGGCTTCTCTTGTTATCTGAGGGGAGAAAACAGCCCCTGTTTGGGTTCTAAGGACTTGAATTTGGGGAGTATAAGGTTTATGTGGACGCGAAAACAGAATCAAAGACCAAATTAATGAAGTTTTAGAAGCAGGCTTTATTGTGAGGCTTCGGGCGGGTTCAGTAACTCAGGGTATTGAGCTATTGAAGCCGCACCGGGAAAAAATCCTGGCGGCGTTTTTTATGCCCACTGCTGGCAGGCACAGCTGGGGAGGATCTGCGCACACAGGTGCTTCAGAAGGGAGAAGGTCGTTCATCTTATCTATATGTCAGGGACAGGTGGAGTGAACATATCTTCAGAAAACATTCTGGCTTTGGGACGAGCTGGTTCCAGGAATTTGGGGCTGAGCAGGGGAGGGGAGGTCGGTTAGGGGTCAGTCTTGAGAGCTAAGATGGAGGTGCAGGACTCAAAATGGAGTCTGTTGTGCCAAGACCAGACAGGGAGTATGCTTTTTATTAGGAATCCCCTTAAAATTATGTTGTCTTCTCTTGGCTACTGGTAATTCTGATGGTCTCTGTTCTTCTACAGCTTGGAATTGCCATCGGATTCTTGGTCCCTCCAATTTTGGTACCCAACATCGAAGACCTGGACAAGCTTGCCTACCACATCAGCATTATGTTCTACATAATAGGAGGCGTGGCCACGGTCCTTCTCATCCTTGTCTTCATTGGTAAGGTCATGAATGGACTGGCGTGGGGAGGTGACTCGGGTGGGACACTTGTTAAGCATGGCCCCAGAATGCCCTGGGCGTTTACAGAAATGAGAGGTTGGGTGTGTCATGGTGTTTAAATAGTTTAGCCGGACTAATTGACCTGAGTCAATTTTGAAAAGCAAGGATGTTACTTTGAAGACTAAGATGCACTCTCCTGGAAGAAGCACAGCTGGAGTACTCCTTAGGGGTCCGGGTGGCAAGACTGCATCTCACGTACGTGTTACTAGGAGAGACCAGTCCCTGGGGAAGGACATCATGCTTGGTAACATGGAGGGGCAGCAAAAACACGGAAGGCCCTTCGTGATATGGATAGACACGGTGGCTACAACAGTGGGCTCAAATGGGAGGACAATTGTGTGGATAAAAAAAAAAAAACAAAACCTCACTGCCCTGGAGGCGATGTCAGCTCCTCGTGACCCTATAGCCACAGGTGGAACAGCCCCTGTGAGTTTCTGAGACTGTAAATGTTTGTGGGAGTCCAGCCCAGTCTTTCTTCCTCGGGATGGCTGATGGTTTTGAACTGGGGATCTTCCGTCTCACAGCCCAAGCTGTCACCCCTATCCTGCCAGGGCTCCTTCATTGGCAAAGATTAAGTCGTATTTGACCTGTTGCCTAAATCCCTCTCACCCGAGTTAGTGGTAGACTGCCGATTCTCTTAATGAAATCAGTAAGCTCTTTTTTTATTTTAATTTTTTTAATTTAATTTTTTTTCCCAGTAAGCTCTTAAGATACCACAAACACTCTGTGTGCTAAGCAAACCCAGCCGCCTTTCAATCTCAGCACCCCCACAAGCTGCAGATACTGTTCCCGGTCCTTCTCACAGTGAGGAACATCAGGCTGAAAGGGAAGTTAAGTTACCCAAGATTACATAAATAGCTAGGGGCAGAGATTAGATTCAACCCCAGGCTTGTCTCATGCCATACTCTAAACACGTTTTAAACAAAAACAGAAATTGGTCCACACACACTAACCATGCCATAGCCTCCTGAGAACACTTTGAGACTGCGTTGTAATACTTTCTTTTTATGATAGTCAATGTCCACTGCAGCATGATTGACAGTAGCCCAATGGAGGAAACAACCAGAGTGCTCATCAGCAGGGGCAGGAAGGAGCCAAATGGAATGCTCGCCAACCATAAAGAGAGATGAAGGTCTGATACCCGGCACGGTGAACCTTGAAAAGATTAGGCTGAGTGAAGCAAGCCTGACTCAAAAGGTCAAACGCTGGGAGACTCATTTAGTGAGCAATCTCATGCAGGAAATGCCCAGAGACAAAAGTTTATCATCGATTGCCAGCGAGCAGGTGCTTGGAGTTCATCTGCCTACCTTTCTGTTTCAGCCTTAGATTAAGAGGATTAAGAATTCTTAAAAAAATTTTTCGTTCCCCTCCTAGTCTCTTCCCCATGGAAGACCGTTCAGGCTTCGTGAGTTCTGCGCCTTATGAGAGGGGACAGCAAAACAGCTGTTGGGCATTGGCTGTAAGGCTGCCAGGGTGGTACATGGCATTGTGGGGAAATAAGCTTCCCATATAAAGCTAGGCGGAGTTGCCATGTACACTCAAGGAATGGCACGGAACCAGTCCTACAGGGAAGCCAGGCAGCTGTCGCTTCAAAGGTACTGGTTTCTGTTTAGGGTGATATATATGTGTGTGTATATGCATATCGGACCATGATAGTCACTGTACAGCCTGGAGACTAAGATTACCATCACTGAATTGTGCGATTCCAACAGGTTAGAGCAGGAAATTTGAACCACAATTTTTGTTGAAGTGTCATAGATGCTCACATGGAAAATCGAGAAGATACAACAAGAAAGAACCCCCCCACTCACGTAACCTGTGTAACTCCATCCCAGCCCCCACCTTCGGGTTACTGCTACTAGTTTGCATATGTGTATTTCATCAGGAGATCCGGCAATTCCTAACACTTTCTTTTTGCATCTGAGTGGTGTTAGATGGACTGTGATCAATTCAGAACCAGCGAGGCAGAGGTTGTCATTTGCAGTTAGTCAGCTGTCCAAAGGTTAACTGGTTTTCCCCCTCACGGCTGAAGTTCCACCTCACGTTGTAAAAGGTTTTTTTCTTGCCTGCTGGCTTCTCCTTCAGAGTCAAGTGGCTCTGTCATGATGAACTCATTCAGCCACCGGCCCCGTGTCATTTCCTCCCTGGAGTCTAGAGTGGGAAATGGCTACCTAGTGGCTTTTCAAAGATGGCAGAATGCCTTGGGCAGAGGCATTGCTGGTCCCAGCGTGGCGAGAAGCCTGCCAAAGCTGGAACTTGTGGATAACAGTATCGGACCACTTTTACTTTGTGGTGGCGATCAGGGTGGAGCGGGTTCTGACTCGTGTACAACAGAACCGAGCATCGCCCGCGCCAGCACCCTCCCCAACACTTGCTGCATTTCAGCCCATGAGTGAAGCCTCTGTGCCGATCTTGGTCGCTCTTTCGCCGGCCCTCTACCTTACCACGCTTGATGCCCCTCTCAGCAACTGCTCCCCGCTGATCATATGTCCAAAGTAAATGAGACAAAGTCTCCCCATCCTTGCTTCCAAGGGACATTTTGGCTAGGCTTCTTCCAAGACAGATTTGCCCACTCCTTTGGCAATCCATGCTGTCAAACAGTAAAATCCCCGAGTCTGCTCGCAGTGAAAAGGCACAGAGTTTTATGGAAGCTGATCCAGTTCCATGCACTGGGGCAACACCGGGCAGAGAGGGATCAGGCGGGTGGTTCACGGTGTCGGAGCTGCACGGCCATCAGAATAAGGTCAACCCCGGAAAGTAGGTTACAATATTCTGGTTGGTGTTTGGTGAGGTCAGGTAGTTGAGGGTAGACTATCAGGAAGTAGGGCTTTTGCTGTGATTGGTTTTCAAAGTACAGAGGGGCTGTGGTGATTGGATGCTGAGGGTCACAAAGTGACCACAAGCTGCTTCTGCGATCGATCGATCGAGAGCCAAAATCAAACATGGTGCCACTGAATCTACGCTGGCTCACAGCAACCTTACAAAACACAGCAGAACTGCCCCGAAGGGCTTCCAGGAGGTTCAGTGGGCTAAGCAGCGGTGGTGGCTCAGCCCCACCAGCCACTCGCTGGCAGAAAGACCAGGCTGTTGGCACCTGTAAGATGTATAGGCTTGGAAACCCCAACTAGCAATTCCGTCTACTCTCCTTCACAGGCCACTTCAAGATGGCATCGTTTGGATGGCAGTGAGTTTGGGTTTTTTGGTTATTGTTGTTTTCAGATAGGGAATTCCAAGGCTGCCCGTCTTTATGGACACACACTGCCACATCTTCCTCTCCTGGGAGGCTGATGGGTTCCAAACGCTGTCCCTCTGGTTCGTTAGTGATGGCTCAGCCGCTGCGCCATGATCCAGTGGTACAAGAGTCCGCCGTGCTTTGTCTAACACTCTCCTCCTGGGTTCACACGGTGGACGTCTGACATCGGCCGCCTAATGACAGCTTGCAAGAGAGCAGTAGGGGCTCAACTATTAGAAAAACTAGGAAAATCAGCATCCTGCTCAGACTGTTGCAAAATCGGAGAGCCGTGATTGGAAGAGCCGGAGACTCTGAGGACAGAATGTGTTCCTTAATTTTGAGAGGTTTCTAAAGTCTCAGCGAGCCTGCTCACGTACATACCATGATCGGAAGCTACTCAAGCTGCCGCTAGAGGTTAGTTACGGTTTCAGGGGAAAATGAAAACAAACACGAGGCTCCCTGACAACATTCTTAGGACTGTACACAGATTAACTGTTGCTAAGAGGAAAAACCAAGCCCCACAAAACAGTCTTAAAAGATTTAAGAGAACGTCGAGCTTAAACCTGAGTCAGCATCTCAGAAAAGCAGAAAAGCAGCCACTCCAATGCTTTTTAACTTTTTCTTACAAAGAAGTGAGAAAAAAATGTAAATTGTCGTATTTACAACTTATCAAACCTCCCAGTGTCTTGCCCCTTCCCCATCCTTTCTTGCCCCTCTTGTTGCATCTTATCTTCAGCCAAGTAACACCCATCTACCACCTGCCCTGCCCGCCCTTCTCCTCCTGCCCTGGTCATCATTAAACGCTGTCTCTTTGAGTGTGAAAGCCTTCTCTTGATTAAAAGTAATAATAAGGACCGTGATCTCAGATAATATTTGTCCCTTTTTGGGACTGACTGATGTTACTCAGCAGGAAGCTCTCCAGATCCATATCCCTGTCAGCTGGTGTCTCCCGGAGCCATCATGATTCCATTGTGTGTAGGTCCCCAAATTTATGTATCCATTCGTCCACGGACGGGCCTTTGGTTTATTTCCATCTTCTTGCGATTGGCAGTAGTGTTGCCAGGAATATGGGCGTGCATGTATTTCTTCATACTGCGGCGTGTATTTCTTTAGGGTGTCTACCAAGTAGGGGACTGTTGGGTCATCATAGCACTTCTGTTCCCAGTTTTTTGAGGAAGCGTTCCACAGCAAGGCACCCTAATGGTAAAATCCCATCCACGATGGCAGATGCGCTCTTTCTCACTAACGCCATCATCTGAAGGCACCAGTGTCTTCTTCGTCTACCAGCCTGGGGAGTGTCACGCTGGGGTCAGGCAGACCTTCGTCTCCAAAGTGACATCTTTGCTTTTCACGCTGGCTTAACCAGAATTCAAGTTTCAAATGATAATGTGCGTCCACGTTGAAAAAATGTGTTCGTCACAGATAAAGCCCTAGTTCTTTGCGATTAAAAACCAGAGATTCAGGCTGCATGGCATCCATCCTATATCTCCAGATCAACAAGCAGAGAGAGTAACTTAGGAAGGAAAGAGTGGAAAATCTTATTGGAATTCTGGTTTGTCATCCCCAAAGCCATAAGCCACTTGCTGCTGTACAGATAATCTTGTCTTCCTTTCTTTCTCAGGTGGAAGGGGAGGTGAACTGGCAAAAGGAAGGATGAGAAGGTGGGGGTGCATATGGGGGGGTTACTAGAACGGGGGGGATGATTATCTAGAACAGCTTCTGGAGAGGGAAGAATCAGGATTCTGAAATCAAGGCTAAGGAGATTTCTGGATGGTCAGTCCCCTGTGATCTTCCAGGAGAGAGTAAATCTCCTTTCCAGAACTTTCCATAAGGCTGGCACCTGGTGCACATGCTGAGAAACTGGAGATGGACTCCGGGTTTTTCCTGTAGAAGAGATCCCCCTCACTGACTCCGGGACTCTCTGTGAGTCCCTGTATGCCGGGCTCTGCGCTAAGCCTGCGCAATGCCATTCTGTCCCGTTTGGAACAGATTTCGTCCCAAGCCATGAACTGGGCTCACTCATCCCATGGTTCTACCTTTGGCTTCCTGCTGTGTTTTTACATTTTTCTTTTTTCTTTAGTGCTCTGTGCTCTGTTCTTTGCTGAGGTTTATGGAGCTCCTTGTTCCTTGGACACGACCTGGGATAGCCAGTGAGTTCAGCTTTCCATCGGCCACTAGGAGTAATAAACTGCGGAGCTGCTCGGAGGGAGGAGCACTGACCTTGCCTTTGGGTGTCTTTGCTCCTGCTCCGTGTGCCAGACAGGCTGCAATAGGGCGGTGGGTGTTTTCAATGATCCCTCTGTTTCTCTTCTTCCAGTATTCAAGGAGAAGCCTAAATACCCCCCCAGCAGGGCCCAGTCCCTGAGCTATGCCTTGTCAACCCCTGACGCGACATACTTGAGCTCCATCGTCCGGCTCTTCAAAAACCTCAACTTTGTTCTACTTCTCATCACCTACGGTAAGGCGCCGGCGTGTCCAGGAGCGCACTTGAACAGGTAACTCAGGTGAGGTGCCCCCACGAGTCTCGCTCAGAGGCCTGCTTTGTGTCTGTGTCTCCCCCTCTCCAAATCTCAAATGTGCATGTGAACTTGTCCGTGTGAAGCGGAGCAGAGAGCCAGCGCTTTGCCTCAGGGTTTTTGCACGTGGTCTAAGTTCTACCTTGAAAACCAATTCTTCCCATCCTGGGCTGTCTGGCCAACGTCTGCTGGGCCGACCTGTCTCCTTTCAGTTCCACCTCTGCCAAGCAGATGTCCCCCTTCCACTCCTTGTTCACCTTAAAACAAACAAAATAACCCATTTCCCACGTCTGTCCCCCCACGAGATTGTGAAGTCCTTGAGCATGGGGTTACATTGTCTTTTCCACTTTCGTTCCTCGGTCGTGGCTGGCCTGGCCCGGATCCTCCCGTGGTTGTTATTGGCCGAGTCATTCCATACGTGCTTCTTGTTGGGTGCATCCAGCCGGTTCCAACTCCTGTGGATTGTGTGTACGAGCGAACACACAAACTCATTGCATCAGCTCCTGTGTCAGTGCATCTCCCCGAGACACTCTTCAACTAGTCTTCCCTCATCCTGTAAGGTGCACTTCATTGTTTGCATTTCCCCCGGCCCCCAGTTTTGGACAAGATAGATACACATCTTTTATGACTTGCCTTGCCGGCCCATCGAGTTCTCCGTCTTCTTACAAACCCTTTCGGAATGTTGTTGGACCAGGAAGGACAAGGACCAGCCTCATGACGTTCCATGAAAGTGCTTGCTCTCCGGGTGTACTCCAACCTATTAACTGGTGTGCTTCGCTCAGGCAGTTACAGATCCACCCAGCTGTAGTGAGTCCTGGCCCGCATCACCATGTAATCCATTGGTTAACGTTTGACGGAAACCAAGAGTCAGCAAGGGCCTCACCTGCTCAGAAGCGCCTTTAAAGAAGAAACGAGAAGGGCTTAGCAGGCCTTGTGCTTGTGGAATCCCGGTTGGCTTCCAGCGCCCGTTGTCCATCGGCTCACGTACGATGTATTTCATCACGGCGGTCACAGTGAGGGCTAAGTGCTTTCGGCAAGGAGCGTTGGTGGCTCTGTGGCTCAAGGGCTCAGCTACCAACGTAAGGGTCCGTGGCCTGAGCCCTGCAGCTCCTCTGAGGGAGGAAGGCGGGCACTGTGTCTGGACAGAGGACAGCCTTGGAAGCCCAGTGGGCAGTTCAGCTGTCCCTGGTGCTGAGTTTGGGTTTGGCGGGACTTGGCATGCCTGGTTTTATTTGATCCCTGGTGAGGTAGGTCTCATACTTAGCCTCCCTGACTAGAGGAGGAAGCTGAAATCCAGGGAGATTAGGAAACCTGCTCATGGTCACACAGCCTTTAAGGAAGTGGAGAGTCAGAGTTCACTTACAGGCCTCTCTAATTCTAAAGCCTGCAGAATCGCTCATATACAGTCTTCCTAGAATTGTACCAGGAGTTCCTCTTAGACCTTTCCGGGCCCTTTACCTCTCCGGTCACGGGTTCCCTGCTGAAGCATTGGCTAAGGCATGGCCTGCTCACACCCGGGCAGGGGCCGTCCCACCTGGAAGAGCTCTCTGGATTCACGTCCCAGATCTCCTGCGTTTCTGCCTCACAGTTATCTCCAGATATGTCGCTGCCATCACCTATCACGCAGAGATAAGGTTTCAGTGCCTAGAGATGCCGAACCACCCAGGGACTTAGTGTGGGGTCTCTCCGGCTCCACACAGGTGACGGAACCAATGGCCTTTGAGACCTCTTCCACTCAGATTCCATCACGCTCAGAACTTTCGCTTTCTTCAGAGCAAAGCCTCTTACGCACAGTGACCTTTGACAATCATCAGCCTCTGGCACAGCCTCCCGGAAGGCTGCATTGAGCCTTTCACAAACACTGGCGAGGCTGCTGACGATAACTGGGCCAGGGTCCCGCTCTGGAGGTTTTTGGTCCCCGAGGCTGATAATGGCAAGGCCTGTTCTCAGACCCCTGGAAGCAAGAAACAAAAACAAAATGCTGAAGGGACGGGGTCCCTCCTGCTCCGGGTCGTGTTGTGGGGAGCAAAGCACCCCCTTCTCTCCCTTCTTGCCTAGCTTGGTGTTTATACGGTCTGACAAACAAGCGAACTGTTACATTGACATAGGATTCATGTGGTTTCATCATATAAAAAGCTGTGGCAGCGTCTCCACAACTGTAGCCTTCTCTTCTTTCTTGTGCTCTTTACTATTAGTTCCCCACTGTCCCCAAACCGCCCCTGCTGTCACGCTAGAGTAGCTTCAGTCCTACACTCTGAATACCATTCGTTACTGATGTGACTAAACGGTCACACGGAGCGGAAGTGGAAGAACTTTCAGACAGTTCCTCACGTGGTGGTGACCCCCTAACCATAAAGTTATTTTCATTGCTACTTCATCACTGTCATTTTGCTACTGTGATGAATCGGGCGACCCCTGTGAAAGGGTTCTTTGAAACTAACCCCCCCCCCCAAGGGGTCGCGACCCACAGGTTGAGAACGGCTGTTCTGGAAGGATGGATGAAGGAAAGGCTTGAGACGCTCTGCGTCTCCAGAGAAGCAACCAGAACATTAGCTACAATGCTCAAAATCCGTTTGCTTTTCAGCAGAAGGCTTGCAGTGCCATGAGGGACACTGGTGACAGAAACTGGCTGGCATCAGTGAGAAGTGACAGTGTTTCCGCTTGCCTGGTTTGGACCCTCCTCTTCCAAGCTCAGGAGGGCTTGGAACCCAGCAGCATCACAATTAAAATCGTTTGGGAACCAGCAACCTAGAGGGGCCAAAGGAGCTTTGGAACGTTCCCGCACAGCTCTGGGCCCCGGCAATTGTCTTTATTTGACCCAAGTAGGAGCTGGATCGGTGGGGGCCGGAGGGCTATTTGTAGGCCATTGTTTGGGGACAGCCCGAGGCTTGAGGAATGAGGTGTCCGTAACCAAACGTGCTGCCATCAGTCAATGCTGGCTCCTAGGGACCCCCGGGGGGTTTCCGGAGGTGCCACTGTTGATGGGAGCAGAAAGCCCAGTCTTTCTCCTGGGGAGCTACTGGTGGCTTTGAACTACTGGTGGTTTTTGAACGAGTGGTTTTGAGCTGCCAACCATGTAGATCACAGCCCCCTGCATAACGACTACACACCACCAGGGCTCCTGAGTTGTCTGTGAGGGACTCTGAAAAGCTTCAGGAGCTACGTGTGGCTCTAGGAGGCTACACACAGGCGGGACTCTGTATATGGCCAGGAAAGACCCGAGACAGCCCGGGGTCTTCACTCAGGATGACCTGGGTTCAGCAGCTCGCCTCCGGACACACACACAGGGCTCCTTCGCCAAGGGAAAGGTTCCAGCACCTTAGGGAGTGTCTGCCAACATGTGTTACCACGAAGCAAGCGGAGCAGAAGCTTCAGTGACTGCGCACGACCAAGAATACAGTCTTGACAGAAGTGGCCCAGGAAAGGCACTAAACATGAAGCAGCAACGAATACAGGGTTGTTGTATTGTATTATTTAAACACCCCATTTTAAACAAAAGCTATGAGACACGGAGAGAAAGAGGACCTATACGAGGGGAGGGGGGGTCAGTAGGGGGAGGAGGAAGAGACCTAGATATTGGGCTTAGCAGATAAAGATGATATGTGGTAGCGTCACAGCAGCTGGTGGGTTCAAACCGCCAATCTTGGGGGTAGCAGCTCACTGTGTAGCCCACTGCTCCACCCTGGCTTCTCAGGGGCGCACAGGCAGGACAGAGACTCCGACTGGAATCCAGGTCACCGTGCAGGGACAGCGTCCTCTCTCCTCTCTCCCAGTGCCCTGGTTTTACTCTTAAAGCTGTCAGCTGCACTTAAGCATCTAATGGCCAGTGCTCTCGACCAAATGGTGTCCCCAGTTTGCTCTGAATTAGCTACCCTCGGGATTATGCAGTTGAGAATCACGCACACGGTGGCATTTCCGGGGTGTGGGTGGGCATGCATGAGGGTAAGGGGAGTTGAGAGTTGACAGTAGAAGGAAGGATAGGCGGAGTTTGGGTGTCAGCTCTTCCAGTTCCTAAGTGCCTCACCTTCACCCATTCTTGTCCCTATCCGCCTCCTCTCGGATAAAGCTCCAGCCCCAGGATAAATTAGCAAAAGCCTCTGCCTCTCATTGGCGAGTTCTGAATGAAAAGGGAAAGCCTTGAAAGCAGTGGAGAATGCAGGCACCGCTTGTTACGGTGTTGGGAAAGTTGTGCAGATTTTCAATATATATTCTTTCGATCGGAGCTCGATCTCACCAAGTAGGGTGCAACTCCTGCAGCTGGTGGCATGCCCAGTATTGGACTTGTGACTTTCTCAAAGGTTCTCCAAATTAATCATATTATTAATCAATGCATTAATTAAAAGCAAATAAAAGGATTCTCCAGGCTGCTGCATCAACTGCTCCGCGGTAATGTTCAGTGATGCCAGGCGAGCTGGGGAGAACACCCAGGGTCCGAGCACTGCTGGCCCCTGAGGGCTAGAGCAGCGTCCAGTTCAAGGGGAAGTTCAGAGGTGCCGCACTGTGTTCTGGTGATGATTACCGAGTATCATCGTGTCTCCTGCAATACTTGCAGAGGAAAACAAAGCAAACGTCCCGTGCTTATCTGGAGGGAACATTGAACTGGGCATGCTGGTTTCGTTCTGGCTTTCTTGCTGGGGCTTTATCTGTCCACCAAGGTCGGACCATTTGGAGGCTGAGATGACTTAGAACGCGGTTCCTCGTAGGAAATGCTTTTCCATGCTGTGAGTTCCCCCAGGCTTGCCCGTAGTATGCTCTCCAGTAATCTTCTCATAGGGACAGACACGTGGACCTGGAGCCCCGACCCCGCTCTCGAGGACCCTCTTCCCCTGGGGCTCTCTGGACCTACGGTTGGGTGCCGTCTAGTCAGTGCTCACTGACAGCAACCCTCTGTACAGTAGAACAAAGCTCTGCCCCGTTCTGCATCCTCTTCTTAGTCCTTTCTGCGGTTGAGCCCTTTGGAACCATGGGATCAGCCCATCTCATTGGAAGTCTTCCTCCATTTCGTCCATCCCGTACTTCACCAAATAGGGCGCCTTTCTCCCGGACTGGTCCTATCTGATAATGCGCCCAAAGTACTTGAGAAAGTCATGACCAGCCTCACATCTAAGGAGTAGTGTATCTGTACTTCTTCCAAGACAGTGTTGGTTTCAAACTGAGGGCTTTGTGGCTGGCAGTGTGTAGCCAGTACGACCCCCAGCACTGGGTGGACTCAAACCACAAACCTCTTGGTTTGCAGCCAAGCACATTAACAGTTTACAACAGCCAGGGACTCCCCTGGTTGGAGAGTGAGTATAAAGTCCTTCTCCTGATTCCCGGGAGCCTTACTAAATCCTGGCTGATCCTTTAAGGCAAATGCGTCTGAGCTCAGGAAAAACAAATGAAAATTAACTCAGAAAGTAGTGAGGACCCAGAGATGGGGCCGGGACTAGTGTTTCCTAATTATAGACTGCTCCTGGGTATTAGGTTGAATGTCCACACGACTTCTTCCGTGGCTCCTCTAGAAATTCACTTAGGAAGTTTGGACTGAGGCCTGGGAACCTGCTTTTAACAAGGGTCCCAGGCAATTTCAGTTTACAATAGGGATCTTCAATTCCCAAGACCATTTATGACCACAGTTCCGTAAAGATCAGAAGTGCCTACATTTTTGTTAACAGGCAGGTCGCTAAGCCCCGCCTCCGTCGATTCTGAAGCACTAGCTTCATAGTAGGGCCCAGGAGTCTGTATTTCTAAGACCCCAAGGACGACATCGAATGCCGAGCGTCGGACCACTGTGTAAACAATTTCCTCTTGACCGGAGAGAAAGGAGAAGAAGAGTAACAATGAGCTCCCTGCTTCGCTCAGGCACGCTCCGGAGGGCAGGGTTCCACCTGGCGTTGTGGTTATATCTGGGGCTGCTTGCTGCGAGGTGCAAGGCCAGGCGTTTGAAGTCAGAAAAGGAGAAAGATAAGCCCTTCTACTCCCGTCAGGGTTACAGTCTTGGAAATCCACAGGGGCAGTTCTACACCAGGCCAGCTGCGGGTCGGCATCGACTCGATGGCAGTCGAGTTTGCTTTTTGAGTTGTTCAGCCTTTGACAATGAAAACCAAAGCGTTCGATGAAACGTGGATTCAAAAGCCACGCAGGAGCTTCCACTTCTGCAAGGTTTGTGGCCGGCACAAACAATGGACAGACGACGGGCGTCTTTTCGGAAGGGTTCCTGTCTGGCCGGGAGTGGGCGGATCGCCGTTGGTAGCCCACACTAGTCAAGCCAAGCCGGTGGTTCTCAAACCTGAGCAGGTATCAGAAGCTGGAGGGAGGACCAGTCAGACGGCCAGGGCCGGCCTGCAGGGTTTCCACTCCGGTGGGTCTGGGGCGAGTTCCCAGCCAGTTCCGTGCGTGCACACATGGCGGTTGGAGAGCGAGTTCACCGAGCAAAGCCCTGAGCCTTGTGTCGCGGTGGTGTGGCCAGCCACCCGAAGTGCCGCTTCTCCCTGACTTTGCCAGGGTGCACATGCTGGTGTCTGAGGTGGTCCTTAGAGAGGGAGAGAGAGCCCCCCCCTTGTGGACACTTTCCCCGTTTCCAGTGGATTGTGCCCTCCTATGTTAGTCCTGCATTGTCTACCCCTGCACAATCCCGATCCCACGGAGTCGGTTCTGATGCATAGTGAGCCCATAGCGCAGACTAAAACTGGAATGTCTATGGACACATACCGCCACAGCTTCTCCCTAGCAGCAGCTTAACCCTCAGGCCATCAGGGTGTCTCTGTCTACCCCTCCTGGGGCCCTGGTAGCAGAGGGTTGCACGTCGGGCTGCTCACTGAAGGGCCAGCAGTTCTAAACCACCAGCTGCTCCTCAGAGAAAGACGGGGCTTTCAACTCCAGTCAAGAGTCCCTAGTCCCTTTTGCCTTGGAGAGAGCCTGGAAACAAGATGGGTCACCAGCAGCTGTACTGGAGCCGCCCTCGAAACTTCGGCCAGGGTTCTTGGCCTGTGTGCTCAAACCAGCATGGTCTGGTTCTGAGATACGTCCTCAATATGTGCCGTCAGTGTTTCCGTCAGTACGCGAAGGACATCGGCTTCATCAAGCTGGACTAAGTCGTCTTTGGATGGACTATCCCAGACAGCTACCCAACAGAAGAAATAGTGCCAACTATTCATAAAATTAGAAAAATTCAAGTCTGAAGAAAAAAAAAAAAGAGTCCCTAGTCTGAGAAACCCATAGGGGCAGTTCTACCCTGCCCTATAGCGTTACTCTGAGTCAGAATCAACTGATGGCAGTGCGTTTATGTCTTGTTTTTTTTTGGACTGGGGCCCAAGCTGCGAGCGGCCCCTGTACCTGACGCTGAGAGTTTACCTTGGAACACAGCGTTCCGGTGTTAGGCTAGGACAAGAGGCTGCGTGTGAGCTCTTATCTGGAATGCGTCCCTCACGAGTGCTCCCCGGGTGTCCCGGAGTCTGGCGTGAAGGACTGCTTGATGAAGGAGACACTTCTAAGCGTCTGCAGAGACTCCTGGGTCTGCTGATCACTGTGGCCTGGAGCCCTTCCGCTGGGAGACTGGAATCTGAAGAACGCCTTTTGTGATCTTGGTTTGAAGAACTGGTTTGGGGGATTGTAGAATAGAGGGGGAGTTTCAGCCCACCTCCAGAGGCACCTAGAAGAAAGGCCCGGTGAAAAACCAGCCGCTGGAAACCACAGAGAGAGAGCCCAACTCTTGCCATATGTGCCTGGGTACCATGAGTCAGAGTGGACTTGGGGCAACTGTGTATAGATTGTCTAAGAGGGGGGTGCTGCAGCTCTAAGGTCTGGATTCAAATCCCAGCATGAGAGAATGATAAACAAACAAACAAACCCAAACTAACAGCCTCCTTTGCATAAGAGTCGGACCTTTAATTATCTTTGCAGCTCATTTCTCTAGGAGCCTGAAAAAAGGGGGTGAGGATTTGTCATCTACATGTAGGCAACCCTGACAGAGGTACGCTCGCTACAGGTCTTCTTAGGAAGGTTTCGGCTAGACACAGAGCTTGCTGGCCAAGAAACCTCAGACGCTCTCCTTCCGTGGGACGAGCCCAGAAGGCCCAGTCTATGCCACATCCACGTGGTCATCTGGGCGCTATTTTCCTTGTAGCTTGTATCAAGTGCACCCAGGCAGGCCTTCTGGACTTCAGGGGTCAGTAGAAGACACCGGTGGGCTCTGCAGAGGAGACGCTGGCCAACATTTTTACCTCTACATGCACTTCTTCTCGTCTATCACCTGGAGGGAGCCCTGGTGGCATCGTGGTTACTCATTGGGCTTCAATCCACAAGGTCAGCCGTTTGAAACCACCAGCTGCTCCACAGGAGAGAGACAGGGCTCTCTACTCCCGGAAAGAGTCACAGTCTCGGAAACCCATGGGAGCAGTTCTACTCTGTCCTACAGGGTTGCTCTGAGTTGGCATCCACTCGATGGTAGTGAACTTGTTTGTGTTTTAATGCAGTGGGCGATGCTAACCCTGCCTCCCAGTGTCGGTGTGAGGATGGTCGTGTGCTCAGAGAAGGGTCAGGTGCCAGCAGGGTTGTTGTGATAATGGGCTGGAGGCCTAGACACCCTCTCTTCCGGTGCTGGCTCTAGCGTGCGCCCCCTCGTGTGGGCCATCAGACGCCTGTCTTTATTCTCTAAAGTCACGGCTCCTCGGGGTCGGCGGAGGTCCATTTCATTGTCGAATGAATCAACGAGATCAGAGAGATCACTCGAGGCTCCTTCAGGGCTCTTGAGGGTTGACGTATGTAAGATTTGTGTGGGTGACATTGAACCGGAGAGGGAAGTGCAAGGCAGACTGGGGCAAGAGGTGAGGAGCCACTCTGAGAGGACATGGAGTCAGAGGGCTGGAGCAGTCGGGACACTCAGTGGACAAGGGTCCTTGGGAGGAGAGCCTGGCTCACTGCAAGGGCATCTCCAATCTACCGATGCATACCTGCCCACACCCAACCCGTTGCCAGCAGGTCAGCTCAGCCTCGGACTCTGGGGGCCTCCTGTGTGTAGAGCGGGGTTGTGCTTGTGCTTACGCTGTGCATGCGCAGTGGTCTTTCCGAAGCAGATGGCTGGGGTGTCCTTCTGGGTAGGTTGCACCCCACATCCTTTCCGTGAGCAGCCCAGCATGCAACCGTCTGTATCACCCAGGCCCTCCGAGAGGGATGGAGGATGCTGACCACAGAGTACCATGGAGCGCCTCTGCTTCTAGGGCAGGGCTGAAAGGCTCTGAGGCGCAGTGATGTTGACTAAGAAAAGCTTCAACCTGCCTGCACGCGGTTTGGAGGTCTCTCTTTGGGAAACAGTGCAGGGTAGCAGCCCCCCGCCCGGGCTTTCCTTTGAGGGCTCCGCTCACAGTGGCAGTGTGCTGAGGGGGGAGGGTCTAGGCAAGGATGGCCCTAATATTGTGTTTCTCCCTCCCTCCTTCAGGTCTGAATGCTGGTGCTTTTTATGCTTTGTCTACTCTGCTGAACCGAATGGTGACCTTGCACTACCCGGTAAGGGAGCACCGGGATGCGCTGGGCTCGGGCGTGCCTGCTGTGATTTCCCAGGCTTTGCCCACGGCGGGGAGGGGGGGCAGGGACAGCTACCTCATAGCACTCCCTGCCAGCTCCAGGCAGGGTGGTCAGGTGATGAGCTCATGTGGCTTGGAAGGGGCTGTCCCGTGTCTCCAGGGGGGTTTAGTACCCTCTGGGGGTGCTAAACCGCAGGCTGCAGCTGATGAGGACAGGCTAGTGTTTCTCTGATCTCTCACGTTCTCTTGTGCGAAGGAAGCGGCCTGTCAAAAGATGATGTGGGGATGGGAAAGGCAATCGCATTGTGTGTGTGCATGTGACGGGTCTAGCAGGGCGCCTGGCAACACAGTAGGTCGGTGTGGACAGGTCATCACGGATGTAATACTCTGTAAAATGCGGATGGGGTCTCTCGTTGAACCCTCGATGCCTTGGTTTGAGAGCGGTTTTTGAAAGCGTTTCTCAGCGTCCGTATGGATTGGATGTTGGGGATAGGATACGCGCGGGGCCTGCAGGAAGGAATACCAAGGTCCAACTGTCCTTTGACAGGCCAAGAGGACACACAAGTGGTTAAGTGTTCAGCTCCCAGTGGAAAGATCAGCAGCTCAGGCTCGCCCAGAAACCCTCTAACAAATTTCTTCCCAAAGGCCAGAGCCTTGGACAAGCCCCTGAAGTGCGACCCTGCTCTGCGTACACGGGCCGCCCTGCGTTGGGATGGACTCGCCAGCAAGGATTTTGCTGTAGCCTCTGACACTTGCAGGCATAGTGGCCCAGCAGGACTAAGTGTTCTCAGTTTGACATTCAAAGGGACGGGGCTCAAATTCTAAAACCAAAAGCAACCCGAATCCACTGCCACCGAGTTGATTCCTGCTCATAGTGACCCTATATATCCGGGCAGAGCTGCCCGTGTGGGTTTCCGAGATGTCACTCTTTGGGGCATTAGAAAGCCTAGTCTTTCTCCAGAGGATCCGCTGGTGGATTCAAACTGCCGGCTTTGAGGTCAGCAGGCCAGTAAGTAACTACTAAGCCACCAGGGCTGATTTTCAAAGTCTAGTGCTTTACTTAACACTGTGCGACCACGGCCTAGTAGGCGTGTCCCTCCATGCTTCCGTTTCTCTGCAGTATGGGGTTGCTGACGCCTACCCTGGGGAGGGGTTGCGAGAATTTGATGAGAAAATGATGCCAAATCCTCGGCCTGGGGCCTGGCTCACGCCACGCTCTCAGATATCTGATAACAATCACCTTCCTGGTCTTTGAGCAAGCGACAGCGCAGAGAATCCGAGAGTGGAGAATTTGGACGCGTGTGTTTCATTGTGCACCTCTGTGGGATGGGAACCCCGCATTCTCACGGCGTCGAGTCGGCGTCGACTCACGGCGACCCTATAGGACCCGGTAGAACTGCCCCTGTGGGTTTCCCAAGCGGTAACAGTTTATAAGAGTAGAAAGCTAGTCTCTCTCCTAAGGAATAGCTGGTGGTTTTGAACTGCTGACCTTGCGGTGACCAGCCCCCTGCATCACTATTCTGCCACCAGGGCTCCTCAGAATGGGAATGGTGAGGAAGAAGAGAAAGGTTGCTGTCAGGATCACAATGTTTAGCTCTGTCTAAAAGGACAGACTGTGGTTTACCCTGCCACCCCGGCACCCATGCCTCCAGCCCTGTGGGGAGTAGCTAGTCTAAGGTTCCTTTCCCACAGACAGTGTCTGTCCTGAAACTTTCTCTCCCCTGGATCCTAAGTGACTGGTTTCAGCCCCTTGCCTCGTGGGGTCTGTGTTCTGTCCAATGTCTTACTTGGCTGTCAGCCTCCTGATTGATGTTGGGGTTTTGATGTTTGCCAGGGAGAAGAAGTCAATGCTGGGAGAATCGGCCTGACCATCGTCCTGGCCGGGATGCTCGGGGCCATGATCTCGGGCCTCTGGCTGGACAAATCCAAAGCCTACAAGTGAGTGACTGCTCAGGGCGTGGGGCCTCAAGCCTTTAAATGGCATGCTCATCAGCACGCAGCTCCAGGAGCTTGGATGTGGAAGCTGGTGTGGGTGTGTGTGTGTTGGGGGTGTTGGGTGTCTGAATGGTCAGGTTGGCTGCTCAAATCCATCTTCTCTGAGCCTTTATAAAATAAAGGAGCAACACCTGCCTGCCTAGGGTCTCTTTGGGAGATTAGGACTCATGGACATGAAGGCTAGCTCAGTGCTGTCACCGCCTGACCCCCAAGAAGCTTTGTGGATGGGGCAGATGAAGAGAAAAGGCAATGCGTGCTCATGGTTAGAAAGTCAGCGGAAACTCCACTGCCCTGGTCCCACAGCCCCATTCTGGTCCTCTCTCCTTAGTCTAATTAGCAATATGCGTTCTTGCTTTTAAGAGACCCTAGATCAATGGTTCCCAACCTGTGGGTCCAGACCCCTTTTGGGGTTGAACGACCCTTTCACCGGGGTCGCCAGATTCATAACAGTAGAAAATGATAGTCATGAAGTAGCAACAAAAATAATTGTATGGTTGGTGGGTCAACACAACATGAGGAACCATATTAAAGGGTCGCAGCATGAGGAAGGTTGAGAACCGCTGCCCTAGATGACAGCAAATGATTAAGCATGTTGACATGCTGGAGGATGAAGTGCCCTTCCAAGAAATCAGCCATTGAAAACCCGGGAGCACGGCTGTACTCTGACACATGTGGAATTGTCATGGGTTGGAACGGACCTGAACAAAACTGGTTTGTGTGTTGTTTGTTGTGTTGTGTGTTGTTTTGTTTCAAAATCTGGCATTCGCCTCTGCCTTTGTTTAAAATCACTAATCAAACAACTCATCGCAATCCAAACATCCATCCATGTGTCAAGAACATTTGTACATTTGTTGCCATCATCATTCTCAAGACATTTTCTTTCTACTTGAGTCCTTGGTTATCAGCTCCTCATTTTTTAAAATCGTTTTATTAGAGACTCATAGAACTCTTATCACAATCCATACATGCATCAATTGTGTAAAGCACATTTGTACATTCATTACCCTCATCATTCTCAAAACATTTGCTCTCCACCTAAGCCCCTGGCATCAGCTCCTCAGTTTTGCCCCTTCTTCCCCCTCCCCCTCCCTCAAAAACCCTTAATAATTTATAAATTATTATTCTGTCATATCTTGCCCTATACACATCTCCCTTCACCCACTTTTCTGTTGTCCATCCACCACGGAGGAGGTCACATGTAGATCCTTGTAATGGGTTCCCCCTTTCCAACCCACCCTCCCTCTACCTTCCCAGTATCGCCACTCTCACCACTGGTCCTGAAGGTATCATCTGCCCTGGATTCCCTGTGTTTCCAGTTCCTATCTGTACCAGTGTACATCCTCTGGTCTAGCCAGATTTGTAAGATAGAATTGGGATCATGATAGTGGGGGAGGAGGAAACATTTAGGAACTAAAGGAAAGTTGTATGTTTCATTGTTGCTACATCACACCCTGACTGGCTCATCTCCTTCCCGAGACCCTTCTGTAAGGGGATGTCCAGTGGCCTACAAATGGGCTTTGGGTCTCTACTCTGCACTCCCCCTGTCACTCATGATGATAAGATTTTTTGTTCTGATGATGCCTGATACCTGATCCCTTTGACACCTCGTGATCGCACGGGCTGGTGTACTTCTTCCATGTGGGCTTTGTTGCTTCTGAGCTAGATGGCCCCTTGTTTACCTTTAAGCCTTTAAGACCCCAGATGCTATATCTTTTGATAGCCGGGCACCATCAGCTTTCTTCACCACATTTGCTTATTCACCCATTTTGTCTTCAGCGGTTGTGTTGGGAAGGTGAGCATCATAGAATGCCAGTTTAATAGAAGAAAGTATTCTTGCATTGTGAGAGTACTTGAGTGGAGGCCCAATGTCCTTCTGCTACCTTAATACTAAACTTATAAATATATACACATAGATCTATTTTCCCATCCTCATATAGAAATATATTTGCATATGTACATGCCTTTATTTAGATCTCTATAAATGCCCTTTGCCTCCTAGCTCTTTCCTCTATTTCCTTTGATTTTCCTCTTGTCCCACTATCATGCTCAGTCTTCATTTGGGTTTCAGTAATTCCTCTCAGTACATTACCCTGATCACGCCCTACCAGGCCTTCTACACCCTCCTCACCACCGATTTGGATCACTTGTTGTTCCCTTGTCCCTGGGTTTGTTAACATCACTACCTCCTCCCCACCACCTAACCCGTCTCCGATGTCTCTCCGGAACTGTCGGTCCCTTTGTTTCACCTCCAGATTGTTCATCCAGCCTATTTTATTTAGCCAAGCCTGTGGAGATAATAATATGCACACAAAAAAAGACAGAGTAAAACCAAGCAACAATATACAACAAAACAATGACAAACAAAACACAACAAGAAAGAAAAACTTGTACTTAGTTCAAGGACTGTTTGTTGGCCTTTAGGAGTGTTTTCTAATCCAGTCTGTTCAGCTCCTCATTTTTATTCCTTCCTTCCCTCCCCTCCCCTCACGAACCCTTGATAATTTATAAATTATTATTTTTTCATGTCTTACACTGTCCGATGTCTCCCTTCACCCACTTTTCTGTAGTCTGTCCCCCAGGGAGGGGGTTCTATATAGATCATTGTGATCGGTTTTGCCTCTGCCTTGTTGGTCAATCTTGCGATGCCCTTTAGCCTGACTGCCCCATGCAGTTCTAACATCTTCATGTGCACCAGGCTTCCCAGGGATGCTTATTAGAAATGCCGATTCTGGTCCCCACCCCCGGGGCAGGCTGCATCTGTTGATAAATCTAGATGCCTGGGTTCAGTGGCCACCTCTGCCGAACATGGAGAACAGAGAGGCGAGCTCTTTCCCAGCCTTCCCATGTCCAGTGCTCTCTGTGCTTGGGGCGCTCAGTGAACGCCGGGCCGGGTCCCAGGGCAGCTGTCAGGGCAGGGTGGCATTCCGGGCTGCTTTGTCATGGCCTCCCAAGTTCCCAGTGTCTGAAGGCAGCGGACAGTGGCAGACCTGTTCTCCAGCACACAGACCCGCTTCTGTGAGGCCCTGGTCAGACCAGGTCTCCCTCTGGCCACCCGAATCAAAGGCCAATTGAGGCCATCCGTCCCAGGAATATGGCCACCCCGCTTAACACAAGGAGGAGCCATCGTCACCCCGGGGGGAGCCTGGCCGCAGTCTCGTCTCTGCCACCGGTAGTTGGTCAATTTGGCCAGATGCTAGGGCAGGAGGGACTAGCCACTCCCTAGCTGGAGAACAGCAGTGCCCTGTTCCAGGACAGCAGGGAGAAGGGCAGACTGGAACGTGGCTGGCCTGGGACGTGGGCAGCCGGAGGACTCAGATGAATTAGAAGCCACACATACATCGAAAGGGCTGGGCTGGATGCTTCTCAGCCTTCTTCAGAAACCAGATGCCACCACTTCCCAGAGTCCTTTGGTGTCTGCTTCCCGCAGTCAGTACGAGCCACCAGCCCTGCAGAGTCAGCTCACGGCAGGAAGAGGGACCCCGAGATGTCATTCGGTACCAATTCTCCCCAGCCCCTAAACAGCCCACAAGCAGACGATCCAGTTGCTGTTTGTCGATTCTCACTCGTGTCAATGCTGTGGTATCCAGGCAGCTCTGTGCTCCATGGGGACTTTAATGACTGACATTTCAGAAGTCAGTAGCCAGGCCTTTCTTCAGAGGTGCCTCTGAGTGGACTTGACCAGCCAACCTTGGAGTTAGCAGCCAGATAGTTTAACCAGCGCACCATCCCGGGGGCGCCTCACTCCCTAAGGCTGATGTGTGCCGTGTGGTCCCGAGGCTGGAGGAGGGTAGGTGGTGAGGAGGAGTCAGGGCAGCAGCAGTGGTCATGCTGGAGGGGGGTGGCCTGGGAGGGGAAGGGCGTGGAGAGGTACCAGCAGGGCAGGGCCTGAAGGAGAACCTGGGCTTTGCTGGTGGTCTTTCTGAGGGGACTGGCCACAGGAAACACCACAGGGTGTGGGCAGTGGATTCCCACTCCGGCCATGGTGTCTGGCACGTACGTGCTCAGAGCTGGGGAACATTCGCTCTCCGACCCCGCAGTCTGGGGCAGAGTTTCAGCAGCAAGAGCTGCGTCCGGCCTGTGCAAGCGGCCAGAGGACAGCGAATAACTAACCCACAGGTTCCCACACTTGTTTGACTCCCTGCCCCCATTTCAAAAAACAATTACCCAGTGTCCCTTTTGAACGGCAATTGAAAACATGTGTACTGTAACCTAGAATTTGGGGTGAAGTGTAGGTCTGGGCCATCGCAGCCCCTGCTGGATCTGTCCATCGCTGTTTCCGGGTGGGGGCCAGTATTATTCACTTTGGGGAAACGCTGATCCAGAAGATCACCCTCCCCCTTTGCCATGCTGTCCTGGGACAAAGCAAACAGAGTCAGATGTCGTCCCTCATGTCACTGCCACCAGAACACAGCTGATGTTTGTCCCGTTCATCTGGAGGGGTGGGCAGGGCTGTGCGCTCCTTGCCTGCTGGGGGTCACGACAAACCAAGGGGGGCAGTTTGGTCTGGTTGAGGGAGCTCTGCTGGAAGAGAAGCCATGGCACGATGGCCTTCCGCGCTCCTGGCCCTTCTCAATTATTCGTGTGACTGTTGGCCCAGGGCCAGCCATCATGCCCGTGGACAGAGTTCTGTGAGAGGACACGGACTTCCAGCTCCCAGCAGAGGGATACAGAGCGTGTGCCCAATCGGTGCGCGTGACTGAATGATGCGGTGGCAGCCAGAAGGCCGTGACTCTGTCTTTGCTTCTCCTTGTAGGCAGACAACCCTGGTGGTTTATATCATGACTCTGGTGGGCATGGTGGTATATACCTTGACCTTGAACCTGAAACACCTGTGGGTAGTGTTCATCACGGCTGGCACATTGGGGTAAGTTTCACTCTGCACCTGTCTCAGTAGAAAACCAGTACTCCATTGTTCCTGGGCCACCAGCATCCTAGGAAGCCATATCGATCCTCCCACCAGCCCCCAGAGATGTGGAGATGGGAGCCCAGGGGCATGTGGACTTGGCGTACACACCCAGACCCATCCCTGCTGTCTGGATGGAGTGAAATGAGAAATAGGGCCTTCACAGACCTCTGGAAGGCGACCAGGGTTAGGGACCTTCGTCTGGGCCAACATGGTGGTCATAGAAAGTGCTCAGAGCTTTGATATCAGGAACTCCGGGTCCTGGTCTTGGTTCTGTTGGCTCTCTGTTAGACCACAGCCAAGCCACTTAGCTCTCTGAGTCTCAGTCTTCTCATCTGCACATGGAGATGGCAATGCCCGCCAGGTAGAGTTGTTGGATGGATCAAGTGATAGGCGAAGAGGGTAGTGCCGATGTGAGACATTAGAAAGAGAATTCTCTAGGCCTGCTGGATGAGGACGCACTGGAAACAGTAACCTGTGCATTTCCCCTGCCCCTCCCCCCTGCCATTTATTTACCTGGAACAGTGTGTGTATGTGTGTGTTTAAGAGAGAGACCTTATTAACATAAAAAGACAACCCCTTCTCAAATGAGATTGTAGTGAGAGAGACAAGACAGACACACACCTTACACTCTACTTCCCAGCCTTCTCTTTGCTGAGCCCCTCCTTCCAGGTACAGAGCCATGGGAGGCTGCTTAGTCTTAGTGACCTAGTGCTGCTGTAACAGAAGCACGTTTTCTCAGAGCGGAGGAGGCTCTGGATAAGGCGGTTCTTTGAGCTTCTGCCCCAGTGATCTTTGTGGCTGGACATCTCTCTTGCCCCACCTCTGCTGCTTTCCCTGACTTGCCTCATCTCTTCTCTCAAACAAGACTGACTTAAAACCCACCTTGCACTAATCCTGTCTCATTAGCATAACAAAGTCAACCCATTCTCCCAAGGGACTAGAACCCTGGGCATAGCCTTTAGGATGTGTAACACTTTTTGTTTTGGGGTTTGGGGAGTGGGGAATACATTTCACTCTATGCTCTGTACGGACTTCCTACTCTCAGGATGGGACCTGTGTCACCAAGACACAGAAACCTCTCCACGGGAAGTTGGACATAGCAGGCATCCCACCACTTCTGTCAAGCTGATCCTACCTGCCACTGATGGCAAGGTATAGAAGCAGGGGTCCCCAGAGCAGAAGGCCCACACGTGGTCTCCTGGGGTGTCCCTTTCCTTGGCACGGCCATGTTGTGGGTGGCCAGGTGGTTCAAGTCTGGATGGGACAAGAGGAAACCAGAAAGGGGGGGCCCTCTCGTTCTGCAAATACCCCATCATCCTCCTTCTGTGGTCTGACCTTCAGCTTCTTTATGACCGGCTATCTCCCGCTGGGATTTGAGTTTGCCGTGGAGCTGACGTATCCAGAGTCAGAAGGCATGTCGTCTGGACTTCTCAATGTGTCTGCCCAGGTAGGGCTCTGAGGACCGTCTGGCCCGCTCTCGAGGGCATTGCGTGATGGCGGTCCCCCCAGGCTGGTTGGCTGGATCCTTGTTTCAATTCTCCTTTTCCTGTGTCTTTCCAGGTATTTGGGCTCATCTTCACCGTCTCCCAGGGCCAGATTATCACCCACTACGGCACCATGCCAGGGAACATCTTCTTGTGCGTGTTCCTCATGCTGGGAGCAGCGCTCACTGGTAAATTTGGGCCTGGGGGGAGAGTGAAGCGCTCGCAGGCAAGGCTGTTGGCAATTTGGGGCCCTAGGGTCTTGTCAGGGAGTACAAAGGAGGGGGGGTGGGATGGGTACAGGTAGAGGAAGAGGTTAGAGGACTTGTTTGGAAATCTGTTTGCAAGGTCGTAATGTGGTTTGGTGGAATGAACATTTGGGAGACAAAGGATCTGAGGGTGAATTTTTGACTGTGACTTCGACCTATAGAGCCACTTGACCTTGGGCAAGCAATCAACCTCTGGGAGCTTCAGTTTCCTTATCTAGGAAATGGAGGTTGCTGGGAAGAGTAGAGCACTTGGGAAGATAAGGGGAGTAGGTGCCAAGTTCCTGTAACTAAGGGTCAGTGTCATGACTGGCTTCTGCTTGTCAAGGACAGCAACGGTCAGGTTGGCTGATGGTGGCCCAGCTCCCCTGAACATCTGAAGTAGGTTTGGGATGCCCGTGGCTCTTAGCAACTCGAGAGTTCCCTTCCTGGGATGAACTTGACTACCAATCTGCTTGATGACCCTGTGTCTTTATTGCTCTTCCTTCTTCATCTCTGGACCTCAGCATTCATCAGGGCAGACCTCCGGAGGCAGAAAGCAAACAAAGAAACTGCTGAGAATGTGAGTATGTGAGCCTGCCCTGGGGCGGAGGGCCGGGCCTCTGGCTGCTGAGGACAAGGACGTGGCAACAGGGCAGGAGCCCAAAGCTCAAGGCCATGGAGTTGATACCGACTCATAGTGGCCCTGTAGGACAGGGCGGAACTGCTCCTGTGAGTTTCTGAGACTGTGACTCTTCACGGGAGTAGGAAGCCTCTCCTGTGCAGCAGCTGAGGGTCTCAAACCTCTGACCTTGCAGTTCGCAGCACAGCATGTGACCACTATGCCACCAGGGCTCCTTTGGTAGAGGGATTCCCCAAATGGACTGGCTTTGTGATGGCCAAACACAGCTCAGCAACCTCAGAGACCCCACCCCAAGTTTCCCATGAGACACGTGCGCACGTGTTATGTGTGCATGTGCATGTGTCTGGGGTGAGGGGGCACCTCTGGGACAGGAAATATACCAGGGAGGTAGGAAAGGCCTAGACTGTGCCATTCCTGCATGAGGTCCAAGGCACGGCCACCGGAGGTCAGCTTCCGCCTGGCTGGTGTCAGGAAGACAGAATGACTTTGGTAGCCTCAGGCACAGGGCCCTGTGATCCAGAATAGATTTCAAGGTGGGATGCGGCTGACACTGGGTCAGGTGACGGGAAGTTTGTGCTTTGTGATCCGTGTCCCCTTTGGCAGACAGAGGCAAGCAAGAAGGAAGTAGGAGTGGCCGATCATGCGGTCACCTAGTGAGATGGCGCCCTGTCTTCCAGTGTGGTTCTCCTGGGCATGTCTGGCCACACCTGGGCTTCGGCTCTGCTTGTTAACCTATTGTAGCTTGATGACCTTCCTGCAACATTGCGTTCTACCACTATACCCTCACGTCTACTTCTAGATGGTTCCATCTGCTCCTGTTCAGTAGTTAGGTTGTAGTACAAGGATGAAATCCTCCTCCTCGCCGCAGGATCCTTGTGCCCATGGACTAGATGGCTTGTCACAGGTGGTGCTGTGGTCTGGCTCCTTCAGTGTGGGCTTTTGGGAACCTCGAGGGTTGGGAACCGGGGGACAGCCCTGGGTGGGGGCCCCACTGCCTGTGTCCCGGGACAGTACCCTCTGTGTCTCTGGGAGCGTCAGCAGAAGCGTGGTATTGTGGGAGGGTCTTCTTGGCATACCCCCAGTCACCCGGGGGCTGAAACCAGTGTGGAAGTCAAAGCTGTCACCGAGCAACCCTGTGCTGGGTCCCTGCCACTTATAGACTTCATGGTGGTCAGTGTCACCTGCACACAGATTCACTGCCAGGGGCGGGGGGCGCTCAGGCCTGTGGCTGTGGGAGCTTGGCTGGATCTGCTCTTCTTATGGCGTCATATAGTTTCGATAAAAGAAGGAGCGGTCTGGGGAGGGGATAATGACTGATCTTGACTGGAAGAGTCTTCCTGGGGTGGGTGTGCACACTGCTGCCCATGGGTGGTTCTTGGCCATGTAGACAAAACCAACCCTGTTCCTGGTTGATTTCCTGGTGAGGGCTTTGGAGATGGTGGTGGTGATGGTGGTGGTGGGTGATTGATTCCCTGGGTAGGCTGTTGGCTGCATGAATTGAGGCTCCACCGATGTGCTGCTGATTGCTGACCTGGTGCCCACAGTTAGCCAAGGAAGGGAAGGTCTAGGTTCCTGCAGCTGTTGCCACAGGCTGGCCCCGGGGAAGAAGCCTTGCAGTGGCCGGCAAAGCGCTGCTGAGAAGCAGCAGACAAATGCGAAAGCTGAGCTAATGGGTCTAGAGACCTGTAGGGGTGTCACAAACGGCGAGATCAATAATTGCTTAGCTCTCTTGGACAGCTTTTGAATGCTCAGTTTATTCACTGCACACACCCATCAAACACTTGAACAATGTTAAAGCTAACTTCAATGATTACTATGCAAGTAACTCACAATTCGTTCAGCGTCATAGTCCCATTAAGCATGGTCTTCATTGGTGTCCTCACCCCGGGAAGAGCTGGAGAGAAGGAGTTGATGTCTCCTTGGGTCCCGGCTCTCTTATCAGGGTTCCCCAGACTTTGTGGGGTGGCTCCTCGTCCACTGGTTCACTTCTTTACTGTGACTCAGCGTTTCTGCTGGGCCTGGTAGCACTTTCACGTTCTTTCAAGATGGAGTTGCTTGTGTTCATCACGCATCGCCTTGCAAGGTCGTTCTTTATGTGGTGTGTAGGTCACTCCCTTCTTTTTGTGTTCCTGGTTCCTTTGTGGGTGGGGAGCGTGGCCTCTGGCTCTTACACCTCCCTCTGGCGAGAGCCCAGGATGTCATCTGTCCAGTTCCTTCTGACCCTCAGGAATGCTTGTCTTTCCTTGTAGAAACCCCAGGAGGAGGACGAGGAGGAGCAGGAGAGCAATACCAGCAGAGTGCAGGCTACCGTGTTTGAGAATCATCTCTGAGACAAGGGTGGCAACTCCGGGCCCGTGGAGACCCCCCCACCTGGCTGGCCAGGGCAGCCATGACTCCAGCACCAACGTCCTCTCTGCCGCTTTCAGAGGGAGCCAGCTGGAATTTTATGGCTTGGGCGGCCGTGCCCCCCTGCCTCCTGGAGCCCCTCAAGCGCTTGGATGGTTTCGTTTGGGAAACATGTACCCTTTCATCAAATGCAGACTCTGCCCACCCCCTTTTGGGAGAGGCTGATGGGGGATAGCTGTCAAAATTCGGACTCGGTCTCTGCCTTCCCTCTTCAGCTCCATCCCTCAAGGTGAGAGCCTGAAACATTGGCACAGGAAGAAAGCGGATTTTTCATTTTTTCTAGTGTCTTAAGATCCTCACAGGAAGTCCAGTTCTAAGACTCGGCAGCTACTGTGGCAGAGGGTAACTCGCGGGTCCTCTGACTTGTGCACTGAGGGACTGGGGAGGGAATCACGCTGGGATCAGCTCCTTCAGACTGCTTGGTCTTAGGTTCTCTCGGCCTCCTGTTCTCCCCCAAGAACCGTTCACACCCAACTTCAATAAACCTTTGCCATGGTCTCTGAGGAGAAATGCATGGGGGGAGGACTGCGTGCCAGGGGGAGTCCTTGGTGTGGTACAAATACTGCTGAGAGCATGGTGACTGGCCAGAAGGCTGGGGGGTCAAACCCACCCAGAGGTGCCTTGGGAGCCGGCTTGGCGACCTGCTTCAGAAAGCTCCAGAAGACCCCATGGAGTTATGTTCCACACACACGAGGGAGTGGGGTGGGACTGACATGGCGAACAACGGCTAACAACCACTCTTAAAAGCCCACCCTGCCTCCTCATTCCGCATGCCTGGACCTCGCCTGGGCTCACCGTCCGGTAGCTGCTCAGAGTGCTCTATCGGCGCCTCTCTCAGAGGCCCCCCCCCATTTAGAAGCAGTCCCTGGAACCTGGATCATAAACCAGGGTCTGTGATGGTGTCAGGCTACTCTGGAGGTGCTGTGGAGTCCCGGATCCGGGAACTTAGGCGGCGTGATTTGGGAAGCGGGGCTGGGGCGAAGGGTAGTTCTTTTTTACAGGGAAGTCTTGCCCAAGGACTGGTGCGTGTCCCTGATGCCTTCATCTGGACCAGGGTCGGCAAACAGGGGCTCGGGAGCCCTTTGCGGCTCTCTCGGTACAGACATGTGGCTCTGAAGTAAGATGGAAATACTTCCAAGGTGATTCGGGTCATGGGGACTTCATTGGTTTGTAAAATTATATTCATGGCTCTAGAATGATTTTTTAAAAAAATTGTTGCGAGGAACAGGATTGGCTCTTCTGTCTCAAAAGTTTGCTGATCCCTGATCGGGACCATGGATGGCACAGGAGACTCGTTCCTCAGCTGACACGAGGGAAATCCAAGCCCACTCTAAGCATCACTGAAAAGTGCCCTTGGCCCATCCCGCCCTGAGAGCCGAAGCTGCTTCCAGAGGTGAGAGAAGTGGCAAAGGCGAAGCAATGACTGAGCCTGGGAGCCCTGGTGGCCTAGTGGTTATTCTTTGGACAGCTAACCACAAGATCAGCAGTTCGACACCACCAGGTGCTCCTTGGGAGAAAGATGAGACTTTCTACTCCTGTAAAAGGCTATGGTCTCAGAAAGCCACAGGGACAGTTCTACCCAGTCCTTTTGGGTCACTTTTGAGTTGGAATCAATGCAGTGGCCATGAGTCTGAGTCTTGAATGAAGGATAACCCCCTGACAGTGGGGACTATTTGCATATCCAACCCTCTCCCAGCAGACATCTACATCAAATATCCTAAATCAGTGGTTCTCAGCCTGTGGGTCACAACCCCTTTGAAGGTTGAACAACCCTTTCACAGGGGTTGCCCAATTCATCACAGTAGCAAAATGACAGTGATGAAGTAGCAACGAAAATAATTTTATGGTTGGGGGGTCAGCACCACATGAGGAGCTGTCTGAAAGGGTGGTGGTGTGAGGAAGGTGAAGAACCACTGGTCTAAATGGAATGGGGCCAGCTGACCTCCTGTCCTGCCTCGCAGGCTGTTTGGTGCTACTCAAGGGCTTCCGTAATTTCTCCTGGGAATGACAGGGTGGGTGTGTCCTGGGAGCAGCTGCCAACGTGACCCGTCCTCATGCAGCCGCTGCCCAGGCCTCCGCTCCTCAGGGCACTGCACACTGACTGTGATGCTGGGGTGCCCCCCGCCCCCGCTGACCTGAGTGGAGCCAGGTCTGGGGTGTGAGCCAGGCACAGACGCTCACCCTCCTGGTGTGGGGGGATCAGTTAGGACTGGGGGAGTGGTGGGGAAGTGTCACGTTTGAATACAGAGAATGTTCACTTTTCCAGACCCTTAAAGCGTATTCAAACGTTTACCAAATCCATTGCTTTATGTTAAAATCGCAATGTGCGGTTTCTCTTTGTAATGCTAGATGTTTTAAGGTAATAAAAGATACTCAGAGTGGTCAGCCTCGTCATTTCTGGCTCAGAGACGGCGCTGGGCAGTCCACAGGGCCTCTGCCATTTCTCAGGGCTGAGGGAGGGATGGGGGGGGCGGCTAGAAGAGGAGCCTCCTCCATGATCTCCCAGTGAGGAGGGTGTCTGTTGACATAGCAGGGATTCCCAAACTGATTTGGCCTAGTGTCCCTTTTCAGGAAAAAAAAATTACTCAGTCAGAGTTAAAGTTTATTGGGCCAACCTGGCCGATAAACACATGTGGGGTTAATTTAAGGGCGGAGGGATAAATGGCTCAGTGAGCCTCGCCTTTCTAGTTCTTGGGTCTATGGCTTTCTGATGGTCGGATCAGGGTGCAGCTGCCTTAGCCAGTTCCCTGCTTCAGCTGGCAAGGATCACTTCCTGTAAGACACCCCCGAGAAGCCGCATGGACCTACCCGATGCAACCCTGGGTGCTGGAGCAGCCGTGTGGAGACCCAGGCCAGTGCTGAGATGTTTACACGTTCACTGACTCGGCTTTCCTCCTGCAGTCGGTGTCATTGCGTGTTTTGTGAGATTGAGGAGGATTTTGTGGATTGGTGTTGGACATAGATGGGTTAATGTTGGACTTGTGTGCTTGGGCAGCACTGGGTTGGGATGTTTTCTTGATGCACACTTAACCTTTATATAAAACTCTCTCTTATACATGAGTTTCGGTGGATCTGTTTCTCTAAAGTACTAGACTGACACACTCTGCTCTAATCCAGGATAAAGCGTGGTAGCTAAGACATCATGCTTGGTGAAGCGGACAGGCAGCACAAAGAGGAAGGCCTCAAGGCAATGACTTGATGACGGGCTCAAATGTAAAGACCCTGAGGACAGCGCAGGACCAGGCAGTGTTTCGTTGCTGAACGTAAGGCCGGCAGGAGTAGGAAGTCACTTGGTGGCACCCAACAACTGTGGTTTTGCAGTCCCCCTGGATGGTTCTGGGAGTCCTGGTGGCAGAGTGGTTATGCCGCTTACCCCAAAGTCAGCAGTTTGAAACCACCAGCTGTCCTTGAGGGAGCAAACCACAAAGAAACAGATTCCCTGCTGTCAAGTCAGTGCTGACTCATAGCGACCCCCAGTGGGTTTCCCAGAACATCACGGTTGACGGGGGTAGAAAGCCCAGTCTTTCTTCCGCGGAGCTGCTGGTGGTCTCAATTGCCGACCATGAGGTTGGCAACCTAACGTGTAACCGCTAGGGCTTCTCCATTACCCCATGAAGGGTACAGCTTCGGAAACTCATAGGGGCAGTTCTACCCCGTCCTGCAGGCTCGCTGTGAGCCAGCTTGGGCTTGCGGCAGTGAGTCTGGTTTTGCTTGCGGCTGGTTCCAGTGTGCTTCAGAGACACTGACGCAGAGGTGACCAGCCTGGTGGGTGAAGTGTTGAGAGACAAGGCTGTGGAAGCCAGTCTGCCCAGCAGGGAACTGCACCTCGGTGCCCTCATCGCGTGGGCCTGGTGCTCTGGCTCTGCGTCAACGGTGGAGTGAAGTGTTTGTTCTACGATCACACCAGCCACACAGGGCTGGATCTGGCCAAAGTACCACGGCATAAGCTGAAATGCTTTCTCTGCTGGCTCACCCTCCCTCCCCAATCGCTCACACCTGACTACTTGGGTGCACTTGGCTGTGATACTGTTTCCCTCGCCAGAGAGCGGCACTATGCCTCTAGGCAGCTGGCGCTGTTAGCAGGTCTTAGCTGGAGACAGCGCGATGCTTCAATGTAAGTCATCTGGCCCGGGAGCCAAGCCTGGGCTGTGAAGGCAGCTAACCACTTCAAGTGTCTGCTCCATATTTTACCCACCTTAGCCTTGGGAATGCTGCCGTGACTTCTCTGCAGTCATGATTCTGACACATGCCGTCAAGCGCTCAACTCTCTCTCTGATTTCATTGACTCGGGCGGCTCTAAAAGCTTGACTCAGGAGATCACTGCTATTCCGATTGCTGCCTACAATGAGGGGGACTAGTTCAAGCCACTGAGCGTTCTCTGATGGGATTCCTGGTGGCATAGCGGTGGATTGTTGGGGGGTAGGGAGCGGCTGCAGCTAACCACTAGGTCAGCAGTTCAAAACCATGAGTTGCTCCTTGGGAGAAAGATGAGGCTTTCTACTCCTTTAAGGTTTGGGCACCCACAGGGACAGTTCTACCCTGTCCTGTAGGGTCGCTGAGTCAGCATCGTTCCCCTGGCAGTGAGAGAACTGCTTTCCTAGATGTGTTGTGGGGCGGAAGCCTAGAATTCCTGCATTCACTTTCAGCTCCAGAAGGGAACCCGGTTTGAGGCAGAGGCTCAGCCGCCGGGTAGTACTGACTTAGCAAGCCCCAACTCTGGGACACACAGCTGTTGCCTCAGTTCTGCTGGGCCCTGCCCTAGGCTTTAAGAATCCATTTCCCAGCTGTTGCGTCCCAAGTGCAGAGGCCCGAGGGAGGAGGACAGACGGGATGAATGGGAAGGAGCTGAGCGCTTGAACCACGGGGCTGGAGGCAGGCGTCCTCGTCCATCCGGCCAAGTGGAAACAGCCGAGGTTCCCCAAGAGCTCAGTTCTCTTCATTACAAAATTTATTACACACAAACACAGCTGACCAGAAGGTCTAAAAACAGTCTTTGACCCCGGGAGGACAGCCGTGGGTCTGCTGCCTCGCAAGATGCAGAGTCGAGGTCCAGCAGCAGAGTGGCCGGTCTGGGTGGGCGCAGCAGCGTCACATTCCTCAGTTCCTGTGTCCCCGCCAGCTACACAAGCTGAATCGAGGGACAGAAATAAAAGGGAAAAGGCCAAAGGCAAAGGGGGGACGGAGGGGACAACACTGTGCTGGCAGTGCCCTGGCCCAGAGCTACACTGCTCACTTTACACCCTGTGAACAAACACGCCGTACTTTGGGGGAGAGAATGGCATCTGAAAGGGCACCCCAGTGGCAATGACTGTGGGTGAGGTGCTAGGCTGTTACTGCAAAGCCAGCCGGGAGAAGCCACCCGCCGCTCTGGGGTGGAGAAGGCAGTCTGCTCCCCTCAGGCTGGACACCCCACCCACTGGAGCAGTTCTCTGTCCTGTCGCGTCACTGTGGGTTGGAAACGACTCAATGGTGATGGGTTATATCTTTAAAAAATTGTTTTAAATGTACAAAAATGAACCCAACAACCTATAAAAAGCTAGAAGCTGACCGGAGGCCTAATGACGGGCCAGAAAGGAAGGAAGAGCAGCGAAAGGCGGAGGAAGAGGCTGCCTAAGGTGGAAGACAGTGGCATCTCGGCAGCGGAGGTGTTGGCTTCAATTCCTCTTCTTCTGTCTTGAAACTGGCTCTCCGTCCAGGTACCACAGCCCGACCAGCATCCCGAGGACGGAGGAGCCTGAAGCAGAGCGAGCGGTGAGCAGTCGCCATGGACACGGCGCTGTCCTCCCGGTTTCTGGTCCGGCCCCTCCACCCCAGGCCCCCCGCGGCGGGGAGGGCGCTTACTTGCCACCATCAGGGGTGCCAGGACGCCAATCGTGGGGGCCGCAGTCCCGTACACAAACAGCTCAGAGAGGAAGTGGCCCAGGGCCAGGAGGAAGGTCCAGAGCGTGATGTGGTAGAGCCTACGCGAGCACACAAGTGTGACGTCAACGGCTGGTAGTGCCAACCCCCTCAGAGGCACCTTGTTAGGCGTACCCGCTGCTTCTGCAAGGCCCCACCTGAAGCGTCCTGTGCTAACAGCTCCCCTGTGCCTGCGAGGGGGCTCTCGGGGACTGGGACGGACGACGGCCAACAATAATGAGGGGGCACAGAAAAGCTCAGTGGGCTAGGGAGAGGATGGGGCTGGCATCAGAGCCCAGCTACAGCATAGCTGAGCCGCGCCACTCAGGCAGCGTGAGCACAAGTGAGTCTGCCACGCTCACCTGGGGTCGCCAGGTCCATGTGTACCTGCCCTTAGTCAATCTGTACGTCTGGGTGTTGACTTTGAGCCTTTGCCAGGGAGGGAATCGGATCAGAGTGCACAGGTCAAAGTCCTAGGGGAATGGAGTGATCCGCTCTCTTGGGAGGGGGGACAAAGGGATGGGCAGCGGAGGCACCAGGAGGGCTGGGTTCTCTTTGCCCACGCTAAAAGCACAGCAAATCCAAGATACACTCCTCACACCGAGCTACCACCTTCCACCAGGGAAAACCCAAATTCAAACCCAACCCAACCCATAGCTGCCAAGGCAATTCTGGCTCACAGCGATCCCACAACACAGAGGACAACTTCTCCTTGGGTTTATGACATCTGTGCTTAGACAGACAGCCTCCTCATTTCTCCCTCAGAGTGGCTGGTGAGTTTGAATCACTGACTTTGTGGTTAGCAGTCCAGTGTGTAATACCGTATGCCACAGGTATCCACCCATCATGGCAAAGGTCTTTAAAGTGCTCCCAGGTTCCCTTCTCTTCCCCTCAGCCTCCCCGAAGCACGACACAGACATAGCTCTTTATTTTACAGGTGAAGAAGGGCTAGGCGCTGGGCAAGTCGATAACCAGCTTGTCACCACAACTTGTCACTGACAGACCTGCCTGAGGGCCCAACCCATTTCCTTGATTTTATTCTCCGTCCCAGTCTGTTTCCACTAAGTCACACTGCTTCCAAAAATACATGTCAATCTAGGACAAATAAACCACAGTTTCAAGTTCGAAGAGGAAAAAAAAAAAACCAACCCAGGCATTTTAAAATAAAGTCGGAGAGACCTTGGGCCAATGGCGCTGCTTTAAATCCCACTGGAGGCTGCTGGCCTCAGCTTCAATTAATTAGGTCTCTTCCCTGGCATGCAGAACGGCATAACCTGGAGTGGCAATCATAACCTGGAGTGGCTTCCCTCCCAGGGCTGTCATTCGCTGCTATCGAGCCCACCCCGACTCACGGAGGCCCTAAAGAACAGGGTAGGGCTGCCCTTGTGGGTTTCTGAGGCTGTTTACTCTTTACTGGAGGAGAAAGTCTTGTGGAGTAGCTGGTGGTTTTGAACTGCTGACCTTGCAGTTAGCAGCCCAAAGTGTAACCACTACGCCACCAGGGCCCCCCAGGACTGTGAAAACCCAAACCCAACCCACTGCCACGGAGTCAAATTCTGACTCACGGTGAGCCATGCTATGGGGCAGGGCAGAACTACCCCTGTGGGTTTCCCAAGACAGTCACTCCATGGACGCGGACAGCCTCACTTTCTCCTGCAGAGGAGCTGGTGTTTGCAAACTGCTGACCTTGTGGTTAGCAAGCCTATGTGGATCCACCTGTACCCCCGGGGCTACTTCCAGGGTGCTGAAGCAGGGGCTTCAGTAAGGTCATGCAGGGGAAACTCCGGGCACCATAGCATTGCCTCTTCCCCTCCCGAGTCGCCGAGAGCGCTAGGGTAAAGCCTGTTTGGGGTGAAGCCCGCTTCGACCCACTGTCCCCGGGATGCTGACTGTGGAGAAGAAAGCTTGAGCCCCACCCAGTGGCCAGAACCGGTATCTAAACCATCACCTAGACCTGGAGGAGGCCTGCTGGGCCATCCTTGAAGTTAGAAATTCAAACCCCACCAGCTATTTCTTGGGGTGAGACCGAGAGCCTGTCTGCTTCTGGGCAGACGGATAGCCTTGGAAACCCCGTCTCGGGTCTCGAGGAGCTGGGATCGGCTCGGTGGCAGAGGGTTTGGCTCTAGACCAGAGCACATGGCTGTTTGTAGTCTGGGTGCCCTCAAAGGGGAGAAGTCAGGAGTCCCGGGGCCCCTTTCAACCTCACTTATGGACTTGACTGGGAACCCTGCCTTTCCATGCAGTGTGGTTTCCATTCATTCCTGCTTCCTAAGGAGGAATGTGAGAAAATGAGGGGTGTCTGGTCTGGTGCTCTAAAAAGAGCACAGTTGTCCCCGGGTGTCATCTGTGGGGGACTGACTAGCCACCCCCGGGGCAAAATCTGGGAGTGCTCAGCCTGTATGTCAGTCGGTGTCGCTTTACTTATCAGCTGTACATATCTTCCAACCTGCTGCCCTCGAGGCCACTCCCAGGAATAAGCTCTCCCTGTGGATTTCCGAGAAAGGAACTTTTTATGGGAGGAGAAAGCTGCATCTTTCTTCTGTGGAGCGGCTGGTGGTTCTGAACTGCTAACCTACGCCAGCCCGCCCCCGGAGCTCCTTTACCAGGGGTTCCAGCAGCAGCAGCAAACAGCCTCGTCTTTCTTTCAGCAGTGGCTGGTGGGCTTGAGCCCTGTAGTGCACTTTAAATCAGCTCCAGGTCGCTTGTCATCCCTGAACAATGTAAACTCTTCAAGTAGCGCTTAACCTTTGACGGGTATTCTGATCAATGAATGCCAGCCCCCCAACCTGTGTGGGTGTGGAAGTGGTGGATTCAGAGGGCGAGTTTAGTCAAACAAAGGCTGGCTCTGTGACAAGCGGTGGAAGAGGGCACTGCAGGCTACTGGGCACTATGACACTGTCCTGCTGCTACAGCCATCCCACACGTGCCACGCTTCAGGGAAGATCCATTCGGCCTATTATGCCTCTGAGGCTTGGAACCTATCAACTAGGCCAATCTTCAAAATGATTATTGGGTCCCCAAGGGCAATGGGCCTGCCTGCCCCCCCCGCCCCCCACGTACGTACGTCTTATTGTGGATGTCGATGGCACAGAGGCAGCGAATCACGGACGAGAGCAGGGTCCAGATCCCAAAGGTCCGAGCTTGCAGGCCATTCACTGGGCGGCAGAAACAAACAAGAGTGTTGACAAGGGGTGGGGGCTCCCCCGAGTTGCCTCTTCATTCACTGGTGGTCCTGGCACGGAGGAGCTGAGCCTGAACGCTCTTGCAGCTGGGAGGCACACGGGGGCTTCAGAAAGTTCGAGCCAAACATTCCATTATCTTTAATACCTTTTTCTCAGAGAAGTTTTGAAGCTTCCTTGTACATGGGAACTAGAAGGCATTCCAGAGTGAGCAGAGCTCGACTCCCCTTCAAATGCCTCCATTAGCCAAGAGCTCTGGGTGTAGAAGCCCAGCAAAAAGCCCACTTAGACAGGAGTCCTGCACTTTATCGGCTGTCCCTGCTACAGCTGGGAGCCAGCCTGGGTTGGGCATACCCCATGAGTTTTCCTTCAGGACAGGTGTGGTGCAGAGGTGGGTCTGTCAATACAAGATGCCCAGGAGGCTGAGACGTTGAAAGCTGACTCTAGAGAGAACTCGGAGATAGTGGGGCCAATCTGGAGGCCCGCCACTGGCCCTTATGAGATCTAAGACTCCTGACTCCAGATCTACCTCATTTGAACCGAAAAACAAAGCAGACTGGTTTCCTATGCACATGGTAGTGAAACAAAACACTGTTGTTGTTTTCTGGTGTTTTGCCTGGGATAACCTGATCGTGGTGGGTTGGTTCCGACAGTGTTGCATTAAGTATCTCATCTTGAAAGTTTGGGTCAGATTCTACCATAACAGTGGCTCTTAACCTTGGGCCTTTAACTGGAAGAATTTCATAAAATACCAAGACCTGGGTATCATCCTCTTTTGAGGTAGGTTCTGGGCATCGGTATTTCCTAGAAACAAATGCCCTGTTGCGGGTGGGTGGGTAGCCATGGATCCACGGTGCCCAGCAGCCTGGGAATGCTAGAACACCAAGACAGAGCTCCCTCCCTTTGCCGGTCTCCCATGCAAGAACAATGTCGAGGGACAAGACTCTCAACTAGAAAGACCATTCATGGTTCCTTGGGCTTTAAGGATTCCCAGTCTTTGGAAAAGTGGGCAGTGACACCCAACTCACATCCCTAAAGGCCTTTAGGCGATAGCAAGGTGAGAAAAAGACCAAGTGCCAAGGTAATCCCTAGGGGTGAGCCCTGGAAGGCGATCTTCTTTATAAAATCCTTTCTCTCTCCTGATGAAAAGACTGTTAGATATGTGGGGTATTCATCAAGCCTGGCCAGGATGTAACTTTGAAAACTAAGGTGCCTCTGACACGAGCCATGACATTTTCAACTGCCCCTCAAGCATGTGAAAGTGGGAACCCTGAATAAAGGAGACTGAAGAGTCGATGATTTGAATTGTGGTGCTAGAGAGAAGACTGTTCAAAGTACCATGGACTGTTACACGGACAAACCGATCTGTCTTGGAAGAAGTACGGCCAGAGGGCTCCTCAGAGGCAAGGCTGGTGAGACTTCGTCTTACACACTCTGGACATGCTGTCAGGAGAGGCCGGTCCCAGGAGAAGGAGGTTATGTCTTTCGAAGTAGAGGGGCAGCGAAAGCGAGGCCAGCCCTTAAAGAGATGACTACAGCAATGGGCTGAAGCACAGGGACACGTGTGAGGATGGCCCAGGACCAGGCAGTTTCTTTCCGTTGTGCCTAACAGGTCACTATGGGTTGGAACTGACTTGCCGGCACCTAACAACAACAGGCAGATCCCACCCCGAGGCCAGTCTGAAAACCCTATGTAGCCGGTCTCGGTGAGCACGGGGTGGCCATGAGTCGGAATCCACTGGGCAGCACCAAGAACCGCCATCAGCCCGGATCCCAGCAGGAATGCTGCAGGACCCTTCAGAGCACCGCTAGGCCAGCAGAGGCCCATGGCGGCCCCTCGCTCATGAGGGAGCAGACGATCTCCACCGCCAGTGGGATGGGCACACCCATCTCTGGTCAGCTCTACATCCTGCAGCCAGGTCTGTGCCCGCTGCACTGTGCATCGCCCGGGCACGCTGCGCATCTGCCCAGGACTCCCGGATCATCATGGAGGACAAGAATCTGGGACGGTGTCGCCCAATTTCCCACGGCGCTGCCCTGGGAGCCTGCGAGCTTTGTTCAAAACGAGCCTTAGCCTACTTCATTTCCTTTGACACCCGGATGTTGCAGGAAACCGGGCCAGGCCAGTGTCTGAATCTGGGCTGGCTGTCCACGCGATGGAGCTGCTGGCTACCAGCGCCCTGACAGAGGGGTGCAAAGGGAGCACAGGCTGGAATCGGAAAGCTCTCGGTTTGGGGGGACTCAGCGCCAGCCAAGCCCACCTCAGACCTCCTTCAGAAGTTTTACTTTTTGGGTGGGGCGGGGGGCCAATATCAGTGTGGAATCAGGGGCTTGGGGTATCTCCTCAAGGATCCTGTCACAGTTGGGGATGATCTGGGATTCGATGCTCTCCCTCGGAAACCTAGAATAAAAACCGGCTGGGGGGGGGCACCTGATGAGAGACCACGGAAAACTGCTTTATGGCTGGCTTCCTGGTGTGGTGCCGTGGTTGAGCCTGGCTGCTAACAGAAGGGTCTGTGGTTCGAGTCCATCAGCTCTGTGGGAGAAAGATGCGGCCGACGTGGGCTTCGGTGAAAACGACCGGCTTGGAAACCCTAAGGGGGGTGGGGCTGGTTCTGTCCTTGGGGATGCTGTTGAGTGGCAATGCGTTTGTTTCTAGTACGGGATCAGAGCGTCACCAGGGAACTACATTTCCTTACTTGCCCTTCTGATTCTTCTGGTTTTTTGTTTTTCTTTGGACAGACCAGTTGCCCAGGGTGGTGTAAAAAGAAGGCTGAGGTAGTCAGAGAAGTTTGGGGTGCAAAAGGGCCACATGGCATCCATAGTCTAGTACACACGTGGGCACACCTCACTGGATCGGGCAGTCCAGAATTGCCTGGGGAGTTTTTAAAGAACAGATTCCGGGGCCCTGGTCGGGGAAAGGTTCGGGAAGTCTAGTTGGAGGGCAGAGGTGTGAGACGCTGCGCTTTTTGCTTGTTTTGGCTCCCTGGGGCGGTTCTGACGTGCAGCCCAGCATGGCTGCCCCACATGCGACGGCCCCGCGGACTCACCCAGGTCTGGCTTGCCTGTGTAGAGCTTCTCGTAGAGGAAGGTGTGGTCTCGGAAGCTCTGCAGCGTGTTCCCCATAGCTATGATGGAGACCATGACCAGCCAGCTGCGTAGCACGTTCAGGAACCGGCCCATGGCGTGTTCTCCCTGGGGGACAGAGGCAGAGGGACAAGAGATGAGGGTCCGTTTACTTCAACATACGGTGCTCTCAGCTTCGAGCAGGCTGGTCATCTGCGTCATCAACTCGTCTCAAGTCCACGGGGCAATTGCACAGCCCACCCGTGGCCCCACTTTCTGCTGGGTCCAAACCCAGCTCCTCCTGCTTCATAGCCTCGCCATGCTGTCTGGGAGGATGATGTGATCTCACACCAACGTGTGCTGATCTTGACCCCGAGCCATAAGCGCTAAAGAATCTCAAGGGTTGGGAATGACAGACTCGAGGGAGCAGAGGAGATGAAGAAATGGCGGTAAACGTCCTTACAGAGCAACGAGATGGACTTCTGTGTATAGAAGTGCGTCTCAGTATGCAGTCACACACAAATACACGCCTTGCAATACGTAGTCAGTTGTCCTACTTGACTTGATGGCTGTGGGTCCGCTTTACTGACTTCTGTCCATGCAATTTCTCCAAAGCAGTGCCCCAAATCATTCCTCCTACAGGTTGACTTTTAACCTCGTTAGTCAGGCCAGTTCTTTGGGAGGCATGTGATGCAACAGATCCCAGCCTGGCTATGAGTGACAGACAGGTCCTTCTGAGCCTCTACTACGTTTGAGTGGAACCGAGGGTGTAAGGTTGGTGCCATACCTGTTTTTCTCGACTCTGGTTCTCATGCGCACCAGGCTCCTAACCTTGGACAGTCTACTGTTATAAAGGGATAAACTGCTGCACCTTGAGAACCAGTGGGAGGGGATCAGCTAGCAGGATGTCACTTCACATGAGAAATGATGATTGCTCACAGATAGGGGTCACATGCCATGTGCCGGGCACTGGGTCAAGGAGCTAACAGAAGCTCTCTCATGGGATCCTTACATTGAGGTCAGGGAGCATCATTAGTATCCCCATTTTACAGATTCAGGTTGGCACAGAGGCCTGAGGTCACACAGTATATATGACAGAGCTCAGATACAAAGTATCATCTGTCAGGCTCATTTCACAATACTGCCTCGCTGGGGGAGGATATTCTGCTCAGATTCCCATTTGTGAGGAAGACAAGCAGATCACATCTGTATCTATAGCAGTGGTTCTCAACCTTCCTAATGCTGGACCCTTTCAGACAGTTCCTCATGTTGTGGTGACACCCCCCCCAATCATAACATTATTTCTGTTGCTACGTCATCACTGTCACTTTACTACTGTTATGAATCAGGTGACCCCTGTGAAAAGGTTGTTCGACCTCCAAAGGGGTTGCAACCCACAGGTTGAGAACTGCTGATCTATAGGCTGTGTGCAAAAATCCGGTTAGAGGTCATATTTCTCTCTAGAGGGGTCACATCTGTATCTCTAGGCTGTGTAACAGAATACAGTTAGGGGTGTTATATATATACACACATATATTTGAAGTTGTATCAATGCTTGCTGAGCAGTGGTTTCAATTACTTTAATCCTTTCAGGACTGAGTTAGTTTCTGCTTTGAGTTTTCTGTTGATATTATGGTGGGGGGAAAGTTTTATAGGCCCTGCCAGGTAGGAACCCATCTGATGACTGAGACGGTTTCCTAAGAAACCAGAGAGGCCACATGTTGGTGGGTGCTTCATGTGGGGATCCCAAAAGCTAGTGGGAAAATGGGAGTTAAGAGATTATGGATTTTTTCCCCCCTGAACTTTTTGAAGCCCCTCGTGTATGTCCCATCAGTCATGAAAGGGTTTAAGTCAAGCCTCTGTGGGTAAAGAATCTAACAATGGAGCAGTCAGCTGGATGTCCTGTTTGGGGGCCCTGTTTTAGGGCCCATGGCTTATCTGCTCACAGGCTAACTTGCTGGGCCTGAAGTGTAATAAACTCTCAGGCTTCCTCTGTCACTCTGGCTGTAGGAGTTTCAGTATGGTCTTCCCCTGCCTAGCCGGGACACAGAACAATTCTACAATGGCTCAAGACAGTGTGAAACACACACACACACACACACGTAGAGAGGACCCTAGAGGAGGAAGGGGGGAGGGACTGACAAACCCCTCAGAGAAAGGTGAATCACAGAGGTGGGCTTTCTTGGATTTTAGAGAGACTGGGACTCCAACCGGGCATCACAGGGTTACAGCAGGGCAGCGATCTCCTCAGTTTTCACTTCCCTCGGAGACTCAGGTTCTGTCCTCCCAGGGTCAGGAAGAGCTGCACAAATGCTTTCCTTTCTGGCTGAGTGAATGCCTCCCATTTCACAGGCAGTCTGAGAAATCCTAACAAATAGCTGGTGAGGGAAGAGCCTGGACACACTTTCAATGGCTCTAACAAGCCCTCAAATCCATGCCCCTGTAGCTTTGGGGCCTTCTGAAACCTTGGTCGTGTACTGGTCATGAGTTGGGCTGCCAACTACAAGGTAAGCAGTTCGAAACCACGATCTGCTCTGTGGGAAAAAGAGGAGGCTTACTACCTCCATACTACAGTCTTAGAAACCTGTAAGGGCAGTTTTCCTCTGCCCTACAGAGTGGCTAGAAGTCCGAATGGGCTCGATGGCAGTCAGCTGAGTTAAACTATCCACATAGCATCGGGGAGAAAATCTTCAGCCATGGCCTCCTTAAAGTGTTGAAGGGCAAAGATGTCATTTGGAGGACTCAAGTGGGTCTGGCCCAAGCCATATTGTCAATTGCATCATAGGCATGAACAGTGAATAATAAAGACCTGAGAAAAACCAGTGTTTTAAAAGAATATACCATGGACTACCAGAAAAACACATCTGTTTTAGAAGAAGTATAGCCAGATGCTTCTTAAAATTGAGGATGGACTTAGTCTCGTGTACTTCTGACATGCCATCAGGAGAGATCAGTCCTTGCCAAAGGACATCATGCTGGGTGAAGTAGAGGGTCAGCAAAAGAGAGGAAGACCCTCAGCAAGATGGACTGGCATGGCGGCTGCAACAATGGTTTGAAGTATAACAATTGTTAGGATGGTACAGGACCAGGCGGGAGCCTCTGAGTTGACATGACCCCCCTACACCCAACAGCAACAAAGCGATCTAACACATGTTGCCCTGCCCCAGGAGAGGCATGTAGGAAGAATTCCTATTCTGCTTCTAACCTGTAGACTCTCAAGTTTGGAGGCTGTATGACCCCGGGCACGTCAGGCACACTTTTCTGCCTCGTATTTCTCACCTGCAAAATGAAGAGCTGGACTTCAAGGGTTATTATGAGAATTACACAGACAAGTGAGGGCTCCTTGCACAATACTAAGCTCGGGGTGACTGTTCATCCCTTTATCCATTCATTCGTTCTTCGAACCTACTAAGTTTTCTCCATCCTCGTTTCTCCCAGGGACCTCCCTTCCACCCCACGCTAATTTTTCCAGATTCTCTGGATCCTTTCGAATAGATGCTTTTCCTCCCTCCTCTCCCTCCAGATCTCATTACCTGGAGACTGGTCTCCCAGCACAGCAGTAGGAGCAGCAGCAGCAGCAGCAGCAGCGGCGGCGGCGGCAGCAGCGCCGTGGGCTAAGAAGCTCCCCCAAGCCACCTCCAGCCAGGAGTCCACCTGAACCATCCGTCCCCGCCCCCGCCCTCAGGCCGGCCCCACGATTGGGTCCTTTCCATCAGTCTTCGCTTTGATTGGCTCTGTCACCCGTGCTCCGAGCAGGAGATGGGGAGTGAACCCCTCTACTGCCAATCAGCGGTTGTCGCGGGGCCCCGGCCTCCCCCGGGGTGCGCTGCTCACGCAGTGTGTTCCCTCGCTGGGAGCGGCGAGAGGAGTCCGGGTCTGGGGCCCAGCCTGGCGGGGCGCCGGCAAAGAGCGTGCGGACCACGCGGAAGCCGAGCCCCTTCGCCGGCTCCCTGGAGGGCGGGGCTCTGCGTCCGCGCGGCGCGGCGGTGACGACATCCGCCGGCGACGGGAGCCGAGCATCGTCTGCGCCGCCTGGCGGGCGCCTGCGCAGTGGCTCCGAGCGGGCGGTTGCTTGTTGGTTGTTGTAGTAACGGGGGAAGCAGCCGTCGGCGGCGGCGGCGAGCCCGGCAGGGAAGGAGGAGGGAGGGAGGCGGCGAGCGCCGTCCCGCCGGCCCGCCCCGAGCCATGGGAAGATGAGCCAGGTAAACGCCTGCGCTGGCGCGCTCTCCGCCCGGGGGAGGTGCGCTCCCGGGGCTGGGCGGGCGCCTTCGGCCGCGCTTCCCTCCCAAAGCCGGGCGCCGCTGCCGGCTTCCGGGCGCGCCGGGCTGCCTCGCCGCGACCCAGTCTCTCCGTTCCTCCGCGGGCTTTCTCGGGATTGGGGTGAGCCGGATTCAGACGGCAGGCTTTATCCCTGTAGGACGAGGGCGTTCCTTAGGCCAATGGCCTTAATCTCTTAGAGATCCCCCTGCAGCCGGGGAAGGACAGATCCTTTCTTTCCTGGAGTGAAGGGTTGAACTGAAAGGAGGTCCCAAGATTTGGGAAAAAGATTCAGATTCAGCAGTCCCCTGGGGATTTTCTCCTAGAACGCTTTCGAGGCTGTTCAATATTGCCCAGTCCGCTGAAGGTCTACAGTCCACTGCCGGGGTCGGCCCCCCCCCACCCCCCCGCGCCCCAATCTTCTGTACACATGACTGCAGAGGAAAAAAGTCTCCGCAAGGCTGATGTCAAATGGTTACCGCTGGGTAATGGGATTATGCTCATTTTAAATATTTTTCATTTTCCTTAACGTTAGATTTTTATTCCTTCTTCCAGCCCTTAGGCGCCCCTCCTGCCTCTCCCCATCCCCCAAAGGACTTGTACTACTTACTTTCTTCCTTGGGAAAAATCATTTACTTTAACACGGAAGTGGCGAAAAGATCCTAATTTTAATGCTTTATTTGAGACTCAGCCAGTGGTTTTCAATCTTCTTAATGCCGCAACCCGTTAATACAGTTCCTCACGTTGTGGTGACTCCCAACCATAAAATTATTTTCGTTGCTACTTCATCACTGTAATTTTGCTACTGTTATAAATCGGGCAACCCCTGGAAAAGGATCATTCCACCCCCCCACCCCCCAAGGGGTCACGACCCACAGGTTGAGAACTGCTGGTGTAAGTTTTAGTAAGGCAGAATAATTTTTAAGAGGGGAAGGGCAGTGTGCCTCACCCCCAGCTACTTATAAGGCTCTTGATCCAAAAGACCATTGATCTTATTATGGTCAGTTGCTGATTTCATGAAGGCAGAGGAGGATATATTAATCCTGTGGTTCAGTTGCTGAGTGTGAATGAAGGCAGTTGGCATGCATGCTTTCCAGAGTCTACAATGTTTTAAGGGTCTTAAACCTTGAGCCTTTGCTTTTAGGTTTAACCTAGGTTTTAGGCAACCCGCCACTTACCCCAGAAAAGTCCTGATTTTTGGAAAGAGTGCACGACAAGCAAGGGTATATGGTTTTCGGCTGCCATGTGGCTATTTCACCGGGATATGAGTTTTATCAATGGTGTCCCGCTTTACCAGTGTTACTTTTGGTGCATATTCGATTTAGTACATAAAAATCACCTAGCAGCTTTTCACGCCCGTCGAGCACAGAGCCTGTGTTCGCAAAGGTCTTGAGTTTTTGCAGTAGGTGGGGGGCATAGCCTCGGAAAACAACAGGGGCAGTTCCACTCCTTCCCATGGGGTCTCTTATCAGTCAGAATTGACTTGGTGGCAGTGCGTGAGTGAGTGAGTGAACGATAGATGGTGAACTTCTAAAGGTTGGGCTATTAGATTTCCATTCATTTCCATTACTTAGAAGATAGCTACAATCAACAAACAGAGCCCTACATTGTGTTTTAGGTCCGTTGGTTTTCTTGCAGGAATCTGTGCCACCCAAATTGTTTGATCCAGAGAATCCGAGAGGAAAGGTCTCTGAGGCCCCCTTCTGCTGACTGCATGACAAACTCCAAAGGAAATGCCAGTTGTGATGGCCCGGGACCTGGAGGAAACAGCATCTTCCTCAGAGGAAGAGGAGGTGGTAAGCCCAGAGTAAGTACCAGCAGACTTGCTTTGGAGTGGGTCCCTTTTACGCGTAAACCCTCCTGTCCGAGATCCTGCCTTTGATGTTTGACTCCGCTTTTAGCTTGGGTCCATGGATCTCATTCAAGATCTGATTTGTTCTCTGTCAGCTATCAGAAGCGAGATAAGGCTGTTCCTGGGCTCATGAGTGAACCAGGGTTTGCCTGGGCGGTGCAGTGGCTTATGTGTTGGCCTACTAACCACAAGGTCAGCACGAACCTACCAGCTGTTCTGAGGGAGAAAGATGAGGCTTTCTGCTCCCTTAAAAACACCGCCCGGGGGAGGGGGCAGTCCACAGTTCTGCGCCCTAGAGGGTCACTCTGAGTCTGTAATGACTCCGTGGCAGTGAAGGTTTAAAATTTTTTTTCAGTTATGTTTTTGTTAGTTGCTGTGTAGTCAATTTCAACTCCTTCCAGCTCCATGTGTCCATTCCAAACCCTATGGGCTACACGCATCACAGTAGAATTCCCCCTAGAGTTTTCTGGGCTATCGTCTTAAAGGAAGCAGATCACTGGGCCTTTCCTTCTGTGGTTCGGCTGGATGAGTTTGAACTGCCAGCCTTTAGGTTATCAGCGAGGGCAAACCTTTTGTGCTAGCTTGGGAGTGTATACCTACACAAGTAGTAGCTCTTGTTAAACTCTCCAACAAAGCTCCTCGTAGGGGAGATTGAAAAATCTTATGCATCGAAGAGAAGTCTCCACGTCTGTGACATTTGGTTGTGATACGCCGAATTTTTCAAAAGCCTTTCTCGTGATAGCGCAATGTAACATCGAGAGGTCGGATAGTTTAGCAGGGCATTGTGGAGCAGGGTCCTGTGATCCTATTGCCTGTGCTGTGTTTATTGAATCTCCTTGCTTTCCTAGATTCTTTCAGTTCAGAGTAAAATGTCTTGATTTTTGGATCGGCATGATTAAAATGGATAGTGATACGCACACCTGTCTCTCGGAGGGGAGGGGCTTTAAAAAATACGGCCTCTTCAATTGAAGAGGTAACTTGACACTTCATGAGGCTTAGTCTTACAAATATCAAGAAACTTCTTTGACAAATGATAAATGGAGATTCAGACCAAGTTGTCCTCAATTTTGAAGCCCCTTGCTTTCTATCTATCTATCTATCTATCTATCTATCTATCTATCTATCTATCTATCTATCTTTAAAACAATTTAAGATCACTTTATTGGGGCTCTTACAACTTGTGTTACAATCCATACATCAATTGTATCAGACATGTTTCTACATATGTTGCCATCATTCTTTGCGAAACATTTGCTTTCTATTGAGTCTTTGGGATCAACTCCTCTCCCCAGCCCGCCCCCCCCTTGCTATATTTTTGCTTGTCACTGAGGATAAAGAAAGGTTCTTGATCATGCTAAGGTTAGTTGTTTTTTAAGGTTGTCAATGAATCCCCCTTGGACTAGTGTGCTGTATAACCTGAAAAGCAGAGGTCATATTTCCAAGTGGATTCTGCAGGGTATGATTTGTCAGGATCAAATGTGTAGGATCACTGTGCACGCTCTAAAGTACCATGCAGATCTAAGGTAGTATTCTTACTGATTTCACTCTTGAATTTCAAGTGGGATTCTTATTGCAAGATAGAAGATCAGTTTTTATTCTAAGTTGGAAAAAAATGACTGAAGCATTTGGAAAGCTTTTGGGAAAGGCTTCCCATCATTGTCAGGTCATAGACAGTAATAGAAATTTGACACTGTATGTGGGTCATTCTCATTCAGGATAATTAAGTGGATGATTCCCTCCGGGCCCTTTGCCTCCCTGTGACTTCTTCCTGTGAGCTGCCTGCTACTCATTTCATAAAAATTTTTAACATCTTCTGGAAGCATCAGTTTTTCCACTTTCAAGATAGTTTTTTAAACTCCCTGGCCATTTCTTATTAGTGGCCTGAGAGGTTGAGCCTGATAAGCTTACGCTGACGTCCACACGGTTGCCATTTGGATATGGAAAAACATTCCACTCTTGGCCATTGCAAACGGCCCTTCCAGCCTGATCTGACAGCAGGCATTCAACACATACTTGACTAACTGAACAAGTGCATAAAATAAAGTTCATGCTTGAGTTCACATTGCATCGGGGAGTTTTAGGCCTTCTCACCTGGCTAGGTGCCTTTGAGTTTGTCCCCAGTCATCGTGATCCCGAGTGTCACAGAGTGAGACCCTGCCTGGCCCTGCACCACCCTCACAGTGAATGTTATTGCCGCTGCAGCCACTGTGTTGGTCGGTCAGTCGGTCGCATGGAGGCTCTTCCTCTTTTTCACTGACCTTCCACTTGATTAAGCATGATGGCCTTCTCCGTGTCGGTCACTCCTGATCACATGTTGGAAGGATGTGAGTTAAAACCTCACCGTCCTCACCTCAAGGAACATTCTGGCAGTACTTTTATATGCCACGGAGCCTTGACAACAGCCTGTCTTTTAAAGTACTCAGAGTATATTTCTTTACAAAAGACACCAATTACATTTAAATGCAGTATTCAAAAATCTTTCTAGAAAATCAATTTGATACAGCTAATGAGTGCTTTTAAAAAGCAAGTTTATCAAATAAAAAGGGCTATTCATTAAAAAATTTGGAAAGTTACATTTTATTCCTTAAAGACCTTCTACGAGTGTCTAGGCAGGAAGGTATGATCCCATGTGACCTCGTAGGGCCCCTCTGAGGTGGATTCAAATTGAGGTCCAGGGGCTTAGTTTTGGTTGAATAGGAAGTCTGATTACTACCATAACGTGGAAGTAGTGATCAATCCAAATCATTGTTTGAGATGTCTGCAACAACTGTAATTTGATAAAAGAATATCTATACTTTCAGCTAGAATCAAAGACACAGAAAAGACTAATCTTCCTGTGATTTGTTGTCTGCAGTTAAAACTGAAATGCTAACTTCCCAGTGAAAGTTAGTGGGAATAAAGGTGGGGTTTCTTTCCTGCCGAAATTCGGGCCCTTTTGCGCTCCTTCCTTTTAGCCTCCTGTGGATTCAGCGTACCCACGCGTGTGTAAACGTGTGCGTGTTGTTGACAGTATGCACAGCAGCGCATAGTACAATTCCATTTCTACGCATACGGTTCAGTGATGTTGACCACGTTCTTCAACTTGTACAACCATCTCGCCCTTGTTTTCCCCATGGTTTCTCCTCCATTAACACATTCACTGCGCCCTAAGCTTCCTGTGTAACCACTCTGGTTGCTTGGAGTTGATTTTTGCCCTATTAGCCCATGTCTGTAAGACCCTGTTTTTAATCATCTTATTGGGGGTGCTTAACATCTCTTATAACAATCCATGCTTCAATTGTATCAAGCACATTTGTATATAGGTTGCTGTCGTCCTTTTCAAAACATTTTCTTTCTACTTGAGCCCCTGGTAGCAGCTCTTCAGAAACACTTGTTTTAAACACTGTAAATCCTAAGCCAATCTTATATACACCTGAGACAGCAGGTTTACATTTGTTACGTTTTAGAAATCAGAAGGCCCTCAGTCATGAAGGATGGTGGTTGGATTCATAGATGTGTATCCACAGACATCTTTTTGTTCTGCGAAGCTGAATTGTATTAAAGTATTAATGCTTTGCAATCCCAGACTTAGGGCAATCCCTATTTTGCATGGTATTATTTCAAGCTGTAAAGGTAAAGGAATCACCTTTGCATATTCTCCTTGGAGATTCCCAAAGGCAAATCTAGATGCAGATGTGGAAACTTTCTAGTAAAAACGTGATTATATGGTTTCATTTAAAACCCACTGCCCTCGGTTGATCCTGGCTCGGTGACACTGTAGGACAGAGTAAAACCACTCCATGGGGTTCCAACGCTGTAAGTCCTTATGAGAGCAGACGGCCTCACCTTTCTCGCTTGGAGTGACTAGTGGATTTGAACTGCTGACCTGGCTTGAGCACCAGGTCTCCTTTAACATGTCCTTTAGTCCCGGAAGAAAAAAAATAGGAACTTTAACTTTGGTCATAAATACAGTTTAAAGGGTCACAAAGAAGGGAATCAATCTACCGTGGGGGCTACAGTAGTAGAGAAGGAGGAGCTCCCCTGGGCCCAGGGTGCCGGGGAAGGTGCCAAGGAGTGGTGAGACCTTGTAGGGTGGGCTGGAAAACACCAAACAAGAACCAGCAAACACCCCGGTCTCAGTAAACACCCCGAAGCAGGCATGCTAAAGCTGTGCGGCACATCGCTGTGGTCTGAGTTATGTAGCCTGGCCCCCAGGCCCCCAGTAGCCTAGTGGTTATGCATTGGGCTGCCCTCCGAGAGGTCAGAGAGGTCAGACGCTTGAAACCACCAGCTGCCTGAGGGAGAAAGACAGGGTTTCCTGCTCCCTTACTGAGTTACAGTCTCCACCCACCCTGTTTTCTAGGGCCCTGTGAGTCCAGAGGCTGGATCGCCCTAGGGCGCTCCTGGGCTTCCAGTAAAGTGCACTATGCTACTGGCTCTTCTGCCCCGACGCATTCAGACCCTGTGCTCTGTCAGCCTCAACGTGTCTGTGGTTCGGATGTGCAGGAAAAGGGCCAGGTTCACTTTCAGTTGACTTTCTGCCCTTTAGCGCCACCTAGTGGGAAGGTGCTTACCATGCCGCTCATAGCAGCTGCCTTCAGTTTCCGGAAACTGAATCAGAATTGACTTGAGCTTGGTCTTTGAGTGGTTCCTGAATGAAGACTGCGCCCTCTCCTTCCTGTTCATTGTGGAGCCCTATTAGCACAGTGGCAAGGTGCGTGCCTGCAAATGGAAAGGTGGGCAGTTTGTACACACGCACGCACACACACAAGCTCCGTGAGAGGAAGGCCTGGCAACATGATCCCATAAAGATGGCCGCCGGAATGGCCTGGTAGACCAGGTCTGCACTCACACGGGCTTTCTGTGAAGAGGAGCAGACTCCACAGTTCCTGGTGGCAGCAGCATACCTGTGCACAGATTGTACGTGGAAAGGTTTCTCTTGCACCTGATCCGGCTTTCCTTGGGGAATGGGCATTGGCTCTGCTCAGGTGTGGCCTGCCCATTGCGTCCTCCCTCCTGTCAGGCGTCTTTCCTGTGGGGCAGTCCTCCCTGCCCCCAAGGTCTCTCATTGACAAGCGCTCGATGGACAAGGAATGGCATGCTTTCCCAAACTTCCATCCAAGCCTCTGTAGTTTGGGCGGCTGCTTTTTCCGCTCTGACTCAGCAATCTAGTGGAACATTGGAAGCTGGACGTGAGCGTCGAAATCATCTGGCTCAGGGCCCTCATTTTATAGCTGTCAGGTTAAACCACCAACAAACCACGAGACGTTCTTCCTGCTGAAAAGGGCGCCCTGTAAACACCATTCTCCCAAGTGGTCCCTGGAGGCCCAAGTATGTGAAACAGTATGTGCCCACGTTCCCTTTTTAGAAGACAGGAAATGAATCGGGATGGGGGCCCACGTTGCTTTCCTCAGAGAAAGAGCTGCTGGCAGCTCCTCCTCGGTGGAAATGCTGCCCGCCTTCTAAGACTGGTAGCCTGGCAGCTTGTACATTCCAAGTGCAGATCGCGTTTACCGTGGGCCCGGCATTGTGGTGGGGCTATTGTTCGTGGGTGCGGTGCAGGAGTGTGCAGAGCGATGTGTCTCGGCTACGTGGATGAGTGGGTTTCAGAAGGGTGGCGTTCAAGGTGTTTCCATATACGGGCGCCCACTGACATGTGCATGCCACTGAGGCTCAGGTCGCCGTTCCCACACTTCATCAGCTGGATGGCCGGGAGTAAGCTACTCTGCGATGTCTTCAGCCCCAGAGTCAGGATTGAGTGAGATGTGGAAACACTGAGTTAATTCTTGGCATGTATCCAGGGCTCAGTTGGTGTTTTTTTTCTTTACCTTTCTACCTCCCTGCCCTAAGGAAAAATCAATTTCTTTGTTTTATTTGCCAGGATTATGTATCATTTAACAAATCGCTTTCTCCAGGCATTGTTTTTCCCTCGTTGATCACCCCTCCCGCTCCCAGTTATGTATGTGTTTAGTTTTTTCAGTTTTCAAATGTTTTATGGTGAATTGAGTGAAGTTTTCTGGACCAGATCTTTGGTTTCCCATTCCTCAGTTCATGCACATTTAGCCTCCTCTAACCCGTGGAGATCCTTTCTGCAGCACCACGCACCCCACTGCCTCTCGGCCCTTCCATCTTCCACGCCTTCTCCCCTAATCCTTCTGCGCTTTGTCCCTTGAGCAAGTGCTGCCCTGTGATCTCAAATGGGTAGTTATCCCAGCCCGTGCCTATCTCACCAATGTTGTCGTTCCCCTGGTTGGCCGGTCCATTGTTAGGCTGACATTTGAGTTCCTTTCTAGACCTGAAGGCCATAGTCTCTGGGTTCCACCTGGTCTCTTTTATGATTTTGGGTTTGATTCTTTTTCTCCCTCTCTGCTGTGATCCTTTCCCGAGCACTTGGTAGTAGCAGCACCTGTGTTTCTGGTCTCGGGCTTTGGAGACTGATGCTCGCGTGGTCCATTAGCCCGTGGACTAGTGTTTTCCGTGTGTCTTCGACTTGCATCGCTTTTCTTGCTTCTGGAAAGAAAGAGACCAGTCGTTGCCTTCATGTGCTCTCGAGACTCCAGTGTGTATGTGTTATTTGTGTATGCACTTTGTGAAAAACCCGGCCATTCGGTGTTTGCCCTGTCAAATAATGAAGCCTCCTTTTCTGGTTGTAGGGATCATCCATGTATCATGTGGACTGGAGGCTGCAGGAGAATCCCAGTTTTGGTGTTCCATGCTGAGGCTATTCTGACCAAGGACAACAATATCCGCGTCATTGGAGGTAGGTGTGACCTCCCCAGATGGCAGGTCTTGCCTTGCAGAATCAAATGTGGCATATAGGTAAGAGAACTCACTGCCGTCAAGTCGATGCGGACTCGCAGCGACTCTCCTGTTGGTTTTGGAGACTAACTGTTTACGGGAGTAGAAAGCCCAGTCTTTCTCCCGAGGAGCTGCTCGTGGTTTCAAATTGTTGACCACGTGGATGGCAGCTGAGTGGATAACCACCACAGCACCAGGGCTCTTAAAGAGAAGGACCCTGACAGAAGACTCTGTTGCCTTGTTATATCTTTCACTGCCATCAAGTCAGTTCTGACTCAGGCTGACCCTGTAGGACGGGGTAAAGCTAACTGCCCCTGTGGGTTTCTGAGGCTGAACTCTGTATGGGAGTAGAAAGCCTCCTCTTTCTCCCTTGGAGGGGCTAGTGGTTTTGATTCACAGCCCAATGCATAACCACTACACCAACGGGCGTCCTTTGTTTTTATGTAAAGGATTATTTATCATTTCTTAAATTATTTTCCCTGTGTGTTTTTCCTCTGATTTCCCTCCTCCCCAAGTTATGGGTGTATGTATTCGTTTTTTAAATTGTGGTAGAAATATAATAAAAGTTGCTGTTTTAAATGTTGCAAAGTGTACAACTCACTCTGTGTTTAGTCTACCTGCAGGGCTGTGCAGCCCACACCGCTGTCCGTTCCCCAGAGTTTTTCTTCACCCTCAACAGAAACTGAGTGCTCCCTGGTCCCTGGCGACCACTAATCTAATTTTTGTCTCTGAAGGGTTAACCTCGTCTGTGCAGGTCACGTAAATGGAAGCATACAAGAAGTGCGTCTTCGTCTGTGATGTCGTAGCCAAGTGATAATGGTTTTAAGGCCCGCCCTGTTGTAGATGCACTGGCACTTTTCTTTTTATGGAAGAATGGCATTCCCTCGTATAGGCAGCCCTTGGGCTATGGATAGGGCATCTGTTCCTAAGTGTGTCTTTAAGCTGAGTTTGCTGGTGAGCTGGAACAGGTGTGTCTAGTTTTGTTCAGCCTTACTTGAGTGTCAGAAAAACTGAAACCCGCCACCATTAGTTAAAAGCAGCATGTGGAGCAAATGAAGCCGATTGTGGTCAAGAATTTGTTTAGTTCACTTATTTCAAAACGGAGGCAAATTTACATACCATGAAAGTAGAAGTTGTCTATACGTTGAATATTGTAACACAGGGCTTACTGTACATGCCATGAACAAAATACGCTTTTCAAACTCATCAGATGCTTGTTCCCACCGTCTGCTATTGTGAAAAGTTCTGCTCTACAAACGTGTGCCCGAAACACATTGACCACAGGTGTCTGGCTTGGTTTCTGGATCCTCTCTTCCATTGTCTCTGTGTTTGTCCGTGTGCCAGTTTCACACTGTTGTGGTTACTGTGCCTTTACGGTCGGGACTGCACTGGGACACGTGATGCCTCCAACCTTGTTCTTTTTCAAGAATGCTTTGGCTCCTCAAGGGCCCTTGCAATGCCATAGGCACTTTAGGGCCAGATTTCCCATTTCTGCAAAACATGGTCCTTGCTTGAGATATCTTGTCATTTTAGTGGAAGTGTTCCAATCCCTGAACACGGGTTCTCTTTCTGCATATGCATGCCTTTGATTTCTTTGTGGACTGCTAACTCCAAGGTCACCTGTTTGAAACCACCAGTTGCTCTGTGGGAGGAAGATGCAGCTCTGCTCCCGTCAAGCTGGACCGCTTTGGGAACCCTGTGTAAGGGTCACAGTGCAAGTCAGAATTGACTTGATGGCAGTGGGCTGGTTCATTTCATTCAGCGGTGTTTTGTAGTTTCTAGTTACACATACGGCATTTCCTTGGCCAAATATATCCCTAAGTGTTTCGTTCTGTTTGATGCTCTTATAGACGCAGCTGCTTTCTCCTTAGGCTGTCTATTGTAAGGGTATAGCAATTCAACCAATTTTTGCGTGCTGCTCTTGAACCCTGCAACCGTGCTGCATTGAATCATTAGTTAGTGCTAATAATATTTTTTGGTGGATCCTTTAGGATTTTCTACATAAAGGATCATGTAGAGGTGGTTTTACTTTTCCAGTTCGTATGCCTTTTATGTATGTACTTTGTTGCCTGATTGCTCTGACTAGAACTTCAGTATAAGGTTGAATAGTCATGGTGAGTGAAGGCACCCTTGTTTTGTTCCTGATCTTAATGGGAAACCTTGAGTGCGGTGTTAGCTGTGGGGTTTTCCTAAGTGCCCTTTATCAGGATCTGGGAGTTTCCTCCTGCCGTTACTTTTCAGAATTTTAAAATCAGGAATGGATGTTAAGTTTGTCTAATGCTTTTCCCACATCAATCGAAATGGTCATTTCTTTGTCTTTACAAGTGAGGTATATTACACCGATTGAATTTTGTATGTTGAACCACCTTTGCGCTTTAGGGTAAATCCCACTGGTTGTGCTGTAGATCCCTTATTTTATGTAGATGGATTCGGATGGCTACTAGTTTGCTGGAACGTTTTACATCTGTGTTCTTGGTATTGGTGTGTAGCTTTCTTGTGACGCTGCTGTAAGGTCATGCTAGCCTCAGAGACTGAGATAAGAAGTGTTTCTTCCCCTTTTATTTTTTTTTAATGACTGAGAAAGATTGGTGCCAATTCCTACCAAACTGCTCGGAAAGGCATCACATTAGAAGGTTCTAGATAGAATTCAAGAAGCATGTGATCTGTAAAGGAGATCGTTAATTCTAGAGAGGTAGGTATACACACTTTAATCAACCGTTTTACCTCGAAAGGGCAGCATTGACCCAAGGACAGTGTTCAGCAGGGTTAAGAAAGGAGAGGCATGGCAACAGGATACAAGAGGAGGAAGTGGGATAAGTGGTGTTGCATCATGGGAATTGTAACTAATGATATGAAACAAAAATGTGTATGAATTGTTGAATGGAAAACCGATCTCCTCTGTAAACCTTCACCCAGTGTACAATGCGAAGTTTCCCAAAGCCGACATTAAGTAAACCTAAGAGGAGAAGTATTTTGTGTTCATGGAAAGGGGGATTCGCTATTACGGCAATACCAAATCTCACGAGAATTTTCTAGAGTCAATGAAACTTCAATATCATGGCAGGATTTCACATAGAGCTTAACTTGATTCTTGCCTTATAGGATTTGAAGGCATCTTCAATGGTAGTTATTAAAATTGTATTATCGGCAAAAGATCGTCAATACACTATGAATCTTGCATATGGAAAATTAGTAGATGCCCGTGTTGGCTTGTGCTGCTTCCACTGGCACAGAAGTTAAGAGTTTAGGCTCTGCAAGCTACCTTGGGTTTGAATCTTGGCTCTGCTACTTTCTGGCTGTGCAGCCTTGCACATGGCAAAACCCAGTCCCCAGGACCTTCCAGACACATGGTTGGTTCCTCTGTTGGCCCTGGCTCCCTTGGTCAGCCATTCCCCAGGGCTCAGAACACCAGGACACACTGGCACGTCCTCCGTTTCTAAGAATATTGGTGCTAATTCTTGCTTTAATGTTTGTTAGAATGCACCAGTGAAGCTACCTGGTCCTGGGCGTCTCTCTTCTGGGAGGTTTTTGATGACTGATTTCATCTCATTGTTTGTTACAGGTCATTCAGATTTTCCATTTCTTGAGTTCCTTTTGGTAGTTAATGTGGTTTCAGGAATTCACCTGTTTCATTTAGGTTATCTAATTTATTGGCATTGAATTAATTGTTCATAGTATTCACCCTAATCTTTTTTATTTCTCTAAGGCCAGTCTTAATGTCTCGGTTACGTGTTGATTTTAATCCTTTGAGTCCTTTTTCTTTTTTATTAGTCAGTCTAGCTCATAGGTTCCCAAACTATTTAGCCTACTGCTCACTTTTCAGAAGAAAAAATGACTTAGTGTCTCCCCCACCCCACCCCACTGCACAGGTAATTAAAAGCAGTGCTAAAGCCCGTGGTCAAAGATAAAGGATAGGTCTCTGCTTTTGCAGCCCCCTTCTCAGATCCTTCCATGCCTCCCAGAGGTTTTATCACCTACTTTGGGAAACACTACGTCTTGGGGTTAATGGAAGGTGTGGTATGGATCAGAACTGTAGTGGGGTCTAAATGTGGGGTCGCAGTCATTGGTTCAGATCCCAGCTTGGTCACTAACTGGCTGTAAGTCCTTGGGCATGTCAGTTAATGCTCTTAACCAGTGTCCAATCAGTACACAAGGATGAAATTTAATACCGAGCAAATGGTGCTCACTGCTCTCAAGTTGATTCCAACTGATAGTGATTCCACGGGACAGAGTAGACGTGCTCCACAGGGTTTCGGAGGCTGTTGAGGAAGCGCTTGTCACATGGTTCTTCGGTGGAGCGGCTTGGTGGGTTCTAACTGCCGGCCTGTCAGTTAGCAGCTGAGCGCCTAACCACTGCTCCACCACGGCCCCTTCGGCCTAGAGTAGGTCCTCAAGGTGTGCGTCCTTAGGATTCTTTTGGAGTGAGATCCGCTGGACTTTGGAAGGACCGTAAGTTCTGTCATTGCCCTTGACGAACCAGGAGCTCAGAGGACCGTGAACACCTGCTTCTGGGATTTGAATCCTCCTTCCTTCCCAAGGGTGGGTGCATCCTAATCCTCTCAGCATGTTGCCAGGTGACCACTTAAAGGGATGTGGTTCATTTGTGTTCTCTGAAGCTTGACTGCTTGGAGGCTTTGCTTTTGGCTAAGGAATTCCTGCTGGATGTGATCTGAGCCCAAGTGTCTGTGGTGAGCACAAACTACACAAGTCAGTCTTTCCCCAAATCCCACTGCTTGGGGTCTGCTTGTCACATCACGAGTCTCTGAATTCCATGGCAACAGGTGACCCCTTCTTTAGTAAGATACCTGACATTTGTTGGGGGGAAAATATCACATTCATAATTGTAATCCTGCTTTTCACAGATGGTTAATATTGGTGTTTTCTCTAGATATTTCTATGATTTCAAGAAAAACCCACTCATTCCCCCACCCCATCCCGCAGACTCTGTTTGAATTTTCTGTGCCTTTTCCGTTTCCATGAGACTTACTGATTTTCCTGACCGTCTTTCATGCCAAAGGCTATTTGGGTGACTGGAAAGTCGCGGCCTCCCTTTTCTGAGCCGCACAAGCACTCCGCCCCTGTCCCCTGTTGCCTCCTGGGCTGGCGGGAGGAAAGCACTGACCTGAGCGCAGCCCTGTGGCCCAGTCCCCTTGGGGCTGTCAGTATCTCTGTTGATTGCATAGGGTTGGCGACAACTCTGTGTTGTCCTTTTATTATTAAATGCTTCATTAAATTCACTGTTAACACTTTCGGCACAACACAATTTCTTAGGCTTTATTTATGAAATATTTCAGGAATATATGAGAGGGCTTGTGGAAAAATCCTAGCATCTGTTATGAGCCAGAGACCAGCTAGACGGTGACTAGTCACCACAGCTGTGACTTGAAATGCTGTGTGGGCCAGCAAAACCCTGCGGTATCAGCCTTTTCAAATGGCTCACCCTATACAAGAGGGCTTCAAAAAGACCATGGAAAGATTCCGTTACCTTTGAATTCCCCCTTTCCACGGACTTCTTTTTTTTAATTTATTTATTTATTTATTTTTTTGATTTTTTTTTTCCCACGGACTTCTTAATAGCAATCAACGTTGGAGTTATTAGTCCTCTGACACTACCTTCCCAGCCCCTAGCTAACTCGTTGATGACTGGACATGCCGCACCCCTCGCCCTTCGAGTCTCGGTTGGTGAAGGGAGGAGATGGAGGAAATGGTGATGGTTTCGCAGTGGAATTGATGTGTTGGTCACTGAGAGGCTCGGAAATCACCTGTGGGGTAGTTTCAGGGCAGTCAAGGCCCTTCCCCTGAACACGTGGGGAGAAGGTGAGTTATTCTTAGGCAGTTGTGCGGTCCAGTTGGTCTTTCTCCTTGCCCTTTGACCCCTGCCATGTGAGAAACCTTGTGGTTGCCAGGTTTTATTCGAAGACCAGCCAGAAAACTAGATTTTCATATGAATTCTTCCTAATTGCCAAAGATTAACACATAATTCAGTTTTCTCTTTGAAACACCATGAGAGCCACCCGGTCTGTAGGCTGGATTTGGACCTTAAGATACCAATCCTTACTCGCTGGCCTGAGATCATCCAGCTTTCTGGACACAGGGCTGGTGTTTTGCCTCATCCTGCGCACCCTTCCCGGCACTCCCGCTGGCCGTGTGCAGCGCATCCGGGGCTGAGTTACAGGTAGGTGGCCTGGATTCCGAGTGGCTGGTCACGGCTTGGGCAGTCGTCGTAGCCTTGAATGTAGCTATGAGTGCCTTCTCCCTTCCAGGGAGAGTAGGAGAAAGAGTGTATAAAATACACGATGGATTCTTTGCCATTGGGGCATCGAGTCAGTTTTGACTCCGTGACAACAGAATGAATCACTGGTTGGTTGTGAACCATCCAGTAGTAGTATGATGTATTCGCAAGTATATAAAATGTTTGCAATATAGGATGTGGCGTTTTAAAGTCTGCTGTAGACCCTCTCCATTTTTCAGGATGTACTGTATGAGGCTGTGGAGGATTCCACCTTGCTTAATTCCAGTTAGTGCTCAAGGAGTCAAGTGGCAATGCACTGGGCAGATCTGCTGCACAAGGCTCTTGAAACTGAAGAGCCAGGCTGTCACCGTGATATCTTCAATCATCTCATGGGCATATAAACATCGGACAGTGAATGAGGAAAGCCAAAGAATGGATACATTTGAATTATGGTGCCGGAGAAGAATATTGAAAGCACCATGGATTACCTGAGGAGTAAGCAGACGAGTCCTGGAAGAAATCCAGCCAGAGTGCTCTTTAGAGGCAAGGGTGCAGCGACCTAGTCTCCTCTCTCATAAACACGCTGTCAGGAGAGACTAGTCCCGGGAAAAGGACAGCAGACATGAAAAAGTAGAAGGGTCGAGGAAGAGGAAGACCTTCCACGGGATGGCTTGATGCAGTGGCTCCAGCCTGACGATTGTGAGGACGGCCCAGGCCCAGGCTGGGTTTGAGTCTGCTGTGCATCGAGCCGCTATGATTTAGACCTGGTAACACCGTAGCATCATGTGCACCCCAGTGAAAGGCGGCTCTGCAGATCGTAGCTGCTTTAGTGCTTGTAGCTGGCTGAGGTGTGTGGTCTCACAGTCAAGTCGATGTGATGAGGATGTTCTTGTCTGAATTGCTGTATTCAGAGCGTAGAGAGATTGAATTGGTTACCGTAGACCACACTCAGGAAGTGGTAGTGCCAGGGTTTGAACTCTAGCAGTCCAGTTTCAGAGACGTACTCTTTTTCTGATTCTTAACCCAGCCGCTCCTAACCGCCTTGTCATCATTCTTTGTTTTCTATGTGCCCTGCTAATTTCCTTCCTCGGGGCTGGCGCTGAGAGCTGGACGCTGGACGGCAGGTGTGTAAGCGCCTGAGCAGGAACAGCCCTTCTCTGCGGCACTCGTAGCAGAGGCAAAGAACCTCTGACTTTTCACATGAATACAGAGAAGCTGGTGGTCACAATCATTGTACCCCAAAGACCTTGTTTTCAACATTTCCCTAAGCATTTTGCTTAGGAATTCTAAAACCTTCAGGCAGGTGGCAACTACAGTACAATAAACCCATAGAAACTCATTGCATCTGGCCATGTCTGCCCCTCCCTCTTCTCCGAGACATGTGAGAACTTGATACTTCACCCTTAAAGGCTCAATTCAGCTGGAATCTCCCAAGCTCAGGCTCTGCCATGGATCAAAGAGCCGTCTCTAATAAGCCGGCCCCGAGCAGGTTTTCAAGGAGCCCTCGGGGCGTATGCTGGAGCACACAGCTGCTAATCAGAAAGTCCCTCCTGTCCAGTGTGGTTCCCCTGCCTCTCTTGATCCTAAGACTTTTCGGGATCAGGAGATTCCTGGCCAAGAAATTAAGCAGAATCGGCCCATTTCCCCCAGTGGATTCAAAACTGGTAATAAGATGAGGTGCAACTCTTCAGAGAAGACCTTAGAAAAGAGCCAAGCTGGGTGTGTAAGGAGTGCCCTGTGTGTCGGCACACACGGAGCGTTTACCTAGTTTCACTAGCAGTCTGCCACCATCTGATCAGTTGAACTTGCGTTGGCAAACATTTGGCATCATCCTTGGTTTTTATGCGTCCGCATTAGAGTTTCAAAAATAATAAGTAAGGTGAGGCCTTTGGTTTGGGGGAAAAGGGAAAAAGGATTGGCGATTGGAATCTGTCACCCACTCTATAGGAGAAAGATGAGGCTGTCTGCTTCCTTGAAGATGTGAGTTGAAATCAACTCAGCAGCAACGGTAATACTTACTCTCAGAAAACCAAAACAAATCCTCTGCCACCGTGTCCATGCGGACGACAGTGACCCTATAGGACAGGGTGGAACTACTCCTGTGTGTTTCCGAGGCTGTAACTCTTTACAGAAGTAGAAAGCCTCATCTTTCTCCTACAGAGCGGCCCGGTGGTTTCGAACTGCCTGACCTTGAAGTTAGCAGCTTGATGCATAACCGCGACACCACCCGGGCTCCTCTAATATTCTGGATATGGAAAATCAACCTCTTCCTCTGTGCCAGTACAGGGAGCTAAGAATTTCCTAGAAAGATGCTTTCAAAGGAGGACTGACTGCCTTTTGAAAATGGTCTGAATTAGGTGACACACAGGGCAGACTCCTGGGGGACTGGAATGAAAATGCAACGCGCTCCAGGCTTCTCCGTCTCGGGGCTGAATTTGAAAGCCCAGCTAGAGGGGTTATCCGAAGATCAATCACTGTTGAGCTGCCTTTGGAATCTGGCAAACTGCCGCCTCAGCACTGGCGGCCAGGATAGAACCACTGACTTTTGGTTAGCTAAGCGCTCTGGCCACTGCACCACCAGGCTCCTTCCAGTAGACATGGACAGACAGTGACACTTCTGAGAACCGGAACTCGCAGAAGTGCCTTGTGCTGGGTCTCGTGTGGTTTCTGTACAGTGGAGGTGAGTGCCTTGGGCCTGGGACTTACTGGCGTGGGCGCCCTCTGGAAATGCAGAAACCGTGGCAGGTCAGGTGCTGCGTTTCTATTGAGCGGTGTGAGGAGGGACTAGATCACGTCCCTTCTCCAACAGGTTTCCGTCTTACACAGTGTCTAGCTGCCATAGGCCTCACCGTTGATCAAAATCTTCTGTGACTACAGCCTTTGATCTCAGATGGTTGACAGGGCTGAGCTGTTGGGGGGCCTGGTGTGAGGGAGCAGCTGGACTCTTGCCCCGGGAGACGGAGCAGGTGCCAGGCTTTGCATGAGCAGGCGGACAGCTAGATGTTGTCCCATGAGTGCTTCTGATTTCAAAAGGCGTGCAGCTCGTCTTCTTTTCAAACCCACCAGTGTTAAACAGACCACGAGTGTGGGCCGGATTTGGCTCTTGGGCCATCAGTGCATAACCCCTGGTGTAATATCTACTAGTTACCGAGCAGCACTGGGCACTGAGGGTGGCCCCCAGCAGGGCTTCCTGACCCCGGGGTGCAATGGACAGTCTTGGCAGTCAGCGAATGCTCATCGTGTTTTTAAGCACATCAGTTACAGCGACAGTCTGCTAACATTGTCTGCACGTGCTTCTTACAGGAAGGTCTTGAAGGGCCAGACCCATGTGTTGGGTCTGCTGGGCAGCTGCCCTGGTGTCACAGTGCTTACAGGTGGGGTGCTAACCACAGGTCAGCACTTTGAAACCTCCAGGAGAAAGATGAGCCTTTGCTCCTGTGCAGGGCGAGCCGTCTCAGAAACCCACAGAGCAGTGCCACCTTGTCATGTAGGGTGGCTATGAGTCGGAATTGACTTGATGGCAGTGAGTTTGAGGGTTGTGTGTGTGTGTGTGAATACAGTTGATTCTTAGAAATAACTGAAACCCCGCTGAGTAACACTAAAATACTTACTGCCAATTGGTGACAGTCACAGATATGACTGATCCTGCTCTGCTGTGTTTCTTCCCCACATGCATCATTGAAGCTAATGTTAGATTCCATGAGAACCAGGAAAAAGCCCAGACCCACAGCCTTCAAAGGGATTCCAGCTTCCAGCTTCCACGGCTCAGTGCTCAAGGGAGCAGTTAGCCTCACCTTCCTCCTAGGAGCAGCTGGCGCAGGGCTCCTCCAACTTGTCAAACAGAGCCAGTTCACTGTCCCTCAGACCATTGGAGGGCCGGACTATAGTTAAAAAAACAACTATGAACAAATTCCTATGCACACTGCACAGATCTTATTTTGAAGTAAAAAACAAAACGGGGCAAAAACACCCAGTGGGCTGGATAAATGCCCTAGGCGGGCCGCATGTGGCCCCCGGGCCGTAGTTTGAGGACGCCTGGGCTGGCGGGTTTGAACATCAGCTGTCCTTAAAGTTAGCAGTTCAGTAGTTAACCAACATCACCACCGGGACTCCTTAGAAACCGGTTACCACAAAGATGTGATCTTTACCCTCATCCATGTTTATTGGCTCTACAAGAGTCTCAGGTTAAGAACCCACACTTCGCAGGTCTATCTAGATGAGATAGATAGGCAGGATAAACAACCTGGAGGAGAAAACAGTGGGGCCAACTGTTTGGGGGGGGGCATGGGAGAGGGGAATGTGGGGGAAAGAAAGTGGGGTTAACAAAACCAGGGGCAAGGAAACAAGTGATCCAAAATTGGTGGTGAGGAGGGTATAAGATGCCTGGTAAGGCTTGATCAAGGGGATTGTAACTGAGAGGAATTACTGAAACCCAAATGAAGGCTGAGCATGACAGTGGGACAAGAGGAAAGTAAAAGGAAATAGAGGAAAGAACTAGGAGGCAAAGGGCATTAATACAGGTATGTCCATATGTAAATATATTTATGATGATGGGGAAATAGATCTATGTGCATATATTTCTAGGTTTAGTATTAAGGTAGCTGATGGACTCCCTCAATGCAAGAACACTTTGTTCTGTTAAACTGGCATTCCATGATGCCTACCTTCTTGACATGAATGCTGAAGACAAAGTGGATGCATAAGCAAATGTGGTGAAGAAAGCTGATGGTGCCCGCCTATCAAAAGATACAGCATCTGGGGCCTTAAAGCCTTAAAGATAAACAAGCGCCCATCTAGATGAGAAGCAACAAAACCCACATGGAAGAAAGAAGCACACCAGCCTGTGTGATCACAAGGTGTCAATGGGATCTGGTATCAGGCATCAAAGAACAAAAAGTCCTATCATTGTGAATGAGGCGGAGTGGGGACCCAAAGCCCATCTGTAGGCAATTGAACATCCTCTTACAGAAGGGTCACAGGGAGGAGACGAGCCAGTCAGGGTGCAGGGTAGCAACAATGAAACATACAACTTTCCTCTAGTTCTCTAAAGCTACCTCCCTACCATTGTCATGATCCCAATTCTACCTTATACATCTGGCTAGACAGGAGGATGTTTACTGGTACAGGTAGGAACTGGTAACCCAAGGAATCCAGGACAGATGAACCCCTCAGAACCATTGTTGTGAGTGGCGATACTGGCAGGGTGGAGGGAAGGTGGGATAGAAAAGGGGAACCGATTACAAGGATCTACATATAACCCCCTCCCTAGGGGATGGACAGCAGAAAAGTGTGTGAAGGGCGTTGTCGGTCAGTGTAAGATATGACAAAATAATAATAATTTATAAATTATCAAAGGTTTCATGAGGGAGGTGGGGTGGGGAGGGAGGAGGGAAAGTGAGCTGATACCAAGGGCTCAAGTAGAAAACAAATGTTTTGAGAATGATGATGGCAACAAATGTACAAATGTGCTTGACACAATGGATATATGTATGGATTGTGATAAGAATTGTATGAGCCCCCAATAAAATGATTAAAAAAAAGAACCCATGGTTCAAAATAGTCCTTCTCCCTAAGGTAGGTAGCCTAAGTGTAGCAGGATTGTTAATGAGATGATTTAGCACGCCACCGTCTTTCTGTTTGTCTCTAGTCAACATTCTGGTTACTGACCTTGATTCTTTGCTTGTCTTTAGAACGTTATCATTTGTCTTACAAGATTGTGCGAACCGACAGCCGCCTGGTGCGAAGCATTCTGACAGCCCATGGATTTCATGAAGTAAGTGCCCACCTCCCTCTCGTTACCACTGAGCTGACTCCAGCTCATGGGGACCTTCAAGTGCAACAGAACGAAGGTGTCCGGTCCTGTGCTTTGTTTGGCTCTTGTATCAGCTGTGCTCATGGCCTGCATGAGGTAAGCCCGGTTTTACTAGCTCATCTAATTTGCCCAAAGGCTGAACTCCTCGCCACCTAACTGACTTTACCAATTAGCTCAGCTGGTGTGGATTGAATTACTGAGGGGCCTTACACCTAGCAATCTATAAAAACCATTTCCGCACTCCATGTGTGTGTGTGTGTGTATGTGTGTGTGTGTGTGTGCGTGTGTGCGTGCGCGCGCGCGCGCGCGCGTGTGTGAGAGAGAGAGAGAGAGAGAGAGAGAAGGGGGGCTTCTTCAATGGCGAGTGGCAGGCAAGGACTCTGGCTGACTTACACGACAAGGGGTGTGTCTGCAGGGTGTGGACAGCATGGGACTAGACTGCGAGGGTGGCTGAGAAGGCCGGCCAGTAGAAGGAGGAAGGTGAGGGCAGCCCAGGAAGCTTCAGGAGCTCCCTGAAAGCCATGAACTCCATTCATTGGCTTCGTGCCCTTCCCTGCTCAAGGATCATTTTGGAATTAGAATGATTAATGTGATTAATCAGTCAGCCAATTGAGGTCTCTGAAGTAATATTCCCTATTTTACCTCTTTGGGTTCTGATATCCATTGCAATGACTATGTAGAACTCATGGACAAAATTCACGGTTACAGGGTTTATTGAGAAAGTGAACAAGTGGTAATGCCAGCGAGAAAAGCTCAAGGCTGAACTCTGGATGGGTCACCAGGAGGTGTTAGAAAGTTCAGTCACGTTTGCTACCAAATGCCCACAGGGCGTGCTACTCTGCTGTAAGCCTCAACTCGAAGGCACTCAAGTCCGCATCTGGGGTCAGTAAGCCCAACGTTTCCAGAGGGCACCTCACTCCAGTAAGTCCCCGCCCAAAGGCACTCAGCTCCACTTCTGTGGGGCAGCAAGTCCAACTGCCCTAAGTAAGTGCCCAGAGGCCCCCCCACTCGGATCCTGCACAAAGCACTTAGCTTTACTGGCTCCCTGGCTTGGGATGCCATCATTCTGCCCATGCTCTGACTCCTGGCTTGTTACTGTTCCTCTGACGCTCTAGCTGTCCACCGTGGATCCAAGGGGCTCACTGTGCAGGGATCTCAGGTCCGGAGGATATGATCCACTCCTGCCTTTTTCTGATAATGGGATTCCTCCAACACACCCCGCTTGCTTCTCGTAGGCCTCATTTTATACACAGTAGGATGGCATTCCAGGAATCAGCAGTGAATCCTATCAGTGTCATCCCCCACCTCACCAGACCCATGCAGGGAAAGATCATTTGGTGGGAGCTGGAAGAGCCACATCAGATAATTTACTGTCCCCTGCCGGTCATTCCCTAACTCTTTTAGCCATTATCCCTTCTCTGCTGAAGGATCAACTTCCCTCCTTTCATCTTAAATTATTATTTTCTTTTCTGAACACACTCAAAGGTTCTAGGCCAGCCAGTTCATGCTTTTATACTCCCCCATTTCAATACCCAAATTTGGAATTGCCTGTCCCTACCAACCCAGCACTGAAACTGGATGGGATGGATCCTGGATCATTCACAAAGGATTAGCTTAGGTCCTGGAGTGGGCGATTGGCAGGTTTTTCAGAATCAAAGAGTAAGCTGTTCCTCAAATCAAGGGAACAATGGAAAAATGGGGTTGTCGTCATCAGGAATGCTCTGTAGATTGCCACTAGAGATATTTTGAGATATTGATTGCTAGAATTTTCCTTATTCTAAGTTAGGGTCTGAAATAGACCTTTGGAGAAAGTTCTGATCCACTTTCAGTTCTTGTCCCTGCTTGGTCTCCATGGCTGCGCATGGTGCCCATAAAAGCCGAGCACATGATTGCTGAGCGAACAAGTGAATTCATAAATGAGCGATGCGTTCCCAGTTGGCTAAAACCTTACTGTATAGTCAAATTTACGAGGATGTAAGGACAGTCTGGGAGAATTTGGGGGTTAGGGCCTCATCTTGTATTTGATAGGTAGGAATATTGGACTTTATTTTACTTGTATACCTTGATTACTTAACTGTGAAACTGCTCTTGTCTCTTGAGGCGGGTGAGAATCCCAGTGCTTTTCCTGCCGTGGCTGTTCCCGGAGAGAGGCTGTGCTGGCGTGTCTTACCTTCTCCTTTCTTGTGTGCCCTCAGGTTCATCCGAGTAGCACTGACTATAACCTCATGTGGACAGGGTCCCACCTGAAGCCCTTCTTACTTCGCACCCTCTCTGAAGCACAAAAGGTTAACCACTTCCCCAGGTAATATTGCTATAGCTGCTTTGCTCCATCTAAAGGTTACCTGGCATTTGAACTTGTAGCCAGCAGCGATAATTAACGTCTTTTTAAAAAAGAAAAAGATACCTGTGATATAGTCGGGCAGCAGCCTGCGCGTGTCTCCCTGGGAATATGCAAAGACCTTCCAGGGCTTTGTAGATAAAGATCCCAAGTTCCAGGAAAACTGAGCTGCTTGAGAACCTGGAGGGGGGTTGGGGGGTGGGGGGGTGGTTTTCCCCTCCCTTTTCTTGGTTACTCTGTTTCCCGTCTATCAACGACTGACCCATCTAGAAAGAATCCGTATTTTCCATGGGCGTGAAGATCTCAAGGGATCCAAACATACTCTGTCCAGTGAAAACCAGCGTCTAATCGCATGCTGGCAGCAGCAGGACAGAATCGTCTTTGAGTGATGGTGGTCTCTGCTTCTTGGCTTTTGAAATAATTGAAGGAGAGCAGAGTCCAGTTGTCAGCCAACAGAGCTTTAAACGTAGTTTGCAATGACACATCATTTCATCATCTTTTACACAATATCCAAGAAGGAAGTCAAGGAATTGAATGTCATTGCTATAGAAAATGCTATCAGTCACAGTCATTGACGGGAGGATCGGTAGTAGGAGCCCAACCCTTAGTGCTTAGCTGCTAACTGAAAGGTTGGTGCTTTGATTTCAAGGTCAGCAGTTCAAAACCACCAGTCACGCTGTGGGAGAAAAATGAGGCTCTCTAGGCTCTCCTAGAAAGCGTAGTCTCAGAAACCCACAGGGCAGTTCTACCCTGTCCTGTAGGGTTGCTATGAGCTGACATTGACTTGATGGAAGTGAGTTTGGCGTTTTGAATGGCTTTATGGGAGACAGACCTGGTGGATGTTCTGTAAAGATTATAGCCATGACAATCCTATGAGGCATTTTATCTGGTCACAGGCACTCTTGAGGGGTTGAAATTGTCTCAGCAGCACCTTGCAGCACCAACGAAGAATTTCACTCTATGGACAGCCTGCAGTGTGGGGCCAGACCCAGGCTCTGCTCAGTGGCCTGGGCCAGGTAGTTCCCCCTTTGCAGTATCACTTCTTGTTGGCCCAAGGAGGGTGCTAAAGGCACATTGCTTCGGAGGCCTGTTGTGGGGGTTGAATATTGCCAAGTCGAGTGCTTAGAACGGTGCTTGCCACACAGTGAGCACACGATACGTGTTAGGTACTAATATGTGAACAAGATCTCTCCGTGTTTGTAGCTCTCAGAAAGAAAATAGAAGTACCATTGATGCTGAGCTCTGTGTCCCTCTGGGAGTAAGTGCTGTTCAGCGGGGGAGAGGTGCACGGCCTCACCCGAGGGGCAAGCTGGTCTCATCCAGTGTGTGAAGAGAGAGACCTCCAGTGCCATATTCCTTACTTGATCTGTGGTCACATGTTTCATTTCCAGGACTTATTCTCCATTTATGACTGTCCCTTATTTTCTCCTTGTCTCCCAACAAATGTGTGTTCGCATGTTTAATATTTTTAATCACAGTTTATAATATTTTTGGTAACAGTACAAAACCTAATGTTTAATCACACACACGTGGGTGGACATGGTTATAACTGGTCAGTCACAGGGCTATTAAAATGTATACTTACAATGAAACTGTAAGCGCCAGAACGCAACAGAACTGCCTTATTTTTCCAACTCTAGCAAATTTTCTGCATTTGACAGGTTGCAGTCTTACTGTCTATTTAGTTTTTGTAGAAAATATTTGCATTTCCGTCTTCAACAGGATTCCGTCTCTCACAGGTATTGGCTTTCATAAGTTTAGTGCGTATGCATTTATATGCAGCCTTTTGGTGTAGAGACGGTAGGTTAAGGTAGAAGATTTACAAACATTCCATATGCTGTGAGGCCAAGCTGTACCTGGGTCGTGCAAATGGCTTGTGTTCTGCGACGGGCCTAAAAGTATGGTGGTGGTTTGACCCCGGCCCATGCCCTGCAGAAGCAGTCTCAGGCCCCGGGTAGCAGTTCTGCCCTGTAACACAGGGGCTGCCATGTGTCCCAATCTTTAGCTCAGCAGCGGTGGTTTGGTTTTTATTCTTCATGGGAAGTGGGATGAGAGGATGAAAAGCAAAGGAGATTGATTGCGTGAGGATTCAAGGGCACCGGGAATGGTTTCCGTCTTGATGGGAGGAGGGTGGCCCTGGAGTGTACTCACGTTGTAAAACTGGGTCAACCTCCTCCCTGCCCCCCCCGCCCCCTTGCCCACTCCATGCGTCTCTTTGTATGGAGGAACATCAGTTTGAATCCATGAAAACAGTGAAAAATCTACTGGGGTAAACAGAGCTTTCTTTCCCTTTCATAACTTTTTAAAAAGGGGAATGATAACTTTTTAATAAAGCTGGCTGATGGTGAATATTGAAGCCTGGTGTTAGATTCCTTTTAATGCACTTGAAAGTGTGTTGTTGAACTTTATTCTCAAATAGCAATTACCGTTCATCAGATCCCTTGGAGCAATTTAAATTTATGATGAAACATCTCAGATACCAATTTAAACACGAAAAGTTGCCCAAAATTCATGTAGGGAATATCAAGTGAAAAAGTTAGAAGACTCCTAATGCTGGGCGTCTTTTTCTTATTCCCTGGTTCTGTGTTTCTACAATCCCGAGGAGAGTTACCTGGAGTGCTATTTAAAACTATTCATTTCAGGTCCCATTACAGATTTATGAAATTGCCTTTGCCAGAGTTTTATTTTTAAAATGCACCTTCTAGTTGCGTAACTGTTCCAGGTGAACATGCACCTAGAAAGTTCTACAGCCAAGCTCCACATGGTTAGGTTCCAGAGACAGGTCATGATGTGAAAATGGAGGCCGACCCTGTCAGGATGCAGGGTGACTACAGCAATCCAGAACCCCCAAGTCACCAGAATCAGGGCCCAGCCAGGTTGACACAGTTAGTGAGTGCTTTTTTCGGCTCCCACCTCAGCATGCCTAGCTACCAGCTGTATATTTTGCAGACACAAAATAGTCAGAGAGTAGACTTTTTAATCTTGTTGTAAATGTGAAATGTCGAATAACAAGATAGTTGGTAAGTGAGAAGTAGGCGTGTCTTTAAAAACAGTGGGGTGGCTTGGATCATGGAAGTTTGGAAGTGACTGTTGTAGACTAAATCAGTGTTCTAGTGTGGTCTCTGGACCATCGGTGACAGACTCGCCTGGGGTGCTAATGTAAAATACAGAATGTCTTTCATTGTAGAATTTTGTGGGGTGAGGCCCACGCACTTCTATTTCTAAGAAGCTCTCCAGGTAACCTCATGCATACTGAAATTTGAGTAACCCAGAGTTCTGAAGGGGAGCATTGGACACGAAAAGTATTTGTTGAGATTTAGCAAAACAGGTCTTGAACTTAAGAAACCATTGTGAAAAATTGAACTGAGCATGGAGCAGGTATGCAATAAGTAGGTTCAGAACCGATGCCAAGAAATGGTTTTTAAATATTGGAGCAGACCTTAGGTTCATAAGTCCGGGTGATGCTAAGTGAATTAAGTGCCTATTTTGAATACACTGTTGTGCACTCCTGATATATGTAGTAATTATTCACCTGACTTAAGGTGGTCATTTCCTGACTTTATCGTTTTCTCTCTCCTATCTGTCAGTGATATAATTTAGTCCTCCATGGAATTCTTAACCTAGTGACCTGAGACTTTATACTGCAATAGGATCATGGAAGTGTGAAATGAAGGTCTACTGTAGAGTTTATGTAGGAGTGCCCCGGCTTAATGTTTTATAATTTATCTCTAGGTTCTAATATCTATTGCAATGGTAAACAGAATTCACAGACCAAATTCATGATTAAAGAGTTTATTAAGGAAATTACAAGTTGTAATGCCAGTGAGAAATGGTCAGCGTTGAGTTATCAGGACCTGTTACAAAGTTCTGTCACTTCTGCTAACAAAGGCCCAAAGGGCTCTAAGCCTCAGCTCAAAGGCACTCAGCTCCACTTCTGTGGGCTAGCATGCCCAACTCCCTCCCCCAATTACCCGCACAGAGGCATCCCGCTCCAAAAGCCAGGCTGCTGCACAAAAGCCCTCGGCTTGCTCCCTGAGTTGGTGTGTTAGTCCAGGTTGACTAGAGAAACAATTCCAGAGATCTTGTGTTTAAGAAAGAGCTTTATATCAAAGAGAAATTGTATATCGAGAAAACATCCCAGCCTGGTCCAGATCAAGTCCATAAATCAGATCTTAGCCCATATGCCTGATGCGAGTCCATAAATTCCTCTTTAGACTCTTGCAGCAACACATGCAATGATGGCGAATGCAGGAAGATCACAGGCCAGTGGGTAGAAAGTCTTGTGGATCCAGTGGCAGTGGAAACATCGTAGTGCTGGCGGAGTCTCCACGGGGCTCCTTCAGCTTCCTGGCTAAACAGCGGGAAAGGGAAGACAGGAAGAGAGCTGGATCTGGCCTCCAGTGAGCTATTTATCTCAATAGTGCCTCCATATGGGGTTTTCAACCTGTGACTTGGTTGACAGGCTAGACTGTACCCCTTCATGCACGTTGACAGGAGCTTGCCACAGTTGGGTCATCCATCATTCTGTCTCTAGCTCTGACTCCTGGTTCTGCTGCTGTGTCTCTGATGGTCTAGCTTTCACCTGCGTGCAGGAGGTTCACTGAGCAGAGACCTTGGGAGCAGAGGACGTGCTCTCCTCCTGCCTTGATCCTGCTTCTCAGAGGGCTCATTTTGTACACAGCCGGATGGCACTCTGGGGAATCCTGTTCACAATGACTCACATGTGAACCCTGTCAGCATCTTCCCCACCTTCTCACCAGATAAATGCAGGGAAAGGCCTTTGGGTAGGAGTTCGAGACTTTGCCTGGAAGAGTCACATCACACAATTGACTGCCCCGGCAGAGGAACACACCAGCTTCATGGTACATACATCACTATCACAGCTTTCAGTTCATAACCCGTATGAGACGTTAGACGATGACAACAGCTATGTTGTTAGGAAGAAGACCTCACTTGTGTAAAGTGGAAGCCCGTCAGTGAGGTTAATTGGCGCAGTGGCTGCAACAGTGGGTTCAAGCAGCAGTAGTCAGGTGACTCTGGGTCTGAAGTAACCTGACACAGCTAACTAACAACAGCATTCCTGGTCTGCACATGGAGAGCTGGACCCAGTTCTCATTTTCCGGGACAGCCCTGTTTTCAAATAGGCTGATCTTTTTCTGGGGCAAAATAGTAATAAAACTTCTCAGAATTTCTCCAACTCATCTACATCTGTGCCCGGAATCAACTCAGACTTTTTTTAAATATATATAAGTCATTTTATTGGGGCTCATACAACTCTTATCATAATCCATACATACATCATTTGTGTAAAGCACATTTGTACAGTCGTTGCCCTCATCATTCTCAAAACATTTTTGCTCTCCACTTAAACCCTTGATATCAGCTCCTCATTTTTCCCCTCCCCACTCCCCCTCCCTCATGAACCCTTGATAATTTATAAGTTATTATTTTGTCATATCTTGCCCTGTCCGACGTCTCCCTTCACCCACTTTTCTGTTGCTGCATGTAAAGTATATGTCAGTGAATAAATCCAAACAAGAAAACCCATTTGATGGAAATGACTAATATACTTTGGGGCTGACCGAATGAATGATAGCTATGGGGCTTAACATCGGGGCTTCAAAAAGTACGTGGAGAAGTTCCATGATCTTTTAATTCCATGTTTCCATGGCCTTTTTGAAGCCTCCTTGTGAGACTGTTCAGAGAGTGCTCTCGAGCCGCACACTGTCCCTGTCTCTCCTGTTGTAGGTCTTATGAACTCACCCGGAAGGACCGCCTGTACAAAAACATCATCCGAATGCAGCACACGCACGGGTTCAAGGCTTTCCACATCCTCCCGCAGACCTTCCTCTTGCCGGCTGAGTACGCGGAGTTCTGTAGTAAGTGCTCGCCCGGGGGCCGCCCCCCGCCCCTCAAATGGGGGCAGTTGTACCCCAGCGGCTGCCTCCAGGCAGTAAAACAGAGGAGCTTTGTACTCCACCCCCCCACCCCCAAACAAGGTGTTTCACGGTGAAACTGTTTTCATCCGATGGTTTAGCCATTCACGGAAGGACACAGACCTGTCGCATCTGCGTGCCCAGCTTTGTGACCAGCGCTGACGCTGTCTCCGCACGGCAGGGACATGGCATTTGCTTGCTTCTGTGGTGTTTCTTGGCGTTTGAGGAGCACTTGTGACACCTTGACTGGCTGACTTGGTGCTTTTTATACTGTGGGGTATGTTAGCGTGGAGAGGAGCCCATTAGTCACCCCTTCCCTTGAGTTCAACCAAGGAAGGACGGAAAGGCCAGCGCTGTTGTAAATAGATAGGAAAACCACAGCCTGGCCGTGGATCTGCAGCGGGCAGCTTGGGTCTTTTGCTTTGAAGTGAACTTAGGGATCTGCGCTCTGTAGCTTCTCTCCCTAGCTTGCGCCCTCGCTGTGCGGAGCGGCCGTGGCCGGCGGGGCGGCAGGCCTTTGTGAGAATGTGGAGAGTAATCATTGGTCACATGTAATGGGCGTTCACTTCTAAGTGCTGCCTCAAGAGTAAGAAGCCAGCTCCCACCGAGTTGATGTCAACTCATGACCATTCAACATGGGTCACAGTAGGACTGGGTCCCCTTGATTTCTTTGGAAGTAGATTGTCAGGCCTTTCTTCTGAGGTACCCCCAGGTGGATTTGAAACCTCCCAACTTTGGGGGGAACGATTTGCACCAGTCAGGCACCAACCCTGTGGGAGGAGTACTGTTATGGTTTCTGCCTTACTGATGGGAGATTAAGAAGTTGTCCATCCGTTTGGGAGCTTGTACATGGTACAAGTGAGACTCAAACGCAGGCAGTTTGACTTCAGAGACTCCTCACGACGGTGCTTTATTGCTTCAGACACTGGGCCTCCCGTATGCATTGGCCACTTTTCCGTTGTGGCCCATGAGGGAAGAAGCGACTTCTCCCATGAGGAGGAGTAGGTGAGACACACTGGGACGGCAGACACACAGCTTTTCCCCTCTCCGGAAGTCCATGGAGAATTATTGTAATTTTGGAAGCAATTACTTGATTATGTGATTACAATGTTGAGGAAGTGATCTGGAAAGAGGAGGATGTTTCCCCTGCCCCATCCAGGAGCTCAGACCCACTGCCATAGAGTTGTTCCGACTTAGAGAGTCCTCACTAGACTTGGTGATCTTTGGTTTTATAACCTGTTGGACTTGGTAGTCTGTCTGGTCACTCGGTGGTTTGGAGAGAAGGATGCCAAGAACTTAGGGGAGGGACTCCTGCTTCCACTTTGGTGAGGCTGTCTGCCTGATAGGATGATTTGTTGCATCTTCTGGGACCATAGGTCGACAGTTCAGTGCTTGCCCGTGAAGGGTCCGAACAGAACTGGCTTTAAAAGCACACTGACAGTTGAAATTTTGTAGGAGAGGATTTTACTGTTTGACTTTGGCAAAATGCCTCAGCTTTTTCATGGGCACCATGTGTATGGCTTTCAGGACACCAGGCCCACCCAGCAGTTTTGTCAGGATGTGTGCCTTAGTCTCTGAGGGCCAATGGGCTGGTGGCCGTAACCAAATGCCCCGCGTGGGTGGCTTGAAGGAGCGGAAGTCTACTTTCTCACAGTTCTGGAGGCGGGAAGTTCAAACCAGGGCTTCGGCTGAGTTAGCTTTCTGCTGGGGCCCTTGGGAGTAACCCTTCCATGTCTCCCTCCATTCCTGAGGAGAGAAATCAAGAGAAATTCAGTCTCTCAATAGTCTCTTATCTACTGATTTTCCCTGCTTGGAAACAACGACTTTTGCTGCCCCCTAAGGCCTTTTCCGCACGACTGCAGGGGCCACCACTGAGTGAGGATTAGCTGGCCTGCTCTCCAGTCTGAGACCTCTGGGTCTGTTGTCACTACTTCTCCTCCACGTCTCCTCGGGGAACTTGCCAGCCCGTGGGAGGCTTGGGGTCAGCAGTCTACTTTCTCTGCCCACGATGCAAAGGGATTTAAAGCATACGTCCAGACCCAGGAAAGGGACAAGAGTCAAAGCCACGTTTTCTTCACTGAGTTCTTAGAGAGCGATTTCTTCCCTGTCCACTTGTGCTGTGTGTGTGTCCACTCATCTCTCCCTGTAAGTGCTAAGGAATCGCTTAGGAAAAGGAGCCTAGGTAGGGGGTCTTGCTTTTGGCTCACATAGCTACTGTCTGCTGGGTGTCCTCCCCCCCCCCCCCCCCCCCCCCCCCCGGAGGTGAGATACTGCAGGTTGCTGGAGGAACCTCTAGAGAAGAGCCTGATGTTTTGTTTCATCCTCCCATCCAAGTAATTGCTAAGGGGGAATGGTGGGAGCAGACACCCAGGCGTGCTGCTTTTGTGTAAGGATTTTCAAAGCTGCAGTCTTCAGTGGGAGCCCTGGTGACTCTGAGCGTTAGGCATGAGGCTGCTCACTGACCAGTCTGAACTCACCAGGGGCTCCACAGGGGAAGATGAGGCAGTCTGCTTCTGTAAAGGCTCAGAGCTTTGGAAACTAGGAGACCTTTCTGCCCCGGCCGGTGGGGCCTGCTTGGGGTGGGGATTGACTTCTCACCAGTGGACGGGGTTGGGTTTGGGCTCTTCCCTAAGGAATGTGGGGAATTCTGTGGGAAGCTGATGACATAGCCATACAGGAATTTAAGGTAATAAGCCCTTGTCCCTTTTGTTACTCCTCCCCATGTTTTGAGCAGATTCCTATTCAAAGGATCGGGGACCTTGGATAGTAAAACCAGTGGCCTCCTCTAGGGGGCGTGGCGTCTACCTGATCAACAATGTAAGTATGGGGCCTTCCCTCTCTTGTGGTGTGTTCTCGCCTTCACTTCCCTCTGCATCCTAATCCTGGCTGCTTCATTCCCAGCAGCTGCTCTGTCTGTAGACTCAGCTGTGGGAGTTGAGGGCGGGTGTGAGGGAGCTACTGTTTGCTCTACTGGCCGCATCTCCTGCCATGCCACTGGGACCCCATCGTTAAAAAGTCACTTGTAGAAACTGCGGGGCAGGCAGCAGATAAAGAGGTACATGCTCTGTTTTTAGCACACGATGAGGATGACTCTCCATGCCGAGGTATTCGGGGAGTAGATGTGAGGCAGTGGTTGATGGCTCAGCTGCTGACCCAAAGGGGGACAGCTTCTACCACTCCAGCAGCCCTGCCTGAGAAAGCCCTGGGGAGGGGGGACCCTGTGTGGCAGTTCTGCTCTGCCGCATGGGTCCCCATGCGTTGGAATCTCTTCAGTGGCACACAGCAAGAGTGGTCATTGGGCGTGACTGTGTTTAGCTCCATCCTTGGGATCATCAGACAGAGCCTCCTGCTAGTGTAGCATCCTCACTGCTGCAGTGTCAGCTACTGCTGCTCTGCTTTCCTTCCTTCCTACACCCGCCTTTTCTTCCCAAAGCTGTCAGTGTGTGTGTGTGTGTGTGTGTGTGTGTGTGTGTGTGTGTGTAAAATCCCCGATAACAGTTGTTTTACAATTAAATACATATGCAGGGCACATAAAATATAATTAAACCCCACCCCAGTCTCTTTCCCTGGCTTTACAACACTGGTTAGTGATTTGAATGTGGTTAATTAAAAAGAGTTGTACAATCATCACCACCATCAGTTTCAGAATATTTTCTTCCCTCTTGTATTTGCTCCCTATTTCCTTTCAGTCTTCCCACCACCGCCACCATACCTGTGCCCCCAGTAATCCCCTAATTCAGTTACTTTCTCAATAGCTTCATCTATCCCAGAATCCATACTGGAAAGCATTAAAAAAAAAAGGAAACACACATACACACAAAATAAACTTGAGGAAAAAGCAAGAAGCTTTAAAAACTAGAACTTTAAAATGGGTCAAAAGGGAGATCAACTGATCTGGTATCACATTTTCAATTAGTGACGCCTGCCATAATTGAGTTTATGATATTCTCTGTCTGATAGCAAGGCTGCTCACACCCCTCAACTGTGGTCAGAGGGGATTCATCAGAAGCTTAAGCCGCACAGGATCCTGCAGGTGGATTTTCGGCTCCCACTGTCATTCCTTCAAATCGAATATTCACAATTTAAACTCTGATCACATTCTCTCCTTCAGATGTAGATTTTACTATTTATCATCCTTGGGTCACATAGGGTAGTGTGCTTCTTACTGTGGACTTAGTTCACACACACACACACACACACACACACACACACACACACACCTGCCGTTAAATCAGCTCAGACTCCTGACCCTAGAGGAACTGCCCTTCTGGATTTTCGTAGCTTAAAATCTTTTCCTCAGGGCGTTGTCTAAAACATAATAAAAGTATTTAACATTAATGCAGACTTTAGAGCACTGGAGCCCCTGAAAATTATCCAGTATTTAAGTCTAGGGTCTTTATTCTGCTTATTCAATGGGCCCATTCAGTTTGAAGACTAATGTTTTTCTTTAGTTCAGAACAAGTTACTTTTGATTCTCTCTCTGCATTCACCACTCCTTTGTGAGGCATTCTGGGCCTTCCCTTCATGCAGCATTACTCTCATTTTTGTATTTGTCTATTCCTCCTCTTTATCTTTTGACTCACTAGTTTGGGCTTCACCTGCTTTGTTACTCATTCCATCTAGGTTGTATTTCCCTATTAGCTACTATAGTTTATTTTCCAGAAACTCGTGCACTCTGATTTGCTGGGCCTCTTTTGTTTGTTTGTTTTAAATAACCAGACTTTTTCTCCATCCCCCTTTTAAATATTGGATGCAGTTTGCATGCTGATGTTCTGAAGATGCCAGATGAATTTTTTTAAAGTTCTCTTTGGCTTCTTGACTTTTCTTGGCTGCCTCCAGGGTTGGTTGTATTTACTCATCATAGATCTTCCCCGCCCTCTCCTGCTATTGGACTCTCTCAATTCTGATGATCCTCCTGTGATGCATCATGCTTATAAACAAGACTAGATGGATGGAAACCAGCTGCGGTCCTAGGTTTCCCTGATTCAGGTCTGTGTAAGGGCCGAGCGTTTAACTGCCAGGCTTCATTGTAGTGGGGATGGGGGGGGGGGTGCATGCTCCCTTCTTCTTTGCTAGGCTACTGAGGGTCTTGCTTTAGGGCTAGAGAGACTTGTGTGTGCCCTGCCTCCTTTCTGTTCTGGTGTGAGGACAGAGCACCGTCCTGAGGTGTTACCCTGAGTGAGGGGGAAGTTCTGTTTTGGACACTGGAGAGGGACCTCATGTGACAGAGCTGGACAGCCCCACAGATTTCCTCCACCTCCAAATGCAGCTTGTGTCTTAGTTGTTTGAGGTGTGTGTGTGTGTGTGTGTGTGTACCAATTTTCTTAGTGGTTATATGTTGGGCTGTTAAGCACAAGGCCAACAGTTTGAAACCACCAGGCACTCTACAATAGACAGACGTGGCTTCTCTATCACAGTGTCTAAACCCCAGAGCAGTGCTACCTTGTCCTGTAGGGAGGGTCCTATGAGTCAGGATTAACTCGATGGCAGTGAGTCTGTTGGCTGGTTGGTTTGTTGGTTGACTTGTTTGTTTGCTTGTTTTGGACATCCTTCATGTTTCTTGACTCCTAGCTTTGATTTTTTTTTTGGGGGGGGGATCTCCTTGGGGAGATTGTGTTCACCTCTGAGATTTTCCTTGCTGTGTTTTCACAACCTGATTCCATCTGCTTTCTACCTGTTAGGATTTCCTTACATTGTGGGTCTGTTGATGGCGCCTTTTAACTGTACTCTAGCCCTATTAGCATTTTATTCTTTTTTTTTTTTTTTTTAATAAAATTCTTTCCTGCCCCTGAAGTGGAAGGCAGGAAGAGAAAGGGGAAGATGTGGTGTGTGTGGTTACTGCGCCATCGTAAATTCCCCACACATTTTTCTCCCATCTCTCCTGGTGTCTGGGCGATTTCCTTTATGTGCAGTCTGTCACCCCAACACCCTAAGTTCAGTCTGTACTGAAAAGGTGCAGTCAGTACTGCTGGCCCGACTTAGCCTGATGCATGTTCTGAAATCCGGTTCTGACCAGGCAACTCCTGCAGCCCCAGGCCCAGATACCTGTCTTGTGACCTGGGCCCGCTCACTCCAGAGGCCTCTACCTGGGTCTCATGTGGTTGACACGACACGCCTGGGGTCTAGTCTCTTCTCTCTTCTCGTCTCTGACCTTGGGCGTGAAGGCTCCTGCTCAGATGCATGTTGTCCTCCAGCTCTGTTCCAGGAGTGCTGGGGTGGGGGTGGGAGGGTCGTCTGACTCCCCCACCCCATCCCCCTGCACCCCAGGTGGTGCTAGCTAGACTTGAGGGTTTGGGCTGGCAGATGGAATTGCTGTTGAAAGTCAATTGTAGTAGAAGTTAGCTGTTCGTTTTCTTCGACACAAGTCCCTGAAGAAGAGGCCCCATTCCCAGCTCACTTGGGGGGTTCTTCTTTATGGAATGCTTGTTCTGTCTTCGTGACTTGCCATTTTAAAACCATCGTCAGAAAAGACAGAGATTGAACTTTCCTGGTCAGGCCTGAGAGGCCTGTGCCCTAACTCTTTACAGGACGCTGAGCCCCATAAAGGGTGACAGGTCTTTGGAGAATGTGGTTGGCAGGCTCTCTAAAAGTCTCTTTCCCCTCCCACCTCTCTCTGGGCTGAATCCCTAGAGACCCCCTGTGTAGATCAAAGGACTTGGCAGGACCCTTTTGCTCCCCCACTCTTCACCCCTGGGAAGCTGTGGAATGAGTCTGATTCTTTGAGGTATTTGGCGAGGGTGCCAGACAGAAGCCTGGGAAGATGCCAGCCGGCACAAAAGGAGCCAGCAATCTGTACACAACGGGAGAATAGTCTCATTTCACCCCCAATCTGGAATTTTGTCCCCTTTTACCCAGACCTAAAAATCTCGTCGTTCGTTCCTACGGGTTCCTCTGGCCCTGCGCAGAGGGCCTCGCCTTCCCCCCTTTTCCATACCTGGATCCTTTCCCGTGGAATATGTGACCTGTTAGCCAACTGGATGAAGTAACTCTTTCCAAGGCTGCTGCCTGCTTTCCCTGTAGGCTGGAGAGGAGGGAGGGGAGCGCTGATGCCGAGGGGCTGTAAGCAGAACTAATGTGAGGGTGCCGGGGGTTGGGGGGGAGCAAGGGAAGGAGGAGGTGGAGTTAGATATAGGGGCCAAGCGAAAAAACATTTCTCTCCGTCTTCCCACTGGAGCCAGAGGGCCTCTTACTGAAAGTTCCCTGTAACGGTTGTAACCCTTTTGCTTTTGGAAAATACCTTCAAATAGTGACTCTGACCATTGCGAGAGCAGGCTGAAGGGAAGAAAAGACTTGGCTTTTACATCACCCCAAAAGAAAGGGTGGGCTCCTGCTCTTGGAAGCATCAACGTGGTCTCTGACGGCCTCTGTAGGGCCTCCTGGAGCGGAGCTGTGCTGGCTCCAGACCCTTCGGTGACCGTGACTAAGTGCCACATTTTCCCAATTTCGTATTTTCAGCTCGATGAGGGGCCGGGCTCGGGGTCTGCTGGTGAAGGTATGACTGTGACGACGGCGGTCTGCCTCAGCGGTCTGCCTCAAGTAAGGGCGCAGTCCCGCTTGCCCGCAGATTTGGAAGCCGCGGGAGCATGTGGGCCATTCTTCACTTCTATCCTGGTGGGAAATTCTGATGTGATTTCATGTCACGTGCCCTCCGAGCATCCCACCCCCTTTGTGCAACAAATACTTAGAGGAGTGTGCCAGGTCCTGTCACCCCCTTAAGACCTCTTGAGGATTTCTCCTGCCTCTCCATGATAGCTCAGTGCCCGGTTCTGAGTTCTGTCGAGTCGCGCACGCTGACAGTTAGAGACATGCAAACAGGGTTGCGTTCGCTGTATGTGTCTGAAAGGGCCTTTCCGTTGCAGACCCGGTCCTCTGTAGATGGACCCTCTGAGCTCGGTACTGCTATGTCCTTCCTACGTGGTGGAGTTTAAGATAGTAACTCATGCCTCATTGGTTCCAGAGCTGCCTTTCATGTGCCATATCCATTTGTTTGTGGTTGGGAATGTACACAGCACAAGGTGCACTCAAGCAGTGGCTTCTGTCTGTACGACTCAGTGGCACCCGTCCCATTCTTTGAGTGAGGGGAAGCCCCCCTGCGTTGTGGACATGACCTCGCTGCCCTCTGATTCCCATAGATTCTTTGGAGTTGCTGTGGTCGGTTTGAGCCCGTCCTGACAGATCATCAGACAGCACCATGCTTAGGCAGATGCTCTGTCCTGTAGCTCAGCTCGTTGGGCCTTGGGGCTAAGACTTCGAGCATGGCTGCGGTTTCAGGAGTTCCTCTAGCCACCATGGCTCTCGAAACTCTGAATTCCATGAGAATGTGACATTCTTTTCTGCAAGCCCCCTCATTTGATGGGGTTCTTCTGTAGAATCTTTGGGCAAAATGTTCCATCAGAGTAGCTGGTTACCAGCCAGTGCTTTGGATCCCATGGCCGAGGAGGCCATTGTCCGAGGCAATGGGCCGCACATTGATTTCACTTCCTTCTCCTGCTCCTGACTCTCCCCCTTCTTCTGTTGCTCCAGCAGAGAGACAGCAAGTGTTATACCTTGGATGGCCTCTTGCAAGCTTTGAAGACCCAAAGCTTTGTGCGTCCAATTAGAAGGTGGAACGGAAACACTAAACACATTATTAGGCCGGTTAGTTGGGATTCCCCATGAACTCACGGTTCTGAATCTCCAAGCGAGGGACCTAAACCCCAGGAGGTATTTGGTTGTACATAAACAGCCTCAACCATTACTCTTTATTTTGTCCTTATAAATATATGTAGCATACAACTTTTTCAGAGCACACACTTTAAACCACTGTAGCATTCTACCTGATCACTTAGCAGATCCTCTGAGAAAAGTTGACCATACGCTTTCAACTTCCAACATATCAGTATTTCTCCTTTAGTGTACTTTGTTAACTTGAGTGGGTTGGGATTGTTGAAAGAACCCCTACATTAGTTGCTCGTGGGCATATCAATGAGACCATGCTCAGACCGCCCTTCTCTCTGTGAGCCTACAGCTTCATTCCTAGTGCAGATAGCAATGGGAGCCCCGGAAAGTTCAGCTCTTCCCGGTCTCTGAATAAGGGGCAGCATGAGAGGAGGGGGACGAGGGGTGGGCCTTAGATTCACCCTGGAGTGAAGTCCACTAGTGCACTCACGGTGTGAAGGACAGCTGGGGGTCCCGGAGCTACCGTAGTCTGTTAGATGTTACTCCGTACAAAAAGCCACACATGTAATTTTAGGTTTGGCCCACAGCCTGCTGCTTCCTGCCTGCCCTGATTGCATCAGCTCTTACACACCATGCTGGCTCCACACGGAGATGGTCTCTGTGAGAAAGTGCTCAAGACCCGGCGGGGGTCAGGAGAAAGATGATGTGGGTGATGGAGCTGATTAGGGTGGGGACCTGTACTGACGTTAGCGTGGCCACAGGATGCATGGGGATGGGCATCGAGATAGCACATGGGCAACCAGAGGGACAGGTCATCCTCCTGCCGCTGACGGGCCCGCTCCTCGTGGCTGTGTTTAATGTTAGGAGCCACAGAATTATTCATGTTTTTATGAACAACTGTAGTTGCTAGCCACAGGGTCGCTCGCCAGTGCAAACTCACCAGCCTCTGTTTGGGAGAAAGATGGGACCGTCTGGCTCCTGTGAAGATTTACAGCCCCGGAAACACTACATTGGGTTGTTCTGAACCATAATAGAGTCCATGCTGTGGATTTGGCTTTGATTTAGCAGCAGTGGAGGTGACAGATGCAATATGACAACCAAAGACTGTGGAAATTGAGTGAGTTATTTTAGGTCAAAATATTCAAGAGAGCTATGGGTAGTGTTTTAGCTCTATCATGTGCATTGGCTTTGTAACTTTGAGCCGGTTGCTAACCCTCTCTGCATCTTTCCTCATCTGTTAAATGTGCATGCTGATGTGTCTATCTCATGGGACTGAGTCTGGATTAAATAAAATACTATTTGTGAAGCACTTGGCACACAATAAATGCTCACTACGTTTATTAAATTCTACGAGCGAACACTTCTGCAAACGTTAGCAGTTATTTCTGTTCCTGCTGCTGTAGCCATTATGATCATTGCCACTTCCTGTCTGGAGTTTTTTGGCTCCCATGGATTGTGGCAGCTTTTGGCTGATGTCCCCATGTCAATCTATGCTCACATAAAGTTGTTCTAGTTAGAATATTCGGATATTTCAATCTTGCTTTGCACTTACTCATGCCTCCACAGTAGCTTGCTGCTTCTTCCTACCGTGTTCAACCTGCACTCTTCTTGCTAGGGCTTCTAGTCTCTTGGCCAGTGAAGTCCTCCCTAGTTGGGTCTTCTAGTCTCAAGTCAGTGATTCTGCCTAAGCTCTTTATGCATGCTGTCTGCCATCTCTCCCCCCACTGACGTTGGCGCCTTTCCTTCCCACCAAGTGCTTGAGATGAGAACTTGCGACATTAACTTCCATACCAAGCCCACTGGCTGGTCTGTGCTTTCAGTTAGAAACCTGACGTTTTACTGCTTGGTCCTTTTGTAAATAGCATCCTTTGCTGTCCCTCTCCCTAAGTAAATCCTTTGAGGGCAGGGACTGCTGAGGGTTAAGCTCTGTTAGAGGAAGGCTTGTTCCCATTGTTTGTTGTTGTTGACTATTACAGCCTTAGTGCCTATGCATTGTCTAATAAACTCACTGCCATCTAGTCGATCCCAACTCATAGCAACCCTGTAGGATAGGGTAGAACTGCCCCTTTGGGGTTCCAAGACTGTAGCTCTTTACAGGAGTAGAAAACCTCATCTTTCTCCCTTGGAGCGACTAGTTGTTTCAAACTGCTGACCTTGAAGTTTGCAGCCCAATGTATAAACATTATACACCCCCAGGGTCCCCTTGTCTAACATTACTCATTGCTTATTGTCCAAGCAGCTTATTTTCATTGAAAAACACCCCCCAAAAAATCTACATAAATCTTGTTCAGTCTTTGCACATAGTGACTCACTAGGCACCCTTGACTGAGTTTAGTGAATTGTCCATCCCACTTTACTGGGGAAATGCTAGCTAGCATCCATTGTGGAAAGTTCTCTAATGCTCACTAAGCCACTTGATGAGGGCCTTCATTTAAAAATGATAGTGGTATTTAAAAGTTTCTGTCATACTTTACACGTGGGAGAACACAAATTTTAAAATATATTTTTTAAGTATCGTATATACTTGTGTATAAGCCGAGTTTTTCAGCACATTTTTATTGCCGTTTTTGTGGTAAAATTAGATGCCTTAGCTGCTATTTGGATCAGCTTATACTCGACTATCTACGTTAGCACCTAGTTTCTTGACCCCTAGCTCATATCATGTATTTAAATCTTTAAAGCTGTTTAGACCCTATTATTTAAGAGGTACTGGTTGTTCAATTAGTGTAACATAGTTCACAGTGTTTTACATCGACTTTGTTGAGTAGCAAAGGGGGTCTTCAAAGCTTGTGAGCAGCCATTGAAGATGCATCTGTCGGTCTCCTCCTGGAGAAGTGGTGCAAGGGGAAGATACATGGAAACACTTGGTCCCAGAGATTAACGGGCCATGCAGACTTCAGTCTCTATCATCAGGAAACCAGAACAACGAGATGGTGCCTGGCTTTCACTCCAGCTGCTCATCAGAAGATTCTGGATACAGTGGGAGAGAAATGTGGAGCAGAACTCCGAATCATAGAGACTAGGTTTGTTGGTCAGCTAGAGACTGGTGGGTCCTCCTACATTATGACCCTTAGTCTCCTCTCAGATTTGGAGTGAACTGACCCTGTGCTCAAATAATCAACCATTTCAGATGGAAAAGGGCAGCATTGTCCCAGGAAGAGGGGTAGAAATAGGAAACACTAGGGATGTGAGCTAAGTGAGGGGATAGCAATGGATTCCTTAAAACAAAGCATGTGTAAATTGTTACATGTAAAGCTGATACATTGTGGCGAGTGCAGTGGGTTGCGTAAAACAAAATTGTTTAAATTGTTGCCTGCAAAGCTGATGATCCATTTCGTCAACTTTCACCTAAATCACAATTTTAAAGTGTTTTAATCCCTTAATTTAAAAACATATTCCATATATAAGTACCGTGTGCTAACCGATTGCACCACTGGAGCACCCGGCCTAAGATATTCCATATATAAATTTTTCTTCCATCTTAATTGGATACCCACATGCTTATGGGAATGGTATGTTATTTATGTTATGGCCAATTGACCATGTAGGTTAAGTGGGAAGACATTTTTTCCTAGCATTTTCCAAAAGGTAAAGAATGTCCTCTGTTCTTGTAAGTGCGGATTCCTTTCTTCATTTCCACTCCTTTTTCTCTTTCTTTACTTAATAGCCAAACCAGATTTCCCTGGAAGAGAACATCCTGGTCTCCCGTTACATTAACAACCCCCTGCTCATAGATGGTGAGTTGCTATTCGGCCTTGACTGCTCTGGCCTAGATCCTGCTACAGTTGTAACAAACATCTTCATCACTATTTCTTGTCTGTCTTTATTAAGCTTTATTGGCTACTATGGCCCAAGAAACAAGCTGCTGTTTTACCCGCTGTATTAGTCTGGGTACTTTAGAGAAACAAATCCACAGAAACTCATGTATAAGAGAGAGTTTTATTTAAAGGTTAAGTGCACATCAAGAAAACATCCCAACCCAGTGCTACCCAAGCCCACAAGTCCAACATTAACCCATATGTCCGACACCAATCCACAAAGTCCTCCTCTATCTCACAAAACGGACACAATGATGCCGACTGGAGGAGGAAAGCCGAGTCAGTGAATGCGTAAGCATCTCAGTGCTGGCAGGGGTCTCCACACAGCTGCTCCAGCACCCAGGGCTGCATCGGGGTAGGTCCATGCGGCTTCTCCTTGGGGATGTCTTACAGGAAGAGAGCCTTGCCAGCTGAAGCAGGGAACTGGCTAAGGCAGCTGCACCCTGGTCTGACCATCACAAAGCAAGAGACCTGAGAACTAGAAAGGCGAGGTTACTGAGCCATTTATCCCTCCGCCCTTCAATTAACCCCACATGTGTTTATCGGCCAGGTTGGCACAATAAACTAACTCACCTGCCTTTAAAGATATTTCAAAGAAGAAATGAAGTAATAGAGGAGAAAGAGCTTTATACGTTAACTAACCATAAATAAAAACTCAACAATCTACTGCCATTGAGTATTTTCTGACTCATCATGACCTTGTAGGACAAGGTAGAACTGCCCCTTTGGGTTTCCAAGACTCCCTCTTTATGGGAGTAGAAAGCCTGTCTTCCACGGAGCAGCCGGTGGTTTGAACTGCTGTCTTTGTGGTGAGCCGCCTGAGGCATAGCCCACTGTGCCACCAGGGGTCCTTAGTAAACAAGAGGGGCTTCAGGAGTTTGTGGACAATGGATTTTCCCGCAGGACCCCAGAGCGTACTACGGAAGGGGAGTCGTGGTAACCTAGTAGTTACTGAGTTGGCTGCTAACGGCAGCGGTCCTCAGCAGTTTGAGGCCAGTCTTGGACACCCACAGGGGCAGATTTCCCTGTCCGATAGGGTCACCGTGAGTCAAAACCAACTGGATGCCAGTGATTTTTTTTTTAGTATATATAAAACTAGACCAATTTTTATACTGTATACTCCTATATAATTTACGATTACTACCTTTCTTTATAAAGCATGCATAATTGTACTGTTAATCTTTCCAGGAGCCATGGTGGCATAGTGGTTATGCATTGGTGTGCTAACTGCAAGGTCAGCAATTAGAAACCACCCCCTGCCTCATGGGAGAAAGATGGGGCTTTCTACTCCCAGAAAGAGTTACAGTCTCAGAAACTCACAGGCCAGTGCTACTCGGCCCTGTCAGGTCGCTGAGGCGCCATCGACCCTGGCAGTGAGTTTGGTTTGTTTTGGGTTGAGCTTTCTCTCTATATATGATTTGTACAGAATAGTCATACTGTGTCTATGGAGAGATGTTAGGGGTACAGTGATGATTTCTTCGCTGAAGGCACGGTTGTCTGAGCATCGTGTGTTCCATGGGGAGTGGAAAGCCCTTTCTTTCATAATCAGTAATGCTACAGTATCCTGTTTAGTCTGTGACAAAAAACGAATACACCTAATTTTTCCTGTGAATCCAAACTTTTTTTCTAGATTTCAAGTTTGACGTGCGTCTCTATGTGCTTGTGACTTCCTATGACCCTCTTATCATCTACCTCTATGAAGAAGGATTGGCCAGGTGAGAGGCTTTCTTTGGGTGGGTGGGGCAGGGTGAGTCCATTGAAGAGTTTCTTCAGATTGGGCCATCTCTTCCTGCTGTGTTCAACTCAGGAGACGTGGCCGGGTCCGGATGGGCTTTTGATGTCAGAGTCATTCCGACTACTCTCCAGACACACATTCCCCTGCAGGGACCCACATGGGTTTCCATGAAGTGACTCTAGAAAGGAAATAAAGTTCCCTGTGTGTATATCTGTTTTAAACCAGGCTTTTCTCTGATGCTCAAAACGTCCTTCTAGTTGATGAGTTGTTGAACTTGAGGGAGCCAAGGCTTCAGTAGGTGACTGGACTTGAAGTCCCTTTTCCCGAGATGGTGAAGCGGAAGGCTCGGACTGCTTCATGCCCTCGCCTGTTGAAGGGCATTGCTGCAGCTTTGTTCCAACCCGAAAGCGATGTACTTCCCATCGGGTGTGTAGTCGGGATTGAGGTAATAAGACTTCCTGACAACACGTTAGTTCGATGTTTCCCTAAAGACACTAATTTGTCTGGCCTGCTCACACCACCCTGCTGCACTTGTTCCATTCTCCCCATGAACACATGGACTTCTGTTTTACCGGTCACTTTGCCCTGCGCTTTCCCTGCACGATGCTGGCAGGTGACTTGTGGCGTGTTTGGTGATTCCCCTGCTTGGAGCTCACCAGGCTCAGAGGAACAAGCGCACTTTCTCTCCCAGCCCAGCATCCGAGGCAGCGAGTGCTGCGTGGCCCATTGCACTTGCCCTGGACCCGGACTGCACACTGACCAGCACTTGCTGCAGGCGGTGCTTGCTCTGATGTTTGGGAGCACTGCTATTAGGGGTGGGCACTCCATGAGTCTTTTGAAAAACAGCAACAACAGAAAGCAAATTGAAGGTTTGTGGCAACTCTGAGTCAAATGTGGTAATTATCTCCATCGTTCAAACGTTTTTTATAATGCCCACTGAAAAGACTACAGCATGATGTAAACAACTTTCATGTGCACTGGGAGGCAAAAAACAAAACAAAACTGTGACCTGTTTAATTGTGATAGTTACAGCATTGCAGTGGTCTGGAAGCGAACCCGTCCCGTCTCCCAGATAGGTCTGTAGTTACTACACACGAAATCGTGATCTGGCTGTTTCTGTGTTGAGAAAATGCACTTTGAAGAAGGTGGGAAAGTCCTTTTCACACATGTGATTGCATTTTTGACAACGCTGATGGTTATTTTAGAATCCTCTTTCATTTATTTCCTATACTCGAGTTTCCTGCGTTTTTAGTTTTTGGGCTTTGTGCTATGACTAGAAGCAGGAGAGGCCTCATGAAGATTCCAGTTGGTCGAACCATGTCCTCGCATGCCCTCTAGGTGGCAGTGACAGCACGTGGAAGCCCGTCACTGTCCTCACTGTGCAGGAGCACTGGAGGGCTCGAGGGTACTGGACGAAGCCTCTAGTTTTGGGCCTTTTGTCCCTGAAAAGCTGTGAAGGGAGAGTATTTTCCTGCTGTTGGATTAAGGACTGGACCAGGCGTTCAAGCACAAACTGATGACGTGATCCATCAGGGTTTTTCATTGGCAAGGCATTTTCTTCTGTTGTGTTTGTGGAAACACGCGAGTCGTCATAGCCTGGTCCCCACGTTCCCTCAAAGAAAGTATTTCTGCTCAGGTGTGTGAGGTCGTGGGAATTCGAGACTTCCAGCTGCTCTCACTAGGAACCCTGGTGGTGTAGTGGTTACTAGTTGGGCAGCAACCAGCAAGGCTAGCAGTTCAACACCCCCAGCCGCTGCTTGCTCCTCCGGAGAAAGATAAGGCGTTCTGGTCCTGTGAAGATTGCAGCCTCAGACCCCCACAGGGGGCGGTTCTACCCTGTCCTGTGGGCCTGCTCGACGGCAGTGAGTGTGAATGTCTGAGCTGCTCTTAGGCGCCCTGGCACAGTGGTGACACATGGGAACTGTTAGCCACAGGGTCAGCAGTTCAGAACAACCAGCTGCTCCATGGAAGAAAGACGAGGCTTTCTACTCCTGTCAAGAGTTACAGACTCGGAAACCCACATGGGCCGGTGCTGCACCACCCTAGCAGGTGGCTGTGAGCCGGCATCAGTGAGTGAGCGAGCTTACCCTCTTGGGTATCAGGCCTTCCCTGCCTTTTTCCCTCTGCTCACCTCACCTCAGTTTTTCTCCTGCACCAGGCGGGAAGTAGGTTGCACCCTGCTGGAAATTGTGCTTCCTGAATAGGGAAGAGATATCAAAGTTATGTTCAGGGTTGCTCAAGTGACCGTGCCAGTGTGCTTCCTACAGCATTCTGAACTATTTCACCCACAGTCTTTATAGCCCTCCCCACTGGTCAAATTTGGCCCAGTTGTAAGACCTCAGGGGCACAGAGCATGTAATGAAAACAATGCTAAAGTTATGAAATGATTCACTTCAGATAGGTGACTGCTTTTGGCTACTGGGTGTGTGGTGGAAGTCAGGGTCCCCTGAATTAACTCTTCTCTCTAGCAGAGACTTAGTGTTAAACAATAATATAGTAATGGATGGTCTGCTCCCAAGTAACTTGAGAAACAGTTTTGAAAAAGACCTGAGAGTGGATTGAACTGAAAAAACAAAAACAAAAAAAACCCCTCTTAGAAAAACCTATCTCCTTTTGTGGCGGAGGGCGCCTCGGCAGTCTGCCTCTGGAAAGAGCCACCGCCTTGGACACACACATGCTGGGGCATGCTCCTCTGTCCTTGCATGATTGTGACGAGTGGGTTTGGGTTGCGTGAGGCCCACCAGAAAGAACAGGCCAAAAGGCTGGTAGGTGAGAGTAGAACAATCCAGGCCCCAGAGAAGGCACCCTGTTCTCTGTAGTGACTTCGGGTGCCCACAGACCATAGCTTCCTTCGCTGTGGCCCCTGACATTCCCTCGCGGCTTTGTCCGCAGAACCCACTGTCTGTGTCATGGCATTTCCATGGCAGCCCCTCCAGAGCCACAGTGCCTAGTCTTTGTAGGGTCACGTGGGCTTAACTGGGAAGGCCGGCATCTTTCCTAAAGAGGCACCCTGGGAGCAGATGAAGCCACTTTCCATCGGCACATAGGAAAGGTCCTCCATAGAATGCGCTGTCGCTTCTGTTTGGGGCCTCCAGTGAATGGTCGGTGATGATGGGATGGTTCAGTCAGTGTCACAAGACAGTTTGTGAAATAAGAGTTTGATGCCCATTTTCTACGTTTCTCAAGCTTTTGGAAGAAAAAATACAACAACCAAGACTTGTTCATTTCTCTCACATTTTGTCTTTTTCATGGTCCTGACTTATTAACATCGGATGGAGAAAACTGTTTCCCTTTCTCAGTAAACTCGGAGACGTTGAAGCTCAGTGGTCTCCAGGGCGAGACCCTCTCGATGGAGTGGAGAGGGGCGCGGCGCCCAGGGGCACCATGCTGCTGTGCACCAGCAGGGGGCACTCCATGCCCAGAGCCGGTGTTGCTGGCCACCGAGCCAGGCGGGATAGATTCTGTTTTCCTGTCAGAGGAATCCAGAAAGACTTTGTCCTGGATTTTACAGTTAGGTGGTTCCAACATTTGGTCTGAGCGATTTGACAAGGCCATTTTTTGAGATGAAGCTCTTAGCCAAATTTTCACTGAAACAGAGTAAAAGAAGGGGGGTCCAGTGAGGCGAGTTGAAAACCAAATGTGTTGTCACAGCCCAAAAGAAATGTAGCAACTTGTGGGGGAAGCAAGTAAGCAAATGCCTGGGAGCTGGGAGTTGGGAGGCCACCCCACCCCCAATACCACCACCACCACCACCACCACGTGGAGGTGGGAGACGAGGGGTGGGAGCAAGTCCAAGTCCAGCAGCCCAGCCAAGGGCGTCTTCAGCAGAGCCCTTCTCCCCCCACCCCCCAGCTAACTTGCGCCTGGATGGGGTCCTGCCCATGACCTCCCCCCTTCTCCCTCCCCCAACCCCTCCTTCAGTAGCTTTCCTTGCTAATTAACACTGGCTCCGCAGGGATATTTACCTTTTCTCCGCTGGATTCCTGTGGTTTTGAAAGAATTCAGGTACTTGCTGGTTGCCAAGGAATTCCGATTACCTCACAGACTGCACACTGTCCAAAATCCACCGCAGCAGCTAGGGGGGGGCGGTGTTGGGGGGGGGACAGCGAGGAGGGGGAGACAGCCCTCTCCAGGACTCATTGTCACCCTTTCTGGCAGGCCCTGGCTGTTTGTGAAGCTTGAGTCATTTCTGGCTCTGCAGCCTGAGGATCAGGCTGGTAATCCCCTCCCAGACGGCTCCGCTGGGCGCTGTGAGTCCCTGCCGCCCCTTGGCACTCCCGGGCTGCAGCTGGTTGACGGCACATCAGAGAGCGCTAGGGCCTCTTGTTCTCTTCCATAAGCTTTTAAAAATTTTTTCTGGGTCAGGCCCGGATGAAGCCCAGTGGCTTCTGCCAAGGCTGCCCATGGTGCTCGCTCTTCCTCCCACTTCTCTGACCCAGAGTGGCTACCCCTGCCTGGATGGGAGCCCAGAGCCACAGGCCAGGCGGGGTCTTCTCCCAGCTGCTGGCTTCTCTCTGGACATGTGGTGTTACCACCCAAAGCGGGGCTCAGCTGCCCTGCAGCTAGATCACCTATGACTACCACTACATTGTCTTAAGGAGAAAAGGTCAAGGTGGAATTGGGAGGAAGAGAGTTTAATTTAAAAAAATCCTGCTTCCTCTGTACTCTCCTTCCCATTGGACTCCATGCCGATAGATTCTGCAGCCAGTAGCTCCGTTGCAGCCGCGGTCAGCTTTCTTGGGGTGCCTCTTCCGGGCTTCCCAGGAGCCCAGGTGGTGCAGTGGATTCACCGTAGGCCACCAGTGGCTTCTGGGAGAAAGATGAGGCTGTCTGCCCCCACAAAGATGCACAGCCTTGGAAACCCCATGAAGAGGTTCTGCTCCCTCTGTGGAGTCACTGTGAGTCAGAATTGACGATGACTCACTGAAATCTGTCCACACAGACGATCTAGAGATGTTAGACAAAGTATTCCCATCGCCTTGATTCTCACGGAGGAGCATTCAGAGATAAGAAAGGAAATGGAGCTTTTGGCTTAGGCATTTCGGTCAGAATAAAGACACTCCATCTTTGTTTACAGTGCGGTTTAAAAGAAGCAAAGAAAGCCGAGGCATGCCACCCCTGGCTCACCAGTGTGCCCAGGGTCTCCAATTGACAGGGGGCCAACCCTCACCACCGCCGTGACATTCTGACCCGCGAGCCCGGCACTCTGCAGTTCTATTCTGCATTCTGCTTCCGGGCAAGTGTGTTGCACACTGGGTCCCGGTCTCCCTTTGGAGATGGTCTCCTTTGTTTTGTTGTTAATCAAGGAGCCGTGTTGACACTTTCCGACCTAAACGGAATGAAATTGGATGATAAGCGATGGTTGAAATTGAGGCCCTCAGACTGCCATGCTCTCCAGGACAGGCACCTGGTGACTGGCGGCCAGCTGGGACGAGACAGTGTGTATGCGTGTGTCCTCCCCAAAGGGTCATTCCCTTCTCACTGACAGCGAGCTATTGATGCGTGGGGATGGGGTCAGGTCTTCTTTTTTAAGGGAAACGAAGGGGGGGGGGCTCTAATTTTTGGTGAAACTAAAAATTTTAAAATTTAGATTTCATCTCGAAGAAACCCTTTTAAACTCAGAAAATCTGTAAGAATCGCTTTTACCGTTTGCATAGAGATTTCACCCAAGTTTTGCTAATTGCCCTAATAATGTTCTTTTTGGCAGAAATGCTCTGTCCAGGATCAGATGCCATGTTCAGATGGGTGTCTTTTCCGTCGCTTTCAGTTTGGAAGCACCCTTTAAGGCGTTCCTTGACTTCTATGACGTTTTTAGATGACAGACTCGTCATTTCTTTTTTTAAATTGTTTTTTAGGGACTCATACAACTCTTAACACAATCCATACATACATCAATTGTGTAAAGCACATTTGTACATTCATTGCCCTCATCATTTTCAAAACATTTGCTCTCCACCTAAGACCCTGGCATCAGGTCCTCATTTTTCCCCCCTCCCTCCTCCTTCCCCCTCCCCCCTCCCTCATGAATCCTTGTTAATTTATAAATTATTATTTTGTCATATCTTGCCCTGTCCAATGTCTCCCTTCACCCACTTTTCTGTTGTCCACCCCCCAGGGAGGAGGTAACATAGATCCTTGTAATCGGTTCCCCCTTTCCAACCCACCCTTCCTTTACCCTCCCAGTATCTCCACTCACACCCCTGGTCCTGAAGGGATCATCCACCCTGGAATCCCTATGTTTCCAGTTCCTATCTGTACCAGTGTACATCCTCTGGTCTAGCCAGACTTGCAAGATAGAATTGGAATCATGATAGTAGGGGGTAGTGGGGGAGGAAGCATTTAGGAACTAGAGGAAAGTTGTATGCTTCATCGTTGCTGTATCGCACCCTGACTGGCTCGTCTCCTCCCCGAGACCCCTCTGTCAGGGGATGTCCAGTGGGACAGGCTCGTCATTTTTGTAGAATCTCTTTCTATTTAGGTTGATCCAGTGTTTTCTCATGACCAGACCCAAGCTAGTCTTGTTTGGCCAGAATACCCCAGAAGTGATACTGTGTTCTCATTGTGTTTTGTCTGTATCTGCTTAGGGTGTCTGCCAGACTCCTCCACGCTACAGTTACTTTGTCTTCCTGGTATTAATTTATAAGCATCTTAGGAGGCGATCCTCTGAGGCCATGTAAAGCCTCGCTCTTCATCTCACCGAGTACCGTTCACGTCCACTGGTCGGTCTTGCCTGCATGAGTTGTTACCCCGATGGCTGCCAACAGATGATTTTCTCCTTCAGTCATTCTTTTTACTTCCATTAAAGAGCCTTCTCTTCTCGCTCTTTGTTTATTCCTTTGTTTGTTTATATCAACGTGGACTCATGAATTCCATTTTTATTTGATGGGTTTATAATACTTTGCTCTCCTGATTTATTTGGATGTTCAGATTGTTCCAGGTGTGGCCAATGGCAGCCCCTTTAAAATGGCCCTTGTGTTCTTTTGACACATCCCCCTCAGTCTTTGAGAACTTTTTTTTAAAGCCCTTTGCATCAGGTCCTCTTTTTTTTTTTTTCCCTTCCCTCCCTCATGTCCCCTTGGTAATTTATACATCGTTATTTTGTCATATCTTGCCCTATCCGGAGTCTCCCTTCCCCCCCTTCTCTGCTGTCCCTCTCCCAGGGAAGAGGTCACATGTGGATCCTTGTAATCAGTTCCCCCTTTCCAACCCACTCACCCTCCACTCTCCCAGCATCGTCCCTCACACCCTTGGTCCTGAAGGTATCATCCACCCTGGATTCCCTGTACCTCCAGCCCTCATATGTACCAGTGTACAACCTCTGCCCTATCCAGGCCTGCAAGGTAGAATTCAGATCATGGTAGTTGGGGGGAGGAAGCATCCAGGATCTGGGGGAAAGCTGTGTTCTTCATCGGTACTACCTCGCACCCTAATTAACCATCTCCTCTCCTAAACCCCTCTATGAGGGGATCTCCATTGGCCGACACTTGGGCTCTGGGTCTCCACTCTGCACTTCCCCCTTCATTCAATATGATATATATATATATATACACACACATATATATATACATACACACATATATCTTTTTTTTTTTTGCATGATGCCTTATACCTGGTCCCTTGGCACCTCGTGATCGTACTGGCCGGTGTGCTTCTTCCATGTGGGCTTTTTTGCTTCTGAGCTAGATGGCCGCTTGTTCACCTCCAAGCCTTTAAGACCCCAGCCACTATCTCTTTTGATAGCCGGGCACCATCAGCTTTCTTCACCACATTTGCTTATGTACCCAGTTGTCTTCAGCGATCCTATCATGGAGGTGTGCAGTCAATGATATGATTTTTTTGTTCTTTGATGCCTGATAACTGATCCCTTCGGGACCACTCAATCACACAGGCTGGTGTGTTCTTCCATGTGGACTTTGTTGCTTCTGAGCTAGAAGGCCGCTTGTTTATCTTCAAGCCTTTAAGACCCCAGTCACTATCTCTTTTGATAGCCGGGCACCATCAGCTTTCTTCACCACATTTACTTGTTCACCCACTTTGGCTCCAGCAGTTGTGTCGGGAGAGTGAGCATCATAGAGTTCCAATTTAATAAAAGAAAGTATTCATGCATTGAGGGAGTGTTTGAGTAGAGGCCCAAGGTCCTTCCACCACCTTAATACTAAACCTATAGATATAGACACATAGATCTATTTCCCCATCCTCCTATATATATTTGCATGTGCATGTCTTTGTCTAGACCTCCATAAATGCCCTTTGACTCCTAGCTCTTTCCTCCATCTCCCTTGACCTTCCTCCTGCCCTACTACCATGCTTCGTCGCCACCTGGGCTAGAGTATACCTCTTCTCTATTCAACCTTAGCCTTGATCATTCCCCACCAGGCCTGCCACTCCCCCCTCTCTACCATTTTGGGTCCCATGTTCCCTTGTCCCTGTGTTTGTTAACACCACTTCCTAACCCCCCCCAAGTCCCCCCAGAACTGTCGGTCCCGTTGTTTTTCCTCCAGATAGTTCATCCGGCCTGTCCTGTTCAGACAGACCTGTGGAGACACTAACATGCACGAAAACAAAACAGAGGAAAGCAAAGCAACAGTATACAACCAGACAACAAAAACAAACCACTGACAAAGAACAAAACAAAACACTTCACAAGAGAAAAGCTTGTAGTTAGTTCAGGGATCGTTTGCTGGCCCTTAGGAGTGTTTTCCAGTCCAGTCTGTTGGGGCACCACGCCCTGGCCCCAAAGTCCACTTTCAGCATTCCCTGGGGACCTTGCCACTCCATTCCCTTGCTGTTCTGCTGCACTCCCCCAGTGCTTTGCCTTGGTGTGGTGGGATCAGGTCAGGTGCAATTCCCACACTGTCTCCGGTGCTGTCTCCTGTATCGCCCTTAGTCACTGATTGGCATCATTTCTTATAGTGGGGCCAGCCATGTTGTTCTCTCCAGGACTTATTTTCTGTCACAAGATGTGTCGGGTCCATCCTGTTCTTGCTGGAAGCAACCGTTTCTCCAAGGAGCGCTGGCTGCTTTTGCCTTTCGTGGAGTGCTGTTTAGAGACCAGGGTCTCGATGCTGGATGTATTCTCGCTTTGGGGACACTACTACCCTCAGGTCTTTGCAGTGGGCTGACCTGGGAAATGTACTTATACATTGTCCATATGAGGGTAAGTCAAAATCTTGCAACAACAGAGTAGAAAAACCCTTACTAAATAAACATATCAACATGTGAAGCTATTGTTTCTTGACTGTGCTAGGTCTGTACACGTCTGAAGGCCCTGTCTCCATCTCTGCACTTTCCCATAGGGGAAACTGTCAAAAGTGGCAGTTTTTACATTCTTGAAGGAAGAACTTAAATTGTATTCCTTTTACCTTCTGCCCAGGGAATGACCACACGCAAGGGTAAGATGAGGGTTTGGGGCAAATGGGATAAGGTTTCCCAATCAAGGTCTCCTTGGAAGCCCTGGCTGCCCTGAAAAGCATGAGCCGGGACAGTGCAGTGGAGACACTTCTCTGTGCAGCTTTCCTGCTCTTTTACTAGCCATTCTCGAAACTTCCTCCTGAGCCCATGCTTACATTTTGTCCTTTGAGAAAATCCTCCAAGATTACTCCTTTGGAGTTCCCTAGCCTGTGGAGTCACCATAACCTTCTGAGTTGACCTTTCTGCCTTGAATTTAACTAGCCCAGCAGATCCCTTGGAAGCCCCCCTCCCCTTTTTTTAATGCGACTGTATTCTCCAGATTATATTAGTAAATCCAAGACTCTTTCCTGGTTATGATTCGTCCCATAAAGTAGTCTTCATCAGCTTTGATCTGGCTTAAAAGACGGATGGAACAATCAGCTCTTTGGGCTCGCTGATCTGTGCACAATGCTTTTGGCATCCACCAAGCTGCCTCTGCCACCAGTGTCTGAGCTTCATCCACAGTTCATCGTGGGAGCTGGACATCTTCCTCACTCGGTTCATCTTTGAGGACTTCCCAACCTTCCTGAGAGTGCTGAACCCACCCAAGAGGGATGGTGTATGTGCGCGAGCATTCTCATTACCTCACTTGCAGAACTTCCACGGTTCCGGGAGCTGTGTGCTGGGGATTCGCTCAGAAGGTTGATGTCAGCCTTGGCCTCAGAGTCGTTCCCCGTGTTAGGCAACGTGTCCTTCTCGTTTGAAGATGCCCGAAGGAGACCAAGACACTTTTCATATTTCTGAGAGAACTTGTCTACTGCCAGCCATGTATCAAGAGCCAGGCCCCCACACAGTTTGTGGCGATCAGTCCATGCACAGAGAGACGGGGATCCTCATAGCAATACTGACTTCCGTGGGTACATACACATGTGTATCAGTGTTGAGAGGAGGAGTTCATGTCAGTGCCTCCAATTCTAGCTTAAAGCTACAATGTTTACTAGAGCTTATTCTTTTCCATATTTGTCTCCTTTGATTTCAATAGGGAGAAGTTTAGCTACTATTTCCCCCCCTGTAATAAACTTGTAGTTTTTCCTCCAGGGTTTTTTGGCTTTTTTTTTTTTTCAATAGTTCAAGGTCTGTTTGTTGTCCTTTAGGATTTCTTTCCAGTGGAGTTGATGGGGTGCCATGCCTGGCATTCCCTTGGGACTTCATTGTTCTGCTCCTCCCGCTGCTCGGATGCCCGCCCCCAGTGGCTGGTTTTGGTGTTGTGGGCTCAGGGCTCCTTCAGGTTTTCAATTGACAATTTCCAAAGACTCAATATAGTTCGCCATCTATTGTGCAATATCCTTACCTATGTTTACATTAAACTCAAATTAGTCTATAAGTAACTTTTACTTTTCTAATGATAAAGTTATCATACCTAATACAAACGTTTAGAAATTACAAAAATAATCACTAATGATCTTCCAGCCAGATTAGCCAGCTCACTAGCGTTTTTAAGCTTTCCCACCTAATCTCTTTCTATGTAATCTGCAGGTACAAACACAGATCAGAGAGAGAGAGAGAGAGTTGAGATTATGCATCATGTTAAAAACTTTTCACTTATTTCATTTTTTTTTTTCTGTAGTGTTACATCGTTTTGTAAATGACTACCCTTATTTTAGGGGATTTCTTGACTCAATTTTCATGTGTGCAGCTAATTTTTCAATCCCTACAGGAACTGTCCCAGGCAGGCAGGTGAGGCATGATTTTGAGATCATGGACATTGTGTTGGTTCCTCTAGGTAACTGGCTTGTTAGGTACCATCGAGTTGATTCTGACCCATAGTGACACCATGCACAACAGAACAAAGCCCTGCAGGATTCTGTGCCCTTCTCACAAGGGTTCGTGTGCCCGAGCCCAGTGTTGCAGCCACCGTGTCAGTCCATGTCGCTGAGGCCCCTCCACTCCTTTGCTGCCCTGGCACGTTAACCGAGCATGCTGTCCGCCTCTAGGGCCTGCTCTCTCCTGACAACATGTCCAAAGTACTTAAGACAAAATCTTGGCCACCCTTGCCTCCAAGGAGCACTCTGGCCATACCTCTTCCAAGACAGAGCTGTTTGTCCTTTAGCAGTACATGGCACTGCCGGTTTACCTCTCCAGTACCACAAGGCAAATATCGATGCTTTTTCAGTTTTCTTTATTCAGTGGACAACTTTCACTGCAGATGAGGTAGTGGAAAATTCCATGGCTTGGGTCAGGCACATTTGAGTCCTCCAATTAACATCCTTGCTCTTCAATCCTCTAAAGAGGTCTTGTGCAGCAGATCTACCTACTGTGACTCATCTTTTGATCTCTTGACTGCTGCTTCCATGAGCCTTGGTTGTGGATCCAAGCGAGACAAAATCCCTGACCACTGCAGCCTTGGCTCCGTGTAACAGGACATCACCTAGTGGCCCAGGTGTGAGGAGTCTTCAGGGTTTTTTACTCCTGTAAAGAGTTACAAACTCATTCACACATTCACCCGCCCTAGAGGGCCCCTATGAGTTGGCATCCGCTCGATGGCAGTGAGTTCATTGATATGTTTTCATTGGGTCATACTCCATACTGAAGACTGGGCTCAACCCTTCAGTAACTGGTGGGTCAGTGTAAACCACTGATCCGTGTAGAGAGAAGTGGGGCGGACCTCCTAATCCCAGGTGACGGACCGCAGCCTGACCAACGAGTGAACGCTCCAGAAATCCATAGGCCAGAGTGAGGCCCTTGTGGGTTGATTTCTGCAAAATTGAGTGCCCAAGCCCTGAAGACAGATTGGGTGGGGGCACCCCTCACAGCTTCTCCACAAACATTTTATCCCCTAGTTGGCAACCCCTCCCCCAGTTCCTCATTGGCTGAGTGTCATGGGACAGTCACCTACTTCTAAGTTTCTCCCTCTGGAGCAGATTCTCCCCCCCCCCCCACCTTCACACATCCCCCATTCCTCAGATCCACACATTCCAGACCTCAGGCACCTGGCTCTAGTGATTGTCACATCAGCTGTCAGCTGGTGCCCTGGCTACTTAGTCACTGCCTGACTCTGTCCTCCGGTTGCTAAAGATGGACCAGCCGGAGACTTAATTCTGACAGGTGTCCTTGCATGGGCTTTGACCCCTGTGGAGGCAGGCCCCGGCCCTGCTCGGATGCCCACTTTAGTGCAGGTCCCAGCTGCTTATGGTTCCCTTTCTATGCCATCCACCACCTTCCTTACGTGGCCCTTGGCTGGCACTGGGCTGCAGGAAGGAAGATCTGCTTTCTGAATGATGCGCAAGTGAGTAGAATGTAAAACAAAACAGAAAACCTTATGAGTAAATTGCTCATAGAGCCTTGTCTGGAACTAGAGGGACGTCGGGTCTAGACACCAAGAAGATGCTGATGGAAAGGAGTGATCAGGTGAATAATCTGGTCTTCCAATGCGGATTTTCGTGAGGCACACTGGCCCTCCCAGGGTTTGGATATTAAAAGAAAAAAAGACGATGACTCCTGTCCTTTCCTCCTCAGCTTCTCTGCGCCTACTGGACTACGTAAAATCAAGAGGACAGCAATCTTGCTTTCCCTCTGGAGAACTTCCCGTGGAGCTTGGTTTTTGTTTGGTCGTTTAATTTACACTCCGTACTTTGTAGAAGCCCCTTAGGACCCTCTCCTTTACCTACCAGAACCCCATTGCTGGGGTTCAGAGTATAAGGGTCCTGAGGAAAAGGCAGATGACTCCTAGATCTTCTTTCTAGTGTGTTCTTAGCCGGGAAGCTCTGCTGAAACCTGTTCCCCACAAATGAGCCTGATGATCGATTTGAAGTGTCAAGAGCCAGGATGCCCCTCTGCAGACTGAGGTGTGCCTGACCCACCCGCGGTATTTTCAGTCGCCTTGGATGCGTGTACCAGCTGGACAATGAACAGCAAAGACTGCAAAGGGCCGGATACCTCTGAAAGGACTTTGAAAGTGCCCTGGGCCACCAGGAGAACAAGCAGATCAGTCTGTGGGAAAGCACAGTCGGAACGTGACTTAGAAGGGAGGACGACCAGACTTGGGATACGTTACCAGGAGAGGCCGGTCCCTGGGAAAGGACATCAGGATGGATCAAGTAGAGGATGGGCAACAATGAGGAACGGCCCTCCATGGGATGGATTGCCCCGATGGCGGCCACCGTGGGCTCAGCCTGAGCCAGAGCTGTGAGGACGGCACAGGACCGGGCACACGGGTCACTGTCAGCCAGCCCGTACTCAGCAGCACCTAGCAACATGACTCAGGACACCTTTTTGCATGTAGCCTGTGGGGGCGGCGGAGGGATTGTGTAAAAATGACAGATGTGTTGGGCACCAGACCGCAGTGAACCACCAGGCTCTTGCCAGTCTTTTCATGTTGTCGAACAAATTAAATCAGGTGTTCGTGCTTAGGAGACACGCAAAGCTGTTTTCTCTGAAGCAGAACCTTTTCCTCCCTGCAACTCATTCTTCTTTTGAGGAGAGGACAGAGGAGCCGTGTCACTGTGAGGTAATGTCTGGGCGAGACAGGCTGCTCTGGGGGGTCAGCACGGGCCCCCCTTGGCATTTCACAAGACTTCAGAGAATGACTGCCCTTGGCTTGCTTGAGGGGGGTCGGCCTGAGGAAGACTGGGGCGTCGAGGGGTGGCTTACTCTCCCTGGGGTGACAGAGGTAGATGGTGACTGCTGCAAGCAGATGTCCGCTCATCATATTCTCGCTCTTGGCCATCCATGTCTATTCAGCATTTTCTCTGGGTCCACATCCCTTTGTCTCGGCCTCTGTTTGTTTTAGTTGTTTTCTCCCGCATTTCATTCCTTGGCTCTTGTGTGTTTCTGACGGGGAACTAGGGTGAGAAGAAATAGCAAAGGACATTTTCTAACTGCTGACCTTTAATGTGGTTTAAAAAAACAAACAAACAGATGTTGACTTCAGAGTCTGAACAGCATATATAATTTGTAAATCGTGTGAAAATAACCTGTAGATCTGCAGGGGCTTTTGTTTTGTTTTTACACGTTCAATGGTGCCTCCTGGGACTGCTACTTTAGCATAGGGTGTTGGGGTTACGGGTTAGCATAGGGTGTTGGGGTTACGGGTTAGCATAGGGTGTTAGGGTTACGGGTTAGCATAGGGTGTTAGGGTTACGGGTTAGCATAGGGTGTTGGGGTTACGGGTTAGCATAGGGTGTTGGGGTTACGGTATGTAAACGGGTTGATATGTACCATAACCATTTGTCTTGAGCGGTCGGTCTTTTGGCTGATGGTGAACATCACACAGGCACGCATACCTTAGACGCAGGTCTCTGGATTGCAGTCCTGTGTTCTCAGCGGGCTCCACTCTCTGCCTTCGCCTTGATTCCCGTGTGGGAGGGATCTTGTGCACGGCACCCAGATTTATGGTCTTCCGCAGACCTGGGTCTGTCAGCTGTTGGTGCCGCCCTTACCGCCCCTTCTGGAAGGACGGTAGGAGGTTACATTGTAATTACAATGTGGCCCTGAGGCCTGAGCGATCTATATTGCTATGCTGTACATTCTGGCTTTTTAAAAACTTCTAAGTTGTATATTGACATAAATCACGTACCATACAGTTCAGTGGTATAAACATGTTAAAGATCATTCATGCTTTTTGCTTAGTGTTTTTGATTACACCCAATCGATGTTTGTTGGCCAGCTGACACCTTTGAGTCATACCATGCAGTTTTCCAAGCCATGAAGACCACTGTTGCCGTTGTCCGAGTCTTCCTGTCGGTCTGAGGCGGCCGTTCTCAACCTGTGGGACTCTTTGGCGGTCGAACGACCCTTTCACAGGGGTCGCCCGGTTCATCACAGTAGCAAAATGACAGTGATGGAGTAGCACCGAAACTAATGTGATAGTTGGGGATCACCACCACATGAGGAACTGTCTGAAAGGGTCGCAGCATTGGGAAGGTGGAGAACCGCTGCTCTAAGGTTTCCCTAAGACAAGCAGCATCTCGTAAAGTGGTGATGAGCTTGGGTTTTGGAGTCTGAGCGATTTGGGGCGAGGTAGTCTCTTGTGATCACAGTTTAGTTTTCACATTAGAATACCACCTACCCCATAGGGTTGCGGTCACTGATGCCATTCTACAGACAGAACGGTTAACGAGGTGGTTGGCACTGTGTAGACACTCAGCAGCTGGTGGATGGCAGAGTGGCTCTCCCTCACCCATTATCCCATCCACCTCCAGCGCTAGCCTGCATTTCACTTCACGTCTGTTTTTCCCCTCAGGTTTGCAACTGTGCGGTATGACCAAGGAGCCAAGAACATTCGAAACCAGTTCATGCACCTGACCAACTACAGCGTCAATAAGAAGAGTGGTGACTATGTCAGGTAGGGGCCGCGTCTGGCCCAGGAGTCTTGGATGTGGCTGGGGTCGAGGTGGAAAGCCAATGCTTACAGGGGACAAGGTCTTGACCAATATCTCCGATGACTGATGGAAAGCTGTCCTGATCACTTCTCAGAGCTTTGAGGCACAGCTCCATCTGCTTCGCCACAGCTGGCCCAGTTGTGCTGTTGCCTGTCTCTACCAGAATTGACCCTACAAGTTCTGTCCTCTCCAGGAGCTTCCATTACTCACTGAAGCCCCTCAGAACCAAACCCCTTGCTCTCCAGTCGGCCTGAGTCGAGCTGTCCCATAGGATTTCCAGGGCTGTCATTTCCCACGAGGCAGGCTCCCACTTCTTTCTTGGACGGAGCTGCTGGTGGATTTGAACTGTCGGCTAGGCCCTTTAGACATGGTGCCCCCAGGGACCCTGACTTAACTTAGGGCTAGGGATGTAACAAACAGGCACAGAGGGTGCTTTTTGACAAGTCAAAAAAAAAGAAGGTCCTTTCAGCACTCGGAAAGATTTTGTCCCCTTACGCCTGTTAGTTCCATTTCTAGGCTCGTCACTGTCAGCAATAATGAAGGATATGTGCACAGGGTCGGGGAGAATTGTTTAACCCTACACAGGGCTGGGTGGAAACAGCTGGCCATCAAATAGCAGCAGCAGCTTGACTTTTACTTGACTCTAGCTGCTGCTGTTGGCTGCTGCCAGGTCCACTGTCGGACGGGGACGGTTTCCTAGGGCACACTCTTCACAGGAGGGAGCCAGCTCCTTGTGCCATGACGCTCCAGGGCTGGCTTGAGCCACATGACCTTGTTAGCAACCAAGGGCTTGACTCTTGTGCTGTCAGAGCTTCTTATATTGGGGGGCTTCAAAAAGCCCATGGAATAATTCCCTGATCTTTGAGTCCCATTTTCCCATGAATTTTCAGAAGCCTCCCCCCCCTCCCGCGCCCCACCCAGATCTCAGGCTCCTTTAGTTATGCTGAGAGGGAAAAAAGTAAAAAACCCACAAAAACAGCAGGCTCGTGCCAACGTGGTAACTCTGCTTAACGGTAGTGGGTGGGATCACGAGTGAGTGACTTTTCTTCTCTGTATGTTTTTTCCAAATGTTCTAAAATAAACATTTGCATGATCAGCACAAAAAAAAGTTGGGGAGGGGGGGAAATTAAAGAACGAACCGAGGCCACTTTGGCAAAGGGTTTGTCGGAAAGGGAGTACCGCCCAAGTGCGTGGAAATGGTTTTACTCTGCTGTTTTCTTTCATCCCAACAGTTTTGCCAGAAAATGGAAAAATTAAAAAAAAGAAACCCAAACAGTTACTTTTTACTTAGTCCTAAAAATAGGTTCCTAGCAGGTCCAAGGAGAGGAAGGCCTCTGGAGGCAGTGGGGCCGTTCCGAAGCTGGGCGGGCTTCCTTGAGGGTCCTGGGATGGCCGCGTGAGGCTTCCCTTCCTTCCGGTGGAGGAGGAGCAGATGTGGACGTGCAAGGTGGGCACTGAGTGGTGCCAGACTCTAAGCCAGGGGTTCTCCACCCTCCGAATGTCGCCAGCCTTTCATGCAGTTCCTTATGTTGCGGTGACCTCTTAGGGGTGTATCTGTATGTGGACGGACCCGCCTGCAGACAGACAGAAGAATGGTGTCTTGGTACCTAAGACCATCAGAAATATGGTCTTAGGTGACTCCTGACCCCCACAGGGGTTGTGACCCACCGGTTTGAGAACCACTGCTCTAAGCCTTAGAGGATGAGGGGGCAGCTGCGGAACACAGGGTGCAGAGTGCAAGACTCCCCAGCATTTGTGGGCATCTGTCGGCCTCATTGACCACTCTGCTTGCTGCCTTGCTTTTATGTTGTGACTCTAGTGTTTGCTCCCTTTGGAGATTCCTCAGAAGGTATCGGCTCAATCAAGCTTTGGCTACCACCAGAGTGGGGAGCTAGCTTCAGATGCTACAGTAGTTTCATGCCGGGGTAGCTCATCAAAAAGTGAGGACCTGATGCCAGGGGCTTAAGTGGGGAGCAAATGTTTTGAGAATGATGAGGCCAATAAATGTAAAAATGTGCTTTACACAATTGATGTATGCATGGATTGTGATAAGAGTTATATGAGCCCCTAATAAAACGATTAAAAAACAAACAACATAGCAGCCCAGTTTAAAGAAGAAAAAAAAAGAACCTATCACTACATCAAAATACAAAATAAAACCGCTCTTATAATCTGAGAGGAATCCAAGAGGAATGTGCCAAGTCTCAGTCTCATCTGTAAAGGAGATATTTAAACAAATCTTTGATTGAAAGTAAAATGCCTGAATTATGCTGCTTTCAATAAAAATAGATCAGATTTTTCCATACACACAAAAAACATACTGCGCAAGTTTGCTCTTCAGCATTATGAGCTCATTTAGAGGTTGTTTGGTGGCCTCATGTGACATTGACCTCCAAGGCTAGGTTTGTACCCGAAACATTTCTACCTGTCGGTTTATCCTAGTGTTTCAAAGTCTGTCTAGAGCAGTGGTTCTCAAGCTTCCTAATGCTGTGACCCTTTCATACAGTTCCTCATGTGGTGACCCCCAACCATAAAATAATTTTTGTTGCTACTTCATCACTGTCATTTTGCTACTGTTAGGGATCGGGCGACCCCTGTGAAAGGGCCGTTCGACCCCCAAAGGGGTTGAGACCAACAGGTTGAGAACCACTGGTCTAGCTCCTTTCTCTTTCCCACTCTTGACTGATGCATAATGGTTGGACTAAGGAAGAATTTAAGTTCCTGTCCCCTGCCCTCCTCCTCAATACGGCAGGTTATATGTGCTTTCATTCCACTGAAGAAGCAAGCACCAGGGATACCTGACAAAAGGGACCGGGAGAAAGTGGGTGGGTGGAAGCCACTCAAGTGAGTATTTTGTAAAGACATCAAAGGACTGGAAGGCTGTTGCTACAGAATGCTGTTTCTGACTCCAGACTGCGGCCTGGGTGTGACCCTGATCCATTCGTTTGTTTTAGTTGTGATGATCCTGAAGTGGAGGATTATGGGAACAAGTGGAGCATGAGCGCTATGCTGAGGTATCTGAAGCAGGAAGGCAGAGACACAACTGGTGAGTATCAGGCCCTGGCCTGTTTTCACAGCTCTTCTCTGTGTCCCGTCACCATTGTTTCTTCCAGGGATCGTGTCTCTAACTCTGGTCGGCTTGCGAGAGGTTCTGGTTGTTGTTTTTTCCCCCTGCCAATTCCAAAATGCGAAGCCAGCTTTCCATGACCCTGACGACTTCTTTTCTTAGTTCTCGTGTGGAAGAAATAACCCTTTCCTTCCATCCTTAGTCAAGTTATCCTTCCTGAGTGTTGACTTGCTGCTTCATGTCCTGTCAACTTCTTAGGTAACGAATTCCCTTCCTCCGTGTGGGCTCTGAGTTCAAGTTTCCAGCTAATCTCCCTCACTTGTGTTACTGAGGCAGAGAGTGAGCGTAGTGGAGTTTGTGGACGCCCCTGCTGAGCTGTGGGCAGACGGGGAGCCGTGTGCCCCAGGGCTCCGGCCCTGCCCACGAAGGAGAGGGTGATGAGGGAAGGAGGAATACCAGGCTCCTTTCCAGCCAGTGCCCGCCCTCGGTCGGAGGAGGCCACCCCATTCTTGACTGTGTCACTGATGTGCCGAAGCCTGCGACCTAGAGACCCTTTTGAATTAGCACACGTGCTTTGTTGTGATAACTTCGATCCGTGCACGTTAATATTTCTCCTTTCTTATTTGCAGCCCTGATGGCCCACGTGGAAGAGCTAATTATCAAGACGATCATCTCGGCCGAGCTCGCGATCGCCACGGCCTGTAAAACCTTTGTGCCCCATCGCAGCAGTTGTTTCGGTAAGGAGACTCCGAAAGGTGAAGGTGTGCTGTGGCTTTTCTTCTGGCAAGAGAGTTCTGGGCGATCGCCGGGGATTGTGGGATAGAGAAGCTGAAGGATGCTCTAGCGATGCCCGTGCCGCAGGCCGTCTGTGGTGTCCTTTGCTTGCTTGCGAAGCTCTCGTCACAGATAAAGAGCCCTCTGAGAGGCCAGTGGTGAGCGTGGCTGGAATTCCCCTGCTCTCTGTGTGGGAAGCAGGGGCTGGAGCCTCAGTGTGAGTCTTGCTGTCGGAGGGAGAGCAATCAGCAGAAGCCTGCCATGGACGGTACAAGAATCCGACTCCGACAAATATATTCCAGAGCCCTTTGGCAGCCAGGCTGGGAATGGTTCCAAGAAGCTCTGGCTGGTACCAGTGTGTGATTTCTCCCATTTTCCGAGGACACCTCCTTTTTGTGGTCGTCCTCCTGCTGGTGGGCTCCTCCCGCCCTCCCGCCTCTTCTTCCTCCTCCTCCTCTCCTTTGCGGACTCCCCACCCCACCCTCCCCACCCGGCCCCACCGTCAGTTCCCTGATTGCAGAGAGAGGAGTAATAAACAGTTCACCATGACTAGATCAGAAGACGCATTGCCTACTGACCCAGTAGCTGTGGCTGTAGCAGTGACGGTGGCTGGACACACAGCCCGCTCTGTGGGCACAACAGCCAGTGTGTGTGCCTCTAAGGCCCACAGGCTGGCAGCAGGTGGTAGACCTTGGGAGTCAGACCCATTCAGGTGTCCAGTGGGAAGGGTAATCAAAGCACGGGATGGAATAATACAAAACCAGAAAAAAACAAGCCAAACTCACTGCCCTCTGAATCGATGCCGACACTTAGTGACCATGCAGGACAGGGCAGAACTGCCCCTTTGAGTTCCGAGACTGTAAGTCTTTATGGAAGTGGAAGTCGAATGCCCTGTCTGTCTCCCTCCCTGAGAGGAGCTGGTGGTTTCGAACTCCTGCCCTTCTGGTAACCACTGTGCCAGCAGGTGCCTTGGGATAATACACGGAGTAAGGATCTAAGAGTTACAGCCTCACTCAGGGACAGGGGAGCAGGAAGGAAGGAAGGGACATGGGCTGCAGAGCTTGATAGACTTGCGTTTGAAACCCACTTGCCTCCTGCATTAACTTTGCGATTTTAGCCAGTGACTGTCATTGAACAAGGACAGTAAGGACAGCGGCGGCGTGTGCCCCTAAGAGTACCTTAAAGGCTAAGTGAGGCGGTGCTGAAACTACGGCTATCTGCCCCGTGGGTGTCAAGACCCTGTATGCTTGAGGGGCACTGAGCAAAGGGAACCTTGGAGAATCAGAAAAGGAGAGGGGGTGCTTTGTTTTGTTTTTCTTTAGGGCAAATCTGCTCATGCCTTCTAAAACCATCAAACCCTTCCCTAGGCCTCAACATTACAACAGGGCGGTCAGTGACCTTCACAGCCTCTGAGGATCTGGCCCCAGCTGACTTTTCTAGAATTCCATTTCTCACAGCTTATCGTCCAGCAATACCGTGCTGTAGTGTCAGCACTGTGTGTGTGTGTGTGTGTGTGTGTGTGAGAGTTGTGCTGTCTGCCTAGAAACCGGGTGTATCTTCCAAGATTGCTCAGTCATGGCCTCCTCCCAGAAGCTGTGCTTGACAGAGTGCCCTGCTGCGGCTCCTCCCTTCCTGCCCCTCTCTGTCGTGGCCTACTTTTCCGATGCATGTGGTCATCTGCTTGCACACATGCTTCCCCACCACGTGCTTGCTGAGCACGTCCTCATGAACGCTGCATTGTTGCTGTCCTCCTTGCCCGCTTCGTTCCCTTTCTGCCTACCCACCGCCTGGGCCTGCCCGGCCCTTCCTGGCAGTTTGCCTTTGGTACCAACTCTTCTCCTTCTGAACCACTTTTCCCTTGTTGCTCCACCTGAGGGATTACTGGCACATTGAAGACAAAGTTGAGAATATTTAGGAAATGTTGTTGAACCAACAAATGGAACTTGCTGTCATGGGTTTCGGCGGCCTGAGGGTGCTAGGAACAGAACTCCCAGCTTGTAACAACGCTGCCAGCTTAAGATGAACACAAGTTTCCTTTCCACATTGACTTTGCTTTTCCGGTAAATTTGAGTGGCCCTTGATCGAAAAGCCTTTGTTCTAGAAAGAATCACAAAAGTGTTTCTGGATCTTTCCCTTTCTCTTTTTTACCTGGTTGCCTTTTGGAAGCAGACGGATCTCATGGGCTTCACGGGCCAAGTGAATTTTCCCGTGTGAAATCAGCAATGACCTTCCCTGATTGAGCGAAACGCCCCTTTCCAACCCTTCCGACTCTTGTTCAGTTTCATAAACCAAGTGCATCTGGAGTTTCTTAAGTTGTTGACTGTCTTCTTGGCTTTTGTGGTTCCGATCCACTTCCTGTCAGCATGGGATGCTGTGTGCTTCATTAACCTCTCCCTATCAGACGAGAGAAACAGAGAGAGAGAGAGAGCGAGCGTGTTTGCTTCCTACTCATTCCTATCCTCCACTTGGAGTTAGGTTATAAGGAATAAGCTGGGTGGTTTTGTTTGTCCTCAACAGGAAACGGGAATTGAGAACGTCCCCAAAGATTTCAACTTCAACAGAGCCTTGGTACTAAAGGGAAGCAGGTGTCCCGGGATAGGGCCAGCTGCTTCTTGCCTTTCATCTTGTGGATCCCATCTGCCTGGAGTCTTCCATTACTCTCTGTGCTTTCTGTCCTGCGCTTTCCCCACCCTACTGCCTGTAACACCCAGCTAGGCTTCTAGGACCCATCAGTGTTTCCATCCATTAGTTTATGTTTTCAACCAGGTACGACATTTCTCTCTGTCCAAGTGATGATGTTGTTGGCTCTGACCCATAGCGACTGTCTGCACAACAGAACGAAACTGCCTCGTCCTGCGCATTCCTCACAATTGTCCTTCTGCCCGAGCCCATTGATGCAGCCACTGTGTCAGTCCATCTCGTCAAGGGGAGGGTGAGGACCTTCCTCGCTGTCGCTGCCCCTCCGCTTTCCCAAGCATGATGTCCTTCTCCAGGGACAGGTCTCTCCTGACACCATGTCCAAGAATGTAAGACGAAGTCCTGCCCTCCTTGCCTCCGAGGCGCCCTCTGGTCTTGCTGTTTCCCACAGATCAGTCTGCCCTTCTAGCCGTGCATGGTGCTTTGCGTACTCCTCGCCAGCACCACACTTCAGATGCGTCGTTTAGTCTTTTTCAGCAGTGCTTTGCCCCCAAGAGGGTGCTCCTCTCACAGTCTCACTCAGACTGATGTATGCACAGGCCTGTGCTTTATGCTGGTTAAATGCCTTCACATTCCACCCAGAACTTACCCACTTCACCGTTTGCCACTCGGAAAGGGCCTCAGAGAGCGGTTAGTTTAGACGAGAGATGTCCTTTGACATGTGGACCTTTGCCCTGGGTTCCAGAGCAGATGAGGGGAAGGACTCCGGGGAGAGCCAGCGTGGGATTTCTGTCCTGCAGGCACCGAGCTTGGAGACAAAGGGACGTCGTGGGCTTTGGCAACTGAGTCATCTTGATCATAGGACTCTTGACTCAGAATGTGTGATGCTTCCAACAGAACAGATTTCTGACTATCTGATTTTTTATTGCCTTCCGATGATAAATATATGCTTAAATAGCAACCTTGTAATTGGCACTGTCAGCTCACTGGCCACGAGAAAAGCTTTTTGACCAGTTGAAGAAGAATGCAGCCCAAACCAGCATGATGTTATTTGTCCTTTAAAGAAGCTGCTGCTGCTGTCAGTGCTCTCATCTGTGTGTGTCAAGACGGCCGAGGTGACGGGCTGCATGGCCCCCTGTCCTTCCCACTTGGGCTCTTGGGGAGCAGCTGGGCCCACCCACCGGTAGAATTGACCAGACTGCCCCTGGTCAGGTGGTAAAGACGTGCTGTCTTGGCCAAGGACACAACCTGCCCAGTTCATTTCTCTGTGTTGTAGGAAGGCTGGTTTGCTTGCCTGTTACTATTCTCGACTGGGTGGCAGGTAAACTGTCAGAGGGATGAAGTACGACAAGTGTGTGGCACATACTCTCCTGGCCAACAAACAGTAACGGAGAACATCAGTTTGTACCTGTTTTGAGATGGCCTCCTCTTCTGGTGTTCCCCCACCCTCCTGTTACCTAACGGGGCAAAAGTTGAGTGCAGAGCGCACCACCATCAGAAATGCCGACTGTAGCTCATGGGAGCAGATGAAGGGCGAGGAGGAGAGAGTGGAGCACATCCTGGCCCACCAGGACCTGAGGACGATGACCCCAATTAGAGCAGCCAGTCCACAGAGAGGACCACATGGCCAGCCTCACTATGAGACATGACGCCCCTCACTGACCCATGGCCCTGCGGGGGACATCACTGGAGACACAGTGTGGGAATTGCGCCGACCTGATCCCACCATACCGAGGGAAAGAGCTGGGGGAGTGCAGCGCAACAGCAAGGGAATGGAGCGGCGAGATCTCCAGGGAATGCTGAAGGTAGACTTTGGGGCCAGGGCGTGGTGCCCCAACAGACTAGACTGGAAAACACTCCTAAAGGCCAACAAACGATTCTTGAACTAACTACAAGCTTTTCTTTCTTCATGTGTTTTGTTCTTTGTCAGTGGTTGGTTGTTGTTTTGTTGTATATGGTTGCTTGGTTTTGCTCTGTCTTGTTTTTGTGCATGTTATTATCTCCACAGGTCTGTCTAAATAAGATAGGCTGGACGAACTATCTGGAGGAAAAACAACAGGACCAACAGTTCCAGGGGGACATGGAATAGGGGGAGGTGGGGGGTAAGGAAGTGGTGTTAACAAGTCCAGGGACAAGGGAATAACAAGTAATCCAAATTGGTGGTGAGGTGGGTGTGGCAGGCCTGGTAGGACATGATCAAGGGTAATGTAACGAAGAGGTATTGCTGAAACCCAGGTGGGGACGGAGCATGATAGTGGGACAGGAGGAAAGCCAAGGGAAATAGAGGAAAGAGCTGGGAGGCATAGGGCATTATAGAAGTCTAGACAAAGACATGTACATATGCAAATATATATATGAGGTTGGGGAAATAGATCTATGCGCCTATATTTATAGGTTTAGTATTAAGGTGATAGAGGGACATTGGGCCTCCACTCAAATACTCCCTCAATGCAAGAATACTTTCTTTTATTAAATTTGAATTCTATGCTGCTCACCCTCCTGATACAACTGCTGAAGACAAAGCAGGTGAATAAGCAAATGTGGTGAAGAAAGCTGATGGTGCCCGGCTATCAAAAGAGATAGCATCTGGGGTCTTAAAGGCTTGAAGGTAAACAAGCAGCCATCTTGCTCAGAAGCAACAAAGCCCACGTGGAAGAAGCACACCAGCCTGTGCGATCATGAGGTGTCGAAGGGATCAGGTATAAGGCATCATCAAAAAAAAAAAAGTCTTATCAGAGTGAATGAAGGGGGAAGTGCAGAGTGGAGACCAAAAGCCCATTTGTCAGCCACTGGAGATCCCCTTGCAGAGGGTCTCGGGGAGGAGATGAGTCAGTCAGGGTGCAATGTAGCACCGATGAAGAATACAATTTTCCTCCAGTTCCTCAATGTTCTCCCCCCCCCCACTATCATGATCCGAATTCTGTCTTGCAAGCCTGGATAGAGCAGAGGATGTACACTGGTGCAGATAGGAGCTGGAGGCACAGGGAATCCAGGGTGGATGACAACCTTCAGGACCAGGGGTGGGAGTGGCGATACTGGGAGGGTAGAGGGAGAGTGGGTTGAAAAGAGGGAACCGATTACAAGGATCTACATGTGACATCCTCCCTGGGGGATGGACAACAGAAAATGGGGTGAAAGGAGACATCAGACAGGACAAGATATGACAAAATAATAATTTATAAATTATCAAGGCCTCATGAGGGAGGGGGGAGCGGGGAGGGAGGGTGAAAAAAAGAGGACCTGATGCAAAGGGCTTAAGTGGAGAGCAAATGCTTTGAACATGATGAGGGCAAGGAATGTACAGATGTGCTTTACACAATTGATATATGTATGGATTATGATAAGAGTCGTATGAACCCCTAATAAAATGTTGTAAAAAATTTTTTTAAAAATGAAAATGAAGAGTCTAGAATAGCAGAAAATACTTGGTAACCATAAAACTAATATATCCCACTATAATGACTATAATAAAAGATATAAATAACAACAAAAAAAAGAAATGTCAACTGTGTGCTAGATGATTGGCATCAGCTCTTTAGGCCTGTCAGCACTTTTGTTGGTAATTATTACACAGGCTTTAGAGACAAGGGAAGTAGAGGGAGATTCAGAAGGGTTAAGCCTTTCCCTTAGGTCCCGCCTTGAAATGACTGAGCAAGTATGGAAGCCAGATACATAGACCATTCCCTCTGGCCCTGTCCACTTACAAGGAGCCACGTTCTGATGAGGCCGGCACTGGGCCTACCCTGCATCCTCCCACGGCAGTCCTGTAAGTGGCTCTCGGGGAGCCCAGCGTCTTCCCTTGTAGCAACTGCGGCCTCAAAAGGACACTCCTTCTAGCTGTGGTCAGCAGTAGCTCATCCCAGCGATGCCACCTAAACTCGCCTTTCCTGTGGTCGCATGAGACCGGCCAGGTCATTTCACAGACCACCTCTGGGCTTTTTGCCTTCTTTTGTCTTTCAGCTCCTTTTCCTCTTGGTCTGCCTCTTTCCCCAGATTCTCCCTCTGAACTCTGGCTCAAGACACCCTTCTCAGTTCCCAAATGACAGCCGAGGGGAGAATGTCCTTGTAGGGTAGCTGTGGAGTGCCGCCTCGCTGAGTGCTGGGTCCCCTCAGCACTCCCTAGGGGCTCCAGGCGAGGACCTGATTTTGGGGGGATGGGGTGGGGGGTGGGTGGACTCTTCAAAGATGAGTGGTGCGACCTGGTTATGTATGGCCTGTTACCTCCCCGATATACTTAGGTTTTTTAACTCTCTGACACTAACTTGAATCAGATTTTTCTTTTCTTCTCCTAATGCATCCTTAATATGTGAAATTCTTTTTTTTTTAAGTGCATTTTCGGGTAAATTGGGTGCCTATTTGCAGAGCAGATGACCAGGTGTGCATCAGCAGTGCGCTCACATTGTGCTGCAGCTCGCCCGTTGCTGCCCCCTCAGGTCCTCCACTTCCTCCCTGTGGGAGTTTGCTTCCATCCCTCCTTTTTTTCCTACCCTGTGACCTTTGACCCTCATGAGTGTTTCCCTTCTGATCTTTTCAATTTAATTTTATTCACTTGTTTTCCCTTTTGGTCTTAAACGTGGCAGTGAGTTTAGTTCCAGACCTGTAGGGGATGGACCATCATCTTAGGGGTTCCACCAGTCTCTGGGATCCTTTATGACTCAGTTCTGTTCCCAACAGTTTTCTCCTTCTCTATCCAGAATGTGCTAATGCAATTCTAGCTGGTGTAGTAACCAGGTGCCATCTAGTTCCTCTGGTCTTTAGATTTCCCACACTCATTTCCTCCTGACAGTTGTACCTTAGATGGCGGCACGCAAGGTTTTACGACCCTAGTCGATCCTCCCCAAAGTAAGACATGCCTCGTCTTTGTGAGCGATGCACTAGTTCACAAAGCCTGTTGACCTTGGTGTCCCCCCAAGACCATGGTCCTGAGTCCTCAGACCCAGCAACTCCTTCCCTGAGGCGCTTGATGATTGTCTAAGTTAGAGTTTTCTTCACTTTTCCCACTGTACCTGCCCCCACATTCATGGGTCTGTTTACAGCAAAGGTTAAACACACACACACACACACACACACACACACACACACATATCCTCTGTCAGACCTCCTCTGGATTTGCTCCTACACTCCCTCCCATTACTTGTCCAGCTTATACCTTTCTACCGTAGATCACAGTTTTTGCAGGATTGTGTGTGTGTCTCCTTGACCCCTCCCGCCGGCTTCCCCCTCCCCATCATTGTTTGGCGAACTCCCTCATATTGTACCCTGCCATCTCCTTCAGCCCAGAGACTCCCCTTTCCACTCTGTCCCTCCCCTGCTGCTAACAATCAAAGAAGGTTGCTTTTAGTTGGGAGACCGTTTTCTTGACTTTTTACAGTAGTGGTGTCATACAAGCTTTGCCCTTTGTGATTCATTTCACTCAGCACAATACTCTCTGGGCTCCTTCACCTTGTAACCCACTGTCCTGCCTGAGTGAGGGTTATTATGTGAACTCATGTTGCCTGCCTCGGACACAGATCACTTTTCATGAGCTTCTCTTTTCCTCCGGTTGCTCTCCCCGCGACACCCAGCTCTTAAAGTTACTGGTGCTGTCCTGTTGTCCACGTGAGCGGTTTCTCGTCTCCCACTCTCTGGTGTTCGTAGGTTCAAGCCCCAGCCCGGGCACAGTCACAGGAAAGAGCTGGTGCTTGGTTTTGAAGCCTGGGCACACCCCACCAAGACCGCTTAGCAGCCAGATGGTCCTCACCTGAGTGAAAGCGAAATCTGGCTGTGAGGGTGTTCTCTCTCTGACTCTTTCTGCCGTCGTTGCTCCTTATTTCCCCCCAAATCCTGCTTCTCAGTCTGTCATCTGAGGCTTCAGAGTTGTCTCTGAGTTGGGGAACTCTTTAAGTAAATAGGATGACCGCTTAGCGTGGGAGGTGTTTCAGTAGTTGGCCTCGCCGACTGCGGTTTTAAATGCGTCTCTGTTTTGTGACTGACTCTGCAGACCTGTGCAGTGTGCGCATTCTTACTTCCGTCCTGATCGTCACCCTGTCGCTGCCGTCAGCAGTACCGCCCGTGTAACACTTGCATGGGGGGAATGTAACTTGTCAAAACCAAGGTGTGGTGTTTCTCTTGGATCAGAGGCACCATGTAGCATCTTTCTTATTTAGCAATACAGACTCTGCAACTAGCTTAAAGCTGTGTACTTGCTTCCAAAGAAGAGCGGTGGAAAGAGCTTCCTTCCTTGTGCACCATAAAGATCACAGGTGACTTTTATGTAGATGCCATCTCAGAGTCTTCCAGAATTCATGGTTACTGTTGATTCAACAGAATCCTAAATAATCGCCATGGAAGCCAATTCATTCGTGGACACGTTTCTCTGGAGGAAATGAGACTGCATGTGTGCTTGAACCCATGTTGCCTGCATAGGAGTTCTGGACATTGGGTCACTGAGCCTCCGGGTATTGGCCAACAGTGACTATAGAGAGGGTAAAGGAAAACAATGGATGCCAAGGAAACCCACCCCAGAGAGACCCGTGTTTTCCCAGGTCCCACTGTGAATGATGGTCGCCACGAGAAGGGCCCAGGGCTTCTCGACTCCCCTTCTAGGCTTCTTGGTGCTGTACCACATGACTGCAGAGAGAGTCCAGGAGAGCCAATTTTCCGATGTTTTGTTTTCCTACATTTTTAAGAGGATGAGGAAATGACAAAATAAATAAGGAATTCTTCTTAAAGCAAAGGAATTTCATTCAAAATAGATTTCTGTGTGCTGTGGGTGTGAACTGGGTCGCACCTGTAGGGAAGCTGTTCTTCTCTCTTGGAGAAGGTCTAGAATTTAGACTGTAAGACACAGGAGGAATGCTTTGGAGTGCGTGTGGACCCTCCGAGAACCTTCTGTTTTGTGTGTGCATGCTGGGGAGGACTGCTGAGCCGCGGTCGTCTCTGCAGAGAGGTTCTCTTGAAGTTTGCCAGCAGAAGCCCCAAATTGAACTGCTCTTCCCGAATCTGTCTAACCCGACAGGGCCTTCTGGAGAAAGGCTGCTCGTGCTCCTTGGTCTTGCCCCTGCCAGCAGTCAGGAAACTAGAGGGAAGGCATCCGTGGAGAGTCCAGAAGCCATGATGCTTGGTCTCCGGCTCCTTCCTCTCGGATAGTGTTGGTTGTGCAAGATGGCTTGTCACAGTCCTCCCGCTCTGCCACCACTGGCTCCCTCCTTTCTCTTCTTTCTTTGTTGTGCCAAAGTTTTGTATTTTCTCCCTTCCAAAGGAAATGGAAACCATAGGAGCCGAGAAAGAATAAGTATCTTTTACACTTAGATGTCTTCTTGACATAAGTTCTGTTGTTCAGCGTGGGGTGGGGTGGGGGCAGGGAGAAGCACGATGGGAGGGACAGTCCAGAGCGAGCCCAGAGCAACACTGCAATGGCACACGCTAGCTTAATGATATTTTAAAAATAATTTTTTAGCCCATAAGTCCAGGAGATTCACACCACTTAACTGGTCCGGGGTCAGCTTGCCAGCTGTGTAGAATTCAGCAGCATCTGTAGTCAATGACAAAGAAGAGCACAATTTTGTAGCATCGTTATTAACCCTGAACTGTGTTAATGTCTCCAGAATTTGACTGTCTCTCTGTTTCTCTTTCCTCTCACGATTACCCTCCGAGAGCCTCTGGGCCTCTGATAGGCGCTACTGCAGCAACCCTTCCCAGACCGGCCTTAGGCTGGGGCCTGGAGCGTGAGCTTGTGTGTTGTGCTGTGTTTGATTTCCAGAACTGTATGGATTTGACGTGCTCATAGATTCTGCTCTGAAGCCGTGGTTGCTGGAAGTGAACCTCTCTCCTTCTCTGGCCTGGTAAGTCTGTTTCACCCACTGGAAGAAGAGGACACGCCTTCAAAGAGCAACACTGAGACAGTGGGGGGTGGGGGGGGAGGACCATGTCTCTTAGGGGATTTCTTTTCCTTCCCTAGTTAATAGCTAGGGATTCCTAGAAGTTTTATATTTGGGTGGGGGGTGGGGCGTCTTATGATATGTTGTCAAAGTCGAAATGGCGATGAGGAATCCTCCTCAGTCAATTGATAAGGTATGTTTTCTGCCCACTGAGCGTCCAGGGGATAGTTCCTGCATCCATTTTCCCTCCCAGTTTAATAGTTTTCGTTTCTGTCTTCTGCTAATATGTAAGTGTTATAGCCCCTTTATTTCCAAAGGTTTGTATCAAATCAAATCCACACAGCCTGGGAAGCCATGGAGGAGCTGGAGCTCAAGTAGCATAGGTGATATCTGATCCTTCTGCCATGCCCCACGGTCCTGGTATCGAGCCAAGATGAAAGTATAAAAGCTTCAAGCAATTTTTTTTTAGGAATTTTTCTTTTAAAAATTTTAACCAACCTGTTGTTTAGAAAAGGTAATGGACTCTATTGCCTAACGACAGAAAGGATTCTGCTAATATTCTCAGCCGCAGCCAGAATTTCTATTAGCGACGCACTCATCTAAACAGACGCTTAGAGATCGAGGCCGGAGACCACCCAGTTGTTAAGTTGTAAGGATGAAGGATATTGGCAAAAGGCCAAGTGATCAAATCCAGACAGATGGGCTGCTTTGTGGAGGAGGTGCGGGGTGGTTTACCACCTGAGCGATAAGGTAGAGCAGGGTCCTGCAGACGCTTCAGGTGCTGTGTTGTACTCTGGTCAAGCCATCCTTCTGCAGATGCCCGGTCAGGTACCTTCTCCAGTGCAGCCCGTGAGAGCAGCACTTCGTGGGGCTGCCTGGTTTCCTGAGGCGAGAGACCTCACCATGAGAAGCGGGAGACATTTGGCGTTTCCTTCTCCCGCAGGTCTCTGTCAGACACGGGTTCTGGCCTTCATGGGTTTTCCTGTACACTGTCAGAGAGCCCCAGAATGAAGTTCAGGTCACCAGAGTCAGCGTAGGCTGGTTGCTGGAGGAACCCCTCAACCTAGAAGCCCGATGGGCTGGCGCTGCCTGAGGCGGGCGCTCTGCCTTCTGCCCATGCTCTCTCTCCTTGTGGACTCTTGCTGCATCACCTGGTGGCATTTTGGTGGTGTTTGCATTCAGTTCATTTATTTTAATTTCCCCCCTCACTTGCAAGACAAAGAAGATTGAAGTAAACCAAAAAAAATGAAGAAGACGGCAAAAAAGCCGAGAGGGCCAGAGTTTCTTCTGTTAGATGTGGGTTTGTCTGCCTGTTAATGGCAGCCGTGAAAACCTGTTCAGCTGGGTGACAGGCAGTGATAGAGAGCTCATGAAAGGGTGACCCTCGGCTCCCGTGTAGCGCTGTGACTGCCTACAGGAGGACACCGGAATGAGCCCCAGGCTTGCGTTTCCGGTGGGTTTGCCTGGGTGCCTGTGTCTGTTGGTTTCTCTGCCATACCCATGGATTTGATATGTGTTGGGTGTCTCTCCATGTGCCCTTTTAGAAACTTTACTCCCCGGGAGACCCACTCACGGGCAGCGATTCTTTTAACCTACAACATTATCAAATTGACTTATTGCTCTGTTCTGTTAGTGACGCACCTCTGGACCTCAAGATTAAAGCCAGCATGATTTCAGATATGTTCACTGTTGTCGGTGAGTTTCAACTAATGAACTAACTAACCATAACATCCGTTTTGCCCGGTTCTACAGGGATTGCCAGCTAGCTGCTCCTGAGCCCTGCTCAAATGTTTACTACTAAAAAAGAAATGCAGTTTCCAGGGAACTTTTTATATGTTTTACTCCTCCAGGTTCCATCCTGTGCTGAGGCTGAGACCTGGGCCACAGGAGATAGGAACCAAGGAAGAAAATTATGGAAGCAATGATCCAACAATCTGGAGAAAGTCTATTTGTCTCCAAACAGGGAAAGCAAAACCTACTGAAGAAGCCTTGTGCTGAAGGAGACTGGCCACAACTAAATAGTCTGCTGGTCTCCACGTGAGCCCCTCTGTAGTAGTCCAGCTGGAGCAGCTCAGGAAGAAATAACCCCCTTCTTGAGGGGATAAGCCCATACTGTGAAATGGAGTTGAGCAGTCAGGTGGATATGTTCTGGGTTTTGTTCTGCATGTGCATTTGGGTGTGTTTGTTTACTGTTTAAAGTATACTAGAAAGAAAGAATAAAATAGATTTGAAATGAATCTCATACTTGGCGTACGTACACATGCCATACAAGGTTGCTGCTCCAGACTGCCTCGCATGGGAATGGCCCCCTTCTGGCAAGTACATGAAATGAGCCACGGCTCAGTTTCTCAGCCACAGATAATCTACAGAGCCTGCTTTAGAAGTTGCCTATAGATCACTGTCAGCGCCAGCAGTAAAACGTGGAGCCGCACAAGGCCCCTCACCTACTTTGGGATTCTCCCCCTCAAATACGTTGATTTTCCAGTCAGCGGCCAGGAAGCCACTTTATAATAACTCGGTGTTCAACAACAACCTCGGGTTTTGAAATGGTGGCTGGCACTGTACTTGTGCGATTGTGAAAAATCCAGGTCCCGTTTTCAGGGTCACCTTTGGGCCACTGAGGCTGATTGTTCTGTCTCTTGATGGTGAGTCAGCGTCGTTTTTTGGCAGCAACACTGAGCTTCCACGCCTTGAAGGTGCAGTGAAGCCTGCTAATCTCCTAGAAAATGACAAGCTTTACTATTGCCTCTTCCACCATCGGCAAGCGAATGGTTTTGGAGCTGTCACTTAATTCCAGCCCCACTCTGAGAACAACTTGTGTGACATGGCCCTGCTTGATGCTCACCCTTATGAAGAGATCACTGAAGATAGAGGCGCTACAGCAAAGGGTGGTGAAGGAAGCAGGTGGTGCCCGCCTGTCAAAACGAACAGTGCCTGGGGTCTGAAAGGTGTATAGGCAAACAAAGCAGCTATTTAAGTGAGTGCCAATGAAGTCCACAGGGAAGAAGCACACCAGCCTGTGTGATCCAAGGGTGATAAATTAAAAATATATATAAATCTGAATGAGGGAATGGTGTCAGGGCTTAAATTTTGAAAACCCAATTTGCAGAAGGCTATAGATAACAGTGGGGGCCCAAAATCCATTTTCAGGGTCTCAACATGGAGCAATCCTGTGGTGAATCTCCTCGGACCAGAGTCGAGGGCTGTGAATTACCTTGCTGTCAGGCAGAGAGGAGGGTAAACTTGATTCTGGCAGATGTAATTAGGTTGAAATGCCATATCTTATCATTTGATCTTCCTCTTGACCCATTGGAAATTTGTTCTAGTTTTTAATATTTCCTGCTTTTTTTCCCTCAATTGAGGTTTTCTCTCTGATTTATTTTAATATTGCTGGTCCTTTTCTATCTTTGCTGTTTTGTTTTGTTTTTGTGTGTTTCCCAGTATTTGAAGTCCAGTATAGGCAAATGTATAAAGATGATAACTGGGGTAATGGCTTATTGGGGGTGCAGGGAGCTGGGGGGAGGCTGTAGGGAAATAGGGAACAATTACTGGGGACATCTGATTTTGGGGATGATGTTTGTACATCTGTCTCTTTTTAAATCATTTTATTAGGGGCTCGTACAACTCTTATCACAATCTATCCATTGTGTCAAGCGCATTTGTATATTTGTTGCCATCATCATTCTCACAACATTTTCTTTCTACTTGAGCCCTGGTATCAGCCCCTCATTTTATCCCGTCCCTCCCCGCCTCCACCTCGCTAACCCTTGATAATTTATAAATTGTTATTATTTTGCCATGTTTTACACTGTCCGACATTTCCTTTTGCCCACTTTTCTGTTCTTATATGTAGATACTTGTAATCGGTTCCCCCTTTCTACCCCACCTTCCCTCCACCCTCTCAGTATCACCATTCTCACCACTGGTCCTAAAGGGTCCATCTGTCCTGGATTCCCTGTGTTTCTAGTTCCTATCTGTACTAATGTACATCCTGTGATCTAGCCGGATTTGTAAGGTAGAATTAGGATCATCATGGTGGAGGGTGGGGTGGGGAGGGGGAAGGAAGCATTAAAGTACTAGAGGAAAATTGTATGTTTCATCATTGCTGCACTGCACCCTAACTGGCTTGTGCCCTACCTGAGACCCTTCTGTAAGGGGATGTCCAGTTGCCTACAGATGGGCTTTGGTTCTCCACTCCGCACTCCTCCACATTCACAATGATAGGATTTTTTGTTCTTTGATGCCTGATATCTGATCCCATCAACACCTCTTGATCACACAGGCTGGTGTGCTTCTTCCATGTGGGCTTTGTTTCTTCTCAGCTAGATGGCCACTTGTTTACCTTCAAGCCTTTAAGACCCCAGATGCTATAGCTCTTGATAGCAGGGCACCATGAGCTTTCTTCACCATGTTTGCTTATGCACTCGCTTTGTCTTCAGCAATCGTGTTGGACAGGTGAGTATCATGGAATGCTAGTTTAATTGAACAAAGTATTCTCACATTGAAGGAGGACTTGAGTAGAGGCCCAGTGTCCATCATCTATCTTAATACTAAACCTATAAATAGATGCACATAGATCTATTTCCCCATCATCATACATAAATATATTTACATAAGTGCATGCCTGTATTTAGAGCTCTATAAATGCCCTTTGCATCCTAGCGCTTTCCTCTAATTTCTTTTACTTTCCACTTGTCCCACTGTCATGTTCAGCCTTCATTTGGGTTTCAGTATTTCCTCTGTTACATTACCCTTGATCAAGCCCTACCAGACCTCCTACACCCTCCTCACCTCCAGTTTTGGATCACTTGTTGTTCCCTTGTTCTTCCCTTCCCCCACCTCCTCTTCTCCCATGTCCACCCTCACCTCCAGAACTGTTGGTCCTGTTGTTTTCTCCTCAGGATTGTTTATCCCACCTGTCTTACCTAGATAGACCTGCAGAGATAATATGCACAAAAACAAGACAGAGCAAAACAAAGCAACAAAAGAAAACAAAACAACATCAACTAAAAAACAATGACACACACAAAAGAAAATCCTGTAAATAGTTCAAGGTCTGTTTGTTGACCTTTGGGAGTGTTTTCTGGTCAAGTCTTATGGAGTGCCACACCTTGGCCCCAAGGTCTATTTTTGGTGTTCCTCCTTGCTTCCTTGCTCTACTCCCTTTGCTGTCCTGTTGCACGCCCTTAGTGTTTTGCCTCCGTGTGGTGGGGTCAGATTGGGCGCAATTCCCACACTGTTTCTGCAGCGTGGTTCCCTGTAGGGCTATGGGTCAGTGAGGGATGTCGTGTCTCGTAGTGGGGCCAGCCATATGGTCCTCTGCGTTAGCTGCTCTGAGCAGGAATATCATCTTGGAAGCTTGGTGGGCCAGGCTGTACATCTGTTTTTAATACAACTGAACTGTGGAACTGTATGACACGTGAATTGTATCTCAAAACGTTTTTTGGTTTGTTTTTTTTTTCAAATGGCCCCTTCAGGATTTGTGTGTCAAGATCCTTCCCAGCGGGCGTCCACCCGGCCCATGTATCCCAACTTTGAGACTTCCAGGAGAAACCCTTTTCCAAAGCCACAGGTAAGCCCGGTCAGCAGCGGGGAGCCCACAGAACCTTCGCGGGGAATGGCAGCTGGTGTAGATGGGCCATCCGAGGCTGCTGCGGCCCAGGAGAGCAGAGGTTTGGGGTCCCCTCAGGCAGGAGGCGCTCTGTCCAGCTGTGGCCCCTGGGCACGTGCTCGCAGTGCTTTCGACACACTGCCCTCTCTGCTGTCTGATGCTGTCCCCTCTCTGGGCTGCGGCCTGCCTCGTCTCGCCTCGCCTCGCCTCTCTCCCTGTTGTGGACACCTCCTCCTGCCCCAGACTGATGTGCTCACGGAGCAGGCACAGAGGCAGCCTCCTCCTTCCTCCTCGTCACTCCACTGCGTTCTTATTGACGTTCACTTCGCTTCAGATGATGGGCAGCTGCAGAAGCGTCTTCTCTACAAGGGCCTCTCTTCAAAGGGGCCCTCACGGGGGCTTGCGGTAAAATGCAGGAAGTGTCCTCAGAAACGTGCCCGTCAGCAAGCTCGGCTGTGATCGGTCTCTGCGCCAGTCTTTGCCTGCCTGGCCTGCGTTGTTGTTCTAGCCCAGCCAGGCACGCTGGCCACTCACGCCTTCCTCTGACCCTTCACTGCCTGTTGAGACCCTGTCAGCTTCCACACCTGTGCTTGGGCCCCAAGGATCGCTCCTCTGAAAGCTTCCCCGCTGCGCCGGCTCGCACATCACGGAGCCCTTTCTACTAAATCCATCCTGCTCTGCCACGACCTTTGCCCCTCATCGCCCTTCTCTGCTGCCTCTGTGTTGCGGTGCTGTGCAGTCAGGGATTTGGTGCTTGAGACTGTTCTCTCCCTGGCTGGATGATAAGCTCTTCGGAGGTCGAAGCAATTTCCTCTTCTCTCTCTCCCCTTCCTGACTCCTGTGGCCCCTGCTGCTCTTCCGTCTGCTTGCCCAGCTCATGCAGTGGTGCCCTGTGTGCCCGGTACACCTGTGCACTGTCCTTTTCCGGCACACTTTCCATCAGCAGGGCCTATAGTTAGGTGACTTCTGGCCTGGGATAGGCAGCAGAGGGATGTGCCCGAGGTCCCCTGCAGAGCGCCCCATCTCTTCTCCCGGGGCCTGCGCTATGAAGAATGTGCCCCAGGTCATGGCCAGGCAGGAGTGCAGGCTCAGTATTGTCTGTCAGTCTCCCCTCTAGTGTCAGGAGAAAGCACAAACTAGATTTTAAAATATTGCTAACTCCTTTATGTAATTTGTACAGTTGCAAGTGTCTGTGGGCTGGATTCCATCTTTGGACCGCCTTCCTGTGGCCCCAAGCTCTAGAATGACTCCCTCCTGGGAGCTGTGATGGGGAAACAGGGTGCGCTCCACCTCTAGGGTGCGGTCTTGGATTAGAAGTAATCCATGCTCCGGGGCATCATCACAAACAAAGGCGTTGTGTAAAATTTCAGCACAGAAACGTCATGGATGATTTCGGTAGACCTGGAAAACCTAGTTTAGGCAATCCTTGGCCAAGGGCTTCCTCAGTACCTGTGGCAGAGACTGTGTACAGGTTTGTCTTCCTGTCCAGCTTGAGCACAGTTCTGCCAAATTTCCCTCTTAAAGGGTAGCCGAGGTCAATCTTGGCAGCAGGGGTCCCGTGCCCAGCACGCCCATCAGCTTTTATTGGGGACCTTTTGCACGTCCTATGGAGTCACCATTTGTTTTGTTGACTAGTAGGTACTGGCAGGACGTCATCCACAGGCGGCCTCCAGGACGCTTCTGGAAAGGGAGTGCGGATTAGTGGTGTGGCTGTGAGAAACACACGGACCAGGGCGCTCGTTACCACCAGGGTCTTCCGTGCCCAGGAATAAGCGTGTGCTCTCTGTAGTGAGCAGGTGAAGCCGGGGCTGGCGACCCCGTGGGGAAAGCGGTGTGCGAAGGACTAATAAACACACTGACCTGCCAGCCACCTAGTGTGGAGAGCTCAAGCTTCGGTCTCTCACGAGACCCTGTTTTTCCTTTTGACCAAAACGGAATGGAAAATGCAGACTTCTTAGGAGAAGATGAGGCTTCATTCCATTTCTCTGTCTTTTATAGCGTCCCGTGTCTGCACAGTTTCACTCATCAAATGCCAAGCAGGTAAGTTCTGGATTGTTTGCAGACTTTGCTTGAATTTCATTTCCATGCCCCTCACCACCACCACCCCTACCGAAAGCTTTATTTATTTATGTAGCTTAGTCAGTCTTTTTGCAGAACCGATTTTGTGCATCTGCATTTCGTACTGTTGAGCAGCGTGAAGGAGCGCAAACGGAGCTCGGCCTGCATGTGGGACAGAGGAGTGGAGGGTGCAGGAGGAGGGCGCCGGGCTTCTCTCGTCCTGTTAGTGGTTGTCCAGTGGAGGCCATAGGCTTGGGGGAACAGCTTCACAGATGCAGCTTTTGCTCTGACCTGAGTATCACGGTTGCAGCTTACTATTAGAAACTGTGGGTGTTGGGCTGTAATTGTGTCTCCTAGCAGTTGGCCTTTTTATACATCGTGTTTTGACCTTTTCTGAATCTTAGAAACTCTGCTATAGTTACTACCTCCAGTCCTAGCTGGCTGCCTATAAAGAACGACAAAGTATTTCTTCTTTCTCTCTGATTGACGTTTGTTTTCTTTCTCTTCTTGAGTGCAGTTATCTGAGCCTACCGACCACTTTCTAGTGTCTTTTCTGGGGGGCTAGGACAGCGGTGGGGACACTGCTCCTGCTGTTTGCTTCTATGGGGTGGAGGCATGTTCTCCTACATAAGTGTGTCACTTGCAACTCTTAGCTCTTTGCAAAATGCTCCCAGTGTATTTATGTTGGCCCTTGTTCTCTCTGATAAGGTTTCTGGTGAGCTTGGCAGCTTCAGTTGTCATTTCCTTAGCTACCGTTTCCGATAAAATGACTTATATGGTTTATGTAAATCCACAAAATGGCAACACCAACAAAGAGAGAGAGAGAGAGAGAGAGAAGACTACTCAGCTGGTGGCCTTGTTAGATTTGGTAACTGGTTAAAGTGCTCTGTAATCGGCGCCCTGGTGTTTAGCTGCTTGAATTCAAGTTTCTGTAATAGCATTTTATACAGCTGTTTATACCTGATATGTGCTAGCTGTTATCTGCGGCAGGGAGGTGGGGGCGGGGAGTTGGCACACACAAAAGCAAGGCTCTTAAGAGCTTACATTCAAAATAATCTGTGTCAGGAGGACACTAAAAGCACTATTGCGCGCAGCCTTCTAAATTTGATTCCAAAGAAGAGGCTTTGGGATGTAATTCTAATCTTAATTTTTCTTTCTGTACCTTAATTCTGTTACATTAGTGACATTGCTTGAATTTCATAGGTTGTAATGAATCCCTTGTTGGTGAGCCAGGCTGCTTTCTAGTAGTTGCGTATTTGCAAACAGCAGGCCTTCCTGACCTCATTCAGCTTGCTTTACGCACGTGGACATCTGGGGCTCCCAGCGCGCAATGCCGTATTCTTGTTTGTCAGCATCTCTTTATCAGTGGAGTGAGTGCTCTCACCTCTGCCGTCGTTGTCGGGACACGTTTCATCAGATCTAAGTGGAAGAGGAAAGGCATCCACTGCTCTCATTTCCATCACGGCGTCAGCTTCTTCCTTATTGCTGCCTGGTTGCCGAGCGATTCAGTTTGGGGCGTCTTGTCAGCCCCACCTTTTTGAATCTGTTAGCACGTGCTACATCGCTCCCCTTTTCCAGGGCTGTCTGTGGTTCAGAATCCCTGTGCCCCCGTCAGACATTATTTATTAGTGTTACAAAGGCAACACAGGACTATGAACTTTAGACTTCGGGTCCTGATCAGTCAAGCACGTGTCTAGTCTGAGCTTTCCAGTGCTTTGGTTTCCTGGCCCCATGAGGTTTGTCCATCGCACTGTGCTGACTTCACGGCGACCCGTCAAGAAATACATTCGTATAGCTCAGTACAAAAACACCCAGGGAGGTAGAGGTGACCTAAAACATACATGTGAGGGGGCTTCAAAAGATTACGGGAAACATGGAATGAAAGGTAATGGAATTCTTCCAGAAATTTTTGGAAGCCTTCTTATAAGGTGTGTTGTTTTAGGTAAGAAGTACAACCATTCTTAGATCTTGAACAGGTTTCCTTCCCTCTCTCAGAGCCAGTTCCCACTTCTGCCCACTGAGTTTGAGAACACCTATGCAGAGTTATGGTGAGAAAGCAGAGGCCACCAGTAAACCGTGTACGATGGTGCTGGACCCACAGTTTACACCTTCGCGTCCTGTTCAGACTCTCCTTTTGGTGTCACCAGTACCTGATGCCATTTTGTCGGTCAGCTCTGTAGCCTTGGTGTGCGTGTTTGCTGTCATGCACACATTGCCGTGTTCTTTCTCTGTCCATCCAGGTAAACTCAACCTGTATCGACTCCTAAATTCCCCTTCTAGCTTGAATCACTGGCATTTATCTTATCTTAGTCAGACTTTTTTTTATCATGGAACCCAATGCCACACAAAATCATACTTAGAAATGTTTTCTGTTTTTGCCATGGTATACTCACTGGGTCATGACACTAAACTTGAATTGGATCTATGATTTAGCGTAAAAATGTTGCAAAGTTTTTTTCAAATGCTTCTCTAAAATCCAAAGGCATTTTTATACATTTGCTGTATTCCCCAGCCCTCCCCGCACCTTTCTTTGAAGCATAACATTTTAAAAACGTAAAAGCCTATTTTAAGATAAATAAAGCAATCTCCAAAGAACTCTTCTCACGAGCACATTGAACTCTCAATGTGTATGGGTTTGCTGTTTCTTCCTCCGGTTTAATATCCCTTCCATTGTTTTAGTAGGGATTCGAGGTAGAGTTATCAGGTGGCACCCTGGGAGCACACGTCCTACATTTATAAAGATTGGTTCCACATTTGCTCTTTCTTAATCCTCTGATACCCTCTCACTTCTTCATATGCCATTCGTCACTGTAAATGGCTTCGGTAAGTTTCTGTAGTTTTGTAATAAGAAACCAACAGCTGTGCTGAGAGAGAAAGATGGGAAGCCCCCCGGGGCGGTTCTGCCCTGTGCTGTGGGGTCGCCATGAGCTGGCATCAACTCCATGGCTGCAGTTTGGGCTTTGGTCTCCTGTCTGCGTTCTTCCCTCCCAACTCGGTGCCATCTTGCCCGGAACAGCGACTCTTTAAATTCAGAGGAGCTTGCTTTGCCTGTTGCATTTCAGCGACCCCTTGGAGTCCGTGCCACTAGAGAACCCCGTAGAGCCGCAGCGTGGCTTGCATCTGTCCTCTGTTGGGCCGGCCAAGCACTTTGCAAATCAGTTTGCCTAATTTGTTTCCCTTTTAATCTCGTTGGCACTCATATACCCTTTGAGTTGCTGTATTCCCTCCGCCGCCGCCCCCCCTATCTTTTCTTTGTCTCACTTTTCCTCCTGCCTTGGTCTCCAGTTCCTGTCTCACCCCTTTACAGCAGGTGGGGGCATCCAGCCACTGGCGCAGCAGAATAGTGGAGCCTTGTGGTGCCTGAAGAAGTGCGTTTCTTCTATTGTGAATGGACTCATTCTGGCAGACCCCGTATTGATTAAACATTTTTTACTTGTTAACTTTCAAAATCACGTATTTTAAAGATTGAGGAACCTACATGGACAGAATACTTTTTTTGTCTTTTGAGTCTTACGTTTTCTAGCTGTTCTTCTCCCAAATACAGGAACCTGGGTGGATTTGGGAGAAGCATTGAAGGATACTTTAGCCCCCAGTAGCTACAACTTGTCACTTTTCATTCCTCTTTCCCTTTTAGCCGCTCCCTCATTTAGATTAATATGAACCAATGAACAGATTCCAGACGGTCCTTCCCACATGTTTCCCCTCTGGGCTAGCACGGGCCTTCTTCATCTGATGGGGCCGCATGACCCTTCTCCGCCCAGGGAACCCCGCCCCGCCCCTGCCAGAATGCCCATCAGCATTCACGCACCTCGTTCTTCCCCGCAGCATCTCGCCGCATCGTGCGTTCCGAGTGGCAAAAGAACGCTGTGAGTCTCTGAGAGCAGCTCTTTGAGAGTTGATGAGCCCAGAAGTGGGAGCGCCTGGGGCTGCTGGCGGGTTTTGGATTGGTGGAGAGGTAGGCCACGTCACGGAGGTCTCAGTCAGCAGGGAGCTAGGAATAGTATCCCATCGTAGAGCAATCCCATCACGATGGCCTTAGAGGTAGGCATCGCCTGCTGGCGGCACTTTTTATCAGTGAGTGCCACGCCTTTCTTCCGGGAGGAGTCATTCCCAGCATAGGAAACCATACGGCTTTCTGGTTTAAAATGGCCAGTGTCACTTGGTGGCAGTAATGGTACGATTATGCTCGATCCAATCGAATTATGGATCGCCGTACTCTCTGTAAGAGCTCCCAATGAAATGATTAAAAATAAGTAAGTAACTAACTTGGCCAGTATCAGTCCATTTACAGCTCGCTAGTGTTTAGGCTGTGGATCTTCATGCATTCCATTCCATCTTGGATGACTTGGAATTTTCCTAGATTCGTACTTTAAATATCCCCTGTTCCGATCATTGTCAGATGTTTGCAACTGTTGCTCCTTTCCATGAGTCATTTCCTATCAGCAGAAGAAGATTCCACAGGCTTAACGGGACCCGTGGCTTTACGGTGGTCTCCTCAGTCGCATTGGGAGGGGCCTCCATCCCTAGGGGCCCGGCCTCCAGCACTGTGTCCGACGATGTCCAGCCTCCTTCATTGGGCCCTCAGTATCCGACAGTGTTTGGAAGCTGTGTGTGTCGTTTTCAGCAGCGGAGGGAGGAGCGGGGTCTTCTTTGTCTGCTCCTAGAAAATAGTGTTCACTGCACGTGTGCTGATGCAGACACACCTCGAAGCCTCCAGTTAGTATTTTGGCTTTTCCAAATTATAAACTGAATAACATGTTCACAATCTAGAGACTTATTTTTTTATGGTTATGTGAAGTATACAGGTTTTCTTCCTGAATACTTAAACTTTCCCTTTGATTTCCCCTCTTTTTTTCCACAGCCACTGTTTAGTCTCAGAGAGTTAAAATTTCCCCACAATTCTGAAGTTTCAATTCCAATCATGATTGAGCGGCATGTCAACACATTCGTTTACTCTTTTACATGTCCAAGAGTTCGTTTGTTTTATTTCATTTCCTCCCCTGCACCAATGCTCTGCAGATGAGACAGTAAAACTAAACAGATAAAGATCTCTGCTTTCCCAGGACACTTGCACTTGCTGATTTCATAGTTTTATTTACACGGCTCGCTCTTATTTATATAGCTCTTTTCTTTACAGCCCTCATTCTCTGAAAATTCTTGAGTTTTGATCTCCCAAGGTTATACATTTCCCGCCTCTAAAGGTAAAACCGGTGTGGTCATTTGTGGGTGTTGGTGACAGAAAAGATCACTAGTCAGGTACCAGAACATGCTGATAGATTGTCTACAAGGGGAGAAAAAGACTAGCTCACAGTAAGGCTTTCTCTCTTGCTGGAACTTACTTCAAGAATGATCATTTGTATCCACATTGCTCGAATGATCTCTTCTCCTTGCTGCTTGGCAACATTGTAGGTCTCGTTCCGTCAGTCACCCCCCTGTTGCCGTAACCTGTACGGTCAGGCTGCTTGCCTGCACGCAGACTTCCATCACACTTCTCTGCCTGCATCACCGCCAGAGGGACTTGGACTTTGTCTTCAGTTGGCTTCCTTGACCATCATTCAGAAACTAAAAGAGCCCACATCATCTTTGGGACCAGTGAGGAACATGTCCCACTTGGCTGCTTCTCTGGAATGTTGTCTTTGTCCCAAGTCTCAGCTCCTCTCTGACACTGGTGACACATCTCTGTACTTGAGCCCTTGAGTTGGAACACATCCCAGAGGGCATCAGCTTCACCCGTGACATTATCAATTGCTGCTTGCTTTCATCTCTCCGATCTCTGTGCTCCTCACTCTGGAGAATAAAATGTATACCTGCTGGAAGATGACACCTTTGACTTCTCCGTGTGGCTGCTTCCGGAGTGTCTCCACATCCTCCCAGGTGTCAGATGAGCGGGAAGCACTGGATTAGAAAGCCACGTGTTTTCTTTCTCAGTCTTCACAGTTGCCCGACAGCTCTGCTTCTGCTCCTGGCCCGTGATTTTACCACCAGCTCTCTCTCCTTGGCTGCCCAGAGATGCAGGCTAATTGATTAATTATGGAAAATGAGCTATTGGCTTGACCATGTATGTACTGGGGAAGATAATGATGCCGAGGGGTGAACCAAGGACAGTGAAGAAAGATGACAAGCATGTTTGTATCTCCTTCCCTTCTCTCCAGCGTTCCCGTCCGCTCTCTGCCAGCGACGCAGAAATGAAGAACCTGGTGGGCTCTGCCCGGGAGAAGGCGTCCGGGAAGCTAGGTGGCTCTGTGCTTGGTCTGTCCATGGAGGAGGTAAAGAAAGCTCCGTTTCCAGCCTTTGTGGGTTACCCCAGGGTTCATTGCATGTAACTGTGTGATTCATCATGTTAATGTCAGGCTTATCCCTCCCACTGAAAAAGGCAGCCTCGGATGGAGGATTGCGCCTCAGCAAAGAGCGTTTGACCGGCCTCCGCGATCCGCCTGCCAGGCTTCTCCTGCTCACGGGCCACAGCCCCCTTCTCTGTCCTGGCTCGCTCCGCGTGCCTTCCGGTTTCCAGATGGGCATCACTTGCTTCTCTCTTCTGCCATCTAGATCAAAGTGTTGCGGCGAGTGAAGGAGGAGAATGATCGGAGAGGTGGATTTATTCGAATATTCCCCACATCAGAGACCTGGGAACTATATGGGTGAGGTGACTACCTTTTGCCCCCTCAGTCTGTGCCTCAGGTCCACAGAATCGGATTAATTGTGAGCCGGTGTCATCACTGGTCTCTGCCTGGTGCCCTGTCTTCATTATTGCTATGTGTTTCATAACGTGACTGTCACTCATCCCAAGAACTGGAGCAGTAGCAGTGGTGTAATCTGTTCCTGACACGTAAACGCCTCATTCGCCGTCTTAAGCGTCCAACCCAGGGGGAGCCCTGAAGTTGGTGTTTCTTAGTAACTTTGATGAAAAAGTCTTTTATCTCCATGATACATAAACTGTGTATTGTTTATTTATTTGAGCTTTTTATTGTGAATTAGGTTAAGGTTTACTGAGCAGACTGTCCTGTAGTGTGTGGGTTACACTCATTCTGACTGGACACATCCATTTCCACCCCCTCATTGTACCAGCACTCAACCCACTTCCTCCCGGTGCTTCCCATTCCCACGCCTCCTCCTTTCCCAGCCCTCTGCACACTGTCCTTGGGAGACCACTGCCTCGTGGTGTGTAAGGGGATGGGCTTAGACGCAGGCGTGAACGGTGCCTGCGGCTCCCATCAGCCCCTCGGTTTTGAGTCTCATCCGCGTTTCTCTCCCGCTCCACTCAGGACTTGCCCCGGGTTCTCGTTAGAACAGGTGCTGCTCCTAGCCGGCCACCACCCAGTTCTCCTCGGTCCTTCCAGCATTGTGAGGACTGATGTCTGTGTGGCCCGTTCGTTTCTTGGACTGATTACTTTTCTTTATTCCAGCTAGGAGAGACCGTATATGTACCTTAGATGGCTGCTCGTGAGATTGTTTGTTGTTTAGCAGTTTTATTGAGATTTAATTCACATATCATACAATTCAGTAGTTCATTCACATCAAGAGGAGCTGTACCGCAGTCATCACCCCCATCAATTTTTGAACATTTGCTGCTTTTATTTGTTTATTTAAAAATAATCATTTTTATTGGGGGCTCTTACAGCTCTTAGAACATTCCATACATCAATTGTGTCAAGCATATTTGTGCATATTCACGTTTTCTTCTTTCTCACACTCATCGTGATGCGCTCTTCATGAGCTATTGTCTTTGTGGACTGCGTGAGGCCGGTTGCCTTGGTTGCCCCAAGATTGCCCTGTGTTCTTGAACGTGATGCTGTCAAGTTGGTTCTGACCCATATTGCCCCTGAGCACAGCAGAGGGAAACCTGCGTCATGTCACCCCTGTGGGTCTTGCGTCTTCCCTGTTGTGAGCTCTGAGCACATGTGGCAGCCGCTGTGCAGATCCAGCCCCACTGGGCTCTTGATCTTCTCTGCGGACAAGTAGGCCCCCTCTACGGACATAGGGATCAATAAATAGAAAGCTCATGCTTGGGTTTTCTTCAGAAGTAAGTGGAAGGATTTTTTTAATGGTTTTTTGTTTTGGGGTAAAAATGTGAGGTTTTGCATTTCTTAGAACACAACAGCTTTAAGGAATGACCATGGTGCCTCCACTCTGAGTGCTTCGCCATGCAGCGTGGTAATTTGAGTACCTTTTCCCAGGCTTTTTAGAGATAGCCCCTTAGGATGTTCTTTATGGATTCAGTCCCCAAATGCAGGAGGAATGTGCCAGATGAGGCCAAAGTGCCACCTTTGTTTCTGACAGTCTTGGCTGGGAGGCCCAGTGCCCTGGTTCTGTCTGGCTGCAGACCCTCCAAGGCTGTTGATAGGCCAGGCTGAGCTGAGCTGTGTTAACGAGGTAGAAGCAGAGGATGTGTGCTTTCTAAGGGGAATTGTTTCCCAAGGGAAGGAAAAGCCATGCTCATTAGAGTGTGTTCTGTTTATTTTATCTTAATTATTAATCAGATAAGCCCTCTCCACCCTCAGGCTTTCGAGAAAAGAGACTGAGAGAGGCCAGGAATGTTAAACTCATTGAACTGCCTTCACTTCGTATGTGGAAGATACTTGCATCCACTAACAAATAGGCCCTTTTATTAGTATGTGTTTGTTGAGTGCCAGCCAAGCATCCAGCACTTTACGCGGTGCTTTGGAGCATAAAGTAAACATTAGATGGGATCTCTCTGCCCTTTGAGAGTAAGCAGTGTGACTGCGGAGGAGTGATTTATATATAAAGTAAAAATTGTGCGTATTTGTGTCGGTTTTTGCAATTAAAATGCACTTTGTGCACATCATTCCCATTTTCTTGATGAGGAAATGAAGGGTGAGTAAAGCCATATGGCTTGCCCATGATCACACACTGGCCTCTCATTTAGGAATTCTTACTGTGAATCCTACTTTTTGCTTCCTGCTTCATGGTACCTTGCTACTTTGTACTAGGGGAAGCAGGCCCCCCAAGAGAGGACTGGGGTCCTTTAGATAAGGACCCCCTTTCTGCAGACTTGGAGCATCTGTCGGATAAGGGTTCACACCGTAGGGTGGACGAAGTGCTTCTTGAAGATGAAACCCAAGCAATTGCTTCTGACTCCCAGCAGGCCCATAGGGCAGAGCAGGCCCCCCCCCCCCCCCCTACGCACGGTTCCAAGGCAGCTCTCTGCACCGGCACGCTGCCCTCCTTTTTCACATGACGGGGCTGGTGGGTCTTGGACTGCCTACCATTTGGTCAGCAACTGAGCAGCACTGGACCCCACTGCACTATGATAAATCGGGCGTGGGCAGCTAGAAAGGGTGAGAAGAGTGATTAGGGGAGATGTGATGTGCAAGGGATATAAAGGGAGTTTGGGCTATGCTCTGCTGCAGGATCCATTTTTGGAGAACCGTATGGAGAAGGTGTAAATGGATTGGTGGTGCACATTATCCATCAATGAACGTGCACACATTTCTTTTAAAGTTGGGAAGTTTTGTCATCAGTTACTATGAAATCAGCTCTGACTCATGGCGAACCTAGGTTGAACAGGGCACGCTTGCCAGCTTCTATGCCATGGCTGTGATCTGTGATGCACTGGTGCCCACTGTAGCCACTGTCGGGGCAGCCCCTCTCCTGGAGGACTTCCCTCATCTTCACTGATGTTACGAAGCATTGCGTCACTTTCAGGCAGCTGGTCTCTCCTGCTGTGTCCGAAGGAAGAAAGAGGAAGTCTAGAAAGAGTGGAGGAATAACTCGATTGAAGTACAGTCCCCGATCAGTATTTTATTTTCTACTAAACCTTCTCTTGTGAATTGGGCGATGGTTTACAGACCAGACCAGTTTCTGTTCGACAGTTCACACGCATTATGTTTCATCTCATTGATTTAAATGTTCCATTACTTACTCCACTTCCTTCCTGTGCTTTGTCCTGAGATACTCCCTTCTGATTTCAGATGGTTGATTATTCTAAGGTGCATATTCCCCTTACAGACCTGTACCTGGTTTGGCTGCCAATTGAGCCATGGGATTGAGTTTTTTTCTAGACTCCTAGAGCCGTAGTCTTGGGAGTTTCACCAGTTTCTGTCCGGCCAGGAGTTATTGTTGACAGGCGCCATCGAGTCAGTTCTGACCGATCGCGACCCAGGGCCCCACAGACGGAACACTGCCTGGGCCTGCGCCTTCCCCACTATTGTCTCCCTGCCTGAACCCGTTGTTGCAGCCATCTCCTGGAGGGGCTTCCTCTGTTTCACTGTCCCTCCGCTTTCCCAAGCCTGATGTCCTTCTCCAGACACTGGTCTCTCCTGCGATCCATTGTCCAAAGTACGTCAGAGGCAGTCTTAGCGTCCTTCCCTCTCAGCATCACTCTGGCTGTTACTTCGTCCAAGACAGGTTTGTTTGTCCTTTCAGCAGTCCGTGGTACTCGAAGTATTCTTCTCCGGCACCACAATTCAAAGGCATCAGTTCTCAGAAAGCAGATGTTTGAGAATGGTGATGGCAACAAATGTGCAAATGTGCTTGACACAACGGATGGATGTATGGATTGTGATAAGCGTAGTATGAGCCCCCGATAAAATGACTTTTTTAAAGTGCATCAATTCTTCTTCAGTCTTCTTTATTCATTGTCCAACTTTCACATGCAAGGAGTGAGTGGAAAATACGATGGCTTTGGTGAGGCGTTCCTTAGTCCTCCCTTGCTTTTCAGTACTCTAACGAGGTCTTGTGCAGCTGATTGGTCTAATGCAATGTCTTTTGATCTTTCGACTGCTGCTTCCGTGAGCATTGAGTGTGGATTCAAGCAAAATGAAATCCTTGATAACTTCAACCTTTTCTCCGGCTTTGGGTCCCCTGTGCGCTGTGTCGTAGTCCACATTGAAGGCTGCAGTCCTGCATCTCCATCAGCACGTGCTTCCAGTCCTCCTCGCTGTCAGCAAGCAAGCTCGTGTCATCTGCACGTCTCAGTTGTTAGTAAGCTTTCCTCCAATCCTGATACCACATTCTTCTTCGTATAACCCAGCTTCTCTCGTGATTTGCTCTGCTTACAGTTTGAATATGTAGGGTGAAAGGAGACATGCTGACGCACACCTTTCTTGATTTTAAACCCTGTGGCATGCCCTTGTACCATTTGCACAACTGCCTTTTGATCCACGTGTGTGAGCACAGTGAAGTGTTCTGGAATCCCGTTCTGCTCAAGATTATCCAGCGGGTATCATGGCCTCCACAGTCGAATGCCTTGGCAGAGCCAGTGAAGCGCCAGTGGACATCTTTCTGGTATTCTGACATTGTCTGAGCAATGGGCCTTGTGTTTTTTATTATTTTGAATTTTCTTCCACATTTTTTTCTTCATTCTGTCCTAGACCTTCTACTGTGATCCCTTTATGAGCAGTTGGTAGCGCATTCCGGACACCACCGGGTTCCTGTACCCTTAGGGTTGTGGAGTCTGATGTTCGCGCTGTCCGTTAGTCCGTCCAGTGGGCTAACCGCTTCCATGTTTCTTTCTTCCAGACAAAGGAAAACAGATAGCTGTACTTTAATTGGCCACTGAGGAGTCTAATCACCAAAACAGGATATAAAGATTGTCTTTGTGGACTTTGTTACAGTAACTGATTTTGGGGGCCCCCTGAGACTGGTTCTGAGGCCTCAGGACAAGATAGTTGGTTATGTTTAAGAAGTTTTCAAAACTTCCCTCCTTGTTTGTTCTGTCTCATTCATGCAAACTCACTGCCATCGAGCCAGTGGTGACTCATAGTGAGCCTATAGGCCAGGGTAGACCTGCCCTGTGGGTTTCAGAGACTCTGCCCTGTCTGGGAGTGGAAGGCTCCTGTCTTTCTTTCGCAAGGGTCAAGACCCATGTCCAGATAGGCTCCATGGACTCTGCCTCGCTTTCTGAGGAGCATCCCATTCTTCTTCCCACCCGGCCAGCCTGTCCGTCTGTCCTAGCGTCTCCTGGCAGATGACCATTCCCACAGGACTGTGGCCTTTAACTCTCAAGCTCCTCCCAGCATCTTCCCCTGCTTCCTTTTGTCTTTCTTGACCAACCTCCCACTTATGATACATTGCCTATCCCTTGCCCCAAGTTGGCATGCCTTCTAGCCAGTGACTTGTTCTCCCTCCCTCTCCTGCCCCTAGGGCCCATCAAAGAATGCTTGTTGTAGTGTGAAAACCTTGTCTTGACTTTTTACAAACTAGTCTCATGCGTTATTTGCTCTTTGATGATTAACTAATTTCTATTAGCATATTGTCCTCCAGTTTTGTCCATTTTTGTAATTGAGGTGTTTCTCAAATTCTTCATTATTGAACATTTCATAGTGCTTCGTTGGGTGCATGTAGCATAGTTTTTTCTCATCTGTATTTTCAAAGCCTTTCTGTGTTCCTATTTCGATTTTCATTGAACTTCTTTCTCCCAGGTATGTATAGCTGTTTGGTGTTTGTGTGTTTTTATCTTAAAAACAGTGTTAGCCTCTGCATTTGATAGATCATTTTTTATTCATCTGAGAAGTCCTGCTTTATCTTTTTATTTTCTACATAAAGTCTTCTATTTCTTTTACTCTTCTTGCTACCGTCTCTCTGATGCTGCTCCCATGTTTTGTGAATTTCACTTGGGTAGCTGTCTCCTCAATTGCCCCGGATCCTTAGACACGGTTTCAGTGAGTAACCTGCCACGCCAGTGCTTGGTTCACGGTTGATATCTGTATTTGCCCCAGAACCGAGATGTAGAAAACCAACTTCTTTCTTTGCTTTTCAGGTCCTACCTCGAGCACAAGACCTCCATGAACTATATGCTGGCAACACGCCTCTTCCAGGACAGGTGGGCACTTCCTGGTGGAGATCAGAAACATACTCAGGATCTATGATGAGATCACCCTAAAAAGCACGACATTATTCAGTGGGTGCCCTTGTGTGAGATCTGATAGAAGGCACGCTCTTCTTTGACCTCGTTTTTCTCGGGTTTATCATTGACTCCTGACCTTTTTTAGTATATCCGAAACCAGCGGATCTTTGCGCAATTCCCAGCAGCCACCCTAAGCTGTGTTTTTCTAAGGAAGGCCCCGGTGTGGTTTTTTAAGTGTAGACATAATTTTCACTGACTGTATGATTTGATATATGATAGTTTTTAAAAATTATTATTATTGCAAGAAAATAGAATGATCAGATTAGGAAAGGTACCGGAGAGGAAATTTGCAAAATAAATACAGGAGTAGGAGTAAGAAACAACACCTGGTATTTTCTTAAGGGCGAGGGGGGGAGTGTAAGGAGAAATTACGGAAAACCAACATTGAAATTCAAATGCATAGTACTTCATGGATTACTTAGTTCTGCATACCTTTGTAGTGCCTGAGACATAACTACATCCTAAAAAAATTCCAGAATTGATTGTCAAAATGAGGCCCCCCTCCTTACAGAAATCTGTACTTTTAGGATGTGTGTTTTTGTAAAGGATTCTTTGAACAGCTACCCAGATTTCAGCCATTTCTTGCAATCTCATGATTAATTGTCAGGAAATTTGTAGACTTTGCAATCCTTGGCTGAAAATTTGTGATACTCCCCTGGGAAGTAAGTAATTAAAATACGTTGTTTCCATTAAAAGAGGTTTGGGGATTTACTTAGAAAATACCCCACCCCCCACCCCTCACCCCCAGTAACCTGTTTTAAGTTTCCTTCATATTGAGAGTTCACCTATTTTGCTAGGCTGTGTTCTGGTCTGTTTGTTTTCAGTACTGCGATTGTGCAGTTGAGCAGACTAGAGCTTTGAATCCATCGGAGTAACTTGGTCAGACGTTTTAAAGCTTTCTCTGAAGGGTTTTCTTGTGAAGTGGGTTTGAGCTGAACTAGAGAAAACCATTATCTGAGTGAGAAAATTTAAAGTCATGTGGAGACTTTATGATTATAACGTGACAATATCAGGACATTGGCATGGGAAGAAGACATGGGAGAGGGGGAAATATCCTGGGGAAGATTTGCACTTGTAGTTTAATTTTCTATAGATAAGCCAGCATCTGTCATTCCGGTTGCATTTGTATAGCGTTTTGAAAAGATGAGATGTTACGATGGCAGATAGCGGGAGCTGTGCCTTGTGGAAAGGTTACATGGTTACCGCAGGCTGCAAGAGGCTCTTCTGATGCTGGAGCTGTTAGTATGTTGTGTGGGGGTTCTACGTGAACGACCCAGGCGGTAAAGTTTGCACAACTAAATATGTACGTAAGAACTGAAATGTGCAGGAAGCACCAGAAGAAGATGAGAGGCGCACGGGGAATCATTGCGCCAAGAAGAACTGCCAGTTCACAACCAGGTGGTCCTGCACGACACTGGTGAAAGATAAGCCCCTGTGAGTTGATGGGATAACACCTGAGTTGCTTCACCAAGTGCTGGATGCTCATTTATCTATGTCGAGGAACTTGCTACACAGCTGCTTGCCCAGCTACTGGCGGGACCCATCTTGGTGCTCCTTCCCTAGAAAGAGGTTCCAGTCCAATGTGGAAACTAACAAATACTGTCATGGATGATGTCGCATGCCAGCAAAATTTTGCTGATGATAACTCAAAAATGGTAGCAGCGGGCTGGCCACAGGACACTGCCAGACATTCAAGCCGGTTCAGAATGGGACACAGAACTAGGGGTAGCATTGCTAAAATCAGATCGACGTCTTATTGAGTCTTTCCATTGTTCCCCCGATTCATTAATTTCTACCGTACTCATTATTACTGCTTTTCTTCTGGTGGCTGAAGGGTTATTATTGTTCTGGTTGATACTGGAATCGGGTGTTGGTTTTCCTCTTTGGTGTGTGCGTGTATTGCTATAGACTCTCCTTTGAGTACTGCTTCTGCTGTATCCCAAACACTGGTATGTCATGTTTTCATTTATTTCAAGGAATTTTCAATTTTATTCTTTATTCAACTATCCAGTAGTTTTCAAGCAGAGTGCTATTCAAGTTTGTATGGATTTGATTTTTTTCTCTCATCTTCCTATTGCTAATTTGATGTATAATATTTTAATGTTTTTAATGTTTGCTTTGAGGTTTAACATAGAATCTGTTCTGGAGAATGTTCATTGTGTGCTGGAAAAGAATGTTCCGTATATGCTTGAGTGCAAGCTGACCCGGATATCAGGCGAGGCACCTAACTTTACCACAAAACTGCATTAAGCAGGTGCTGGGAAACTCGGGTTGTACGCAAGCACATAGGGTGCACTGCGCTGCTGTTTAGATGGAGTGTTCTGGAGGGCGTGTCTGGAGGGCCAGTGGGTTGGGTCGTTTGCTTCATCTCTGTCTTTGTGGAGTTCCTTCTAGTTCTGTCCTTCCTTGAGAGTGCTGTCTTGGAACCTCCTATTGTGGTAGTGTTGTCTCTTCCTCTCTCCACATCATCCATGGATGGTGCTGAATGGATTGGCAAGGCCTTCCATTGGACCTCTCATTGCAGGGGGGTTTATTATGGTATGTCTTCTTATTCCGTTGTCTCTTTGGTCATTGTGCAGTACCTTTTGTGTGTGTGTATTTTGCCTTGAAATCTGTTTAATCAAAGATTAATATTGCCACTCCTTTTTCATAAATTGCCATTAAGTTGATATATTTTCCCTGTCTGGATTTTTAGTCCATTTTTGGTTGTTGTCCAGTAAGCAGCATGCCGATGGGTCCTGTTTTCTTATCATTCTGCCCCTCTGTCTCTTGACTGGCATATTTAATCCACCTGCATTCAGTGTTGTTACGTATTGCTCTGTAGCTGTCATTTTGGCTGTGTGGGGCTGTGTGTGTGCGCACGTGATTCTTGGTTCCTCCTAACGTTCTCAGATGGATCTTGGTTGAAGCGGAGAGTGTCAGAAAGATGTTTAGCTGCTTGATTAGTTGTGCGGAGGCATTCAAGTCCGTCCATGGAATCGGACAAGACCGCAGAGAGTGGGAAATACGGAACCCGTACTTGTGCTCACGTGAACCTGTACGTAGAGGAAGAGGCACTTGTGCGAATCAGACACGGGGAAAAGGTGGGCGTCAGTGTGCTGACCTGGCATCACAGTTACTCAGTCTGTATGCAGAGCAAATGGTCCAAAAAGCTACACTGACTATATGAAGAAGAAGGTGGCATCAGAATTGGAAGCGACTCACCGACAACTTTTGATACGCAGATGGCACAACCTTGTTTGTTCAAAATGAAGAGCACTTGAAACACACTTACGCAGTGCACACACGACAGCTTTTAATAGGGATGGTACTTCGACATACAGGAAACACACTCCTCACAAATGGAGCAGTAACCAACCTGATGGTGAATGGAGCAAAAACTGAAGGCACGAAGGGTTGCCTCATCCTCGTATCCACATGAGTACCGCGGAAGCACAGCCGTCAGGAAATCAAGCGGTGTCCTGCAGTGGCGCATCTGCTGCAGAAGACGTGTTCAAAATTAAAGGTGTCTATCTGAGGACTAAGATGCACCTGATAGATGCCATGTCATTTTCAATTGCTTCAGATGCATGCAAAAGCTGCATGGTGTCAAGTAAACCAAGTAAGAGTGAATGCCTTTGAACTATGGCATTGACGGAGAATGTTGAATTTACCCTGGGACTCCCAGAAGAAAGAATGTTCCTTGGGACAAGCACGGGGAAATGTCCCGGAGAAGCAAGGATGTTGAGGCTTCATCTTCAAAGACTGTGAACGAGGTATCAAGAGGGACCAATCCTTGGAGAGAATATCATGCTTAGTAAAACAGGGTTAGCCAACAGTGGGCTCAAATTTCGCAACATGTCTTAGGACGGCAGGGCCGGGCAGGGCTTCTTTGGTTAAACGTAGGCCGGTGCGTGCTGCGCCGATGTCAGGGCACTGTCCGCGGCGCAGGGAGCCCTGTGGTGCAGCGTTTCCACACTGGGCTGAGACCCGCATGTGGGCAGTCGGAGACCACCAGCAGCTCTGCAGGAGAAACCGTGTCGGTCTTGGAAACCCACAGGGGTCGCTGTGAGTCAGCATTGACTCGATGGCAGTGAGTTTCATTTTGGGTTTATGAGGTAGAATTTACTCTGGCAGACCGAGCTTGTCACAAACATCAAGACTAATCTTCACGATTGTGAGAAGTAAGTGGCATTTGCTTGATACGTTGATGAGCACATGCAAGTCATGTTACTGATTTTTCTCTAGGTTTCACCTGTCCTTTCCCTTTTGTCTTGTGTGGAGCTCTCCTCACCCTCGGCGTTCCACTCACCGCGGAGAATGTGCCCCAGGCCTCTGGGCCGCCCCTCCTTAAAGCGTCCACCCTTGGTCGGCTAGATCAGGTTCAATCCCTGCAGTAAAAACTTCAGGAGTGTGCATGTGCTTGTGTATGGGAACACCTGAGTCTCATTCTCTAACCCAGATGTCCTTTCACTCTCCAGGGGGAATCCAAGAAGAAGCTTGTTGGCCGGAAGAACACGGTAACTGATTTTTAAGGTTGAGAAACTGTTTCCGCATGCATCGTGTGTGACCATACACACACCACGGCCTGTTGTGTGACCATTTTCAGTTTGCCTCTGCGTGTAACCACATACAAGTATGTTCTGTTGATCCTACCAGGCGGCCAAGCCTCACCAACTTAGGTTGGGATTTCTTATAGTGAAGGTACAGATAATACACGTCAGCTTGTTCTGATTGTGTGAAATGCAATAATACTATCCTTGTTGAGTTGTGTGACAGATACTAACGTTTTTAATGAGAATTGAGACCACTTGTCATTGTAGATTCCGGTAAGAGCTTATTCTGGCCCCGACACCTGGGTATGTACAGCTCTGTACAGTCAGGGACTGAACAGAAGCTCCTTCCAGTTTGCCACGAGACGAGAAGTGTACAGAACAGCCGTGGCTCTTCATTTTGTCCAAGGAGAGGAAGGACGGGGGATAAGCTGGAATGGCTGTGCCTTAAACAAAACCCTGGAACCACAACCAGCCCCCCCGTGCCAGCAGGCCAGCACTCCGGTCACAGAGAGGTTGAGACGAGCAGATGCTTACTCTCTGCCTACCTGCAGCGGCAGCAGTGACAGCGATAATAAAGAAGCCCCCTAGGACCACTTAAAACAAACTTGGTTTCTTATCCAAGCTCTTTGGGTAAGCAACTATTGTTTTCTTTACAGAAGGGCACATTGCATTGGTCGTTTAGTGAAGGGAGAAATGGAGAGAAATCAAGTTTGTTGTTGGACTTGAAGTGAGAATCACACTCAGCTATGAGTTCTTTCCTTCTTTAAAAAATCATTTTATTGGGGCTCGTACACTCTCATCACAATCCACCCATCCATCCACCCATCCATCCATCCATCCATCCATCCATTGTGTCAAGCACATTTGTACATTCGTTGCCATCATCCTCCTCAAAACATTTGCTTTCTACTTGAGCCCTTGGTATTTCTATTTTTTTTTTAATCAAGGCATATGCCTCCAAGAATATAATACTTTTCAGTCCGAACACTTCAAAACGCAGGGGGAAATCTTTAAGCAGAATAGTTAAAGTCAGTGTGACTGTCCTTTCTCCATTGGTCTGCACTCTTCTTACTTTGCCACCAAGAAGGCTTTGTTGTTGCTGTCGTAAGCCAATAAAAACTAGAGTCTGTTTGTGTTTTAAAATTATCCATAGATAGTTATTAAATGCAGGAGCATTCAGAGGCAGCCGTGAAGCACACTACCTTTCTTCAGCGACGGTCACAGTACTCCCAAACTGGAAATAGGCTAGGTGTCTATCAAGTCGAGACTAGTTACACTGTGGATTGATGAGTCATACAGACTCCTCCTCCTCACCAGTAAAAAGACACGTGGCTGCTGCTACAAGCACGCAGGGCGCTCCAAACCACTGCATGAAGGAAGCCACACAAACCCACTCAGACCGGATGGGGTCGCCGGTACGAAGTTCTGAAGTAGGCAAAGCTAATGATGTGTGGCTAAGAAAGTTGGAGTCGTGATTGGTGCTAAGATTGACTGGGAATGGGCCTGAGAGCTTTTCTGAGGTGATTCTAATATTTTCTATAGAGTTTATATTACATAGGTCTATGGAAGCATTTGTTAAAACTCATCAAATCGACAGTTAAGATTTGGATAATGCACTCACATACAATTTCCCTCACTGTCAATGAAAGTGAGGAAAGTTATAAAACAAACAATTATTCTCTGCCCACTAATCATGTAATGTTAGAGCGTTTAGATCAAGACGCATGCGCGTTTGCAAACTACTTTGAAATGCTGTAAGAATGAGAGGGGTTGGTGAAGAAGTAGAGGAATGGATGGCTGGATATATATGTGATGAGAGAGGTATGTGATGAGAGGCTAGGTGGTGGGTATGTGGGTGTTCACCGCACAATTCTTTGAACTTTTCTGTTTAAATGCTTTCATACTGCAGTGTTGGGAAAATCGCATAGGTGTAACTGAAGGTGTGTCAGCTTATTTATAAATTAGCCGATATGTACGAGTTGTGATACACATCACTGATGGAGTGATCACAAGACAAGCGCAGTTGACGCAGTCCGAGGACGATCGTTTTTCTGTATCAGCTCTGCCCCTTCTCCACCACCCCCTGTCCTCTGCCCTTTTTAATCAGTTGGAATTTATCTACCTCGGTTTCTTAGCAGTTTTCCCTGCTCTCTGATTGATGAGTACTCATGATTTTAGTATTCATAGCCTCAGAAGCTTCGTATTATGGTGTGATGTTGAAATCATTGCTAAAAGTTCTTTGTCCTGAAAATGGGCTGTCATTATTGGGTGTGACCCCTTGTCAGGGACTGCACAGGATCCTCTGTTATACGTGGGGTTTCTCTGCAGCACCGACGGCAGCAGCAGCATTCTGCACGATGGCGTTCTTGGGCAGCACAGGCAGAAAGAGCGACAAACACTCCTGCTTGTATAGTCGTGAGCACAGACATTAGAGGTTTCAGATGAACTTCCACCCGGGTGACCTGGGAGAGGCAAAACCATGAAGCTAACTCAACGCAAATTCCATCCTTAAAAGAATGCCTCCTCCTGGGAGGGCCGAGTGTGTGTGTGCTTTTGTGGGTGGAGATGTCAGGTATACTGATAGAGTTCAGATTTGGCTGAGCTAAATGGCACGAGTATTTTTAATTTTCTTCAGATTTGTCCTTATTTAATTAGTTGAAAACTTATTCACGGTTTTGTGAGGTTTGCCTTAGGAGCTATGATCAGTTGGGTTTAAACTGTTGTAAAGTTTATTAATTTGCTTCCTGTTTCTACCCCCGGAGTCAGGACCTTCTCTGTTCTTGGCCCAACTCCTGCTCTGGCGAGAAGGCCTTCGGGAGATTTATTACCTAGTCCATCCATCCAGAAATTCCCATCCAAGAGCCCTTCACAGATCAAAGACACCGCCTTTCCATCTGATTCAGAGAGGGGAAACTCCCAGAGAAATGAAGAGTAGTCTTTGACCTCAAAGGGATTGCTCAGGAACACACAGAATTCTCCAAAGGATCCAGGGCCAAGCTGGCTAGACCTCGAGTTCTCAGGGTACAGTGACCTGCCGGCCTGCTTTCACATACGGACATGGGGCCTTCTTTCCCGACTCGGTGACCCAAAGCTCATGCCCTCTGCAGTGACTTGCCATCTCTGGCTTTCTTGCATTTTGCCCGGAAGGCCTTGTCGAGACTAAGCCGCCTGTCAGTCACTTCCCTGATTTGGGGGTTGTTTAAAAGTGTAGCTAAAGTCCCCTGTGGCCGCTGCCATCCCGTCTCTCCGCCCCTTTCCGCATTCATGACCTAATCGAATTTGGCCTTTCCTGCTGCCTCCCCTTTGTGCACTGAATCAAGGGGTCCAATAAGCAAACCCTGCTTCCATTGCTTTTGCGTGTTGAGGATCAGAACCATTTCCAAAGTATGGGAATGGATCCTGTCCCTACCTTCCCCTTTCTTCCCCTTCTTTAGGTCCTCACCTGGCACACACACACACAACCCCTGCCCCCCAGAGCTCTAGGTCAGAGCTTACACGTGAAGGCACCTTTCAGATAGGTGGGTGCAAGCCCCTTTAGCGTTCACTGTTCTCTGTGGGTTCGTTAATTTACTGAATGATTCCCAGAAGCTCCGAGGAATATATGACTACAATATTATTAACAGCCAAAGGGTTACAAATGAAGACACCCATTGGGTGAGGTCTGGAAGGGCTCTCAGCATGTATCCCCCTTGCCCATGCATACCTACCAGGAAGCTCCACTGAACCTGTGGGGTTCAACGGCTTTACCATTCTCAGCTCTTGGCCGTGATAGATTGCAACCTGTCCGGGGAGGCTGAGTCAGCTATTGACCCCAGGGAGCGAGTCCCCTCATCAACCCCCACTTAATTAGCTTCAAGTGTTGATAGATTTCAAAAGAACCAAGAATAAGGGCAAAATTGCATTTTTGCAAGGTTTAAATATAAAAGAATAACAACAACAAAGCACACACCTCTTGCCACCATAGAGTATAAAAATATGTTCCTAATATTTCCTGGTCGTTTCAGAGTGGCGTGTGATTGGAGGGGTCATCGTGGAATAGCAGGATTGCTGGTCATTTCAGAGTGGCGCATGATTGGAGGGGTCATCGTGGAATAGCAGGATTGCTGGCGCGTGATTGGAGGGGTCATCGTGGAATAGCAGGATTGCTGGCGCGTGATTGGAGGGGTCATTGTGGAATAGCAGGATTGCTGGTCATTTCAGAGTGGCGCATGATTGGAGGGGTCATCGTGGAATAGCAGGATTGCTGGTCATTTCAGAGTGGCGCATGATTGGAGGGGTCATCGTGGAATAGCAGGATTGCTGGCGCGTGATTGGAGGGGTCATCGTGGAATAGCAGGATTGCTGGCGCGTGATTGGAGGGGTCATCGTGGAATAGCAGGATTGCTGGCGGGATTACTTGACAACACTTGGATGGTCCCTTCAGAATAGACCTTTGTGTGGAATATGTTACAAATCCAGGTCAGCCGCTAGTGTGCTTTGGAAGTAGATTCCGCTGGTGCTTCGGTCCATTTATGTGTCAAACCTCTTAGATGTCCCGTGAGTTTCCGTGCCTCGTCTGTCATTACAGAATCCGGCCACACTTGCAGCATGACCTCAGGAACCGTTTCCAGAGGCTATGGCTAACGTGTGTTTTCTTTTCTTTTCTTTTCTTTAGACTACCTTGTGATGGAACTCCTGAGTTGAAGGTGGAGAGTATGAATTCAAAGGCCAAGCTGCATGCTGCTCTTTACGAGCGGAAGCTCCTGTCCCTGGAGGTGCGGAAACGCAGACGACGGAGCGGCAGATTGAGAGCCATGAGGCCCAAATACCCAGGTACCTGCTGGTGAGCGCTCACCGGACCCTCCCACCCCGGCTCAGCTAGGCCGATCACCAGTCTGTCAGCACTGAATGAGTCGGAGTCTTCCTGCTTAACTAGAATTACTTTCTTTTATCTCATTTCTTTCTCTAAAATTGAATGTCCCAAGGATTATGAATGTTTAAACCTCCCATTGTACGAGGTTTCAATGGTGTGTGAAGCACACATGGGGCGTTTGCTCTTCTTCTTTGGCGTCTTCTGAGTACCGAGCGCTGTAGCTCCACAGTTAGCGCAAGTTCAGTGGCAGCTGGGCATTACCGGGCAGGTTTTGGTGTTAAGGTCATAAGCCCACTTTATCCTTTGGCATTGCTGAGCAGTGTACGCATTCCAAACGTGAACAGACAAAGGGGCATTTCTTTCCATCCCAGATTCTTCCCTGCTCCCGCAGGTCTATTTCCCACTTCCTGCCAAGCCCCCCAGCTGGCGCCTTTTCCTCCGTCCCTCTTGTGCTGAGCGCTGGTATTGGGCAGCATGTCCCCCACTGGATGTGGCTCAGCAGAGCACAGAATACCCTAAGGGAGTGTTCTAAAACATGGGTGGGGGTGGGGAGGGAAACCATTGTTTTTTAGTTCCATTTCCTGTGACCTGTTTCTGAAGTCCTCATACATGCCCCCTGCTCTTCTTAGTTCCACGAAGCCCTTCAAAATCTGACATCTAAGATTTCTTTTTTCCCCCTTAATGTTCTGAGAGCCGTTTTTTATCTTAGGCTAAGAAATACCGACTCAAATGAAGATCCTAATAGGTTCTTAGAATATGTCTGTGTGGAGAGTGAAGTGTGTACTAGAATATTTTTGGCCTTGCGTGTGATCTGGTTTAGAAGTGGGTTTTTACTAAACATATAAAAGGAAGGTATTGGGAGAGCGGATGATTTAATCCTTTTTTCAGCAACATAGTGATTCTTCGCATTTAGTGATTACCAAACCAGCTGAAATGAATGTTAAAACTGAGACAGAGAGTGAAGAGGAGGAGGAAGTTGCCTTAGACAATGAAGATGAAGAGCAAGAAGTCTCCTTGGAGGAGTCCGCAGGGTCCCTTGGAGAAAACCAAGCCAAATACACCCCCTCACTGAGCGTTATGGTAGAAAACACGCCCAAAGAAGCTTCTTTGAAAGTTCCCGAGTGGAGCAAAGGTGACCAGAACTGCAAAATGGAAGCTCAGGAGCCAGAGCCGAAATTCAACCTGATGCAGATCCTCCAAGACAATGGGAATCTCAGGTATGTGCCCTTTGTGACTGTGGCCGTGACAGTGATAGCAGCGAGCTCAGAGTGCATACCAGGTACAGCGTGAACGACTTCACAGCCGTCTGAACGCTTACTATTTGCGATAGTTTACTAGCGAACCCTGTCCAGCACACGATTCTTAACCGTTTCACGAAATCACGACCGTTACTTAGGAGCCTTAGAGAAAGTAAGTCCCTTGTCTCTGGTAAAGGTGATAAGAACTGAGGCCCGCCGGGTGTTTGTTGGTCATTAGTGACAGCTAAGGAGCCCTGGTGACATGGTGGGCACCTGACCAAATCTTCCAGCCACTCCACTGGAGAAAAGTGCCTTCTCGGAGTTCCTGTGAAGACTTAGCACCCCGGAAACCCAAAGGGATGCTTGTGCCCCTCCTCATTGGGTTGCTGGGAGTTGGTACGACACCCTGGCAGCCAGCTTGGTCTCGAGTTCTGGTGCCAGTGGTTCTTGGGCTGCTCCTGGACAAGCTGGCAGTGTGCATGCACCCAGAGGGCTTTGGAAGACAGGTCTGAGAGACCAGCAGGTGACCGCTCTGTGGAGCCCAGGTCTCTGCCCCGTGCAGGCGCATCACAAGTCAGAATGGGTTTGGGAGTTGAGGAACACATCTGCCCCAGCCAATGGTTACAAGGCAGAGGTCCGTCAGATAGGTCTCCACCCTCCATCCTTTTTTCCCACTCTATTTTGACACCCTCTGTCCCCTCCTCCGACCCCTCCTACCCCCCACCCCGCCCCAAGGACTTTGCTTCTGTGGCTGGGTGTGCTAATTCATTGTGGTCACACAGAACTCAGACGGCACTCACGATTGTGGGAGTTTCTAGGGACGTTAACAGCTAACAGTTCAGTGAAGATGCTCAGGATGCAGTTGTTCAGTAAGGACAGTTTCTTCTCTGAGCGCCCGCAGGCAGGCCTCTCGTGGGCCTGGCTCCTGTCCTGCTTGGGCAATGTCACAAAGCTCTTTGGGGGCTGCTGGCAAATGCCCACCTGCGACTCTCTCAGAAGTCTCAGCTGGAGGCGCTCAGCTCCAGCTCCATGGGTCAGCAAACCCAGTGCCCCCAATTGATTTCTCGGAGGCAGCGCCCCCCCCCCCCCAGCACTCAGCTTTACTTGCTTTGTGGGCCGAGCGGTGCCCTGCTGGGCTCTGTCTCATGCTCTGGCCACTGCTGCAGCACCTGTGCATCTCCTCTGGCGTCCCAGTGTCTCCTGGGCCGAGGACTCTCACCTCTGGCTCTTCACTTTTGCTGGTATGACGAGGAGAGGGGGCTCCTTTGAATACCCAGCAAGTCGGCAATCCCAGTGAACCCTGCTATCAGTCACTCATAGCTGAGTCTATGATGATCCCATCAATAGCCTCTCGCCCCGCCTCCTTTCACAGGCTCATCAGGAAACGAAGGTGGCTAGGTGACAGTAACAAAGGCTGTGATTCGAAGGCCCGTGTTCAGTCCTTCACTGCCTTGCAGGTTTGGGTTGGTGTCCTCAGCAAGCCCCCCACGGTGACGGAGGCAGGCACTCCTGGTCTCCCCTGGGAGACACCTACAGCTCTGGCGCTCTGACTCCAGCACAGACTGCATGCTCTTCCAGAGCAAACCTGCTGCCGGGCGTCGCTCCCACTCCCTGTGAGCCGCCGACTGGCCCAGGCGCAGTGTTCCCGGGAGCAGACGGTGCATCTTTCTCTCACAGGGAGGCTGGTGGGTCTGCGCCACCTTTCTGTTTGCAGCGAGTGCTTAGCCAGGGCCTTCCGTGTGCTCCTCGGACACAGAAGTAGTACTACGTTCTGGGTTTAACTTGGGAGTGTTAGGCATGTGGAGGAGGCAGTATTTGAAGCAGGTCTTGACTGTCGAGTGGGTTTTCAGGGGCTTGGGGGGTGACAGGAGGCTTGGGAATGCTCAGGAGAGGCAATGAGGCAGCCATTCGTTCAGGCTTCAGAGTGTGTGCCGAGCGCCTGCTCTGTGCCGGGAATGGTGCACCCGGCAGGCTTGTGGTGCTTATGGGCCAGGGTGGGAGACCGAGAGCAGACCGAGAAAGGTCGTGAGAGGCACGGAGACGCCCCTAACAGCCAAAGTGCGGGGCCGGCGAGGCCTATGGAGGAGGCCCGCTGAGATCTGCTTCCCGGAGACCATGAAAGGCCACCTCTGAGCGGGGGCCTGCGCGATGGGACTGGGGGCAGAACAGCATGCGCTAGGGCTCTGCCATCCAAGTGAGCTGGGCGTGCGTGCGTGCGTGTGTCGGGGGTGGGGTGGGGGCATGCAGAGCAGCCCTGAGGTTCTGTGGAGAAACAAGTGGGGTAAGCCATGAGGCTGAAAAGATTGGGTGTCGCTACATTCTGAAGGCCCTTGTGAGCCCGGGCCTTCCTTTCTAAGCAGTCCGCAGATTGAGCTAGGACTTGTTTTGGAAAAGGAAGTCTGGCTGCAGGGGCACTAGTGACGGGGAAAGGAGAGGAGAACAGGGAGCTGAGTCCGGAGCGGTTAGGACGCAGGCCTGGACCCGAGCCCCGGCGGTGGGCACGGGGAGAGTGAGCGGCTTGATAACATGTACAAGGCGCCTCCTCAGGACTTTGCTCCCGACGAGCCTGGAGAGCTCCAAAGGAACGGAAGGACACACGCACTCGTCGATAGAAGGCACGTCGGGGGTTGGTTCAAAGGAGAAGTACTGGGTTCCACTGGGACATCAGGGGAGCCCACAGGACAGGTGAGACTCCGGTGTCACAACACAGGTTGAGCAGGTGTGGCACGCTTTCATAATGCACGAGCTTGCCCGTTTCCGTCCCCACCATCACCAGTAGACCAGGAGAAAGGGACGCGAATTAGGCCCTGGGAGACACGGGGTTGAGTGGATAGATCCTCAGAGAGACCGAGGAGTGGCGGTTAGAGGGTGAGGCCTGTACGCAGAAGGGACCAGTGTGGCAGCGGCTGCAAGATGCCAGGCCCCAGTCCACCCAGGGCCGCGGACGAGTGAGAGCAGGCTTCCGGCCATGTGTGCTCGGGAATTTGCAGCAGAGGAAATGGAAGGATTTGGCAGTGGCGGGAAGGAGAGAGTACCTCGGGGGCAGAGCGCACTGAGAGAAGGGCATTTCCTTTACGTGCAGGCTTCTTGGACTCATTTGGAGATGGAGGTGGGGCTTCGATGGCGAGAGGAATAGAGATGTAGAAACAGATACACTGATGTAGACGGGCCTAAAAAGGGAGGTGGACAGAGGCGAGTGGAGGTGTCTCTAGAAGCAGGGAGTGTGGGGGGGGGACGCCAGCAGGGAGAGAGCTTAGGATGAATACAGTCGTTAGAGATGAAAAAGGAGAAGTTTAGGAGTTTATGCCTGATGACCTTGCTGTTCTCAGTTCACATGAAGCTGGTGGGTCCCACACTGAGAGGGTGCACGGTGACCTGGGGTGAGTGTAGGGGCGAGGGAACAGACTGAGGGTTCAGGACAAGGTGGACAACCCAGCAGCTCCCTTAGAGCGCACCTGGAACCCAGGAGTCACGAGCCCTGGCCAAGTTCATGTTGCCTGAGACGGGCTGTGTGATCTGGGGAAGTCAAAGGGTCGACTTCTCCAGGCCTCGGTGCCCTTTTCTGTCAGAATGAGATTAGGCACGTGTTTTCAAACGGTGCTTCCTGGAGGGGAAATATTGAAAATAAAAACGTTTGGAAACTACTCAGCTACATTCTCAGCTCCTTTCCAGGACTAACGTTCCCCTCAGTGATTGGAGAACAGTTACCTCTTCCTGCACGCTGGCTCTCCCTGTCAGCGAGCCAACTGGTCTTCCCAGTGGTTTTTAGACCCAGCCCGGGGTCAGCCTGTGGCTCTGTGAAGTATCACAGCATCCACTGAGGGACCAAGGAAAGGTCTCTAAGGCCAGCGCTTTGGGGTCCCAAGGCCCCAGCCCCCTAGTTGTATGTTTTCTGTACCTTACTGGGGATGCACGTAGTTTTTGTGTTTTCTATGTAATCTCTCATTGCAAACCACTGGTTTTCGTTCCTTCGTCTTGAACCGTGTGCTGCACAGAAGCAGCAGTAGATCAATGTGCCCAGTACCTTAGGGAGACTCGAGAGTTAACATTCTGGGCTCTTCTTAATTAGGTTCATAGAAATGGGAAACTTCGCACTTGCTCTTTTGATTGGCAACAAGCCAGTGCTGGAAATCTCAGCTTGAAAGCAAGGATCCCTTTGCGAGCAGCCTTGGTGCTTTCGTGTCAGGGACTGAGACGTGAAATGGGACACCCGGCAATGTTTGGAGGGATCTGAAATGTGCCCTTTTTAGATTGCTTTGTTGCAAGCGAATGTGTTGACCACATTCATTTTTTATTTGAAAAACCCTTGATTATGGAGGTAAAGATGACTGCCTCGACTGGGGGAAGCGTGGATTACAGTGAACAAGAACGTCATGGCCGCTCTTGTTGAGAGGCATTTGACAGTGCACTTGTACTGTTTCAAAATCAGACGGTGTGCCAAGAGACTGCTCTGAAGAGCACATGGCTTCAACTCTCCAAACAAATGTATCCCACCTGGACCCCCCCCCCCCCCCCCGCCATCCCTTCAGCCCTCTCCAGTACACACATAGAAGCAGGCCATGAAGGATGTCCAGGTAGCTCTGGACACATCCCTCCTCCTAACCCTGGGATCCGAGAGTAGAAAGCATCCAGTGATTGCCTGTGTGAGGCTTGTAAACAAAGTTTGTGTTGGGCCCTAATCTTCACTGATGTAATTTTGGCCGAAGTGTCAGCAGGCCGATCAGCTGAAGTAACCAGAAATCTAGCTTGAAGGAAAACAGATCTGCTAGGAGTTACAGCCGACGTGGAAACCACCAGTGTCTCTCTTGCTTCTCCTGTCCTCCTTGCTCCAGCTACATCACATCTCCTGGTTTCCAACCCAGCCTGCCACGCAGAAGCCCAGGGGCTCGTCAGCGATGTCCCCAGGGGCTTTCCCTGCCTCCCCGCGAAGGGTTCGTCTCCCACACCCTGTCCCCGCCCGCAGTGCATCCAAGCAGACTCCGTAGTCCCCCACTCATTGGCTCTGGGCTCTGGCCACACAAGTTCCTTTGTAGGATTTATCTATTTCCTGCCCTGGAGCCCTTTGCACACCAAAAATACTAGTTGTCATAGCAAACTTCATACTTTTTTCCCCTCACTGGTGTGGTTTTTTTTGTTGTTTTTTTGGTAAGTGTGTTCTTAAGGGCCTCCGAGGCAGAAAACTTTTCCACATGGATTCAGAGTTCTCATGAAGACTCACTACTTCTCCTTTCCAATCCCACAAGAAGTTAAAAAGTTCAAGCTATAAGGTGTAAACATAGGAAACCTGATTTTCTCTTCCTATTCTCTCCCCCAGCCCCAAACCTTGACCCTCACCCCATGCTAAGGAGAAAATAAATAGGAATCTCCATCTCGGATTGTTTTGATAGGAAAAAGTACCACATGTACACACACACACCAAAGGACAACTCAAGTGCTCTTTAGAAGGACATCTATTCCGCTACTGTCTGGTGGGCGTCCTCTTTCTTAGCCACCCTAAGAGAATGACCCCCAGAAGCCAGGGTGAGGTAGGCAGGTACACTCGTGGTTGGCTTACCCTTCTGTCGTATAATGGCATGTTGTTTTGGATTTCTATAGCAAAGTGCAGGCCCGGATAGCATTCTCTGCCTACCTCCAGCACGTTCAAGTCCGCCTGATGAAAGACAGCGGAGGCCAGACGTTCAGTGCCAGTTGGGCTGCCAAAGAGGACGAACAGATGGTGAGGCTCAGCTTGTTGAACTTCTTACTCTCCCTTGTCCTCCTCTCTCTCGTGCTCTCTCTCTCTCTCTCTCTCTCTCTCTCTCTCTCTCTCTCTCTCTCTCTCGCTCTCGCTCTCGCTCTCGCTCTCGCTCTCGCTCTCTTCCTGTTAAGGTAAGAGTAAGAGAGCATTAAGAATTATTGCATAGTTCTGCTTGTTGGTTTCCCTTATTTTAATGTGATGCAAATCTTTGATCTGAAACCCTCTTTGCCACCTGCAGTGAAGGCATCAGTTAATCTCATTCTGAAAATGGAAGCCAGTCTCTGTAAAAGGACCACCCTCCCACAAAATAACAATTCGCAGGGCCCTTCGGTCAGGCCTGCTCCCATTGTGTCAACTCCCAGGAGGAGGCATTGGTGTCCCCACTTGACATAGGAGGGAAGGAAGGCCCCGAGGGGAGAGGGAGGTGCCTGTTGTTTCGCAGCGTGAATGTGGTGAGACTGGAGATTGCCTCCAGATGTTACTGTAAATCCCATGGCCGTTTATTGTTTTCCTGCACCATGGGCATTGATTTTCAGTCCAGAGGGCTTGGAAGTCCTCAGCTTAGCTTTAGGCTCTCTCAGAAAACACCATCCTGCAACCTGACCCCCCCTTTTTCTTCTCCCTTCCTTTACTAGATGTAGCTCTATAAAATCCTTAGATCCCTGGAATCAAACTTGCCCCCCTGTTTCAGACTGCTGCAGGAGCACGGTTTCCAGTATCTTGGTCACTCGAACCTGCCTGGGATAGACGGATCTAGCAAGAGTTTTCCTTTTGGATCAGACTGACTGGGAGCATTAGGCTCTGTGCTGAGGTTGGAGTTTATTAAAGACGCAGCCCTTCCTTGGACTCCGTGACAACAGGGTTGTCACTTAGGGGAGGAGCGACCTTCTAGTCTGAGAAAACTACAGTCTTTCTCTTGAGTCGGCCCTGGCTCTAGCATCCTTCTTCAGTTCTCCACATGCAAAAGGCATGTCTCTCCGCCAGGCCTATTGACAAAAGCAGCTCACAAATTTAAAGAAGCCAATTCAGCGCAGAGATAAAGCCATGCATGTTGTGAATAATCCTTGAACCATCAGTGGAAAATGTTAGCTCTGCTCTTTCCAAGCGGAAAATTGAAACTGCCTTTTCTAGAGTCAGTTTGTCTGCCCCACGTAAGAAAAAAATCCCAACAATAATGTTTTAATATACCAACTTACACCAGCTTCTAGTACAGACAGCCGAGCAAAACTGTGAAATCCAATCTTCTGCTGATGTGGCTGCTCCTTTCGGCTGGAGTCAATTGGCACCAAAGGACAATGTGCCAGATTCCGAGAAGTCAAAAATAGCTCCAGAGAGAAGCTACTGCAAATGCTGACTAGGAATTCCCATGGGATTTCGCGAGGGCTTTCCACTCATCCAGGAATAGGGAAGATAATCACTGCAGAACTTACTAACAGTTGTACGCGTTTTGGAAAACAGGTCTAGAGAGCAAACCTTATCCCTTTCCATGATAATTATGTCCATGGCCTTGCTTATGAGGAGAATGCACTCAAGCTCAGTGTCACTGAGTCGAACCCCACGCACAGTGACCCTCTGTGATAGAGCAGAACTGCCCCTGCGGGGTCAGAGTCTAACTTTGAATGGGTGTAGGAAACCTCATCCTCCCTCAAACAGCTGGTGGTTTTGAAATGCTGGCTTTGCAGTTAATAGCTCAATGCTTGACCCATGACGCCACCCAGGCTTCTGAGGCAGGTAGGTGTGACATTACTCTCTCTGGTCCGGGTTACGGTTAGGTTCATCGACAGAAGGTTCCAAAGGCCATCCTCTTTAGACCGTCTTTAATATGCTTAAGACAGCTGTCTTGGTTTTGCAAAAGACCCTTTTTGCCTTGCAAACCCTTTCTGTGAAGCATGTGCAATGCTGAGTGGCCTGCACAGATTTCCAAATCCTGTCCCTTGCTTCACATGAGAGAGCGTTTCTGCCCCTTGCTGACCTTCCATAGTGTCTTCCTTGCCAGCCCCCACCTCTGTTTGCATCTTAGCCTTTTGTGTCCCCCTGGCCACTGGACTTTTCAAAGTAGTAGTGTCCATACACCGCCTGTTGTCTGCATTACTCATGCGTTAATTTTCGTGTAAGTAGTTTTGTTGGACTATACTACATGTCATAACAAGTGACTAGTTCGCCCATAGTAAGCTGATTATGCAGTTACCCCCGCAGTCAGTTCCAGGACATTTTCCTGCCCTGCTGTGCCCCTAGGCAACTATCAATCCAGTTACCATCTCCACGGATCTACCTCGCCTGGATTTCAAGCACAGGATATTGTGCACATCACAAACAGGAAGCAAGCAGAGAGACAGGAAATAAAAACAACAACAATGACTAGACAAAACAAAAACCTCTCATTGGAAACCATGACACTGTTTCCTCCCAGATCTCCCTCTCACTCCCCTTCCTTCTCCTGTTTCCTATCCCTGAGTATGACTATTTCCGTGTACGTTAGTATCTTTTCCTATCCTCTCGCCTTGGATTTTACCTGTTCCCACGGTTGCCATTTCCATTTTCTATCCTTAAAGGCAACCTTCCTTAAATAGCTTTCTTTTCTCACCGTGTCAGAGGCGATACCAGCTCTTTGAATTATTATACTGTATTTGTATGCGTATTATGATACGTTATACGACTCCCTTTTTAATGCATTGTTGCTTGCATACACATTTGCTTTTGCTTTTTTCCCCCTTGGTTGCTAAGCGCATTGTTAGAATTTTCCCCTCTGTGTCTTTGTTACGATGCAACACGTTTGAAACCATTTCTTACATAACTTTCTGCTGCTGTGTAATCCCGGCTCCCCAATGCCCCACCTGGGCCCTACCATGGCTCTTGCATTTACAGGAGCTGGTGGTTCGTTTCCTAAAGCGAGCGTCGAGCAACCTCCAGCATTCCCTGAGGATGGTGCTGCCCAGTCGACGGCTGGCACTCCTGGAGCGCAGGCGAATCCTGGCCCATCAACTGGGTGACTTTATCATTGTGTATAACAAGGTAAGGGACTGACTCGTTAGCCTTGGGCTTTGGCTGGTGACTTACACGCTGTCAGAAAAGCTCACCGACTCCTTGTGACCCTAGCGGGCAGAGTAAAACTGCCCCTTTGAGTTTCCAAGACAGTAAACCTTGAGGGAGCAGTCAGCTTAACCCTTCTCCTTCAGACTGGCTGGTGGGTTTGAATTGCTGACCTGTGGTTAGCAGTCTAGTGGCTTCAAACCCACAGTACCATCAGGACACATCAGACATTCGGAAGCTACTTTAAAAAGTTTTCTTTCTGTTGGCTAGTAAAGGTAGTAGAAACGTGATAAAAATCTTCATTCACCAGACAGCTTTTACTTGGAGAACTCAAAACGTCACCTGAAACAGTGAGTGGTAGGAGGGAATGTACCAAATTGATGGACAGCAGAGTCTATGGAGGACTGAACTGTCTTTACCCGCTCTCCTCAGGACCACTTACCTCGGGGGGACGGAGCCAGGTGGTGAAGGGTCACATGTATTGGGTATCCGTTTTATCTTGTTGTTCTTTTTCTCTTTGGGGATCGGGGAATGGGTAGGAAACCGAACAAATGGCGGAAAAGAAATTGAAGAAAAAACTGGAGGAGGAAGAGGAAGACGGCGTGAATACAGAAAACTTTCAGGAGTTCATCAGACAAGCAAGGTAGGCAGCCATTCTTGGCTAATGAGTACCAGCGTGGTCCGTCTTTCATCCGGCCCTCGTTGACTCCCCAGTGTCCCTACTTTCTGACACTTGACTCTCAGGAGGAGAGAAGGGCTCAGGGGCTTGGGCTTCTCCTGATTTCGGCCAGCTGTTGCCATGACTTCAGGGATCTAAACCCTGCCGCCGCTGGGTATCTGGGCTGTATTTCTAAACCGTCTTCAGCATGGGCACCACTTAGAGGACAGAAAGAGCTTTCCAGGAAGATGAGGTTAGAGACCTCGGCTGCTTGCTGGTTCTGACCTATTGGGGGAGTGGCAGTGACCAGATCTTGGCTCCATTGAGTGGGCTGAGAAACTGGTACTACCTTGGGGCTTGTGAGGGTTACACCTAATTTATATCGAACAGAACACATCTTCATGCTTTATGAGTTGAAAATCTCAGCAGTCAGCTCTCTATCTCGACACACTGTAGCCAGGCCGTGTTGCCCGTTTGCAGTGTGTTTTCAAAAGAAGAGAGAGCTAAGGCATTCACTCTTCAAGTTTGTAAGACGCACACCAGAAGATCTTTTTCCAAAACCAAGAGTTTGGCACCGCTTCTAAAAGGAAGAACACAAGCCCATGTGACCCTGTTAACAGCGTCAGCCATCAGAGTCACAGTGGGAGCAAGTCTGTTGATTTCTGAAGCGAATTCAGATGGTGCAGTGCATCAGAGACCAGCGACCCTTGTTCAGTCCTCAGGTGGACTTACTCTGGCCTCGGTGCTGCACATGCTGAAACCACCGCCATCGTGTGATGTTGCTTTGTTGATTTCTTGTTTCCTTAGTGGTAGGATGGCTAAAACAGGCATGGAAACAAAGCGAGAAACCACCCCCCACATCACTGTTAGGAACTTGCAAAAGGAAAAAGACTGCTTGGAAAGTGACTACCTCTAAAGCTAAAAAGTTAATTTCTGGTTCTTCCCAGGGATCTTCAAAATCCCTAAAATATAACCAGGAAAAATGAAAACTTTTAAAAAGACGATGTGCAATCCGCTGTTCAGGACGAACTGGATACTGAAAATTAATGCTATGTAGCCAAGGGTGTTGACTTGGAGATACAGCATTCAGGGCCCTATTTGCTGCCGATTGTGGGTCCCTTGTTGATGGATGGGGAGCACGAGAGGGCCTCAGTTCTTCCTGTATGAAGCATGGAGTATACACCCGGATACCTTTTTTAAAAAAATCATTTTATTAGGGGCTCATACAACTCTTACCACAATCCATCCATACATCAGTTGTGTAAAGCACATCTGTACATTCATTGTCCTCATCATTCTCAAAAAATTTGCTCTCCACTTAAGCCGCTGGCATCAGATCCTCATTTTTCTCCTCCCTCTCACCTTTTTTTTAAAAGATCATTTTAGTGGGGGCTCTTACAACTCTTACTACAATCCATCCATCATTTGTATCTGGCATATTTGTTTGTACATTTGTTGCCGTCATTCTTCTCTAGACGTTTACTTTCTATTGAGCCCTTGGGGTCAGCTCCTCATTTCCGCCATACACACACGGTTAGCTTTGTGGGGCTGGTGAATTCAGCCCCCTGCAGAAAGGTAAAACCTTGAGGAGGAGGGAATGGACCCCTCAACAGGTCCAGCTGCATGTATTGTGACCAACCTTAACTTCGGCCTCTGAGGGCCCAGTGAAACCCAGGGGCAGATAGGCCGCTGCCAGCTTGCAGCCTTCGATCTTGGGAAGTTACTCGAGGCACTTCCCCTGTGGCACTTAGCTTCTCCCAGGACCTTGGGGGTCATTCTGAGACTCTTGGAGGCAGCTAGCTGATGAGGGTTTCCCTCCAGTGCTTTCTGAAGATGTGCTCCTGCCCTTTGGGCCCTCTTACTCGTTCTAATCCGGAGTGCTTCACTGATTGGAGGGCCACCTATCTCGAACATAGCCAAGTGTGACCGGCGGGGTAGGGTGGATGGGAACGACCACTGAGAGGCCACAGATGTTGCAGAATCCAAGCATAAAATGTTGACTGGAAGAATTCCACAGACCTTCCTCTGTTCGCTTCTACTTTACATGTTGTGGATGTTCATAAAGAGCCAATGTTTTAATAACTTGAAATGACCTTCGAGTTCATCTCATTCCGTCTCCATTGTACAGAGAGATCCTTAGGGAACTGCTCCAAGGCTCCCAGGTGGCCACCTGCTTCTAGTGGATGGAGGCCATTAAAGTGGAAGGTGGCCTCGAGAGTGGTTGGGGGGGAGAGTGGGCAAACTGCAGGAGTTCCGGATAGGAACTCTCTCTGGCTACCTCTGGCCTCCATCAATATTCTTTCAAGATATAAAAACCCTTTTTACTCAAGGGCCCTACAGAACCAGGCTCTGGGTTAGGTTTGGCCCACAGGCTGCCATTGGCTACTGCTGATCTAACCAGGACTGGCCACTGGGACTTCCGGTGGGCCGCTGCTGAGCTTGTGAAATGTGGTTCATGTCGCTTGGATTCATTTTTGTTTCAGCAGCCACATTGGACTAGTGACTGCCCTAGTTGGGAGGGTGGGTCAGGAAAGCAGACTGGGACAAAGAAAGCCTGGCCATGTTGGAAGCCTCTTCAACGCCTGTCACTGACGTTCCATTCTAACCACGCGCGGGGGCCTCTGCTGGTGTCATTCCATTTCTGTAGTAAAATCTCATCTCGGTGGAAAGATGTATCCCATTTTTCTCCCCATTTCAGTGAGGCTGAATTGGAAGAAGTGTTGACGTTTTATACCCAGAAAAACAAGTCTGCAAGCGTGTTCCTGGGTACGCACTCCAAAAGCGCTAAGGCCGGCAGCAGTCACTCTGACAGCGGGGCGAAGGGCGGTGAGTATGCGTGCTAAGTCATAAAAAATAAGACTAAATGGGAAAACGGGATCTGCAACGACCCTGTGCAGCTAGGCACTAGTCATGAGCCCTTGTGGCATAGTGGTTATGTGTGGGGCTGCTAGCCTCATGGTCAGCAGTTCAGAAACATCAACTACTCCATGGGAGAAAGATGAGGCTTTCTACTCCTGTAAAGAGTTACAGTCTTGGAAACCCAGGGACACTTGTGTCCTGTCTGCTAGGGTCACTGTGGGTCGAGATTAACTTTCTGTTTGAGGCACAACTCAATTGCAAGTTGGTGAGACCAGGCAGTACATAGAGGAGGGTGGTTAACATTTCTGCCTGAAAAGCTCTATACCCCACCCCATCCCCGCAATGATAAGTAACCCAAACTCACTGCCATGGAATCAGTGCCGACTCATCGCGCCTCTATAGGACAGGCTAGAACTGTCCCTGTGAGTGTCCGGGACTGTAACTCATCGCAGGATTAGAACTACTAATCTGATGGTTAGTAACCCAATGCAAAACCACTAGGACACTAGGGATCCTTGATGATTAACAGCAGAGAGTCTTCAAGAGGGCTAATAATAATAATAATTAACATTGACTAAACACTTGTCTCTCGTTCTACTGGACAGGATCAGACATTTTACTTCTAGAAACCACACAGAGTAGGGTCCGGCATGAGTCTTCTGTAGATGAGAACACAGAAGCTGAGAGAGGCTGAGTTACATACCCATAGTTGCCTTCCCACGTTTCGTCAGGAACGTGCACCCTAATCTGCCTGACTCAGAAGGAGCCTGTGTTCCCATTCGCTGCTCATCTGCCTCGCTGACCTGACGAGTTCTCGCTGTGTCCAGTTTGTCATCGCCCTGGCTCAGCACCAGTGGCATTTTGGGCAGAATAACTCTTTATGTGTGGGCCAGCTCTGCACCTTGGCTACCCAGGCCCCAAGTGACCCTGACTCTAGTTAGTCATTGTGATAACTCAGCATGCTCCCCCGTTTCCACATGTTCTCACTGATGGGGGACTCCATCACGGAGAATGTGGGACTAGAATAGCAACCAGACCACCTCGCTCAGAGGTTCCCAAACCTGCTTGGCGGCTACCCGCCTTTCAGGGAAAGAATAGAAAAATGACTCAGCGTCCCCGGCCATGAAAAACACCTGTACCGTAGACCCTGATCCAGGATGCAGTGCAGGTAGCTGCACTTGCAGGCCTCCCGGGTCGTTCCAGCCACACCTTGTTGTCAAACACTGGTCCAGCGTATGTCGTCATGAGCAGAAAACAGCAGTGGCATTCACTTAGAAACGAGGCTCTGCTTGGAGAGTGTCATGTAAGACCTAAAGGGGAGCCTAAGGCCCCTGTAGTCAGCGTACGGATTTTGCCAATGTGCTGAGACCAGACTCAGCGATGGGAACCTCTTCCCTGTTCTCAAGACTGTGGTAGTCCAGTGGGGAAGCAGTTGAGAGACTGATCACGTAAAATTTGTTAATGTTAAAAAAAACACATTAGTTCACCAGTGAGATCCTTAAAGCATACGCAACTCTCTGTGATTGGATGACTGTCTCACTAGACGAGCTTCCTGATACGGTCCTGCCTTTTCTGAGGCCTGAGCTACTTCAGGCATCTGTGCATTCATGCGCTCAATCACTTATTCCTTCTACACACCTTTGCTAGAGTCGCTGGGAATACAGAGACCAGGCATATTGCCCGGCCTGGGACAGTGGGAAGGGGGTTTGTGGAAGCACTGAAAAGCACCTGCAACAGTGTGGGGGTCCTCACCTGGGGAGGCGGGGACCTAGCTGGGCATGCCGATGGAAACATATGCCCTGAAGTAACGAGCAGCCCTTGCCGTGTGGAATGGCGAGGACGGGTCATTTGAAGTTCTGGGGTTCCTGAGTGAAAGACTTCCCTCTTGATTTCTCAAGAGCAGCTGGCGGGATAGTGGAAAGGCCTTGGCCAAGGAAGCCACACCACGGCGTTTATCATCGGGGCTCCTTTCAGTCAGGAGCAGCCCAGTGCGGCAGGTTTGCAGTCGGTGCTGGGGATGGACGGAAGAGAAGCTCTTTGCAATTGCTGTAAAATGACCCTCGACAGGGTCTTCTAGAAAGTCAGTCCTTGAGGGAGACTTGGAAAGCTTTTCTCTGAATTTGGGATGCACTTGGCTGTTCAAAACAAAACACAACTCCCGGTGTCATGGGATAGAACTCGGAGGAATTGCACCTGTGATTCTGTTACGTAACACATCCAACCTAACTCAAGTACTACAAAAACAGCGCTGTTGTCACATCGAGCTGTCATGTCAGCACCGATTGGGGTTGTTTCTTTCACTCTGGGTACTGTCCTCCTTACATCGTCTGGGGTTTTGACTCCAGGATGTATGAAAAATCGTGGTTCCCCTACTCTGACTTCCTGGCACAAACGTCTGGCTCCACCGACTTATTTTCCCGGCATGCCGTAGCTTGTTGGCAGTCCACCGAGGACTGCCCTGGGTTGAAATACCCAGTTACCTGGGGCGGGGGCTGGTACTCATTGAGCATCATGAGTGTGGTTGCCCCGCCAACAAGGCTGGCCTGTGGCCCTCTAGGGAAGGGTGGTGGGAGGGGCAGCAGTCCCCGCAGTGGCTAGTCATTGTTACGTATTTTGGAACCACGATGATGTGTAGCACAGTACCCTTGCCATTGCTTAGTAGAAGACTCTAAGCTTAGTACTTCTTTCAGATCACCCTGAGACGATGGAAGAAGTGAGAACAAAGCAGCCTAAACAGCAGCATGCAGCAGAACTTCACTCGGATAAAGTGTCCCGTGAGTGACTTTCCACTTCTGTGGGTTGCTGCCCTCTGATAAGCCCTCAAGCTTTTTTTTTTTTAATTAAAAGATCATTTTATTGGGGGCTCTTAAAAACAATACTTACATCGTTTGTATCAAACATATTTGTCCATATGTTGTCATTTTCTAAACATTTACTTTTTTATTTGATATCAGCTCCTCCTTTTCCCCTACCTTTCCATCCCCTCCCACCCTTGTGACTCCTTGATAAACTATAAATTGTTAAGATTTTCATATCTTACACTGCCCACTGTCTCCCTGCCCCCACGGTTTCTGTTGTTCATTAGAGGATGCTAAAGCCTAAGACGTGAGAAGAGGTCCCTCGCCTTTATTTCTCTTCCCCCAGAATTTCTTCTCATCTCATGACAGCTGTGGGTTCTGCCAGAGAAGTCCTCCTTTCCTGGTGGCTAGCAATCCCAAGCCCTTTCCTTTTCCCCAGAAAATCAAAAACAAGAGGGAAGAGGGGTTGGCTCTTGGCCAGAAACGATGCCCTGCCATTTGTCAGACCAGTGCCCCTTGTGTTTCGTGGCGGTCCTCCCAGCGCTAACTTTTGGCAGGGACCAAGAATGCGCTATTTCTGCTGCAAAGTCCATGAACTTGCGGGTGAATACTGTGTGGCGCGTTCATTGCTTATGGCTTCTGGTTCATGCTGAGCTTGCTGTGACGCTTTTGAAAGGGTGCATATAAAGGCGTGATATAACCTAAAACGCCCTCTTGTCGTGTTCTGTTTCTCTTTTAATAGGATTTGCTGCTTCACTGGAGAAAGAGGCCAAGTTACTCTATTCCAGTCCTTCCTCTGCTGCCTTCTCTGGTCCCACTGCGATGCTTCTGCAGAAAATCCCCAACACGCACTTCTCAGCTGTCGTTGCCTCCTCAGACCTCCCACCAGGACCTGGCCATGCTTCCTCCTTGGCTCAGATCCCTCCTGCGATCCCCAGCATGCCTCACCAGTCAGCAGTTCTACTGAGCGCGGTCCATGACAGTGCCCCCCTGAGCCTGCACCCTGGGACCCAGACTGTACCAAGCCCCACTGGCCTGCCGCGCTGTCGATCAGGCAGTTACACCATAGGGCCCTTTTCCTCTTTCCAAAGTGCTGCACACATCTACAGCCAGAAGCTGTCCCGGCCCTCTTCAGCAAAGGCAGGTGAGTCAGACTGGAAAGGCAGACCCAGCAACAACGAAAACTGCCCTTTCCGTTTGAAGGGCAAAGGGACACACAGTGACCTGTTGTGACGTGACTAAGGCAGAGCCTGGCGCTGGGTCCTGTCGCATTGACTTGTTGATGTACAATAAGCAGAACTTCTGCTGGGTGCTGGGGGTCAAGGACTGACAGCCTCGTCAGAAGGTTTTCCACCGCAGAGAACCAGACTTACATGTGTGCTGTCTGCCTTCATTTTGTGCCTTGGGTATTCTGCTAACAGACAAATTAGTCTTTTTTTTTAGATTTTTCAGTGTACTTAGGGTCAGGTATGACCTGTGTAAATAGTGAAAGATTTCTAAAAGCGACTTATCTCATGGTAAATGCAGTACGTATGTATGATTAGCCAAGCATCCCTTAGTTTTTAATGCAAATTTATTGAGACAGAATTCACATGCCATTAAATTCACCCTTTCAAAGCATATAATCTGGTGGCTTTTTGTGGGGATGCTCATAGACTTGTACAACCAACACTGTTATCTAATTTTAGAACGTTGTACCCATTAGCACTCACTGCCCTCCTCTCGGCCCCCGGCAGCTGTGCACCTGCTTTCTGTGCCTGGACGTTCGTTCCCTGTAAGTGGAAGCATCTGATCGCAGCCCTTGTTCACAGCTTCTTCAGCTGTGCGTCATGGGCACTGTTCATCCTCCTGATCAGCACGGCACGCTCTGTGTTGAGATGCCATCTTCCCTTGTATGCAGGTGCCACTGTATTGTTTGTCCACTCACCACGTGATTTGGTTTGTTTTCCCTTTTCTATTATTGTGAATCCTGCACATTCATTCACTGGTTTTCCCTCGTCATGGTCGTAATGCTCTTGGGTGTGTACCTGGGACCGAAACAGGTGATCTCATTGTACATGAAGTAGATGCATATGATAGTTGAGTGGTGCTTCCCTTTGAGTGGCTTCCACCGTGTCCCCCTTAGTGGCTGCGCCTTTGTGCCTTCCCGTCAGCCGTGGGGGAGGCTGCCAGCTCCGTGGCAGTGCTTGCTTCTGCCTGCCTCTTAACCCAGCATCCTGCCATGCGCGAAGTAGTCCACATTGTGGCTTTGATTTGCGTTTACCTAATGACCCCTGACTCCAAACAGCCTCTTGTGTGTTTATTAGCCATTTGTATACCTTCGTGGAAGGAATGCCTCTTCGAATCCCGTGCCCCTCGTTAAATTGGGTTAATGTCTTTATTCCGGCCAAGTTGCTAGAGTTCTCTATGTATTCTTTGGATTGTCATTTCACTACTTTGAAGTTCAAAGTTTTACTTCTCATAAATCCCAATTGACTGAATTGTGTCTGTGCGCACGCAGGAGCTGTGGGGAGCGCTCTGGGGTTCTGAGGAGCCCTGTGTAGCCAGTGCTCACCAAGGTTTGCTTTCTCCTGATAGTTGTTTAGTTTAGGCTCGGACATGTAGGTCTTTTATACGTTTTGAGTTACACGTTGTGTGAGGGGTGAAATCGGAATCCAGCGTCATCCTTTTGCATGTGGTAGCAAGTTGTTCTGACACCATTGTTGCTAAAAAGATGCTTTCCTCCTCCGTTGTCTGGGCACTCCGCTGAGAACGAGTATAACTCTGTCTTGTTATGGCATAGGATTGAGTCTTGAAGTCTTGAAGTCACGATGAATCTTCCAACTTCATTCTTTCCTAAGATTGTTGAGTCTGTGCTGGTTTCCTTGCATTTCCGGATGATTTTACAGGTCAGCTTCTGCCAAAAGCAGCTAAGGTTTTTATAGGGATTGCATTGAACCTGCAGCTCAGTACTTTGGTACAAGTTAAGTTTTAGGAACCCTCCAGGAGCATTCCTGTGAAGGGTGAGTTACGGCTGAGCCATGCGTTGTAAGTAGCCAATCTGTATTTGTTTCTCAGTATCTATTTCAAATGAAATGGATGTCGTAAAGTGCAGCTTGAATCAGATGATCCTTTTTCCTGTGATTTTATTTTCCAAAACTAGTGATAATAACAAATAATGTTCTGGCTTGAGGTTGAGGGAATTTTTTTCCTGTGTGGGAACTGTAGTTATATTAATGTCGTATAATATTACATTAATATTAATGTCTCCAGCAATCGGTTTCATTACCAAAGCTCTTTTAGAAAACCTCCCATTTTCATACCTTTCTTCAGCAAGAAACCGGAAGGAGGAAAGTGAGTCCATTCACAAACATTTCATGATTTCTGCTGCAATTTCTCCTTTGACCCTGGATTTCTTGGAGGTATAACAGTTAATCTCCGGGAGTTGGGGGAATTTCTCCTGTGCCTGTAATTGGCTTCCAGGTTGTTTCCACAGTGGTCCAAGAGCATATTTTGCATGACTTAAATCTTTTGAGAATTTGCAAGACTTTTTTGTGGTCTACTTGAGAAATAAAATAGACAATACCAGCGGAAATAAATGAAGTTAAATGTTTTCCTGATGGTGTCATTTAGGAAGAGAGTTAAGGTACCACATTTACCTTAGATATTTTTGTAAGTTAAGCACACAGTTTCAAATATCAAAGGTTACCATTAAAAGAATATAAATGTAAATTCTAAGCCTCTGGGCAGAAGGAAAATGGAACGAGGAGGAAAGCAACAAGGAAAAACAGGAGCACAGAACCAAGAAAGACAGAAAAAATCCAAGAGAAATAGAAACTCAAAAGCTGTAAAACCAAGTTAAGTAGATCAGCCTTCAAATAAATATAATGGATGGAACTTAAACTTGTGAGATCGTCAGACTGTTTTAGAAACCTCACTCTGTGCTGCCTGTCAGAGGCACGCCTACAGAGGATACAGACACCAAAAAACAAAATCAAAACCCAACGACTGGGCGAAAGAGATAGTGTCTGGGGTCTTAAAGGCTTGAAGGTCAACAAGCGGCCATCTAGCTCAGAAGCAACAAAGACCTCATGGAAGAAGCACACTAGCCTGTGCGATCACGAGGTGCCAAAGGGATCAGGTATAAGGCATCATCCAAAAAAAAAAAATACCATAGTGTATGAAGGGGGAAGTGCAGAGTGGAGACCCAAAGTCCATTTGTCGGCCACTGGAGATCACCTTACAAAGGGGTCTAGGGGAAGAGATGAGTCAGTCAGGGTGCGATGTAGCACCGATGAAGAATACAGCTTTCTCCCAGATCCTGGATGCTTCCTCCCCCCCCCCCCCCAACTACCATGATCCAAATTCTATCTTGCAAGACTGGATAGGGCAGAGGCTGTACACTGGTGCATATGGGAGCTGGAGGCACAGGGAATCCAGGGTGGATGATACCTTCAGGACCAGGGGTGTGAGGGGCGATATTGGTAGAGTAGAGGGTGAGTGGGTTGGAAAGAGGGAACCGATTACAAGGATCTACATGTGACCTCCTCCCTGGGGGATGGACAACAGAGAAGGGGGTGAAGGGAGACGCCAGATGGGGCAAGATAAATTATCAAGGGCTCATGAGGGAGGGGGGAGCAGGGAGGCAGGGGAAAAAAGAGGACCTGATGCAAAGGGCTTAAGTGGAGAGCAAATGCTTTGAAAATGATTAGGGCAAATAATGTAAAGATGTGCTTTATACAATTGATGTATGTATATGTACGGACTGAGGTAAGAGATGTAAGACCCCCCCCAATAAAAGTAAGAAAAAAAAATCCCAACAGCTACAAGCACGGCCCTGGGTTCCTGCCGGCTCATCGTGACCCCTGCGGTTTCTGGCGCTCGCTGTTCACCACAGTAGAAGCCCAGTGTCCTCCCACAGGGCAGGTGGTGGTGGTTTTGCCCTGATACGGTCATGCGGGTAGATGGGCAAGTGCTCTGCAGAGAGGACCTTGTAGATGGTGGAGAGGGGCAGGGGCTCCTCATGAAGAGGCACCCCGACAGCGGGGTGGCACGGTGCTGTTCACCCACCCACACAGGAAAGCAGTGAGGGAGACCTGGCCACATTGCATAAATAAGTTCCAGGTGCAGCACTTAACACTGAACAGAAGAAAATACAAGAAACTCTCTTTGGGGTCTTATTGGGAGGTTATAAAAACAAAAGCCAAATCAAAGCATATATAAATTAATGAGAAAATGACAGTCCAGCAGAATAAAGGCCCAAAGACATGGACTGGCACATCACAAAGAAGGTGACACTTGCTGTGTGCCCTTGTTTACCAGGGGAAGGTCAATGACGAGTACCATGAGCTTTTACAGAGAAATCGAGGTGCCCTGGGGAGCACATCACTGCTAACCAAAAAGTCACCGGTTCAAATCCTCTGACCAGTCCTTGGGAGAAAGATGTGGAGTTTTGCGTCTGTAAAGATGTATAACCTTGGAAACCCAATGGGTCCGTTTTTCTGCCTTTCGGGGTTGCTTTTAGAGGCCTCATTGACTTGGGTTTGGTTTAGGACAGACAGATTCAGGATGCTTGACAATACGAAGTGCCAGCAAAGAAAAGGCTGGGTAGAAACTCTTAAGGTTTGATTGTGAAAGTGACCCCGCGACCCCACTCCTATGCACGCAGTTAAGCGAGGCTGCCTGTGCAGAAGAGCAGGAAGCTGGGAATGACCAAATGACCCGCTGACGAGGGGCGGGGATGTCGGCAGGTGAAACGAACGAGTTTCAAGGATGCAAAGCTAACCTTGGAGACCCCATGGTGTTGACTTAACACAAGCAAGTCCCAGGAAACGCCTGCCGTGTTACGATCCCATTGTTGGAGCGCTCAAAAGCAAGCCAGAGGACCCAGTATTGTGTTGTTGTCGTCACCCTGCCCCCACCCCAGTCTCTTCATTACGATATATGCCACCTGCCATGCACATCTGTAGTTCAGTCGCGTTTGAGGAGTGGTATGTCCATCACCCCAGGCAGTTCTAGAACATCTTCCCCTCTCTATTCATTGTTTGCTCCCCACTTCCCTCCAGCCTCCCTCCTCCCCATCCCCGATACGCCCCTACACCAATTACTTTCTCTTTATGTCTATTCATTCTATATATACTGCAAAACTTACAACTTACCACCCAAACCCCAGTGTTGTATTTAGGTTTGCATGTACACACACACACACACACACACCTGTAAAACTGCCCACAGGGAAGAGATGAGAAGGGCTGGAGAGGAGCTTATGGGTTGATGAGCGTTGTTCTTGGGCTGGGTAATAATCTGCAGGTGTTCATTATGGCATGCTTTATAACATCTGTCAGGAAGGATAACCCCTATGTGAAAAGGCTACAGATTATTTCTTAAGGAACATCACCGAATTGTGTACAGAACGATCCTGGCTGCAGAAGTACCAATGAGAAGCCAGGGAGCACGTTAATGTTCGTGCTGTTCATTGATGTTAGTGTGAATCATGCTTTCTCTCCCTGTCTACTCTCTGGTTTAAAAATGCTGCTTTCATGGGGATGTGTAACTTTCATCATCAGGGAAAAGACCAACTTTGATTTTACATGAAATAATTTATTTTGACCAGAATTTTCGTGTTCACAGATAGTACATCTCTGATAACTGGGTGGGAAAAGACAGTGTAACTCGTAAAGGAAGCCCAGCCCCTTGAGATTGTGCTATCATTGGTGTTTTCTGCATATCCTCGATGTGGCCATTATTCCGATTTCCCTTTGGAGCTCTGTAAGAAGTCTTAAGACCAGTGATTCAACAATGCAGTTGCTGCAGACAGCTGACCCGTAGAAGCCCATAAAAGCAAACAAAATTAGAATGAAATTCAAGGATAATGCGGTTCGTTAAGATGAGTGAATTCTTGGATTGGTTAGTCCCTGTTATGTAAAATGAAGATTTTTTCTTTGTGAAGCTTTTGTAGAAAGTAAAAACACATTTATAAACATATGTCATAATTTGGCTTTATGAGAGTTTCCAGAGCAGCAGAAACTCTTATTCTTTAATGTTTATTTTGTGAATGTGTGTGAACATTTATTGCTCCTAAATTGTCAGAGGTCCCTGGGATTTAGTGAAGTAACTCTGCCTGAGAGTGCTTTGCCTTTATGAGGGTGGAAAGGAGGGAGGAAGAGAGGGGGGTTGGGGGGGAGTGTGTGTGTGTGTTTAAACTTTCTTCCTAAGCTGGTGAAATTTTTTTCTTTTTTAGCAGGTTCTTGTCATCCAAACAAACATCATTCAGCAGTGGCCAGAGGACAGCGAGAGGGAGAAGATGGTTCGTCCTGCAACAAACGGTACAGCCAAAGCATGGTGACTGCTGAGCTCCAGCGGCTCGCCGAGAAGCAAGCGGCCCGGCAGTATTCGCCATCCAGCCACATAAGCCTGCTCACCCAGCAGGTACGCGTGGTAGGGCCTGTGACTGGGGACTTGGTCTTGCGTTGTCCTGATAGACTCCTAGCTTCTGGTGACTCTTGAGTGGTTCCTAGGGATTTTGAAGGGAATGAATGTGCTCCTTTCCAACTGGGAGGAAGACGCCTTTCTGTTACAGGCGTTCCAGAGTTAGTCTGCTACTGGCCATGATGTTCCTACTTCATGGATGATTGGCTGAAGATTCAGCATGTAAATGTACTTTTATTTATTTAAAAATTAATTTTATTGGGGTCTCATACAGCTCTTTTTTTGACATTGTAACTTTTTTTCCCACTGATTTAAAAAAAATACTTTTATTGGAGGCTCGTACAACTCTTATCACAATCCATACATCCATTGTGTCAAGCACATTTGTACATTTGTTGCCATCATCATTTTCTTTCTATTGGAGCCCTTCGTATCAGCTCCTCATTTTTTTCTCTCCCTTTCCCCCTCCTTCCCTCATGAAATCTTAATAATTTATAAATCATTATTTTTTCATGTCTTAGATTGACCGATGTCTCCCTTCACCCAGTTTTCTGTTGTCCATCCTCCTGGAAGGGGGATATATGGCGATCATTGCCATTGGTTCCCCCGAAAGCCCCACATTCCCTTTCCCCTTCCCTTCCTGGTATGGCTACTCTCATTATTGGTCCTGAGGGGTTCATCTGTCCTGGATTCCCTGTGTTTCCAACTCTTAACTGTACCAGTGTACATGCGCTGGTCTAGGCGGATTTGTAAGGTAGAATTAGGGTCATGATAGTGGGAGGGAGGAAGCATTCAAGAACTAGAGGAAAGTTGTATGTTTCATCGTTACTATACTTCATCCTGACCTGCTCGTCTCTTCCTTGTGACACTCTGTAGGGAGACGTCCAATTGTGTACAAGTGGGCTTTGGGTCTCCACTCCACACACCTCTTCATTCACATTGATAGGATTTTTCTTTCTGGGTCTTTGATTCCTGATACCTGATCCCATCAATACCTCATGATCACACAGGCTGGTGTGCTTCTTCCATGTGGGCTTTTGTTGCTTCTCAGCTAGATGGCTGCTTTTTTATTTTCAAGCCTTTTAAGACCTTAGACGCTATATCTTTTGATAGATAGGCACCATCTGCTTTCTTCATCATATATGCTTATGCACCCACTTTGTCTTCAGCAAGCTTGTCGGTAAGGTGAGCATCACGGAATGCCAGGTTAATAGAACAAAATGTTCTTGGATTGAGGGCGTACTTGAGTAAAGGCCCAATGTCTATCTGCTACCTTAATATTTAACATATAAATATATTTACATAGATATATTTCCCTATCCTTATATACAATATATTTCATGTACATGCCTGTATTTAGACCTCTATAAATGTCCTTTGCCTCCTAGTTCTTTCCTCTATTTTACTTCTTGTCCCACTATCATGCTCAGCCTTTATTTGGGTTTCAGTAATTACTCTGTTACATTGCCCTTGATCAAGCCCTACCAGACATCCTGTACTCTCCTAGCGATCGATTTTAGATCACTTATTGTTCTCTTCTCCCTGAGTTGGTTGACATCCCATTCCTTTCCCCCCAGTTCCCCTTCTCCCGTGTTTCCCCCACCACCCCCTGAATCTTCAGCCCCATTGTTTTACCCTCTGTATTGTTTCTCCCGCCTATCTTATCTAGAGAGACAGCAGAAACAATAATAAGCACAAAAACAAGACAGAGCAAAAATAAGACAATAACAAATAAAGAAAAGCCTGTAATGGCTCCAGGTCTATTTGTTGACCTGTAGGAGTGTTTTCTGGTGGAGTTTGAGGGGTGCCACACCCTGGCCCCAAAGTCTAATTTTGGTATTCCCTGGGGACTTCATTGCTTTGTTCCCTCTGCTGCACATCGGCAGCGTTTGGCCCTGGTGTGACGGGTCAGGTGGGACACAATTCCTGCACTGATAGATGCACCTTTAAAGAACCTTTCAAAGTAATCTGTCCACAGGGGAAGTGCTCACTGGGTTCTAGTGTTGTAAAGCATGTCACTCAACTGTTGTAACATTAGCTGTCAGTAGTTTTGTTTTTCGCTTCATGAGCTAGGATACTTTATAGATACTGAGTAACAAAATGTTTCACTGTACTTTTCTCTGATGTATAACTTTCTCGCCATCTCACTTGGGGGGAAGCAGAGACTACCAAGAGTGACATGATCAAGGTCACCCAGCAAAGTGTATGGTTAAGCTGGAAATAAATACCAGGATTTTGACTTAGAGGTATAGTGTAGGTGTAGGAGTGTGTGTGTGTGTGTGTGTGTGTGTGTGTGTGTGTGTGTTAGTGAGAGATAGGGGGCGGGGGGGGGGGTAGGGGATGGAAGGGGGAAGGCTTCAGCCCAGTAGAGTTAGATGTAATTTTCAAGAACTTTGCTGATTCTGTTTTCTTCCTTTCTGATTATCTCCAAGGTATTTAATTGGAATTAGCAGATCTTCCCCCTCCTTCCTTAATGCTATCAAAGCCACCCCTTCCTCCTCCCCCACAAAGAGTTATTATCATTTAACTCCACAGTTGAATCTTGCTATATCTTACATCTTTGTTGTATCAGATCCCTTGCATGATGGCAATCGTGTAGTGGTAACCAAGTCTAGAAAAGCTGGAAGCAACGTCAAGGCCACACTCTAAGCAGGCGACACACTGCTCCCTGGTGGTGCCCTGCTTCTCTGTATAAAGTGTGGGACCGACACGAAGGGGAGCCTCTGAAGGACGTGGCTTCCCTGCAGCCTCCCTGCAGCTGAAGAGGCAGCAATTGTGTTCCTTTTACAAATCCCTGTTAGTGTAAAGGGAGTTGATATGAAAGAAGAAGCAGAGTATTATCAGGGAAGAGTTGAGACTTAAAAGAATTGAATAGTTGTAGTTCATTCATGGGATATCATATCCTTTCTCCAATTGGAAGAAAGTGGGAAATGTGAGGTGAATACAAGGGAGAAATGGCCAATGATTTGCTATACCTTTGACACCGACTTATTGCCTAGAATATTCATGTATGCTTCCTACTTAGAGATGAGTAGCTGGAACCACCTAGAGAATAAAAATATTCCTTTGAAAAATGTAGTCAATATCCGTACTTATATTATGTTCAACTGTGACTTAGTTTAAAGAAAACAGAAATCCTCACAACAGGACCCATAGACAATGTCATGATAAATGGAGAAAAGCGAGCTCAAGGCTTCCGTCTTGCTTAGCTCCGCAATCAGTGCTCATGGAAGCAGCAGTCAAGAAATCAAGCGACATGTTGCACTGGGCGAATCTGCTGCCCCCTTTAAAAAGCGGAGCGGGCACTTTGAGGACAGGTGCACCCAACCCAAAGGATGGTGTTTTAGGGGCCTGTTCTGCATGTGAAAACTAGCCCATGACTCAGGAGGCCTTGGGAAGAATGTATGCGTTTGAATGATGGTGCTGGAGGAGAATATTGAAGTACCATGGACTGCCAGAAGAGCAAGCAGAGCAGCCTTGGAAGAAGCACAGCCTTCCAAGCAAAGAGGACAAGGCCTCGCCTCACAGGCTTCGGGCGTTTCATCAGGAGAAAGCAGCCCCTAAAAGAGGACATCGTACTTGGCAGAGTATTAGAAGAAAGCCTTCGACAAGGTGGATTGACACAGTGGCTGCAACCTGGCCACAATCGTGAGGACGGTGAAGGACCTGGCATGTGGGTCTCTGAGTCGGAACCAGCTTGAAGGCACCTGTCTCCCCCTGGTATGCATCAGAGTCTGCCAAGTGGCAAGATTTGTATCCCGTGGGAATCTGAGATAAATTACCCTCACTGGAAAGTCACCCCCCTTCAGTTCAACTTTCACATGTTAAAAATAAAGAAATAAACTCCTCCCAAACGGTCGCTATTGACTCAGTGCCAGCCTACTCCTGGCCACCCGGTGTAGGTAGTTCAGAGACCAGCTGTGCTCTTTCAGGGGATATTGTCAGATATTTTTTTGAAGCAAGTCTGCATGGGTGTGAGCCTTGCACCCTTCACTGGGTAGCTAGCTGAGGGTCTCACGATGGGCTGTACCCAGGGACAGGAGGAACTTGCCTGTTGTGGGGAGCCTCCTTAGGTTCTGGCTCGTAGAGAAACCCAGGGTGAGAGAGTAAAAGCTGTCCTATCGTGTCTTCATGACTGTATTCTGTTTGGACTCAGATCGCCAGAGCTCCAGGGGGGGCGCCAAAGGTTAAACTTCGCCACCAGCTGACACCTGCGAAGTCCAGTGATCTCTGTAAGTGCTTGATGATGCCCTTTTCCCGTGGCTATTTCCAGGGAACCCTTGTGGCGTAGTGGTTGGTTAAGCATTCAGCGACTAACAAGGGTCAGAAGTTGGAGCCTGCCAGGGGCTCCGTGGTAGAAAAGACGTGGCATTGGTTCCCACGAAAATACAGCCTCAAAAACCCACCACTGCAGTCCGACCTCGTCCTCCAGGGCCACCATAGACATGTGTCGAAGGCACCCCCACGCCCACACCCACGCCCCCTCCTTCCAAGTCCCCCTTCTGTAGCCATGCTTGCTTCCTTTTTCTCCACGGGCCGCAGGCTTTGTGGACTCCCAGCCCCCCACCCCCACCCCATGCCCACTGCTTGATAAGGTGAATCTTCTGTAGATCTTCATGTATTTTGTTTGTTTTCTAATTCATTGGGGTTTTTTTTCATCTTCACTAATTCCTCCCTTTACTTTCCTTGGGTTTGTTTTATTATCTCGGATTATTTCATTTTCAGAGTTGGGTGCCGAGTTTGTTTTCATTAATTTTTATCCTTCACTGTATTTAAAGCTATGACTTTTTCTCTGAGCCTTGAATTATGTCCCATGAATCTTTGAAAGTTTTTTTTTAACCTTTTGGACAGTGTGACTACCTGCTGTTGTCTGTGCTATCTTGGAAAATTAGGAATATAGAAAATTGAAGTCCTTGGGCATTTTTGAAAATTCACGTAATTTGGCTTAGAGCTTCATCTACTTAGCCCTTAGTCCCTTAACGCTGTTATTGGCACTTTCCACAAATGTTCTTATTCAGTGTGTTTGCTTATTTCGTCATTCGAAAGCGTTGTATCCAGCTCTTACAGCGTATTCTAAGCCTTAGTGGCCAGCCCTGGGCATGACATAAGACCAGGTTCTCAGCATGAACTAGCTCACAGGCTTGTGAGGGTTAACAGCCACACACACACAGGATAATGACAACTCCTAGGGAGTCATACAACCACCCCATGGGTCACCTAACCCAGCTTGTGGGTGGGAGGAAGGCCAGGGCAGCCTTCCAGGAAGAGGGTGAACTTTTAAACTGGTGGGCGGGTGGGAGACACCAGAGAGATGTGAGTCAGCTCTGGAATAACAGAGGATCAGCCGAGAGCAACTAGGACTGAAGCTGGAGCAGAAGGCCCAGGCTACTTCAGAAAGAGCATGATTACCCTGCTAAGGCACTTGACCTTCATCTCTCAGGTGACGGGTGCCTCAGAGATGCCATCGGCCTTCTGTCCTAGCTGGCCCTCTCCAGTGGTTGAAAATCGGGTGGAGTGGAGAATGAGAATGCCCGCTTTTACCACCAGCTGCTCTGTGGGAGAAAGATGAGGCTTTCCACTCCTGTAGGCTTAGTCTTGGAAACTCACAGGGGCAGTTCTACCTTGCCCTACAGGTTCGCTGTGAGTCAGCCTCAACTCAAGGGCCGTGTTTGGCTTTGGGTTGGCTCCCTGGTGGTTGCAGGGTGGGCTGCTAAGCACCTGGTCAGCTATTGTAAATCACCAGCTGCTCCAAAAGAGCGCATCGGGGTTTTCTACAGTCACAGAGCCTCACAGGGGCAGTTAGTTGTACCCGACCCTAGAGGGTCATTGTGTGTACAAATCAAAACTCGGTGGCTGTGAGTTTAGGCTTTTTGTTTTGTTTTTGGTTTGGTTTGGTTTTGCTTCCTGGTGAAGACATTGAGGAACAGGGAAAACTTAGCCAAAGGCCAAGAAGCATAGCTCTCTGACAATTCAAACACCTTAGGTCATTAAAAAAATTAAACTTGAGGGAAAAAAACATGACCTAGAATTTACATGAGAAGCAAGACCGATGGAATTTGGATGCCTTAAAACAACACCTCATTTCCCGGTCATTATTTTTACAACTTCCACGGTGCTTTAAATCTGTAGCCACAACACCTTGGAGCAGACGACCAGGTGAGCCCTTGCCTCGTGAGAACTCTGTGCCTTTCTTGTCTGCACTTGAAATGTTGGTGGGGGGGGGGGGGGGTCTGTGTTGTTCATCGTGATGATTCAACACATACTTTGCAAATCTGAGCAGAGAGCAGGTCAGATTTAGTTCTCACTCCTTTGCCTTGTGAGAAGCTAGTTACCTTCAGAGGATGGTGTCCTTCCGGAGTCTGTGTGTGTCCCTGAAAGCAGGGTTGTCTAGGAGTCAGCGGAATTGGCCTCTCGCACCTGTGGGGTGGGTGGATGAGTGGGTGGGGTGCTGTGGCCGCTCCAGTAAAGGGGCCCCGTGAGGCCTCCCTGTGTGCCTGGTGCCTGTGCTTTGCAGCTGTGCCACCCTGTGCAGATGCAGCCCTGGGTGGGTACTGCTGTCAGTGAGCTGAGGGGGGCAGTGAATGAGTCCAACCTCGATGGCGAGGCGGGAACCGGAGGGACTCTGGGCAGCAGGGCGGGTGGTGGCAAGTGTGAGATTGCAGGGCCCAGCTCTCATTAGGAGTCGCTCCAGGCCTTCCAGTGGGAGTTTAATCAAAGGGGACGCAGCAGACCACCCAGGTGAGGAACTGGCCCTCCCCACGCACGACCTGAGCCTCTGTTCCCCAGCCAGCCAGTGCCTCTTGGAAACACACTCACAGGCAGCAGGGGAAAGAACACTATTTCCTTGCTTGCTTTCATTTCGCTCCCCTTACCCCGCCCCTTTCCTTCCTGCTTGTTCTAAAGATGTGTCAGGGAGGGGTAGCCCTGCTGCGCTGCAGGGCCTGCCCTAACCACCAGGTTCTCCTCCCTCATCTTCCTCATTCACAGACAGGGAACCCTGGGGCAGTCCCTCATCTCCCCAAGGTCTTCCATGAGCCTTGAATGAATCTCAGCTTGAAGAATCCAAATTTGGAGGTGAAGCCGACTTCTTGAAGAGATCTCTGAGGTGGTGGGCAATGTCACCCAGTTTATCACAAGCTCAGGAGTGGGAACTTTCTTCCTGCGTCACTAGCCTATCTGGCCATGGGCGGTAGTGGCTGGCGAATGCTTTCGACTCTTGGAAGCCCCTTGTGTGCAGAGTCAAGCTGTCTTCCGGGGGGGCTTCAAGGCTGTGACCTTTGTGGAAGGTCTTCCCAGGTACCTCCTGGTGGGCTTATGCTGCCCATGTGAGTGAATTTGTGTCACTCAGGCACCTTGGCCAGACTTCACTTAGGCTAGCACACCTCTCATCGTCTGGCTTCATTTCTCGCCACTGGTGGGCCCACCTTTCTGTCAAAGGCCACGAACGCGAATGACGTCGGCACTCCCAGTGGTCGCCGCCTCCACCACCACGTGGTTGCTGTCCACCACTCCCTACCCGAAGATTCCCTTCTGCTCGTCCAGCCCTCCAGGGAGTCCCCCGAGCACTTGGTCTCTTCTTTACCTTTCCCCTGAAAACGAGTCCATTTCCCATTGGTTTCAGAAAGCCACGGTGCGCCGACCTCAACTGTACATGCCCTGGAAGCAGTCTCAGGCTTAAGAAGGTGGGGGAGTGCCTGGGTAGCTGCCTCCCTGCTCTTTTTTTTTTTTTTGTAGTTAGTTCAGGGATCGTTTGCTGGCCCTTAGGAGCGTTTTCCAGTCCAGTCTGTTGGGGCACCACGCCCTGGCCCCAAAGTCCACTTTCAGCATTCCCTGGGGACCTTGCCTCTCCATTCCCTTGTGGTTCTGCTGCACTCCCCCAGTGCTGTGCCTCGGTGTGGTGGGTTCAAGTCAGGTGCAATTCACACACTGTCTCTGGTGCTGTCCCCTGTAGCACCATTGGTCACTGAGGGGCATCATGTCTCATAGTGGGGCCAGCCATGTTGTCCTCTCTGTGGACTGGCTGCTCTACTCAGGAACATCATCCTCACGGCCTGGTGGGCCAGGCACCTCCCTGCTCTTCCGGGGCATCTTCCCACACACTTCTGAATCCCAGGACACATCCTCAGGGGGGTTTACCCTATCTCTGGAGTCTTCCTCTGGACTGGCACAAGAGCCTCGAGGGACTCTCAGCAGGTCAAGGATCATGAAGATGGGACCAGACTGGATGATATTTGCCCTGTTCTCCCTAAGGACACCAGGGGTCAGAGCTGGAGACACTTCTCCTTCCCACACTGTACCTCCATCTAGTGGGAAGATACTCCAAACTTTTGGAAGCCCCCCTGGACGTCTTGATGGATTTCTCCTAAGTATGCTTCTTTACTCTCCGCCTCTTCCCTGAGTCCCAGGGCCAAAGTTCTGCCCAAAACCCGAACGTTCAGTGTAACCTAAATATTCAGAATATTCACTCTGTCTAGAACAGTTTGCTCTCTGCCTTTCTTTCCTTTTTGCTAGCGGCCCTGCACGCCTCCTAGGGCTTTGCCTTTGGAGCCCTTAGTTTGTCGCTGTCTCTCCTCCCTTCCCCATTCTGTCTACATGCAGGCCATTGCCAATTCGTGCTGGTCCTGGCTCTGTAATGTCACCGATACATACCTGTTCCGTTTCCCTCTGACATCAATTGCCCACAATGATCTCTTAACTGGATAGCTGTAATGACCTGCCAGATGGTGTCCTGGCCACTTTGCCCCGGAAGAATGTATCTTTCTAAAGCACGAGACTGATTATGGCCCCCTCTGCTCGAGAATCTCACAGGGGCTGCAGAGCCCAACCTGTCCGCGGTTGTTCCAGACCTTGACTTAGAATCTGCCTGCAGGGGTCTTCTCCAGCCGTGCAGCTCAACCAGAGCCCCTGCTCATCTCAGTTTCTGCCGTCTTCTCGTGGGAAAGAGTCCCGAGTCAACATGTGTCCCACTTCAGTCATCACTCAGAGTTTACATGTCAGGCTCGCCGCCCCTTTAATGGACAGGGAGCCGTTGCAAGTCCGTGTGCTCTGCTACCTCCGAGCATGACTCACCCGCAGTGGTGGCTGTCTGTGCTGAGTCTGCTCCGACTCATGGAGACTGTGTGTGTGTGTCAGAGGGAACTGTGTTCCCATGGGGTTTTCAAGGTTGTGACCTTTCAGAAGCAGATCATCCAGCCTGTTTTCCCAGGCACCTCTGGGACCGTTCAAAGGAACCGACTTAATCAACCAGCAGTCTGGCGCTTAACCATTTCACCACGTGGCGGGCCGATGGGTGGAACTTAATCTATTTCACTAGATTCTGAAGATGCGTGCTTGAGGATAGGAACTGTGGATAAATTTTCTCTTTTTTTCCCTCACCTGGGAGATAGATAGTATTTCTAGAGTATGTGGAAGAGTCCAGGTGGCATCGTGGTTACACATTGGGCTGCAGCCGGCAAGGTCCACAGTTTGAAACCACGAGCCGCTCCACAGGTGAAAGAGGAGGCTTTCTACTCCTGTAAAAGAGTAGCCATCTCAGATACACGAACAACAATGAGTATAAGGAAGAACTAAATGTCCTAAAGTTGAAGGTGATTAAAGATTGTATCACTCCTCTCGATAGGACTGAGCTGGTGAATTGTGTATGTGGAGGAAGTGCCAAGAAAACTCTGAACAACAACAGTATCCCCGAGTTGCAGTCTGGGAAACCCGTGGGGGTAGGTGTGCCTTGCTCTGGGGTTGCCCTGAGCCAGAACTGACTCAGTGGTCAGGAGTTTGGAGGGGCGTTTTATTTTGTTGGTGCTGTTAATAGTATATAGGTGTCCCTGGGTTGCTCAGGAGTTGGGTGCTCAACTACTAGTTGAAAGGTGGGTGGTGCGTTGAAAGATTGGCATCACTGTGATTGGCTTCCTCACTGTGAACCCAGCGGAGCAGTTCAAGGTGGGAATCAACTTCTAGGGGGGCTTCAGAAAGTTCCGGGAAAAGTGCAATGGAAAGGGAATGGGATATTCCCACAAGCGTTTCCAAAGCCCCTCCTCTTCTACAGGATGCATTCCGTGAGTGGTTGGTTCTTGGGGAAATGAATGGCGAGCCCCCTGCTTCCACAGCACGGAACCATCTTCCCACTCTGTCCCATTAGCCCTTCATCAGGCCCTCTCTGTAACAAATCCAGGAGAGTCATTTTGTGCCACTTCCCTGTGGAGCTGCCAATTGTGCCGTGCAGGTGTTCTCAGTCCCAGGACCCAGCACAGCACCATGCACTTGGCAGGCATTTTAGTCATGTATATATCTGTACACTTCGTCTTCCCATTTTGTAAATTGCCAGAGCTGCCCCTCAGCGTTAAGCAGCAGGCGTGAATCGAATGCCCCCGTGGGCTGGGCTCTGCTAAGAAAGCACTGCCTTCAGAACTCTCTGAGCTCAAAACCAAAAGCACTGCCGCCAAGTCCTTCCCACTCACAGTGACCCTGAAGGACAGGGTAGAACCGCCCCGGGGGGTTTCAGAGACTAAAGCTCGTGGGAGGAAAGAGCCTCTCCTTTTCCCGTGGAATGGCTGTGGTGGTTTCCAACTGCTGACCAAGCAGGTCCAGCCCCACGCATAGCCACAGACCACCAGAGCTCCTAAGTGCCTTGTTTTTACAGAGAGAACGCTCAGAGGCTGAGTGACTGGGCCTTGGCTCCACAAACGACAAGGGCCTCTCTGACTCCACGCTGTTTGTTTGTCCCACTGTTGTTCTGCCTTTTCCCATTGGAATCCAGATTCTTAACACCTCATCACTGGAATGGCTGTGAACCAGTTAATGCTGCCTGCAACTTTGCTGTGGCGTGGCGGCCACGCCTGTGCTCGTGTCTGCGGAGAGCAATGAGAACTTGAATTGACTCTCTCTCGTGATTGGATGTGCTTCTCCAGTTCCTGAAGCAGGATAAGGAACGTCTCTAGATTATCAATTACTTGTGAAGTCATCTCGTCATCAGATTCATTGATGTTGAGGTCAGCTGATCCGTGGAGCAGGCAGAATTCAGCCTGGTTAATCCCAAGAGACGCAGCCGGGTTGAATCGGCAGTGCCCCGAGCTCACAAAAACGGAATGTATGAATTGGAAGCAGTGCAAAGCAGTTTGGCCGTTTTTGTCAGGTTTCCCAGGAATGTCTTTGGCAAATCTTGATCTGAAACTCTTTCTGGAGTTTGGAGCACTGAGTGTCTCTATGTACTTTATGTAAATGAAGTTCAGCAGAGAGGGAAAATGTGCCACGAGAACCCTGTGCAAATGCAGGAGAATTGCAGAGCCCCTCATTTGCCCAGCCCCCTGCAGAGTCTGATGAGTGCTTCAGCCATGTCCCCTGGTGAGTGAAGCGCACGCTGCTTGAGCCCCATCTCATCGGCATCCAGGAATTGTACCAGCATTGAAGCTGCCTTAAAAACCAACGTTCATTGGGGTTTGTGTCTGATGATTCTCAACCTTCCTAATGCCGAGACCCTTAAATACAAAGCCTCAGGTTGTGGTGAACTCCCCCCCCCCCCAACCAAAAAATTATTTTCGTTGCTACTTTATAACTGTAATTTTGCTACTGTTATGAATCGGGCAACCCCTGTGAAAGGGTCGTTCAACCCCCAAAGGGATCAAGACCCACAGGTTGTGAGCCGCCGAGTTATCAAATGTTCATGATGAGTGTTTGGAATACCACCGCGTGTATATGGGTGGCTCTGTCTACATCGTATTCTCTGATCTCCAGCACTGAAAACCACCCTTGGGCTGTCAGTTTGTCCTACTGCAGTGGCGTGTGTGTCACTGATGCTGGAAGCTATGTCCCTGGTCTTTCAAATGCCAGCAGGGTCATCCAAAGTGAGCAGATGCCGGTGAAGCTTCCAGACGAAGAACAGGCCATGGAGAAGGAATCAGCTGCTGCGGACCATCCAACAAAGGTAGCAGCAGTACATTGACAGGGAGCTGCCAGAGGCTCAGGCCCGATTCAGATGAGGACGGGGAACAGGGCTAACATTGCTGCTGTCCGGTAGATCTTGGCTAAAAGCAGAGAATACCAGAAAGATGTTTGTTTGTGTTTTATTGACTATGCCAAGGCATTCGACTGTGTGACTCATAAACTGTGGATAGCCTTGAGCAGGAGGGGAGTTCCAGAACGCTTCCTTGTGCTCATGGACATGGATCGAGGGTCAGTTGTGCGTAAAGAACAAGGTAATGCTGCGTGGTTGACCATCAGCAAAGGTGCGGGTCAGGGTTGTCCTCTCGCACCATGCTCGGTCAGTCTGTGAGCAGAGCAGAACCTCAGGAAAGCTGGATTAGATGAAGAATTTGACATCAGGTTTGGGGGAAGGTTTTTGAACAACCTGCAATATATAGATGCTAGCACCTTGCTTGCTGAAAGTGAGGAGGACTTGAAGCACTTGCTGATGGACGGCCAGGATTGCAGCCTTCAGTGTGGGTTGCAGCTCAGTGCACAGGATCAAAGCCCTCACAGCAGCATGATAAATGGAGAAAGGGTCGAAGTTGTCATGAATTTTGTCCTGCTTGGCTCCACAGTCAATACTCATAAAGGCTGTAGTAAAGTGGTCAAGAGACACATTGATTTGGGTAAATCTGTTGCTTCAGCTGTCTTTAGAGTATCGAAAAACAAGGATGTTATCGTTGAATAAGGAAGACCGAAGAAGAATCGATGTGTCTGAATTGTAGTGCTGGAAAAGGATATTGAAAGTACCTTGGACTGCTAAAAGGACAAACAAATCTGCCTTGGCCAGAATGCCCCTTAGAGGCAAGGATGGGGAGACTTCGTCTCATATACTTGGACCATGTCAGGAGAGCTCAGTCCCTAGAGAAGGGCATTATGCTTGGTAAAGTTAAGGGGTAGTGATAGAGAGGAAGGTCCTCAATGAGATGGACGGACCCAGTGGCTGTCACCATGGGCTCAGGCACAGGCACAAGTGTGAGGTTGACACAGGACCGGTCCGTGTTTGGGTCTGTGGTGCTTAGGGTTGCCGTGGGTCAAAAGTGACTTGCTGCCAACCACAAAACACTGGTGAGCGTCTTCAAATAAGTGCTTACCTGCAAGACTGCGCATTTCTTTTATCTGCATCAGGAGAGCTGAGCCCAGTGATGTTTCTAATTCAAGGATAGCCTTTTGCCCTAGCAGCATCAACTAAGCCTGTTCAGCAAGGGCTAGGTCTAGCATGCTTCCCTTCTAAGTCCTAAGGCTGGAAAGGCAAGCCTCCACAGCACGCTCATTGATCAGGGCTCGGCAAGTTTTTGAGGAGACAGAGAACCAATCTCATCCCTCACAGCAATTTAAAAATCACTCGAGAGCCATAAGTATATGTTTACGAACAAGTGATTTCTAGCTTTTGCAGGTTTTACAATAGCTAGGATTTTACAGACCAGGCTATAACAAGGAAACTGAATTCGGTCAAAATTTTAAGCTCCCATGGTAATCTATTGTTAAGGGGCCCTGCTGACACAGCGGTTCAACGCTTGGCTGGTAACAGAAAGGTTGGCAGTTCAGTCCTATCCAATGATCCTGTGAGAGAAAAGACCTGGCGATCACGCTCCTGTAAATCCTGTAGCCGGGAAACCCCTCTTGGACAGCCCTACTCTGTTAGGTGGGGTTGCTATGCTTCCTGACCACATTGCCGCAGTAAAAACCATGAGCATGAAGGCCATATTTGCCCTCCTTCAGCTTCAGCAGGGGGAGGAGAACCCATGTCCACGTTGGCCCAAGGATGATTCCTGGGAGGCAGGGATCAGACATGTCTCCACTCTCCAGTATTTGCCCTATTCTAGTGCCAACCATCCTTCCCACAACACTCCACTTCCTGCTGGGTTCAGCGTTTCATCAGAACAGCCACACAGAACTCAAGACCATTGACCATTCTCAAGGGGCTTCAAAAAAGCTCCCAGAACAAAGAACAGAATAGAACTCCCACAAACTTTTGGAAGCCCCTTGCAAGCAGCCTTAACGAAGGTTAGGTTTGTTGGACTGATTGTCAAATGGGGTGGTTTCCTTGCCAAGAAGGAAGAATGCAGTTTATACCTTTTGCAGACAGGGAGCAAGATCTGTTTGTCAGAGCTTTTATCTCAGCCGGTTGAGAACTTGGCTGAAGGTTTCAGACAGGCAGAAGTCGTCTCTAAAATTATGCAGGGCATTAACCAAAGAGCAACCCTTACCTCTCTGTAATCACTGATTGTTTCCTTTTCCCTAGCTGCAAGGTCGTTCCTTGCTTGCTGTCTGCAAACAGAGGTCATTGGAACCCCTGTGTTCCTTGCCAGCCTTCCAGTGACTTTAATCACGTTCCTGCTCACCAGTGAAATTAGGGGTGGGGGTGGTGTAGGGAAGGGTCCTCACCATGGATGTGGTTTGGATCTCTTCAGCTGAGAGCCATTTACTCACCCCATTTACGTAAATCTGAGGGTTCTGTGCCAATTGGACTAAGCTCTGGGGATACAGCAGTGAATGAAGAGACAGTTCATACCCACCCCCTTGAGCTTGTGGTTTGTGGGGGAAGATAAGCAAAATAAACCTGCGGTCACAAGGTAGCATGAAGCTGCTCCAACTCTGCCACTGTGGAGCAACAAGCTCCGTGATGGCTGCGGGTGAGAGTAGAAACATAATTTGCTATTGGAAGTAAAACCCAAGGCAGGAGGTAGCAGCAAGGCTCCAGGAGCCTACCTACCGGGGAGTCGTCTGAAGGACTCTTCTAGGTCAATGTTAAGACACTGAATAAGCTTCCAATTTTTCTGTTTCCAGAAAGGGGATAATCTGTACCTCTCCAGGCACAGATGTGCTCAGCAAATACGTGCATGCCCATCCATCCACCCACCCATCCATCCACTTAGATTTCTATGTGGGAACTTGAAAACGTTGGCGGGAAAGTGGAATGTAAAGATAAGGCAGTTTTTCCCATAGACTTTCTGAAGGCCTCTCATGTAAGGATGGGTGGGTGGATGGGCCATACCTATTATTAGCTGGTTGTGATTTTCTAAGCAACCACGATTGATGCCGGCTTAAGAACAGTGAAAGTCACATGAAAATATGTCGGGCCCTGTCCGAGGTTGGCTTTTGCCACCCTGTATGCAGACAGGCCCTACAGTTAAAAGCACAGGCTTCTGTAGTGCGTGATAGGGAGCAAGATTGGGCTTTCTACTCCTGTACACAGTCTTGGAAACCCACAGGGGGTGATGATATGAGTCGGCATCGTGGCAGTGAGTTTGGGAATGTTTTTGGTTGGTTGGTTTTGTTATTTGGTAGTGTGTAATGGCGCCTTGCGCTTCGGGGCCAGCAGCAGCGCCAGCAGGTAGAGTGTGGCACAGCGCTCCCCCCCCCCACCACCACCACCAGTCAGATGCCATGATGGAGGTTTTGCAGGCTCACCCTGGGTGTGCCCACTCTTACTGTATGTATTGCTTTGTATTGTCTTTGTGTTGTCCTCTCAAATACCCATTAAAACAAACCTACCTTTTGTGGTGTGTGTGTGTGTGGTATGTGTGTGTGGTGTGTGTTAAGTGTGTGTGTGGTGTGTGTGGTGTTGTGTGTGCGTTGTGTGTGTGTGTGTGTGTGTGTGTGGTTTGAGTGCAAGTCTACAGCGCAAGTTGGCTTCCTGATGCTGATTGCAGCCCCCCCACTATCAACAGAGTTATTCCCGCTGTCCCCCACCTGCTTCTCCTCTCTGAGCCTCTCCCACCTCTGGGCAAAGGCTGCCCTCTGGAGCTCACAGGGTGGGTGGTTCTAGGGCAGTGGTTCTCCACCTTCCTCATGCCGAGACCCTTTCATACAGTTCCTCAGGTGGTAGTAACCCCCAACCATGAAATCATTTTCGTTGCTACTTCATCACTGTCATTTTGCTACTATGATGAATCGGGCAACCCCTGTGAAAGGTTCGTTTGACTCCCAAAGGGGGTGTGACCCACAGGTTGAGAGCCTCTGTTCTAAGGAGTGCCCCCCACCCCCCACCCCCCGGTTCCTTGTTCACCTTGCATGCTTGTCTGACCCTTGGGCTTTCCGTATGAGCATCAGAAATGCTCCCTGTGTGGTGGTGACCATACGGTAGCTGGAAGTGACTGCAGGCCTGGATGTCAGACATGAACCAGAGGGAAATCTGGCTGGGATCCATGATTCCATTGTCACTATGCTGAGGTTCAGGGGATCCACCAGGCCATAAGACTTTTGGCGGGAGACTCCGTGTGGACTCCCTAGCCGGTAGACTAGGCAGTACATGTTCTTCTCTGTCGTGAGACCTGAACTGACACCATCTCTTTGGCCTCCTCCGTATCTGCCCCATAGGACCACTCCCTGTTGTGGATTCTCAAACCATTTGACTGTTCAAGCTAAGGAAAAGCACATCTTCCCCTAAGGCCCTAGAGCCAAGCTGGGCCCAAGATGCCCCTTTTCAACCACCTCTTCAGTGGCAGGCAGCTCCATGTTGACTTGCCACCCACATGGGAAGATGCAGTCAGAAAGGGAGCAGATGCCACGAGAAAACATGACCATGAACTTAGGCTTTTGTCTGGTTTCAATCCCCATTCTTGGCTCCAAAGCCCAGCGTTCTTCCTGAGCATAGGAAGGAAATCAGGGAAGGCGTGCCCTGCTTCCTGGCTTCATTCGTTTGTGCTTGACTGATGTTCAGATGATCCTAAATGTTCGGAGCTTTCCTGGGAGTCCCATCCATGGAACAGGATTAGATGTACCTACCCTGCCCTGCTCAGAACCTTCCTCTAGCTCAGTGGTTCTCCACCTTCCTCACGCCGCGACCCTTTCATACAGTTCCTCAGGTGGTAGTAACCCCCAACCATGAAATCATTTTCGTTGTTACTTCATCACTGTAATTTTACTAATGTTATGAATCATCATGTAAAATATCTGATCTGCAGGATGTATTTTCATTGTTACAAATTGAACATAATTAAAGCATAGTGATTCATCACAAAAGCAATATGTAATTATATATTATATTGTGAAATATTTATTTGTAATGACAAATAAATGGAATTTTGTCTTGAAGCATGGTGTAGCATGGGTAACACAGTCTTCACACCAGGTATTCATGTGGGGATATCTATTTGTGGGCGGACCCGCCTGGAGAAGGATAGAGGAGCGGTGGCTCGTTTCCTAAGATCATCATAAATATGTGTTTTCCGATGGTCTTAGGCGACCCCTGTGAAAGGGTCATAAGACCCCCCAAAGGGGCTGTGACCCACAATTGAGAACCGCTGCTCTAACTGGTAATGTCTACTAGATCAAGGTCAGAATCATTCATCTCAGGGTCAAGGGCCTCCTCACGGTGTTTTGCTGTCTGTCCCTCTTATTGTTCTTAGCTGTAGACTCCTTCCTATATCCTTTCTACCTAGGAAACCCACCTCCATCTTCCTATCCTTGAGGCCCAACACCAATGCCTTTGAGTTTGCTCGTTGCTAACTGTCATCAGGAACCCCAGGGAGAACAGCCCCCTAGGGTTTTCAAGGCAGAAAAGCACATCACCAGGCCTGCTTCTAAGGTGCCCCCTGGGTGGATTTGAACCCCCAGTCTTTCTGCCTAGTCATTGTCAGCTGGGTGTTCTGTGCACGTTCATTGTGGCGTTGACACATTATGGAATACTGCTTTTTGTGGGGGCAGTATGTCTCATCTACTCGGTCATAACTCCCAGGGTGGATTGAGGGCAGGGCTGTCTTTTAAGCCATCTATACCCGTGGGACTTTATCCAAGGCCTTGTGTATGATAAGCCATGTGGGAAATGTCTTCTGAATTGTCTTCGAGGTTTGGACTTCTTGGGAACATCAGGACTTCAGCATTTGCGGAAGAGAGCCCGCAGGAGCCCCAGTGGCCCTGCACCCTCTGGGTGCCGACGGCGCTGTCCATGTGGGCGGTGTGTGTTCTGGACCTCCAACAGGACAGGGTCATCGCATTTTAATCATAGCACCGGCAGCAGCACTCTTAGCAAACTGCAGGAGCGCTTGGGCGGGCCGGTGCCGGAAATGGGCCTCCCTCGTCAGGTCTCGCTGCCCCCTTTCAATCCATCACCTGTATTTATTCCTGCTATAATTTAAACACCTGTCTGAGTGGAATGCATGCAATGTGTCCCTGCCCCACACACTCAGATATTTGCTCACCTGCCTTGTTCGGAAGGCCGGCTCTAAGATAAACAGTGTTGGGGTCCTAACAGGCAGAATGCTCTGAGGTCAGTCCCCGTGGCACTGGACTCGGCGTCGGGGCGGGAGCGGAACATCTGGATAAGCACCACCGGGAGAGTGGAGCAGAGGAAGAGAGTGAAGAGGAGGAGGAGGGGGAGGAAAAGCCAGGGGTGAAGCATCTGCCCCGTCGGCTTAGTGGTAGGAGAGCCCCCAGCCAGGACTCAGCCCTCCCACAGGCAATCATTCCTGGAGCCGACTAGCCAGAGGCAGGAAGGGCTGGGGGGCTGTCAACAAGCAGGCTGCTTTTAGGCTTACATGTCTGGAGTGGTGATGATGGTGATGATGATGGTGGCTTTTGAATAACCACTCTTCATGATGCTGACCAGTAGGTCAGTGGTTCAAACCCACCAGCTGCTCCTCGGGAGTAGGTAGAGGCTGTCCGCTTCCATTCAGAATTTGTAGCCTCAGGAACCCAACCCAAGAGAGCAGTTCTGATTTGTCCAATACAGTTGCTTTGAGAATGGAATCAACAGTATTGAGGTGATGTGTGTGTGTGTGTGTGTGTGTGTGTGTGTGTGTGTGTGTTGGGTATAAGTAGACCTGGAAAATTTTGAAGCTTATTCTAAACTGCCACACCCCATTTTGCCATGTTTGTTTGATTTTGTTGGTATCCTGGGTCCATGTCATGATTCCTTGGAATGTGTGAGCACTGGAAGCTCCCTGAAGAATTGTAAGCCCTCAAAGTTCCGGATGGAATTCCATTCTCCCTCTCGTCCCCTTTGTTGCTGCTCAGCTTGCTCGTCACCCCGTCGATATAGCCCAGTGACAGCCAGGTTCATCCTCCATCCCTCCGTCTTTTCAGGGAAGAACCCTGCAGGTGGGAGCCCTACCTGAAGTCTAGGGTTTATTAAGATCTGCCAAGCTTAAGGGATCCCCTGTGCAGGTGGCTTTAAAATGGGTCAGTGGCCTCTTTCTGCCCATCCTTGAAGCAATGGGAAGCTGAAACTAGGAAGACCAGGAGGCTTCCTAGTTTCATTTCATGTCAGATCGTGTGCAAGGACGAAACCTCAGCCATGGATAAATCAACCTGTAGACAGAAGACTCAGACCACGCAACAGCACCCTTCCCCAGCAGGGTTGCGAGATCCGTGCGGATCTCTTGTCTCTTCTGATTGGTTGGCATGTGAAGGGAATGCTGGAGCCCTGTCGCTGTCTGCCCCACATTGTGTGCTGGTTGATTGGCAATGCCAGCCGAGGAAGACCGGCAGCGTGCGGGGTGGCGCGCATGCTCACGGAGTGTCTTCTGGACAGAGATCACTGAGGCAAGCAGAGACTCGGAGGACAAGGAGGGCAGGCTCGCAGCACTGCGTGAAGATGGTGGTTTGTTAGCCGGAATCTTTGAAGAAGAAGGAGCTTTAAGAGAGTTGTTTATATTTCTGTGCAATCTCTCGTTGAAGGAGTAGCCGTCACGCAAGAGTTCTCAGAATAGTGGTGTGCTCTTTCAACCTGTTTGCATGCCTGGGGACAGAACTGCTGGTCAGGGATGGTTTTTACTGGCTTTGCTTCTTTAATGTCCTTAGGTGACAAGTAACAGGTGGAGAAGAAGGTTTCAGGGGAAGAAGGAAAAACTCGTATATAATTTTGTATCATTGATCTCTGAACAAACACTCTTATCTGATTACGTTTTTCAAAACTCTGATAGCTAAGGTGACTAGGATCGTTTCCCTCCAAGTTTCAAAACTAGGAAATGGATTTTCAAACAAGAGTGCCAGCTCTACAGCTATTTTATGACTTGAAACAAACTGCTTCCCAGTCTTGCCTCTGAGCCTTAGGATTTCTGCCCTGTAATGGGAGAAGGAGCGCCGGCGCCCTGATGGCCGACATTATCCAGGACTGCTACTGCAAGCATCGGACGTTAGGCTGCATCGTGTGGGGAAAGCATCCCAGCACACCGGAGTCAAACGCTGCCCCTTCTGCTCTCATCGCACAGCGTTTGTCTCTTTGATTATCCTCTCTAGACTTTGGTTTCCTCTTGGGTCAAACGGGAGTGAAGATGCTGGTACCGGGCAGTGGGCGTCGTTTCGGCTAGGTGCCGTCCCGTCAGCTCGGGTTGTCCGCAACCCTGTGTACAGCAGAGCAGGACGCTGCCCAGCCCTGAGGCACCCCCGCCATGCAGTGTGTGTGAGCCCTTGTTGCAGCCCCTGGGTCAGTGCATCTTGTGGAGGAGTGGCTTCTCCTTCCCGGAACCTCTCCAGTACCAGGCCTAGCTGCTGCAAGGCCCCGTCAGTGGTCCATTCAGTCATAATTGTCGATAGTGAAAATAGCGGAGTGCGGACGAAGGACAGCCGGGTGAAAAGATGGATGTACTCGGTCTGATCCTCTGCACCTCCCCACTCACTGGTCTGCACACGGTACAGGTTAGACTCCGCCAGGGAAGGTGTGTGCCTCTCACTCCTGCTGTGGTCCACGGGGCATTAAGTCAGCCTCCCCGACCACAACTGGACCAACTGCCCGAGGCAGTCACTGGAGCCGCTGTTGACTTATCACAGCGGCCTTTCTCGCTCAGTGATATTCGCACTAACTGCAAGGTCACGGCTCCTTTGATAGGCCTGATGTGAGAGGCCAAAGATCAGGGCCGGAAGGGACTATTCTCGGTCGGTCGGGCGTCTGCTTCGCTGTCTGGGGCCTGCCCTGTGTTGCCTCTGGTGTGTAGGAAGCAGAACAACGAAGCATTTCAAGGAAGTCGGGGCCAGAGGGGAGGCCCTCCCCCGAGTTGCCGCTCCGTCTTCCCGGCCCTCTAGGCCGTTCATGCCTCTCTCCTCCTGGCAGCCAGCTCCTGAGGCTTCTTCCGTCGACTGGCTCACATGGAAGAAAGGTGGCGCAGGAGCGTCCCCCCAGCCCAGCCTCCAGAGACACCAGGGACCCTCCTGACCTGCGGAGCCAGCGGCGTCCTTCGGTGTGGGCACCCGGTCTGGGCCGCTTGCACGCTCTGAACTCTGGCAAGGAACGAAACACCATGCCGTTGCTTAGGAGCGACTTTCTTTTTTTGCTTTTAAACTGTCCAGATACCGCTCCCCTTTTATCAGAACAAAACAAAAGCAAGGCCTGATCCTTTCGTGAGGACGAAAATGAGGAGCTCCTGAAGATACTCGCCAGCAGAGCCCTTATTTGGCCCTGAGGAAATCCCTGCAGACTCTGTCCGGTCGCCCTAGCCCCTCAGCCTCCACGCCCGCCCTACGTTCTGCTCGGCCCGGCCCGCTGGCCTCTTACTTGCCTGGGTCCACTGCCACCACGCAGGCCTTCAAGCATAGTGCCTCCCACTGGTATTTCTCACAGAAGCGTCACCTTCCTTCTCTGATTGTGAAAGTGATCACGCCCCCAGCGTAAGAAATGGGAGGCACGTAAGGAAGGAAACAAGTCCCCACTCAAAGTAAAGCGTTGTTTATCCCCTGGGTTCTTCTTTCCGGTACTTGGGGAGTAGGGACCCTGATGTGCGTGCATGTGTGTGTCCGTCTGTGCTCACAGGACAGCTTGGGCCTGTGACGTGGTGCCTTTGCTGTTGCTCTTGTGATGGATGCATAACAGCCCCCCGGGGGTGGAGCACAATCTAACAAGATTGTGACCTATTTTTGTGAGTTTCTCCTGTCACCACGGAAAGCAGTGCTTGTTTCTCCATGTCTGCTCACAGCCCCGGAGCCCTGGGAGCGCAGATAGTGGTACACGAGGTTGCCACAAAGCCAGCAGTGTGAACCACCAGGCGCTCCGCTGGAGAAAGACGAGGCTAGACTCCTTTAAAGAGTGACAGTCTTGGAACTCCACAGGAGCAGTTCTAAAACTCTGTCCTATAGGATCGTGATGAGTCAGCATGGCCTCCCAGGCTGTGGGTTCACAGTACACTGAGGTGATCAGGACATGGCTTTGGAGTTAGGAAGGCCCTGGTTCAGGTACCAGTCCTGCCACTTTGTGCGCAGCCCCACCCTCAGCTTCTTTCCTTCATGCCTGCAGGATGCATGTCATGCACTCATTTATACAGAGCAAATTATAGTACAGACCAACTGCTACTATGACTGTTCCTGCCACGAGCCCTCTGAAATTAATTTTAGCTCAGGTCTAGAGTTAGAATGTAACGTCAGCGTGCATGACTATTTTCCTGTCCGTAATATTATTGCCAAAGGAACTTCAAGAAAGATTCGACCAATTTATAGTCATACAAGTAGCTTTAGTGCCTAGCTAACCTCACTTCGGGTCTGTTTATTTTTTATTTTAATTATACCAGTGTGGCGCACAAATGTATCTTTTAACTTGCGTTCCTTTAATAGCCAGCGGAAATAACTGCTTCTAAATGTGTCCCTGACTGATTATATCCCTTCATCATGGATTGCGTATGGGAAGGCAGTAGCCAATTGTCATTGTCATTTGTCTTGCGACTGTTCATCCTTTCCAAATCAGAGTTCTTTGACTATGGTAAGAATTCCTACCAATAGCTAGAACCTACTGAGCATTTAGAATGCTCAGATGAGGACATGGGCCAGCGGGGCAGAATCATTTCCTGTGTCTGAGAACATGGTGCCTGGTGCCGCGTAAGTCAACCCTCAGCAAAGGCCGCCCTTCTTGCTCCCTCGTTTTTGTACTTCGAGGCACCGTGCACCTAGTGGGGGCACAGAAGCTGACCTTCTGTGGGTGCCCATGTCACAGCCCCTGCTTCTGCTCAGATGAGCCAGCACCCCCCAGACTCTGCCCATGTGCTGTTAGCGATGTGTCTGCAAAGCTCAGTGAAATCAGGCTCTTTCCCTTGCTCTGTTTCTAGGTAACAAACCTGAATTTGGCCAGTGGCGTCATAAACAGGAGCAGTGCTTCAACTCCCCCTACCCTTCGGCCCGTCATCAGTCCGAGTGTCCCGATGTGGTCAGCACAGTCAGACCCCCAAGCTCCTGAGGGTCACCCCAGCCCTCCTGGAAGCAGGTACGTGGAGCTAGTTACACAGGGGTGGCTCGGGGTCTAAGCGTGTCCTTCCGACGTTGGGCTCTGAACCCAGACGCTGTCCGGGATAGCGGGCACCTTTTCCCGCCTGTCCAAATCCTCTGGCAACTGGGTAAGAAGTCCTCCTGGTGAGGCTCTTTTAAGCTAAACTGAGTGAAAAGGAAATTTCCGATCCAGGTAAGTGCGTATGCTTCTGTGTATAAGAGGAAAAGTGTATTCTCTACAGCCCTGGCTGGTAGTCAGCCTAGTCATGTACTACCCCTTGCCCTGATTCTTTTCTACATCGTTGTGTTTCGGTGCCTTTTGGACGCTCTTCTTCTGTGGACAGACACAGTTGCTTCTCTGTTGTCATCTAGATTTTGTCACTAAACCCCAACAGTGTCTCTGGGCAATGTGCGTTTGGGAAGTGGGAAAGAAACACGTTACATCGTTGGGGCAGGGAATAAAATCCAGACAGAGTCTCACCATTAAGTACACCACTCCGAGTTTAAAAAGAAACCTCTGTATTCAGTTCATGGAGCCCTGGTGGCACAGTGGATACTGGGATCCTGGGCTTTCTCCTCCCGTAAACAGAGTCTTGGAACCCACAGAGGGTCTCAGTGGGTCAGCAAGCATAGACTTGATGGCAGTGAGTTTGGTTGGTTTGGTGTTCAATTCTGGTTTTGCTTCACATTTTGTGGTGTGTGTGTGTGTGTGTGTGTGTGTGTGTGTGTCCCAAGGAACCAGTAAATGCCCAGTACATTTTGATTTCTCAACTCAGACTCCCTGACATTAAGTTGATCCTGACTCATTTTCACCCAGGAGGACAGAGTAAAACTGCCTCCTTGGCGTTTCTAAGCCTGTACATCTTCACAGGAGCAGAGAGCCTCCTCTTTGTCCTGTAGAGTGCTTTAAAGACCGTGAAACGTGGGTTGAATTAATTCCATGTCAAGAGTCCAGTGAGCGATCGAGACGTGGGGCTGCTATGTTGGAGTGTTCTGACCCGCTGAGCTATTGCTCCCTGCCTCCAAATCAAGACAACAGGTGTTTCTCCCTCGTTCCACCTGATGCAGCCCTTCCAGCCTTCCGGTGCTGCCGGGCCCTGAAGTTGGGAGGCGGGATCTGAGACTGGGAGGAAACCGTGTTGTAAAGGTGTCTGTGGCTGTGAGGGTTCCTGCTGAAGGAGCGAATCTGGGATGCACAGTCCATCGTGCTCTTCCTGGTGCAGGTCTTAAACACCAGTAAACGAAGGGCCTCGCGGTGGAGCCTTACCGGTTGCCCAACACCAAGAGAAGGCAGTTTTTGAGCATGCAGGGCATTCTCTCTCTCAAGGCACTGTCGTCGTGTTTGGGGATGGACCTTTGGATCCACAGGATGTGAACTGGGAAAAAGGAATTCTTTCTAGATCGTAGATGTTGATGTTCCTTAGACTCGCACACAATCAGCGCCCTACTTCTAGGGAAACCATTCTCCCTGCAATCCGGCTGGCTAACAGGTCATTTTCCCTTACGTAAGCGAGCTAAAGAGCCACATTTGGGGGAAGTAGAATTGTAGCATCTTGTATCTCTGTAGATGGGAGGAGAAAGCATTTTTTATTTAGTCAAAATGATGAGTGGGTTTAGAAGCTTCTCTTGGTAGCACCAAGACCCCAAACGATAAAGGTCCAAGCTCAGACCAAGAGTCCAGTGCTGAGTTGCCTTCCCCCCACCCTCCCACCCCCCCGCCCCGCCAGGCTGTGGTCAGGAGCACGGAGGAATACGGTTCTCTCCAGAGCCATTGCAGCCAGAGAGAGCAGCACACTCGCACACACTTCCTCCATCTATTCTTTGGATTAGTCTCGCTCACAGTTGCCCTCTCTGCCCCGCCCCTGGAAGTGTAAAGACCCCTTTGCAGGCCCCGCTCCAGCCCAGGCTGGTGTGGGTAATCTTGCTCTGCCCCCAGGTAACTCTCTAGTTATCAGGCCTACCTGGGGGCTCACATCCAGAGTTCCAACTCCAGCCCTAGCTGGACTCCCAGAAGCCCCCCAGCCCTGGCTCCGATGTGGTCCCCAGCCAGCATCTGCCACAGTACAGGAATGTGTTGTGTAGTGTCTGTTTGGGCAGTGTCCAGCCCAAAGTACATCTATGGGATGGGGAGGCGTCACTTGCTTGAAAGGACCCCAGGAGGTGTGGCTGCACCCCTTGTTGTCCCCTCAGATGATGTCAGCAGAGAGATGCTGGCCTACGGCTCCTCCACTCCGCCCATGGGGGCTTCCATTTCCAGCCTGGCTCAGCAGGCCTGCTTGGTGCTTCCAGAGAGCCAGAGAGAGGGGGCTTTTCCACATACTTTTTGAAGCCCCCCCATACATACCACATGCTATACGATACAGGGTCAGCGTCACGTCCTTATCTTGGACAATAAGCAATGACGGGCCCTTTCTGCCTTCCCCAGCAAGTCCTTTGTTTGGTAGATATTTGTGTAGTCCCTTGGTTTTCTTCTCTCAAGGGCTGAGTGAGTTAATGAACATAGGCTTCCGAGCTTCCAGATGGGGGTTTTATGACTGGTTTCAACACCAGGTGACCCTAAGCTCTTTATGTCATCCTTTTTATTGGGTAGATGGACTTACCCCTCAGTTGGCTGGTTTTGCAAGCCTGTCAATTGCCCTTGAAGCGCTTTGCTCTCCCTGAAAGTGGGCCCTCTTGCTAGTATGTCTGCCGCAGCAACCATGGATTCCTGGGCCGTTTAACCCTGCGCATACTCGGAGCGGGGCACACGGAGCATCAACATCCCGGTACAAGTGCTGGGACTTTGCTTTCATCCCTGTGCACTGGAGACTTGCTAGCCACAGGAATGAAGGCCATGACTCACGAGAACTGTGCACAGTGTTGTTTCTCATTTCCCTGCAGGGCTGCTATTGTTCTCCTTGTAGGGATCACACGGATTCTCGGGAGACAACCTTGTTCTCCACCCCCGCCCCCCACTTTAGAAACCACCCCAAAGGCAGCCTCAGGGCTGTCGTCTCCCGTTGGGTCAGTGTGAGCTCAGCCCAGCTCCTCGGATCCCTCGTTTCCTCTGGTCTGTCTGGAGTCCCGGGTGAGCTTTGTTGTGGGAGAGGAAGGCAGAGAGCCCACGGCTTGCCCAGACAGTCTGAGGCCTGGCCGTGGAGCTCACTGCTCCCTAGACACTCCAGAGTTGGACTTGGCCAGCCATGCCTCTGTTGTTACTTTTCAGAGGTAATAAGTGAGATTAATTGCAGGCCATTCTCCAGAAGAGAAGGTAGTCAGGGCCAAGCGCAGTCACATGTTGGGAAGGCTGAGGTGTGCCTCCCAGAAAGGCCGAGTTAGAATCATACAACAGAGCCTTCCAAGATGCAGGGACCACGCGGTCACGGCTGCCTCTGTCTGAAAGCGCTCATTTTCAGGTTCTCGATGTTGAGACAAGGAGCCCTGGGGGCGTAGTGAGTATGAGTCGGGTTGCTAACTGTCAGGTCAGCAGTTCAATCCCACAAGCTACTCCCTGAAGAGTCCCTGTCTCAGAGCCCACAGAGGCCATGCTGTTCTGTCCTAAGGGATCGTCGTACGTGAGGATCAACTCAGGCAGGGAGCGTGTGTGAGAGCGTGTGTGAGATGTTGTCAGTGGGATACCGGCGCTGGTCCTTCACCAGTCACCTGGGTTAGACCTTCCACCTGATTTCCCTTGGGCACTTGAGGGCCATTAGGAGCACAGAGTTGCCATCCCAAGTCATCTCCTGAGTGCTGCCCACCTAGCATGGATTGGGGGCCATGCAAGGGAGAAGGGTTTTCTAGGCAAGGGGCACTGTGGGGACCCCCATGCAGTGTTCTTGCACTGAGACCTGCAAGGGTTACTCTTGAGTCTTGGCTGCTGCTTGGAGTGGTTTGGGAAGGACAGGCCTCAGACTGCTTGGCAGGAGCCGGCGGCCCTGTCTTTTTCCAGCTCAGCCCTTCCTTGTGGAGCGAGCTGTCAGGGAATCCCATGGACGTCTGGCTGCTGCCCCTCTGTCTGTTTTTCCAGCATTTGTCATTGGATTATTTTTATCCCTCTCTGGTTCTTTTACTCACGCAACCTGGGGATTTGTCTGTTCCTCGACATTCCACGTGGGGGTGGCAAAGGAAGCACACAGCCGGCGTTGGTGCCACCCTGGTGAAGGGGCAGGGGCTCCTGGACCTGCGCCACGCCCCCGCTCCAGGGAGCACCGCCTGCCCCAACTGTCACCGCATGAGGAGGCAGTGAGTCCTGGGAAGTGGGACCCTGATTGCTGTCCCCCTGCCCCTCTGCTCCTGGAGCCCTGGTGGCACACAGGGGTCCACAGTGGGCTGCTGGCCACACAGTTGGCAGTTCAAATCCACCAGCTGCTCTGCGGGAGAGCAGCAAGGACCTCTCTCTGGGATGGTGTCATCTCTGTCCAACAGGGTCGCTGTGAGTGGAGATGGACTCAGTGACAGTGGGTCATCTGTTGGACTGGAATTTTGAAGCAGGTTTTCCTGGCCGGCTGATTCTAATTGAGCCCATACTCCTCAGCCTTCCTTTAGGGCAGTAGTTCTCAACCTATGGGTCACCACCCCTTTGGGGGTCATAACGGTAGCAAAATGGCAGTTCTGAACTAGCAACGAAAATAATGTGATGGTTGGGGGTCCGCACCACATGAGGAACTGTCTTAAAGGGTCGTGGTATGAGGTAAGTGGAGAACCACTGCTCTAGGGTCTTTTCTTGCTGTTGCTGCTGGACAATCCCGTCGTTCTCAGAATGCTGAAGACTGAGCCCATTCACTTCTGTCAGAGAGAGTCCCCTGCATCCCCAAGATCTGAAACATCTCCATGAATGGGACACCATTAGGCCCCTAGCCCGCCGAGCTGACTGTGGTGGGGGTAGGAGGGGTCCCCGTGTTCGCCGTGGGACTGGGTGGGCTCCAGCAGGCTTCAAAGACGTGGTTTGTGGTCACTAAGGGAATCCTTTATCCACGGAATGGTGAGCAGTGTCAGGTGGCACGCAGCAAAGGGCAGAGGCACTTGGAAGAAGATGTAAAACTTGAAAAGAGCCAGCCCCATGGTTCCATCCACTGGCCAGAGTGCAAACAAGCTTGTGTGAGAACTGGAGGGCAGGGGGGGACGACAAAAGAGAGAAACATGCTTCCATCCTCTGTGTCTAGGTGAGGGGACACACTCACTTTATAGACCAGGAGACCGGTGACCCCCTTAGAAAGATGCCATGGTGAAGTGGGAGGAGAAGGGCCTGTAGAGCCACACAGACCTGGCTTTGACTTGCTCTGCATGTGACCTTGGGCTCGTTAATTTAGCTCCTCTGAGCCACAATCCCCCGTTATTGTCCCAACACAGATAATAATGGCTACCTCGTTGGGCTGTTACAAGATCAAGCTGTGTGTGGGAATGCCGTGTGTGAGCATGTCTGTCCCCTTTCCTGAGCAGGGAGAAACTCGCCCTGACTCCTGTGGATTTGGGATCCCCAGGGGCGTGGCTAAGGCCTGACAGGCCTGGTGTATGGTCGCACGCCCTGGGCGCCGCTTGGGCAGTTTCTGATCAGCATAGCAGTTTCCATCCCCAGCTGGGCGAGCTCGTTCCACAACTTAAAACTAAGAGGCCTCTCCCACTGGTAATGGGCAGGCACGGGCGTGGGGCCTGGAAGGGACTCTTCTTTCTCTCTGACCCCTTTGTTGAAAGACACCCCCTGTCTACCGAGCAGGCCCTTCCCCTCTGCTATCTTCTGTTGCATGTTGAAATTTCCACCGGAGCTCCGTGTTCCAGCCAGTAAACACTCAGAGTTTCCATCCTTCCCGGGGGTCGAGCTTTGGGAGGGCTTTTCTCTGGAGAAGTTTGGAGCTTATAATTTTGTACTTTATCCTGTTATGTAAACAGTACTCTCTAGCCAAATAGTACAATCACAAAAAAGAAACCACTTTGGGGCGGGGAGGAGGGATGAAAGGGGGAAGAACTCTCATGATCAGAGCTCTGCAGAAGTGCACTTTTCCCTTCCTCCTCCTGTCAGCGGAAGGTGATGGGCCTGCCTCCTCCTGCGCCTTCCTGTGGAGTACAGTGCCCTCGACACAGGGCTTCTGTCGACCTCCCCTGCTTTGCCCCCAGGTAGATGGCTGCCCCCCGACCCCGTGTTAGACTCCCCGAGACCCTGCAGACCCTGGCTCACCTCAAGGGTCGACGCTTGCAAGAGGGCCACGTGATTGCCCTCTTTCCTCTGATCCTCTGGGAAGAAATGCGCCCAAAGACAGCAGTGTGGGTCTCACCCAAGGGCCTGGGCCAAGAGGGGTTGGGAGTGTGGGCATGACAGTCCGAGGAGGGAAGAGTGGGCTGGCCCTACCTGTGTTTGGTCAGCATCGTATGTGCTTTTTGTGCCGCACTTCAGTTTGCTTCCTTACCCCCCCCCACCCCCATGTACTGTAGGTAAACTACCTTCACATTCCTTTAGCATTACACACACATGCACGCACGCACGCACGCACGCACACACAAACATCCAGACTCATAGCCACCCTGTAGGACAAAGTAGAGCTTGCCCCTCAGGGCTTCTGAGGCAATGATCCTTTACAGGAGCAAAAAAACCTCCTTTTTCTCCTGAGAAGTGGCTGGTGGATTTGAACTGCTGACCTTTTGGTTAACAACCCAATGTACAATGCAGTCAGTACACCATCAGGGCGCCCCCGCCCACATACCAGAATGTCATAATGAGAGACAAGACTATTGTATCTAAATGTTAATTTTGTAATCTGTGCAAAAGAGATGGGCTCTCTGTTTTTTAAAAGCTTACATGGCAAAACTCCATGTACTAAGCTGAATTGAGAATCCTCCTAGAATTAGGAAATTACACCAGAGTTGCATCATTCGTCAGTTTGCTTCATTCTCCTCGCCCGTGGTTTTTCTGTCAGCTTCTCCCGCTCTGAGTTGACTGTACTCCACCAGCCTGGAGCCAGTGTGCAAAGCGCCGTCGTCGTGGTGGTGAGCAATCCTGCTGCTTCCTCCCGGCTGGCTCCGGGCGGGGAGAGTGAGGGGTCATGGTGAAGGCGGAGGGTTCACTCAAAGGACTTACAGGGAAGAGCACCTGGCCGGCTTCCCTGAACGTTTCATTCAAGATCCCATCCCGCCCGCTTGCTCCTGTCTGCCGAAAGGTGCCCAGCAAATTACTGACCAAGTGCGACCAAGAAGCCAGTGCTTTTTCTTTTTTCAAGTGAGGGGAAATTTGCAAAACACACACGACCATTTTTAACAGTTCCCTCCCTTGTCTGTCAGTTTGTTGAACTGTGGTGGCTGGTGTGTTGCTGTGATACTGGAAGCGATGTCACGGCTACTTCAAATGCCTGCAGGGTCAGTCAGGGTGAACAGGTGTCAGCGGCGCGTCCAGACTGAGAGCAGACAATGAAGAAGGACTCGGCTCCCGACTTTGGAGGAAGGAGCCGCTGAAAACCTGCATGGCTTCGAGCCACTGTCCGACACTGGAGGCCCAAACAAAGGAGGCAGCCCCTTGTCGGAGCTGCTGCCAGCGGATGGGCTCCACACGTCTGAGGGCACTCCACCTGTGGTGTGGAGCAGATGACTTCTTGGAGGGGAGTCACCAGGTGGTGTGGACGTGGAGCCTTCAGGGTCTTCGTTTGCCAATGGGCTCAAGGTAAGAGAAACAGCTGCAGAAATCTTGGAATGGTTGGAACTTGGCATGTGCGAAATATGAATTTAGGAAAGTTGGAAGTGGTCGAAAATGAAATGGAACTTGTGCAGATGGATATCCTAGGCACTGATGAGCTGAACTGGACAGGAATTAGCCATTTTGAATGAGGAAATCACATGGCTTACTCTGCTGGGAGTGACACAATCAGGAGCAATGGCCTGGCACCCATTGTCAGAAAGGAGCTTGCTAATCCTTCATGAAGTGCCCTGCTGTCAGAATATATCTGTCCACCTTCTAGGCAATCCAATCAATACAACTATTATTCAACTTCATGCACCAACCACAAAAGCTAGTGATGAAGAAATTGAAGAATTTTACCACCAACTTGGATCAGAAATTGATCACACATGCAGTCAAGATGCACTGATAGTTATTGGTGATTGGAATGCAAAAGTTGGAGACAAAGGAAGGAACAGTAGTTGGAAAATATGGATTTGGTGATAGAGATGAAGCTAGAGATCGCATGATAGAATTTTGCAAAACCTACAACTTGTTTATAGCAAATACACTTTTCAACAACACAAAAGGCGACTGTACACATGGTCTTGCTTGGATGGAATACACAGAAACCAAACTGACTGCATCTGTTGGAAGACCCAGTGGAGAAACAGTGTCAGCTGTGGACAAACCAAGGGCCAGCCGTGGACCAGACCATCAACTCCACATATGTAAGTTCACGATAAAGGTGAGGAAATTAAAACCAGGAGCCAAAATACAACCTGGAGGCTCTCTTACCTGAATTTTGAGAGCCTCACCAGAACAGAGTTGACACATTCAACACTAATGACAGAAGACCTGGTGAGCTGTGGGAGGTCATCAAGACCATCCTTCATGAAGAAAGCCAAAAGTCATTAAAAAGAAAGCAAGAAAGAAAGTGAAGATCCAAGTTTATGTCACAAGAGACCTTGAAGCTTGTTGTAGAGCAGCTAAAGCAAATGAATCAAAGGATGGAGTCAAGGAGCTGAATCGGAAAGTTCAAAGGGCATCGAGCAGACAAGGCCAGGGACTGTAATGAAGCATGCAAGGGCCTCGGGTTAGACGAGCAAAGTGGGATAGTGGCTCACCATGTCCGAAACGGAAACACCTGAAGCCTCACATTGCAATGAGGAAAGATTCTGTAGGCAAGATATTGAGTTGGGATGGGGAAGCTTCAGGAGAAGGTGGATTGATATGATTGAACCGTTGAACTATTGTGAAGTGTTTGCTATGCAAATTATGCATCAATAAAACTGTTTTTAAAAAAAGGAAGACGATGGAAAGACTACACAGGGTCGCTGTATCAGAAAGAATGAGTCAACAGTCCACCATTTCAGGAGGTAACATGAGCAAGAACCAATGATGCCGAAGGAAGAAGTTCAGGCTGCAGTGAAATCATTAACCAAAAACAAGGCTCCAGGTATTGACGGAACACCCATTGAAATGTTTCAGAAAGCTGAAGAAGCCCTGGATGAAGACAGCTACCTGGCCAGCCGACTGGAAGAGATCCATCTTTGTACCCATTCCGAAGAAAGGAGACCCAACACGCTGCTCCAACTACCGATTGATATCATTGATAGTGCGAGCACACAGAATTAAGCCCATTGTGTCAGTCCATCTTACCAAAGATCTTTCTCTGTTCCTCTGCTCTTCGACTTTACCAAGCATGATGCCCTTCTCCAGGGGCCAGTCTCTCCTGACAACATGCCCATAGTACATGAGACAGAGTCTTACCACCTTTCCTCTCAGGAGCGTTCTGGCTGTACTTCCTCCGAGACGGTTCTGTTGGCTCCTTGGACAGCCCACCGTGATTTCAGTTTTCTTCGCCAGCACAGTAAGTCAGATGCCTCGATTCTTCTTTGGTCTTCCTAATTATGCTCCACGTTCGCATACATAGGAGGCACTGGAACACACCATGGCTTGGGTCAGGCGCCCCTCAGTTCTCCAAGTCACCTGCTTGCTTTTCAACACTTTAGAGAGGTCTTGCTTTACAGCAAGGAGCCCTGATGGGGTAGCGGTTACACATTGGGCTGAGATCCACTTGGTTGGCAGCTCGAAACCACCAGCAGCTCCGAGGGAGAAAGACTGGGCTGCTTTCCACTCCCGTCCACAGTTACAGTCTCTGAAACCCACAGGGGGCCACTCTGAGTCAGCATTGACTCAATGGCAAAGAGGTCTGTGCAGCAGATTTACCCAGTGCAACTTGTATTTTGATCTCTTGCCTGCCGCTTCCATGAGCATTGACTGGATCCAATCAAGACAAAAGCCCCGACAACGCCAATCTTTTCTCGGTTTGTCATGATTTGAAAAGAGGAAAGGTGAAGACTGGCAAAGAGTAGTTTTCCAGCTAAGAAGTGGCTTCATCTGGTAGTCGTTATAACCCTGTTGTCTCAAGCAGGTTAACAGGACTGTACTGAAGAGCTCCTAAATGCAAGACACTGGGCTGAGATTGGCAGGAGGTATTCACATAAGAGGTCCTGTCCCGGAGTTGGAAAATCACTAAACATGTAAATTACTAATTAAAGAAAAACCTCAGCTGCACGGAGTCGATTGGAGCTCGTAGCGACCCTGTAAGGCAGGGTAGAAGAACGGCCCTGCGGATTTCCAAGACTAATTTATGGGCGTAGAAAGGTTCTTCTTTCTCTGTGCTCAATTGTTGAACAAGAATACACTGTAAGTGGAAAGAGCTCAGAAGGCTAAAGAAGCTGGCAAAACCGCCATGGGGTTCGGACTTCAGAGAGCCTGGAGTAGATCTGGAGGAGGAGATGGCACTTGGGTAGGCTAAGAGGCTGGTGTTAGTGATTGAAGAGCCCCTCGCTCCTTTACTGTGCGCCTGACTCATTGCTAGTCTTCCAGATGATCCACGAAGTGTGGTCCACTTTCTGCTCTCTAAGGAACTGAAGGTTCAGACAGACGGTCCAGAGAATTCTGCCCTATGTGTTATTTCTCTGCATGCAGCATGCCAATGCGAGATTGTTGTTGGGTGGGGGCGGGATCAGAAACGTCTTATCCTGATTGAGCGAGATCCCAGAACACAGCTTGGGAATCTGGCACCATTAGGCTTCTACCTCGCAAGTCACTTTTTCTCACTAACTTTCTTTATTCTAAAGATTTTCCCTATGAATATTATGCAAACTCTGATAATGAATACAAAATGTTTAAGGAATGAAGTAAAAGACTCCCTGCCCCTCGCACACACCCACATACTCACACCACTGTCTTAAAAGCAGAAAAGAACGCCTTGGCTTGATTTTCCAGGTGCACCTTGCATCTGGCCTCAACCCACCTTTCCACTTTTATTTGTCTTCACACATTCAGCTGTAGCTAAGCGGGTCATCCATAAGCCGGCTTGTGTGTAACTTTGTAGAGGATTTCTCCTGCTTGTGGGCTGTGTGTTTCGTTACTCCCCCACCCATAAGAGGTTGACGAACAGAAAAACATTTGTCGTCCGTCTCTTCCTCTGGAGCAGCCGGTGGGTTTGAAATGCTGCCCTGCTTTGACCGCTGCACACCAGGGTTCCTTCTGGTAAGCCGTCCCGCTGGTCACAGTGACTCCCCATTGGGGTTTCTGAGACTAATTCTCTAGGGAAGCAGACAGCCTCATCCTTTTCCCTCAGAGGGGCTAGTTAGTTTGAACCATTGACCATGCAATTTACAGCCCAAACCCCACCACGGCTCCTTTGGTAAACAGTAAACCCACTGCCACTGAGTCAGCCCCATCTTACAGCAACTCCATATCAGGCTTTAGAGATAAAGCTGAGGTAAATATTTTTTTTATAATTTTAATAAATCATTTTATTGGGGCGCTTACAGCTCATAAAAATCCATACATCTGTTTTATTAAGCACATTTGTACATATGTTGCCATCATCATTTCCAAAACATTTTCTTTCTGCTTGCGCCCTTGGTATCAGCTCCTCTTTTTCCCCCTCCCATCCTCGTGAACCCTTGATAATTTATAATTATTTCTATTTTCATATTTTACACCATCCGCTGTCTCCCTTTACCCACGTTTCTGTTGTTTGTCCCTCTGGGGATGGGGGTTGTACATCAATCATTGCAATTGATTCCCCCTTTCTCCATCTTCTCCCCCCACCTTCCCCCTACCCTCATGGTATTACTACTCTCTTTATTGGCCCTGAGGGGTTTATCTGCCCTGGATAGTGTGTGTGGAGAGCTATCTGTACCAGTGTACATGCTCTGGTCTAGTCAGATTTGTAAGATAGATCTGGGGTCATGATAGTAGAGAGAGGGAGCATTAAAGAACTAGAGGAATATTGTGTTTCATCAGTGCTCTTCTGCACCCTGGCTGGCTGTCCCTTCCTTGGGATCCTTCTGTGCGGGGATGTCCAATTGCCTACAGATGGGCTTTGGGTCTCCATTCCGACCCCCCTTGTTTGCATGGAAATGGTTGTTTGTTTGGGGTCTTCTCATGCCTGATACCTGATCCCATCAACACCTCGCAATCACACAGGTTGGTGTTCTTCCATGTGGACTTTGTTGCTTCCCTGATAGATGACTGCTTGTTTAACATTAAGACCCCAGATGCTATATCTTTTGATACCCTGGCACCATCAGCTTCCTTCACCACATTAGCTTATGCACCCATTTTGTCGTCAGCGATCATGTCGGGAAGGTGAGCATCACAGAATGCCAGATTAGATTCTTGCATTGAGGGAGTACTTGAGTAGAGGCCCAATGTCCATCTGCTACCTTAATACTTAACGTGCATAGACCTATATCCCTATCGTTAACATAGTTACATATGTGCATGTCTATGTTTATACCTCTATAAATGTCTTTTGCCTCCTAATTCCTTCCTCTGTTTGCTTTTACTTTCCTCCTATTCCACTATCATGTTCTACCTTCATTCGACTCTCTGTACTTCCTCTCGGCTACATTGCACTTGATCGCACCCCACCAGGCGTTCCATGCCTTTTGTCATCAATTTGAGATTGTAAATCTTAACAGGAACAGAAAACCTCATTTTTTTCCCTTGGAGGGGCTGGTGGACTTGAACCACTGACCTTGGCGAGTAGCTACACGCCAACGCTTACCCGACCTTGCCAGCAGGGCCCCTTTTGGCCAGTAGTAGTCACTTAAAAACAAATTGTGGCCGTTAGGTGTCACTGACTCATTTGAGTCTCAGTGGTCCCGTGTATAAAAGAACAAATCACTGCCTGTCCCTGCACCCCCCTCACAGAGTTGCTAGAGCAATAGAAACATTAGTCACTTACAAATGAAGAGCAAGTATTGAAGTAGAGGAGGGACTGAATGAACACTGCCCTCTTCACCCACATCTCCACCTGTCCCAACCCTGTTCTAACAGGACTTGGCTCCACAATTCAGCACCCAACCTCCCCTGCTCTCCCAAGCAGATGTCATTAGGATTTCTATCTTTCTGTTCTCTGTCTACTAATTAATTCAATGTTCCTAAGCGATAACTTCCAAAGGAAGCTCTGGCTAAGTGCATCGTTTCAGTTCCTAGAGAGCGGGCCTTTGTAGTTTTTCCGACCCCAGCAAACTGAACACTCTGGATAAGCGCTGGAGGCCCCCCTCCATTGAGCTTAGGACCCCTTCCCCAAAGTCCTTGTCAGCTCTTTGCGGCTTGTCTCTGGGCCCTCTTCCAGTTCTTCCTAGTTTTCCAGAGTCAGAACTGTGCCATGGCAAGAGGTCTTCCCAGTCATCGAGGCACGGTGTGGAGGAGAGGGAAGTTGGAGGGCCTTCCTTTCCCAACCTCCCATTCACCTGACCCCGACAAGGCCTGTCCTGGAAGATGAGGGAGAGCTGAGGTCATGCTCCAGCCCCAGCAGGCCACAGTAGGCTGGTGCCCATTGACTCCCAGCTTTTGTCTGGTTGGTGTGGTGACGGGACTGAGGGTTTCTGTGGTGGTCAGCTCTCTGACGTGCCTCGTAGCTCAAGTTCCTCCCTCGTCTGCCCTTCACTGGCTAGACTTGCCACCTACTGGAGCCCCCTACCTGGATAGTTGGCATGGTCAAGTGCATAACGCCAGATTCCCATCCCCATCCTACAGAGTCTGATGTCCTATATCTATTTCCTTGTACTAAGACACTCAGCACTCTCCACCTCCCCCTTTTTAATTTTTAATCATTTTATTGGGGGCTCGTACAATTCTTATCACAATCCACCCATCCATTGTGTCAAGCACATTTGTACTTTTGTTGCCACCATCAATCTCAAAACATTTGCTTTCTACTTGAGCCCTTGGTATCAGCTTCTCATTTATTATTTTGTCATGTCTTACACTGTCCGACGTCTCCCTTCACCTACTTTTCTGTTGTGCATCCCCCAGGGAGGGGGTTATATGTAGATCCTTGTGATGGGTCCCCCCTTTCTCCCCCACCTTCCCTCCACCCTTCTGATATCACTACTCTTAGTATTGGTCCTGAGGGGTTTCTCTGTCTTGGATTCCCTGTGTTTCCAGTTCCTATCTGTATCAGTGTACATCCTCTCGTCTAGCCAGATTTGTAAGGTAGAATTGGGATCATGATAGTGGGGGAGGAAGCACTTAAGAAGTAGAGGAAAGTTGTATGTTTTATCGTTGCTACCCTGCACCCTGACTGGCTCATCTCCTCCCTGCGACCCTTCTGTAAGGGGATGTCTAGTTGCCTACAGATGGCCTTTGGATCTCCACTTTACACTCCACCTCCCCATTCACAATGATTTTTTTTGTTCTTTGATGCCTGATACCTGATCCTGTCGACGCCTCATAATCACAGGCTGGTGTGTTTCTTCCATGTGGGCTTTGTTGCTTCTGAGCTAGATGGCCGCTTGTTTATCTTCATGCCTTTAAAACCCCATATGCTATATCTTTTGATAGCTGGGCACCATCAGCTTTCTTCAGCACATTTGGTTAAGCACCCACTTTGTCTTCAGCGATGGTGTCGGGAAGGTGAGCATCATGGAATGCCAGGTTATTAGAACCAGTGTTCTTACATTGAGAGAGGATTTGAGTGGAGGCCTGGCTGTCCTCGCCATCCCTTAGACCATAAGCCTGTTGAGGGCAGAGGCCAAGTCTTACACGTATTCTCCCTGTAATTTACACAGCATGTTAGAATTTTGGCAAGGGTTTACTGTTCCCGAGCCACTGGCCACACATGACTGTTGAAATTAAAGTGAAAATTTGGATGTGCTAGCTACCCTTCAGCTGGTCAGAAGCCACAGGTGGCACGTGGCTACTGCACTGGACACTTCAAGGCCAGATGATTAATCCAGAAGATGAGCTAAGGCCCCAAACTGAGGTCAGCAGGCTGCAAAAGAAAAGAGCTTCTAGGAAGAGCCACAGACTGATTGTCCTCCCAGGGTCTCCCCTCGCTCTGGGGCCTCTTTTGTTTAGAGCTAGAGATTTGCCCCAGATGCTGCTCTTGAACTAATTTGTGGTGTTGGGAGGGGCATGTTCTAATGCCTTGGGAATCTGGACAGCCCAGAGCTTCTGTATTTCTCGTGTCTAACCAATCAGAGCTGGACCAGAGCAGAGGAAGGGACTTCGCCCAGCAGGTCTCAGTGCTGATGCTTGCTTTGTTTTCTGAGACTGGCCAGGATAGGTGCTGGGTGTGTGGGGGGAGGGGCGGGAAGGGTCTTGCTTTTTACCCCATCCCACCCTCAGCCCACCCCCACCTGCCAGGCTGGCAGCCCTGACTTGGCTTGGAGAGCAGCAGAGGCCCCGGGGCACGGAGCCAGACATGCAGCAGTGGTTACGTGTACTAGCTCCCAGGGAAGCTGTGGCTAGCAGGGGGAGCGGGTGGGTCCTGCTTGATGGCTTTTCAAAGCAGCCAGATCTTTGAAGTTTTCTTTTAGCAGCTGCCAGGTATGCAGTTTCAGCACTTTGCACGCTCTCTCCCCTGGGTCCCCGTGTCACGCTTTTCCTGCACTGGGTGCTCGGCGCACACTGTGGCACTGGGGTGTTGGGGAAGACAAGTACAAGACTGTGGAGGAGAGAGTGAAACACAGCTCTCTCGCTGTGCCCTTACCATGACTGCTGGGGGCAGCCACTGTGATGCCCCCTTTCTCCCCCTTTCCAGGAGAAAGACAGGGCTCTTTGCTCCCATAAAGAGTTACGGTCCCAGAGACTCACATTCTACCTGTGCCTGCCCTCTTGGGTTGCTGTGAGTTGGCATCACCTCGATGGCAGTGCGTTTTATTTGAGCTTTCCCCTTTCCAGGAGAGCCCTGAAGAGGTAGCGACGGGCTACGTGTGGGGCTATGAAACCACAAGGTCAGCCATTCAAACCCACCAGTCACTCCCACCGGAGAAAGATGAGGCTTTCTACTGTCCCCATAAAGATGCACACCCTCAGAAGCCTGCTCTGCCCTGGAGGGTCTCTGAGTCAGCCTCGATTTGATGACCTCTTTCAGCCAGAGGACGTAGTAACTTGAAAGGAGCCCTGGTGGCTAGTGGCCAGCACGTGTTGGATGGCCTGCGGTCCGAAAGGTCAGCATTTCAGAATCAGCAGGCACTCTGAGGGAGAGATACAAGAGCTTTCTACTCCGCTTGTAATTACAGTCTCAGGAACACAGGGGCAGTTCTGCCCAGTCCTGTAGGATCACTGTGAGTCAAGGTCAGTGAATTTGGTTTGGGGTTTTTTTCCCCCCTTTTCTTTCTTTGGAATAACTTGAAAATGATAGTGCTACAGTTCTGTGATGGGTGGGGCATCAGGTGCTTTTGGGTAAGTGTTGAACTGCTAACTACAAGGTTGGTGGTTCAAACCCACCCACAGCTCCATGGGAGAAAGATGAGGCTATCTGGTCTGATAAGGATTTACGAAGCCTCAGAAACCCTATAAAGGGTTGCTACACATCAAACCTGACCACGTGTCCCTGATTTCCCAAGAAAACCCACGACATCGCTCAGCAAGAAGGCCAGTCTTGCCCACCACCAGAGCCTGAGCCCTTTGCACAAAGTCCACAAGAAACATATAAGGCGGGTGCACTTGTAAGTGCCATGTTTGGGGGGGTCGATGCCCATGTAACCTCTTCCTGCTTCCTTGCTCGGCCATCGCTTCTCTTCCATTCTGCAGTCCTCTCAAGCCTTCCTGCTGCCCCTGAAATGGTTCCTTCCTCCAGGCTCTGCGCTACTCTTGGGATTTAGTGCATGTTCCTGTGTGTAGTTCATTGTTTCTGTATGCCTTGTTTCTCCAACTCTCTCCCTCTGGGAATATCCGTCTGTCCAAGGCAAAGGCTGTCTGTTATTCCTACCCAGCGAACCGAGGGCCAGGATCAGGAAGACCCTGGTGATGGTCCCAGGTCCACGAGGTTCCTCCTGACTCGGAGCTGCAAAGTGATGATTTGTCTGGGTTGTCCTGGAAGTTGGCTGAAGTCATAGATGTGAAGGTGCTTTGTAAATTATTAAGTACTACTCATGCTTAGGTATTTGCAGGATTAATACTTAGCACTACCAAATAGTAGTGTGTGTTGCATCTGCTGCTGCTGATACACAGACTGGTCTCGCTTGGAGCTGAGGTAAGCCCCCAGGTCAGCCTGCCATTACTCAGCTCTGTTGGCACAAGTTGAAAGCTGCGGCAGTCCATTCCAGGCACTCCCTGTCAGCACCTCCTCTTCAGTGGGCAGGCTCCTCCTCTCAAACCTGGGGGGTCATTGTTGATCTTACCGTCTCCCCCTCCCCCTTCTGGCCCAAACTGAGTTCGGCTCTCTTTTAACCCCCTCCGGTCTTGGAGGAGCAAGGTTGTCCTTTCTTGTTTCTCATTTTCAGGTGGAATTGCTGTCTTGGTGAAATCCTTCTTCTCCTCAGCACGGCCACCACACACACACACACACACACACAAACACACACACACACACACACACACACTTCTTTGTTGTCCTTCAGCCAAGCCCCACCCTCCATCAACACACTTCCTCCAGTCCCCTGCTGCTCCAACTTGCCAGCCAAGCTCTCCTCTCAGTTGCCCCTTTCCCTGTCATCTATGCCTGCGTGTTCTTTCTCCTGAGCTCAGACTTTCCATCCAGCCAGTCTTTCACGGGATATCCAGGGCCTCGCCACATTCCTGTCCCCGACTGAAAAAAGCAGGCTCGATAACCACTACCATCTTGTGGTCCCATCTTAAGACTTGAGGTGATCCAAATTTTTGTACTTTAAAACGTCCATGATAGCACAATAAGGTGCCTTGGCAGTGTAGTGGTTGTGTGTTGGGCTGAAGTTCAAAAGGTCAACAGTTCTAAACCACCAGCTGCTCTTTGGGAAAAAGATGGGGCTCTCTGCTCCCGTCAACAGTTAACTGTCTCGGAAGCCATCAGGGGCAGTTCCACCCTGCCTTGTGGAGTGGCTAAGAGTTGGCATTGGGTTGAGTTTTCAGAAGACCTCACACTGTGGTCTGACAATGGTCCGACAGGGCTTGAGAGCAGATGTTTCAGAGACTGGCCCAGTTGGAGTCCTTCTTTTTCAGCCACTTACTAGCTATGTGTGTAGTCTAGGGCAAGTTCTTAGAATCAGATGCTCTTATCTCTCCAGTTGGAATAAAATGCCTTTTTCCCAGGAATGTGCTCAGAAGAGACTGAAAATTCAATGAAGAAGAACACTTTAACAGGGGGCTCTATAAATGAGAGTTACCACAAACATTGACTTGTCAATCTACCCAGCTCTCGATTGACAAATATTAGAGAGAGAGCGGAGGGCGAGACGTTAAAGGATCGTGCAGATTCTCAGATTGTTCTACTGATAAAGTGTCCAGCCAGCACTCGGGCTTCTGCTTCTCTGCCCTGTGAATTGTCCATTGGATCACTGACTCCTCCGAGGGTCATTGGTTCCGGTCTCCTTTCTTCAGGAGAGAGGAAACATCGTTTAGCCACCTGTTTGTTCCTTCAGCAAGCACTGAATGCCTGCGACGTTGCCAGGCTCTGGGTGTGACAAGACCAGTATGATGCCCTTGCTCATCTACGGTTAGCCTAGCAGGTGAGATAGAGCCACTGTGGAACAATGACCACGGTGCCAGTGCCGAAAGCAGAGCCATCAAAAAGGCATGTGGGCCTCAGAGAAACAAGGATGATGGCAGCCTTTGTAAAGGCCGAGTGAGTCTTGCTAAACTAGGTAAAGAAGGCAGCGGGGTGGGCAGGGTTTGGCTGAAGTGTAGATGAGCATAAGGTAGTTAGTTTATTGTGCCAACCTGGCCGATAAACACGTGGGGTTAATTGAAGGGCAGAGGGATAAATGGCTCAGTGAGCCGCGCCTTTCTAGTTCTCGGGTTTGTGGCTTTCTGATGGTGTGACCAGGGTGCAGCTGCCTTAGCCAGTTCCCTGTTTAAGCTGGCCAGGCTCACTTACTGTGACACATCCCTGAGGAGAAGCCACATGGACCTACCGGGATGCAGCCCTGGGTGCTAGAGCACCCATGTGGAGACCTCTGCCAGTGCTGAGATGCTTACACATTCATTGACTTGGCGTTCCTTCTGCAGTCGGCATCATTGCGTCTGTTTTGTGAGATGGAGGAGGACTTTGTGGGTTGGTGTTGGACGTGTGGGTTAATGGGTTAATGTTGGACTTGTGGGCTTGGGCAGCACTGGGTTGGGATGTTTTCTTGATGTGCACTTACCCTTTATATAAAACTCTCTTACAAATGAGTCTCTGTGGATCTGTTTCTCTGAAGTACCCAGACTAGCACAGAGTAGAACCCCCCCTGTAAGCAGAGGGGGCTTGGAGATCACCAAGAAGCCTTTTGCTCATCTCCAGCCTCTAGCTAGCATCACATGAAGATGCCGGAGCTTTGCAGGTGTTGTTTGCTTGTGGTTTGTTGTGGCTTTGGGCATATCTTTGTTGTCATCTTCCATTCTCTTTCCCTTTCCCCATTCGCATCTGGCAAGCGTTTTGGATGCTCTTCATGCAGATCCGTGCTCACCCTTGCCCTGTGCTCCTCCTCCTGTCATTAAGAGCACACTCAGCTCACATGCCTGTAGCTGTAGCAGTTGCGTCTACTCGGTGCTTCTCTTTGGCTTTTGTGTCTTCCCTCGACCGACCTCCTTGAAGGTCCAACATCTTTCTGCCTCTGTCCTTGATTGAAGGGTCTGGCACAGCGGCCACAGTGCACAATCCCACACCTGATTTCTCTCCTCTGGGAAGCTCTCAGTCACTCACCCTGGACACTAAAAGCCTATCAGTGGATCTGGCCAACTTTTTTCACCTTTAGCCAGGATTCCACCTGTAGGTCCTAGAGCAGTGGTTCTCAACCTTCCTAATGCCCCAACCCATTAATACAGTCCCTACTGTTGTGGTGACCACCCAACCATCAGAAATATGTGTTTTCAAGGGAACAACAAGCTATCCAAATTGGTGGTGAGGAGGGTGTGGGAGGCCTGGTTGGGCATGATCAAGGGTAATGTAACTAAGAGGAATTGCTGAAACCCTGGTGGGGACTGAGCATGATAGTGGGACAGGAAGAAAGTCAAAGGAAAATAGAGGAAAGAGCTGGGAGGTAGAGGGCATTTATAGAGGTCTAGATAAAGACAAATACATATGCAAACATATTTATATATGAGGATGGGGAAATAGATCTATGTTCATATAAGGTTAGTATTAAGGTAGCAGAGGGACATTGGACCTCCACTCAAGTACTCCCTCAATGCAAGAATACTCTCTTCTATTAAATTGGCATTCTATGATGCTCACCTTCCTAACACAACCGCTGAAGACAAAGTGGGTGAACAACTAAATGTGATGAAGAAAGCTGATGGTGCCCGGCTATCAAAAGAGGTAGTGTCTGAGTTCTTAAAGGCTTGAAGGTAAACAAGCGGCCATTTGGCTCAGAAGCAACAAAGCCCACATGGAAGAAGCACACCAGCCGGTGCGACCACGAGGTGCTGAAGGGATCAGTTATCAGGCATCAATGAACAAAAAATCATATCATTTTGTGCTCACCTCCCTGATATGACCGCTGAAGACAAATGGGTGCATAAGCAAATGTGGCGAAGAAAGCTGATGGTGCCCGGCTATCAAAAGATATAGCGTCTGGGGTCTTTAAGGCTTAAAGATAAACAAGTGGCCATCTAGCTCAGAAGCAACAAAGCCTACATGAAAGAAGCACACCAGCCTGTGCGATCACAAGGTGTCAAGGGATCATGTATCAGGCATCATCAGAACAAAAAATCTTACCATAGTGAGTGAGCTGGGGAGTGCGGAGTGGAGACCCAAAGCCCATTTGTAGGCCACTGGACATCCCCTTACAGAAGGGTCTTGGGGAGGAGACCAGACAGGGTGCGATGTAGCAACGATGAAAAATACAACTTTCCTCTATTTCCTAAATGCTTCCTCCCCCTGCACCCCACTGTCATGATTCGAATCCTACCTTGCAAGTCTGACTAGACCAGAGGATGTACACTGGTACAGATGGGAACTGGAAACAACAAGGAAGCCAGGGCGGACCAGGGGTGTGAGTGGCAATACTGGGAGGGAATAAGGAGGGTGGGTTGGAAAGGGGGAACTGATTACAAAGATCTACATGTGACCTCCTCCCTGTGGGACATACAACAGAAAAGTGGGGGAAGGGAGACATGGGACAGAGCAAGATATGGCAAAATAATAATTTATAAATTATCAAGGGTTCGTGAGGGTGTGGGGAAGGAGGGGAAAAATGAGGACCTGATGCCAGGGGCTTGGGTGGAGAGCAAATGTTTTGAGAATGATGAGGGCAATGAATGTACAAATGTGCTTTACACAATTGATGTATGCATGGATTGTGATAGGAATTATATGAGTCCCTAATAAAATGATTTTTTTAACTGAGGAACTGATACCAAGGGCTCATGTAGAAAGCAAATGTTTTCAGAATGATGATGGCAACAGATGTACAAATGTGCGTGATACATGGATATGTATATAGTGCTAAGAGTTGTACGAGCCCCCAATAAAAATGATTGGAAAGGAAATAGGTGTTTTCCCGTGGTCTTAGATGACCTCTGTGAAAGAGTCGTTCGACCCCCCCCTCCTTCGCCAAAGGAGTCGTGACTCAAAGTTGAGAACCACTGTCATAGAAGGTCGCTATGAGTGGGGATGGTCTCAATGGCAGGGAGTGTGTTTGTTGATGTTGTTGGCCTTGCTGTCTTTAGGATCTGAGCTTTAGTTTCCTCTAGTAAAGCTGTCTAACACCCAACAAAATAAACTAACCAACAAGCACTCATGGCCGTTGAGTTGATTCTGACCCACAGTGACCCTGTAAACTGTAAAACTGTCCCCTTGAGTTTCTGAGGCTTTAAATCTGTATGGGAGCAGAAAACCTCATCCTTCTCCCACGGAGCCATGAGTGAACTGCTGACGTTGCAGCTTATCACACTGAGCAGGGCGAATCCCCCTGTGGCAAATGCTGTCACTTGTCTGTGTTCGTGTCACACTTTCTCATCAAGTCACTTTGACATCGAGTTCCTGGAAGAGATGCCAACACTCTCAGCCCAGTGGACTCTTCCCAGTAGAGTCGAAATTAAAGTTGTTGATTTCTGGCCGCACCTGGTATCGTGTCCATGGTTCTGCTCCTTACCTGGCCCGCGGGACTCTGTGACAATTTTGGGAGTGTTTGCCGTACTTACTTCCTGGAATAGCTTGCAATGTATTCACGACACAAGCTTCCTTCAGATTCTCTACGGGCTTGATGTTACACACCTGATGGACACAGAGTCACGTGTGTGGTCAATTCTCAATGTGGACCCTCTCTCCCGAGCTGCAGTGGAGAGGTATGTCGCTGCCCAGCAGCAGAGCTTCATGACCCCGAGCCCTGAACTGTGCTGCAGCCGGATAGTGGGCCACTCGGATACAATCATACTGTTAAGCTATTTTTCCTTTCAAAACATTGTTAACTAATTGCATGACTTATTCATGGCTATGTACCAAATAGCCCCAATATTTAGCAGGTTTCAACAATGGTTTCTTGGGAATCAAGAAATGTTTTACGGCCAGAATGTTGCTTAGAGGCAAAGATGACCAGATTTTAGAAAAAAATGATTAGGGCAAAGACTGTACACATGTGCTTTATACAATTGATGTATGTATTAGTATGAACTGTGATAAGAATTGTATGAGCCCCAATAAATTGTTAAAAAAAAAAAAAAAGATGACCAGATTTTGTCTCACGTGCTTTTGACATGTGAGAGAGACTAGTCCCTGGAGCAGGATACCATGCTTGGTAAAGTAGAGGAGAAGCGAAAAAGAGGACGGCCCCCAACACGGTGGCGGCGGGCGTAGGGACAGCTGTCAGGCTGGCAGAGGACTGGGCAGTGTTTCCTTCTGTTGTGCGCAGGCTCCCTGTGGGTCAGAGCTGACTCGGTGACACCGGACCACAGCCGCAGGAGTGGCTCCAGCTGGGCGCTTCTGCCTACAGGTCGCTCCTGGGGTCGCCATCAAGATTGTGTCCAAGCGGCCTGCAGGCATCTGAAGGCTTCGCTCCTGAGATTTCTCACTCTCCTCACATGCTGG